>NC_090658.1:12956323-13686323 GCF_013368605.1 Nyctibius grandis
TGGCTCTTGCCTCGGCTTTTTCTTGGACATCATGTGGAACATTTGGATTTTTGGGTAGGTAAAGAAGTCTGGAGCCCGTGTTTCTTGGGGCTGTGAAAGGGCTGATATGGGACGATTGCAGCCAGGAATAGCTTTTAAGGCCTGAATCTTTGTTGTGGGAGCAATCTGCGGACGTTCGCATTTTGGAGCCTGGTTCTTGGCTCGGCTCTTTTTTAGACATACTGAGAAACGTTTGGACTTTTGGGTCTGTAGAGAAGGCCGGAGCCCCATGCTTCTTCGGGCTGTGAAAGGGCTGATATGAGACGATTGCAGCCAGGAATAGCTTTTCAGGCCTGCACCTTGTTGTGAGAGTAATTTGCGGCTGTTTGCCTTTTGGAGCCTGGCTCTCGTCTCGGCTTTTTCTTGGACATAGTGTGAAACATTTGGACTTTTGGGTAGGTAAACAAGGCCGGAGCCCCATGGTTGTTGGGCTGTGAAAGGGCTGATATGGGACGATTGCAGCCAGGAATAGCTTTTCAGGCCTGCACCTTTGTTGTGGGAGCAATCTGCGGACGTTCGCATTGTGGAGCCTGGCTCTCGGCTCGTCGTTTTCTTAGACATAGTGTGAAACATTTGGACTTTTGGGTAGGTAAAGAAGGCCGGAGCCCCATGGTTGTTGGGGCTGTGAAAGTGCTGATATGGGACGATTGCAGCCAGGAATAGCTTTTCAGGCCTGCACCTTTGTTGTGGGAGCAATCTGCGGACGTTCGCATTTTGGAGCCTGGCTCTCGGCTCGGCTTTTTCTAGGACAGTAGTGAGAAACGTTTGGACTTTTGGGTAGGTAAAGAAGGCCGGAGCCCCATGGTTGTTGGGGCTGTGAAAGTGCTGATATGGGACGATTGCAGCCAGGAATAGCTTTTAAGGCCTGCACCTTTGTTGTGGGAGCAATCTGCGGACGTTCGCATTGTGGAGCCTGGCTCTCGGCTCGGCTTTTTCTTAGGACATAGTGTGAAACATTTGGACTTTTGGGTAGGTAAAGAAGGCCGGAGCCCCATGGTTGTTGGGGCTGTGAAAGTGCTGATATGGGCCGATTGCAGCCAGGAATAGATTTTCAGGCCTGCACCTTTCTTGTGGGAGCAATCTGCGGACGTTCGCATTTTGGAGCCTGGCTCTCGGCTTGGCTTTTTCTTGGACATAGTGTGAAACGTTTGGACTTTTCGGTAGGTAAACGAGGTCGGAGTCCCATGGTTGTTGGGGCTGTGAAAGGGCTGATATGGGACGATTGCAGCCAGGAATAGCTTTTAAGGCCTGCACCTTTGTTGTGGGAGCAATCTGCGGACGTTCGCATTGTGGAGCCTGGCTCTCGGCTCGTCGTTTTCTTAGACGTAGTGTGAAACATTTGGACTTTTGGGTAGGTAAAGAAGGCCGGAGCCCCATGGTTGTTGGGGCTGTGAAAGGGCTGATATGGGACGATTGCAGCCAGGAATAGCTTTTAAGGCCTGCACCTTTGTTGTGGGAGCAATCTGCGGACGTTCGCATTTTGGAGCCTGGCTCTCGGCTCGGCTTTTTCTTGGACATAGTGTGAAACGTTTGGACTTTTGGGTAGGTAAAGAAGGCCGGAGCCCCATGGTTGTTGGGGCTGTGAAAGGGCTGATATGGGACGATTGCAGCCAGGAATAGCTTTTAAGGCCTGCACCTTTGTTGTGGGAGCAATCTGCGGACGTTCGCATTTTGGAGCCTGGCTCTCGGCTCGGCTTTTTCTTGGACATAGTGTGAAACATTTGGACTTTTGGGTAGGTAAACAAGGCCGGAGCCCCATGGTTGTTGGGCTGTGAAAGGGCTGATATGGGACGATTGCAGCCAGGAATAGCTTTTAAGGCCTGCACCTTTGTTGTGGGAGCAATCTGCGGACGTTCGCATTTTGGAGCCTGGCTCTCGGCTCGGCTTTTTTCTGGACATAGTGTGAAACGTTTGGACTTTTGGGTAGGTAAAGAAGGCTGGAGGCCCATGGTTGTTGGGGCTGTGAAAGGGCTGATATGGGACGATTGCAGCCAGGAATAGCTTTTAAGGCCTGCACCTTTGTTGTGGGAGCAATCTGCGGACGTTCGCATTTTGGAGCCTGGCTCTCGGCTCGGCTTTTTCTTGGACAGTAGTGTGAAACGTTTGGACTTTTGGGTAGGTAAACAAGGCCGGAGCCCATGGTTGTTGGGGCTGTGAAAGGGCTGATATGGGACGATTGCAGCCAGGAATAGCTTTTAAGGCCTGCACCTTTGTTGTGGGAGCAATCTGCGGACGTTCGCATTTTGGAGCCTGGCTCTCGGCTCGGCTTTTTCTTGGACATAGTGTGACACGTTTGGACTTTTGGGTAGGTAAACAAGGCCGGAGCCCCATGGTTGTTGGGGCTGTGAAAGGGCTGATATGGGACGATTGCAGCCAGGAATAGCTTTTAAGGCCTGCACCTTTGTTGTGGGAGCAATCTGCGGACGTTCGCATTTTGGAGCCTGGCTCTCGGCTCGGCTTTTTCTTGGACATAGTGTGAAACGTTTGGACTTTTGGGTAGGTAAACAAGGCCGGAGCCCCATGGTTGTTGGGGCTGTGAAAGGGCTGATATGGGACGATTGCAGCCAGGAATAGCTTTTAAGGCCTGCACCTTTGTTGTGGGAGCAATCTGCGGACGTTCGCATTTTGGAGCCTGGCTCTTGGCTCGGCTTTTTCTTGGACATAGTGTGAAACGTTTGGACTTTTGGGTAGGTAAACAAGGCCGGAGCCCCATGGTTGTTGGGGCTGTGAAAGGGCTGATATGGGACGATTGCAGCCAGGAATAGCTTTTAAGGCCTGCACCTTTGTTGTGGGAGCAATCTGCGGACGTTCGCATTTTGGAGCCTGGCTCTCGGCTCGTCTTTTCTTGGACATAGTGTGAAACGTTTGGACTTTTGGTAGGTAAAGAAGGCCGGAGCCCCATGGTTGTTGGGGCTGTGAAAGGGCTGATATGGGACGATTGCAGCCAGGAATAGCTTTTAAGGCCTGCACCTTTGTTGTGGGAGCAATCTGCGGACGTTCGCATTTTGGAGCCTGGCTCTCGGCTCGGCTTTTTCTTGGACATAGTGTGAAAGATTTGGACTTTTGGGTAGGTAAACAAGGCCGGAGCCCCATGGTTGTTGGGGCTGTGAAAGGGCTGATATGGGACGATTGCAGCCAGGAATAGCTTTTAAGGCCTGCACCTTTGTTGTGGGAGCAATCTGCGGACGTTCGCATTTTGGAGCCTGGCTCTCGGCTCGGCTTTTTCTTGACATAGTGTGAAACGTTTGGACTTTTGGGTAGGTAAACAAGGCCGGAGCCCCATGGTTGTTGGGGCTGTGAAAGGGCTGATATGGGACGATTGCAGCCAGGAATAGCTTTTAAGGCCTGCACCTTTGTTGTGGGAGCAATCTGCGGACGTTCGCATTTTGGAGCCTGGCTCTCGGCTCTGCTTTTTCTCAGACGTAGTGTGAAACGTTTGGACTTTTGGGTAGGTAAAGAAGGCCGGAGCCCCATGGTTGTTGGGGCTGTGAAAGGGCTGATATGGGACGATTGCAGCCAGGAATAGCTTTTCAGGCCTGCACCTTTGTTGTGGGAGCAATCTGCGGACGTTCGCATTTTGGAGCCTGGCTCTCGGCTCGGCTTTTTCTTGGACATAGTGTGAAACGTTTGGACTTTTGGGTAGGTAAACAAGGCCGGAGCCCCATGGTTGTTGGGGCTGTGAAAGGGCTGATATGGGACGATTGCAGCCAGGAATAGCTTTTCAGGCCTGCACCTTTGTTGTGGGAGCAATCTGCGGACGTTCGCATTTTGGAGCCTGGCTCTCGGCTCGGCTTTTTCTTGGACATAGTGTGAAACGTTTGGACTTTTGGGTAGGTAAATAAGGCCGGAGCCCCATGGTTTTTTGGGGCTGTGAAAGGGCTGATATGGGACGATTGCAGCCAGGAATAGCTTTTAAGGCCTGCACCTTTGCTGTGGGAGCAGATCTGCGGACGTTCGCATTTTGGAGCCTGGCTCTCGGCTCGGCTTTTTCTCGGACATAGTGTGAAACGTTTGGACTTTTGGGTAGGTAAAGAAGGCCGGAGCCCCATGGTTGTTGGGGCTGTGAAAGGGCTGATATGGGACGATTGCAGCCAGGAAATAGCTTTTAAGGCCTGCACCTTTGTTGTGGGAGCAATCTGCGGACGTTCGCATTTTGGAGCCTGGCTCTCGGCTCGGCTTTTTTCTGGACATAGTGTGAAACTTTTGGACTTTTGGGTAGGTAAAGAAGGCCTGAGCCCCATGGTTGTTGGGGCTGTGAAAGGCTGATATGGGACGATTGCAGCCAGGAATAGCTTTTAAGTCCTGCACCTTTGTTGTGGGAGCAATCTGCAGACGTTCGCATTTTGGAGCCTGGCTCTCGGCTCGGCTTTTTCTTGGACATAGTGTGAAACGTTTGGACTTTTGGGTAGGTAAACGAAGGCCTGGAGCCCCATGGTTGTTGGGGCTGTGAAAGGGCTGATATGGGACGATTGCAGCCAGGAATAGCTTTTAAGGCCTGCACCTTTGTTGTGGGAGCAATCTGCGGACGTTCGCATTTTGGAGCCTGGCTCTCGGCTCGGCTTTATTTAGAGGAAGTGTGAAACGTTTGGACTTTTGGGTAGGTAAAGAAGACAGGGGCCCCATGGTTGTTGGGGCTGTGAAAGGGCTGATATGGGACGATTGCAGCCAGGAATAGCTTTTAAGGCCTGCACCTTTGTTGTGGGAGCAATCTGCGGACGTTCGCATTTTGGAGCCTGGCTCTCGGCTCGGCTTTTTCTTAGACATAGTGTGAAACGTTTGGACTTTTGGGTAGGTAAACAAGGCCGGAGCCCCATGGTTGTTGGGGCTGTGAAAGGGCTGATATGGGACGATTGCAGCCAGGAATAGCTTTTAAGGCCTGCACCTTTGTTGTGGGAGCAATCTGCGGACGTTCGCATTTTGGAGCCTGGCTCTCGGCTCGGCTTTTTCTTGGACATAGTGTGAAACGTTTGGACTTTTGGGTAGGTAAACAAGGCCGGAGCCCCATGGTTGTTGGGGCTGTGAAAGGGCTGATATGGGACGATTGCAGCCAGGAATAGCTTTTAAGGCCTGCACCTTTGTTGTGGGAGCAATCTGCGGACGTTCGCATTTTGGAGCCTGGCTCTCGGCTCGGCTTTTTCTTGGACATAGTGTGAAACGTTTGGACTTTTGGGTAGGTAAAGAAGGCCGGAGCCCCATGGTTGTTGGGGCTGTGAAAGGGCTGATATGGGACGATTGCAGCCAGGAATAGCTTTTAAGGCCTGCACCTTTGTTGTGGGAGCAATCTGCGGACGTTCGCATTTTGGAGCCTGGCTCTCGGCTCGGCTTTTTCTTGGACATAGTGTGAAACGTTTGGACTTTTGGGTAGGTAAAGAAGGCCGGAGCCCCATGGTTGTTGGGGCTGTGAAAGGGCTGATATGGGACGATTGCAGCCAGGAATAGCTTTTAAGGCCTGCACCTTTGTTGTGGGAGCAATCTGCGGACGTTCGCATTTTGGAGCCTGGCTCTCGGCTCGGCTTTTTCTTGGACATAGTGTGAAACGTTTGGACTTTTGGGTAGGTAAACAAGGCCGGAGCCCCATGGTTGTTGGGGCTGTGAAAGGGCTGATATGGGACGATTGCAGCCAGGAATAGCTTTTAAGGCCTGCACCTTTGTTGTGGGAGCAATCTGCGGACGTTCGCATTTTGGAGCCTGGCTCTCGGCTCGGCTTTTTCTTGGACATAGTGTGAAACGTTTGGACTTTTGGGTAGGTAAACAAGCCTGGAGCCCCATGGTTGTTGGGGCTGTGAAAGGGCTGATATGGGACGATTGCAGCCAGGAATAGCTTTTAAGGCCTGCACCTTTGTTGTGGGAGCAATCTGCGGACGTTCGCATTTTGGAGCCTGGCTCTCGGCTCGGCTTTTTTCTGGACATAGTGTGAAACGTTTGGACTTTTGGGTAGGTAAACAAGGCCGGAGCCCCATGGTTGTTGGGGCTGTGAAAGGGCTGATATGGGACGATTGCAGCCAGGAATAGCTTTTAAGGCCTGCACCTTTGTTGTGGGAGCAATCTGCGGACGTTCGCATTTTGGAGCCTGGCTCTCGCTCGGCTTTTTCTTGGACATAGTGTGAAACGTTTGGACTTTGGGTAGGTAAACAAGGCCGGAGCCCCATGGTTGTTGGGGCTGTGAAAGGGCTGATATGGGACGATTGCAGCCAGGAATAGCTTTTAAGGCCTGCACCTTTGTTGTGGGAGCAATCTGCGGACGTTCGCATTTTGGAGCCTGGCTCTCACGTCGGCTTTTTCTGTGATATAGTGTGAAACGTTTGGACTTTTGGGTAGGTAAACAAGGCCGGAACCCCATGGTTGTTGGGGCTGTGAAAGGGCTGATATGGGACGATTGCAGCCAGGAATAGCTTTTAAGGCCTGCACCTTTGTTGTGGGAGCAATCTGCGGACGTTCGCATTTTGGAGCCTGGCTCTCGGCTCGGCTTTTTCTTGGACATAGTGTGAAACGTTTGGACTTTTGGGTAGGTAAAGAAGGCCGGAGCCCATGGTTGTTGGGGCTGTGAAAGGGCTGATATGGGATGATTGCAGCCAGGAATAGCTTTTAAGGCCTGCACCTTTGTTGTGGGAGCAATCTGCGGACGTTCGCATTTTGGAGCCTGGCTCTCGGCTCGGCTTTTTTTAGGACATAGTGTGAAACGTTTGGACTTTTGGGTAGGTAAGACAAGCTGGAGCCCGTGTTTCTTGGGGCTGTGAAAGGGCTGATATGGGACGATTGCAGCCAGGAATAGCTTTTAAGGCCTGCACCTTTGTTGTGGGAGCAATCTGCGGACGTTCGCATTTTGGAGCCTGGCTCTCTGGCTCGGCTTTTTCTTGGACATAGTGTGAAACGTTTGGACTTTTGGGTAGGTAAACAAACCCGGAGGCCCATGGTTGTTGGGGCTGTGAAAGGGCTGATATGGGACGATTGCAGCCAGGAATAGCTTTTAAGGCCTGCACCTTTGTTGTGGGAGCAATCTGCGGACGTTCGCATTTTGGAGCCTGGCTCTCGGCTCGGCTTTTTCTTGGACATAGTGTGAATCATTGGGACTTTTGGGTAGGTAAAGAAGGCCGGAGCCCCATGGTTGTTGGGGCTGTGAAAGGGCTGATATGGGACGATTGCAGCCAGGAATAGCTTTTAAGGCCTGCACCTTTGTTGTGGGAGCAATCTGCGGACGTTCGCATTTTGGAGCCTGGCTCTCGGCTCGGCTTTTCTTAGGACATAGTGTGAAACGTTTGGACTTTTGGGTAGGTAAAGAAGGCCGGAGCCCCATGGTTGTTGGGGCTGTGAAAGGGCTGATATGGGACGATTGCAGCCAGGAATAGCTTTTCAGGCCTGCACCTTTGTAGTGGGAGTAATCTGCGGACGTTCGCATTTTGGAGCCTGGCTCTCGGCTCGGCTTTTTCTTGGACATAGTGTGAAACGTTTGGACTTTTGGGTCTGTAGAGAAGGCCGGAGCCCCATGGTTGCTGGGGATGTGAAAGGGCTGATATGGGACGATTGCAGCCAGGAATAGCTTTTAAGGCCTGCACCTTTGTTGTGGGAGCAATCTGCGGACGTTCGCATTTTGGAGCCTGGCTCTCGGCTCGGCTTTTTCTCAGACATAGTGTAAAACGTTTGGACTTTTCGGGTAGGTAAAGAAGGCCGGAGCCCCATGGTTGTTGGGGCTGTGAAAGGGCTGATATGGGACGATTGCAGCCAGGAATAGCTTTTAAGGCCTGCACCTTTGTTGTGGGAGCAATCTGCGGACGTTCGCATTTTGGAGCCTGGCTCTCGGCTCGGCTTTTTTCTTGGACATAGTGTGAAACATTTGGACTTTTGGGTAGGTAAAGAAGGCCGGAGCCCCATGGTTGTTGGGGCTGTGAAAGGGCTGATATGGGACGATTGCAGCCAGGAATAGCTTTTAAGGCCTGCACCTTTGTTGTGGGAGCAATCTGCGGACGTTCGCATTTTGGAGCCTGGCTCTCGGCTCGGCTTTTTCTTGGACATAGTGTGAAACGTTTGGACTTTTGGGTAGGTAAAGAAGGCCGGAGCCCCATGGTTGTTGGGGCTGTGAAAGGGCTGATATGGGACGATTGCAGCCAGGAATAGCTTTTCAGGCCTGCACCTTTGTTGTGGGAGCAATCTGCGGACGTTCGCATTTTGGAGCCTGGCTCTCGGCTCGGCTTTTTCTTGGACGTAGTGTGAAACGTTTGGACTTTTGGGTAGGTAAACAAGGCCGGAGCCCCATGGTTGTTGGGGCTGTGAAAGGGCTGATATGGGACGATTGCAGCCAGGAATAGCTTTTAAGGCCTGCACCTTTGTTGTGGGAGCAATCTGCGGACGTTCGCATTTTGGAGCCTGGCTCTCGGCTCGGCTTTTTCTTGGACATAGTGTGAAACGTTTGGACTTTTGGGTAGGTAAACAAGGCCGGAGCCCATGGTTGTTGGGGCTGTGAAAGGGCTGATATGGGACGATTGCAGCCAGGAATAGCTTTTAAGGCCTGCACCTTTGTTGTGGGAGCAATCTGCGGACGTTCGCATTTTGGAGCCTGGCTCTCGGCTCGGCTTTTTCTTGGACATAGTGTGAAACATTTGGACTTTTGGGTAGGTAAAGAAGGCCGGAGCCCCATGGTTGTTGGGGCTGTGAAAGGGCTGATATGGGACGATTGCAGCCAGGAATAGCTTTTAAGGCCTGCACCTTTGTTGTGGGAGCAATCTGCGGACGTTCGCATTTTGGAGCCTGGCTCTTGGCTCGGCTTTTTCTTCGGACATAGTGTGAAACATTTGGACTTTTGGGTAGGTAGAGAAGGCCGGAGCCCCATGGTTGTTGGGGCTGTGAAAGGGCTGATATGGGACGATTGCAGCCAGGAATAGCTTTTAAGGCCTGCACCTTTGTTGTGGGAGCAATCTGCGGACGTTCGCATTTTGGAGCCTGGCTCTCGGCTCGGCTTTTTCTTGGACATAGTGTGAAACGTTTGGACTTTTGGGTAGGTAAACAAGGCCGGAGCCCCATGGTTGTTGGGGCTGTGAAAGGGCTGATATGGGACGATTGCAGCCAGGAATAGCTTTTAAGGCCTGCACCTTTGTTGTGGGAGCAATCTGCGGACGTTCGCATTTTGGAGCCTGGCTCTCGGCTCGGCTTTTTCTTGGACATAGTGTGAAACGTTTGGACTTTTGGGTAGGTAAACAAGGCCGGAGCCCCATGGTTGTTGGGGCTGTGAAAGGGCTGATATGGGACGATTGCAGCCAGGAATAGCTTTTAAGGCCTGCACCTTTGTTGTGGGAGCAATCTGCGGACGTTCGCATTTTGGAGCCTGGCTCTCGGCTCGGCTTTTTCTTGGACATAGTGTGAAACGTTTGGACTTTTGGGTAGGTAAAGAAGGCCGGAGCCCCATGGTTGTTGGGGCTGTGAAAGGGCTGATATGGGACGATTGCAGCCAGGAATAGCTTTTAAGGCCTGCACCTTTGTTGTGGGAGCAATCTGCGGACGTTCGCATTTTGGAGCCTGGCTCTCGGCTCGGCTTTTTCTGGGTCACAGTGTGAAACGTTTGGACTTTTGGGTAGGTAAACAAGGCCGGAGCCCATGGTTGTTGGGGCTGTGAAAGGGCTGATATGGGACGATTGCAGCCAGGAATAGCTTTTAAGGCCTGCACCTTTGTTGTGGGAGCAATCTGCGGACGTTCGCATTTTGGAGCCTGGCTCTCGGCTCGGCTTTTTCTTGGACATAGTGTGAAACGTTTGGACTTTTGGGTAGGTAAACAAGGCCGGAGCCCCATGGTTGTTGGGGCTGTGAAAGGGCTGATATGGGACGATTGCAGCCAGGAATAGCTTTTAAGGCCTGCACCTTTGTTGTGGGAGCAATCTGCGGACGTTCGCATTTTGGAGCCTGGCTCTCGGCTCGGATATTTATCGGACATAGTGGGAAACGTTTGGACTTTTCGGGAGGTAAAGAACATTAGAGCCCCATGGTTGTTGGGGCTGTGAAAGGGCTGATATGGGACGATTGCAGCCAGGAATAGCTTTTAAGGCCTGCACCTTTGTTGTGGGAGCAATCTGCGGATGTTCGCATTTGGAGCCTGGCTCTCGGCTCGGCTTTTTCTTGGACGTAGTGTGAAACGTTTGGACTTTTGGGTAGGTAAACAAGGCCGGAGCCCCATGGTTGTTGGGGCTGTGAAAGGGCTGATATGGGACGATTGCAGCCATGAATAGCTTTTAAGGCCTGCACCTTTGTTGTGGGAGCAATCTGCGGACGTTCGCATTTTGGAGCCTGGCTCTCGGCTCGGCTTTTTCTTGGACATAGTGTGAAACGTTTGGACTTTTGGGTAGGTAAACAAGGCCGGAGCCCCATGGTTGTTGGGGCTGTGAAAGGGCTGATATGGGACGATTGCAGCCAGGAATAGCTTTTAAGGCCTGCACCTTTGTTGTGGGAGCAATCTGCGGACGTTCGCATTTTGGAGCCTGGCTCTCGGCTCGGCTTTTTCTTGGACATAGTGTGAAACGTTTGGACTTTTGGGTAGGTAAAGAAGGCCGGAGCCCCATGGTTGTTGGGGCTGTGAAAGGGCTGATATGGGACGATTGCAGCCAGGAATAGCTTTTAAGGCCTGCACCTTTGTTGTGGGAGCAATCTGCGGACGTTCGCATTTTGGAGCCTGGCTCTCGGCTCGGCTTTTTCTTGGACGTAGTGTGAAACGTTTGGACTTTTGGGTAGGTAAACAAGGCCTGGAGCCCCATGGTTGTTGGGGCTGTGAAAGGGCTGATATGGGACGATTGCAGCCAGGAATAGCTTTTAAGGCCTGCACCTTTGTTGTGGGAGCAATCTGCGGACGTTCGCATTTTGGAGCCTGGCTCTCGGCTCGGCTTTTTCTTGGACATAGTGTGAAACGTTTGGACTTTTGGGTAGGTAAACAAGGCCTGGAGCCCCATGGTTGTTGGGGCTGTGAAAGGGCTGATATGGGACGATTGCAGCCAGGAATAGCTTTTAAGGCCTGCACCTTTGTTGTGGGAGCAATCTGCGGACGTTCGCATTTTGGAGCCTGGCTCTCGGCTCGGCTTTTTCTTGGACGTAGTGTGAAACGTTTGGACTTTTGGGTAGGTAAAGAAGGCCGGAGCCCCATGGTTGTTGGGGCTGTGAAAGGGCTGATATGGGACGATTGCAGCCAGGAATAGCTTTTAAGGCCTGCACCTTTGTTGTGGGAGCAATCTGCGGACGTTCGCATTTTGGAGCCTGGCTCTTTGCTCGGCTCTTTTTTAGAGATACTGAGAAACGTTTGGACTTTTGGGTAGGTAAACAAGGCCGGAGCCCCATGGTTGTTGGGGCTGTGAAAGGGCTGATATGGGACGATTGCAGCCAGGAATAGCTTTTAAGGCCTGCACCTTTGTTGTGGGAGCAATCTGCGGACGTTCGCATTTTGGAGCCTGGCTCTCGGCTCGGCTGTTTTTTAGACATAGTGTGAAACGTTTGGACTTTTGGGTAGGTAAACAAGGCTGGAGCCCCATGGTTGTTGGGCTGTGAAAGGGCTGATATGGGACGATTGCAGCCAGGAATAGCTTTTAAGGCCTGCACCTTTGTTGTGGGAGCAATCTGCGGACGTTCGCATTTTGGAGCCTGGCTCTCGGCTCGGCTTTTTTCTGGACATAGTGTGAAACGTTTGGACTTTTGGGTAGGTAAACAAGGCCGGAGCCCCATGGTTGTTGGGGCTGTGAAAGGGCTGATATGGGACGATTGCAGCCAGGAATAGCTTTTAAGACCTCCACCTTTCTTGTGGGTGCAATCTGCGGACGTTCGCATTTTGGAGCCTGGCTCTCGGCTCGGCTTTTTCTCGGACATAGTGTGAAACGTTTGGACTTTTGGGTAGGTAAACGAAGGCCGGAGCCCCATGGTTGTTGGGGCTGTGAAAGGGCTGATATGGGACGATTGCAGCCAGGAATAGCTTTTAAGGCCTGCACCTTTGTTGTGGGAGCAATCTGCGGACGTTCGCATTTTGGAGCCTGGCTCTCGGCTCGGCTTTTTCTTGGACATAGTGTGAAACGTTTGGACTTTTGGGTAGGTAAACAAGGCCGGAGCCCCATGGTTGTTGGGGCTGTGAAAGGGCTGATATGGGACGATTGCAGCCAGGAATAGCTTTTAAGGCCTGCACCTTTGTTGTGGGAGCAATCTGCGGACGTTCGCATTTTGGAGCCTGGCTCTCGGCTCGGCTTTTTCTTGGACGTAGTGTGAAACATTTGGACTTTTGGGTAGGTAAAGAAGGCCGGAGCCCCATGGTTGTTGGGGCTGTGAAAGGGCTGATATGGGACGATTGCAGCCAGGAATAGCTTTTAAGGCCTGCACCTTTGTTGTGGGAGCAATCTGCGGACGTTTGCATTTTGGAGCCTGGCTCTTGGCTCGGCTTTTTCTCGGACATAGTGTGAAACCTTTGGATTTTTGGGTCTGTAGAGAAGGCTGGAGCCCCATGGTTGTTGGGGCTGTGAAAGGGCTGATATGGGACGATTGCAGCCAGGCACAGCTTTTCAGGCCTGCACCTTTGTTGTGGGAGCAATCTGCGGACGTTCGCATTTTGGAGCCTGGCTCTCGTCTATTTTTTTCTTGGACATAGTGTGAAACGTTTGGACATTTGGGTAGCTCTTTATGGCAGAGGCTTTTCCTTATTTTCGCCTACCCCCGTATGTTCTGTCTGCTTGGGGACAAGAGTGGTGGTACAGTCTGTGTGGTGTGAAGTTGTCTAGACCCGCATCATAAGGGCATGATGCTAAGCTCAGTTACTGATATGTGTACTAGGCTTCATCAACTTTTGCTGCAATTCCCAATGATGGCTACCCGCTGCAACCAAAAGCTTTTCAGCAATATCGGCCAAGTGCCTTAGGATTTGGTTCAGGAGCTGAACTCCCCATCATCTCGCCATTTTTCTTTCCTCTGACCTTGAGCCTCCTGTATTTCAGCCCCTTTATTTCCTCAGACACGCATAGCCCGTGCACTCCCCCCCTCACCCTCCCGACCCCCAATAGGCTTCACACATTATTCATGCAAGTGTTCAATGGGACAGGCTGGGACTGTTTTGGCAGCAGAGTAAAGAAAATCCTTCTGCTCTTTAATCCTGTGCAGTAGCCCCAGTAGGCAGAAGGGGCAGCTCCAAAGGGCTGCTGCTTCTGAGGCCCTGGCTGCGGCATTGCTGTTCATGCTAGGGCTGTGCTGCAGAACACACAACAACTGGAGCAGGTATTCCCTGAAGGGCCCCTGCAGAGAACATTCTGCCACCCAACTGAGAAGCCTGAGTATATCTGGATGCCCCTTTTCCACCATGATTGGGCAGATGGTCACAGGCGAGCCAGAGCCCCATAGAATTTCAGGACTGTGTCCACAAAAAGTGCCAAATTCACATGGCTCCAGTCACTTGCGTGCAAACACACTAAACTGTTTTAACTCAAAGGAGACCAAATTTCTCTCTAGTGTCACACTACGGGTTTAGCCAGAGCTTGTTCCTTCCAAATGAGGGAAGTTGTGAACCGAGTTTCACTCCCCAAACACTCGTGAGATAATGGAAGGTTATTAAGCAATTTATTTCTCTAATAATGTGAGCAATACACAATTATTCCAAGTTAACGATCTCAAGGTACATTCATCATGCAGACTCTATAATTCTAGCTTTCAACTTTTAACGCTGCCTTCAATTCTAACAAAAGTTAGTGCACTTAAATTCTAACACAGAGTTAGTTCGCTTAACCCCTGGGGAGTAGCTATGTCAGGCGTCCCTGAACACAGGGGAGGAAAAAGCCAATCAAGAATCAATACTGACAGTGGCCAGCCAGAGAGGATTGGAGTCGAGGTGTTAATCACGTTCTCATCAATTTCTGTTTCTCCTCTTCTCCAAAGCTGTGCTTTTGCCACCTTTTATATTCTAATTTGGGGATTTCCAGTGACTTCAGTCATTAATTTGTATCTCTGTTGGTTGGAGTAATTCTCTGCTTTTGACGTATTCCTTTTTCGCTACTGCGCTTGTATGAGGGGGGAAGGGTAGCAGGAACCTTTTGCTCTGTTTGAGTCGGAGGTCATGTGGACCCTTGTCAGAATTACCTTTTGCCATCCTTTTCGAGACACATTAGCACTTAGCAGCAGCCTTGCGGTTGTGGTTTGCAGGCAGGGCCATATATCCTTCGATACATTCCATATTTCCTCATTTCCTTGCTAAACTGGTCTTCAGTCTCAACGGCCAGGCTTCCTTATTCCTCATTTCTGAGGCCCTTTTTTTTTTGTTAAAAGAGCTCGCTCTTACGGTAGAAAGCTCAGGAAAGTGGTGAACACACTGAAGACAAGATCTTCCAACAAGTCCTTAGAAATCACAGAGACACAGTTGCAAGTTTTTCCCACAGTCTGTTACATGTTTAATGTTGCAAAAATAGAGTCATCAAAATTTCAGCTCTGTTGTGAACTGAACGCAATGCCAGTGATCTACAGGCATAGAAAGAGGTACTACAGTAATTAGCGCAAAAAAAATAAAGACTCCCCTAATGCCAATGTTTATTACAAGCACCGGAAGATGAAGCATTAACAACCCTTAAAAGTATAGTTCAAACTATGTGATACCATTGGTGCTGGAAAAGAAGTAGCTGAGCAAATTCTCTTCCAAAATAGTCCTACTTCAGTTGCCACAGAATATCATCCCAGAGGTCCATCCTCTGGCTCCATCACTTCAGAAAACAAACAAAAAAAACCCAAAGCACATTCAGTTGTATTGCAGCCCCAAGACCAGTTTCTGCAGAATGGTTTCGTAAAAGCTAAGACATGATGTATCCAGTTACGCTTTGCTTCATAGAATGTAGCTACTTATAGATTATTGCAATTCTTTCAGATTGTTTCTCCAGATGGAGGTCGTTCTGTATATATATACACACACACTGCGTACCAGCATAACAGCCGTACGCACCGTTCCCTGCGTCACATTAGCAGTCATGATATTCACCTCGTCCCTAACCACAATTCTTCAGGAACTGTCACAGATCCAGGCTGGTTTCATACAACTGTAAGCACAGGCCACGTTTGCTGTTAGCACTTGGAAAACAGTACCAGGCCTCCCCACCCCCAAAGCAGAGTTAAAGTTGATTAGTACACATCTCCCGGGGTTCTTCCTTGAAGGCAAGAAGTCACAAAAATACTAAAGGTGAAGGGCTCCCAAAAAAACAAACACTGAAGGATTCCCAAACCATGATGCACTCTGCTCCAGGACAGCATGGCGAAGCGCTCTGGAAACAAGTGCTGAGGTGGGGCTTCCCCCGCCCCCCCCCCCGCCCTGCCAAAACCCCGCTGTGTCCATCTGCATATGCCATGCCAATAGCCTAGGTTCTTAAAAAAACATGACAAAACTTGGCTAGTTTTGGCCACATGTGCAACATCCATGAGATCATCTTCCTGAGCAAAAAACATTCAACAGTACACTGCTGCTGCAACTGCTCAGTAAACTCGGTACACACATAAATTTGTGGACTGTGCATAACGTGTCCAGATAAAACACTGATATAGATGTGGCGTTTACCTGAGTCTTACTACTTGGCACGTCGGTTGTCCCTGTCTTTCTATAAAAGGTTCTTACAAGATGTGTACGCTGAGAAAAATCATGTATGAAATTGAAAAACCCAACAGCGACATTTTTTGGTTTGGGGGTGTGTTGTGCAGGGGTTTTGAAGTTAAAGAAGGAAGGCGAGAAAGACATCAAGACATAAGAGAACGTTGGTAACATATTTGACAGCCTTTTTAATTAATTTTTTTTTTTTTTTTTAAGAACTACATGTCAAGTGCTCTTTAGCACTTCAGTATCTTACAGGGGAGCTCCTCTGAAATTTCTGAAGTCATAAGGGCAAATTATAGCTAGTCTGGTATGTTATTTCTAAAGCAGTTCTTCTGGAGATTCTTTAGTTACTAGACACACACACAGTTGACAGAAATCAACTCATTCTTACTAACCTCAAGGACTTGGCAGGGAAAAGAAGCCTGAAGTCCTAAAATAACCAGTTAACTTCATGAAGAACTTAAGAGACTCTATAAGCAAGTTGGAAAAAAACAAACAGGAAAATTCCAAGTGTGTCAAAACTCGCCTCTCACTGTACTGCTGTACTGAGCATAACTCAAAAGAGCTTTTAGACAATAGCTTTGGCTTCTGATTGAAGAAGAAGGGTACAGACACTAAGCTCATATTTATCAATTGTCACAACTCAAAAATGACTACTGAAATGTGGCTGTTTTAATAAATTTCAAATGTAACACAACAATTCCAACAGAACTGGCCAAGCTGTTACCTAAGAAAATATGTTCTCAGTTTCTCCCAATACATCTACCTACTGGTGACTTAACCATTTGGTACTTTTTAAACCAGAAATCCAATATTCACGTTTATTTTATTTAACTGAAAGCAAATTTCAAACCACAAGCTGCCAGTTAACATCACAACAGACCGTCTACTCTCCGTGGCTAGACCTTTAAACATGCAAACACTGAAAAGTAAACAAATTATTTTCACATACAGACAGGTATCTCTGTGAAAGGACACGATTCCTCCAGTGTTCGGCCACTATTTTCATTGCATCCAGAATATTAGAGTGGCATAGGAGTAAATGCCTAAACATTATTAACCCTTAGTCTTCACACTCTCCCCCAGTCTGCAAAACTTGCAAAGAAAGCCAGTGCCAGGGCTCTGGAACGTGGATGCTGCCCATCTGAAGCTGAGGGCCGAGCCTCTACCGAACTGAAAGCGACAACTACAGAGAGAAACTGAGCTCGCTGAGCAAACAGAGGGTAGCTAAAGCGCGTTCTCTAGGCACCGCTCAGGTATCCAAAGGCTGCCAAAAATACTTGACTCAGCGGCAAGATGCCAGTTGTTCTCCCCATCAGCACAGCACAAGGGCAAGTTACCCCAGCTGCAGCACATCCCCAGGCTCTCTCCACAGCTCAGAGAACGCACACAGAACAATTCTTCGAGTCCTGCTAAAATACCACCTATTTTAAAGTTTGACATCATCTGCCAACTCATTTGTCCTGTGCTTTCGGGATACTTCCGTGCCCCCGCACCCAGCGCCGAAGCAGCAGTTCCTGAAGGATGCTCAGGGCTATAAGGGCCAATTAGTATAATTGGTGCAGTTGTTAGCATGGATCAAACACAACTGTGCCTGGTTCCCTGTATCAGGAACTTACGATGTAAAGATCTGGGTGAAAGTGGCGGTAGAAATACAAAAATGGAAAATGCTGCAGTTCGATATTCTAGAGGATTTAGGAGCAACATGGAGGGTTGGTTTTACAGCACTCTCTGCACTTCAGCCTGCAGAGGAGTATTTGCAATCATCTCTGGCATCCACTCCTATTAACACTTTGGTAGATGTGAAGGAGCAAAAGGAGCCTGTCTATGAAACAGTCTCCAGAGAATCAGATGATCCTTACAATCCTGATTTCACAGATCCAGAGATATGGTCCACTTTATACGCACCATTAACATCAGTAAAAGAAACAGCTGCTGCCATCCCTTCGGTGCAAGAGATCTCGCAGCCTCCAGTAGGAGCGGCAGCGGCTATGGCTAGAGCACCGTTAATGCCGACAGCTCCTCCGTATCTTGCGTCTGCCGACCCCACCTATTGTTTTTTTCTGACAAGACGCCAGAGTCTCGTGTGGTGGAATACAAAAGGCTAGCAGAAAAATGTAGACAGGAAGCGCTCGTAAAGGAGATTTTTTTACCATGCTGACGACGATGCCGGTAATCTATCACCCAAATCATCCTCCTGAGTATCACTACCTTACTTATGAAATTATTAAGGAATTATGGAATGCAGTGAGAGACTATGGTTTGCACAGTAACTATACTTTAAATTTAATAACAGTCATTGGGGAATCCTATACTATGATTCCATGTGATTGGAAGTCACTTTTACGGATGATTTTTAATGCCTGCACAATATTCAGTGTGGCTGGTGGAGTACCAGGAGGCTGCTACGGTACAAACTGTGGACAATTTGGAAAATATGGATGCAGGAGGCTTAGATGAATATTTGGGAATTAATTGCTATGCGACAGCAGAAGCACAGGCAGGGCTATCTCGACAGCGTTTACAACAGATCTCTGCATTGGCTTTAAAGTGCCTGAAACGCGTTCCGGAGTCAGGGAAACGCCAGCCCTCTTTTGCGGCTGTCAGGTAAGGAGCCCTATGTTACATTTATTGATCGTTTACAAACTGCATTGAGCAGGCAGATTGATGATGAAAATGCAGTAGAAACGCTTTTATTACAATTGGCTTATGAAAATGCAAATGCAGATTGTCAAAAAACTTTGGCCCCTCTAAGAAACTCTTCCAAAAGTATAGTAGAATTTATTTAAGCCTGTCAGAATGTAGGTTCTGAAGAGCATAGGGCTGCTTTACTTGCAAGTGCCTTGGCTCAGCAACTCGTCGTGGGACGAGCAGAAGTGAAATGTTTTTCATTTCTCTCGTGGGACGAGCAGAGTGAGTGTAATCAAATGGGACATATTAGAAAGAACTGTCCAAATCTGACAGTAAAGAAAGAAGATGAGCAGAAAGGATCAAAAGGACCTAACTCACCCAAAGGATTATGTCCTAAGTGTAAAAAGGGCTATCACTGGACCAATCAGTGTCGAGCAAAATTTGATAAGGATGGAACCCCCATACAGGGAAAATGGAAGAGGGGCGCGAGGCCCGGTGCCCCCCCCCCCAGTACAACAGGGTCTGTCGTGCACATGCTCAGTATCTGCAACAGCAAAGTCACAATTGTGCCATGATTCCGATAAACGGACAGTCTCAGCACTCATTGCCAGCACAGCCGGCAGCGCCAGCTTGGATCTGGCCTCAGCCGCCAATACAGAATTGAATGATAAAAGGACTAAGATCAGAGATACCAGTGTATATGGGCGTCTCCCTTCTGGATTGATTTTTGGGCGTTCCTCTGTGGGAAAGCAAAATATATTTGTCATACCCGGAGTTATTGATTCAGGTTATATGGGTCAAATTAAAATCATGTTACGGACATCAGAATCACCCTGTTTGATACCTAAAGGCCAGTGTGTGGTGCAGTTGCTATTGATACCACATACTGTGCCAGTGGCGAATCCACATCCATGCGGCACAGGAGGATCTGGCAGTACTAATATGTCACAGGTGTTGTGGAATCAAAAGGTAACTAATGATCGGCCTCTGCTCACAATAAAAATTGATGAACGGTTATTTACAGGTCTGTTAGATACTGGAGCTGACGTGTCCATCATAAGCAAAAATGACTGGCCATTAGATTGGCCTCTTAAACAAGTAACTGCTGCTGTGAACGGAGTAGGAGGGTTGCAACTTCCACTGCAAAGTGCACGTACTCTGTGTGTGGTGGGCCCTGGAGGGAAAACGGCAACCTTAGTTCCTTTTGTTCTTTCAGTTCCTGTTACATTGTGGGGATGTGATCTTTTAGCTCAGTGGGGATTTGTATTGTCAGCTATGATGACACATTTAACCCAAGGGTCACTGATCTCTTACCCCAGCTCAAACTGACTTGGCTAACGACACAACCAGTTTGGGTAAATCAGTGGCCCCTTAACGGGGAGAAACAAAAACGGGCAGAGGAATTAGTAAATGAACAATTAAGGGCTGGACATACCGTACCCTCAACTAGCCCTTGGAATACCCCTATATTTGTGATACCAAAGAAAACTGGCAAATGGTGATTATTGCAGGATCTTAGAGCTGTTAATGCAGTACTGCAGCCTATGGGAGCTTTACAGCCAGGTACACCCAGTCCAGTAATGATACTTTCTGATTAGCAATTATATATAATTGATTTGAAGGACTGCTTTTCTATTAGACCTCTCATCCTGACGACCAGCCACGTTTTGCTTTCTCTGTACCGTCCATTAACAATCAGGCACCTATGAAAAGATACCAATGGACGGTTCTCCCACAGGGCATGATGAACAGTCCCATGATTTGTCAGTTAGTGGTTTCTACTGTGCTAGAGCTGACTCGAAGTGTTTTTAAACAGTCTCTTATTTATGGATGACATTCTCATTGCAGCTTTGACACAGATAGAACTGATGAAAACTGTAAATCATCTACAAAACTCTTTACAACAATTTGGGCTTCACCTTTCCCCAGAAAAAATACAGAGAGAACCGCCCTGGAAGTATTTGGGATGGGTACTGTCTACCAGACCCTTATGACCACAACAACTTTGTTTGGCAAACAATATCGCTACATCTCTATTGAAGAATTAAATACCCTGAATTTAACATCTTAAAGGGGGAATTCAGATTTAACTTCGTCTCGAATCCTTTCTGACAAGGCAAAACAGGAATTGGCATTAGTAATTGAAAAACATACAACTTCCCAAGCAGGACATATAATCTTACATTTGCCTTTTTTATTTTTTGTGATTCACATGAAATTCCAACCTTAAGGGCTATTTGCTCAATTGACAGAATCACAGCAATTAGTTACCCTGGAATGGATTTTCTTATCACACACCTTTACAAAAACAATTATGACCCCTTTGGAGATGGTCATTATGGTCATTCAGACAGGAAGGTTCAGGATACAGCAGCTGACAAGTCGAGACCCTGACATTATTTACCTACGGATTCATAAGGAAACCCACATTACTCTGATGAGGGAAAGCCTTGAATTTCAGGCTGCTCTGGCTGATTATTTGGATGATATCCATTTTACTTTGCCATGGAATAAAATCTTGCAAGCCTTCCCTTCCCTCTGTTTACACCACAGAGAGTGATGGTGCCTCACCCTATACCAAACGCAAAAACGGTTTTTACAGACGGCTTGGGTAAAACAAAGGGGCCGTAGTGACCTGGAAGGAAGAGGCACAATGGCAACACACATCAATTACTGTGGAAGTGTCCACTCAGATTGTTGAATTATCTGCAATACATTTAGCTCTGACACTGTTTGCAAGCAAACCTATTAATATTGGATCAGATTCACTATAAGTTGTTGGTGCTATTAACCGCTTAGCAGCTGCATTTATCAAAGAAATTAGCAATCAAGAGCTGTGTAAACTTTTTCTGGCTCTTGCAACCCTGCTTCAGCAATGACAGCATCCTTGCTTTATTGTTCATATTCAGTCTCACACTCGCTTGCCAGGACCGCTGGTAGAAGGGAATGCGGCAGCAGATAAGTACACTGGTTTAGCCATAACATCATCCTCCCTTACCCAATGATTTCAACATGTACAATTATCTCACTCCTTTTTCCATCAAAATGCTCGCAGTTTACAGAAAGAATTTGCTTTGACAAAAACACAGGCCCGTGATATTATTCGGGCATGTAACAATTGTCAATTATATAATACTGCAACTTATCCTGATGGTGTAAATGTCAGGGGACTGAAGGCTAATGAAGTTTGGCAAGCAGATGTTACACATTATTCACCTTTTGGCAGGCAAAAATATGTTCACGTTACTGTGGATATTTTTTTCTGGTTATGTTGTTGCTTCTGCAGCTACAGGGGAAAGGACTCAGGACGTTAAGAAACGTTGGACAAGGTGCTTTGCACTTATGGGCCTCCCCAAACAAATAAAAAAGGACAATGGACCCGCCTATGTATCGCAAGCAGAGGCCTTCTTTGTACAACAGTGGGGTTTTCTCACGTTACAGGTATCCCTCACACCCCCGCCACCGGACAAGCCCTAATTGAACGGACACATCAAGACTTGAAACACATGTTACAAAAACAAAAAAGGGGAGTGTGTAGCCACAACTCCTCAAGAACAATTAGATATGGCTGTGTTCACTTTAATTTTTTTAAATCGGTGATCTTCTCAATTAGATACCACGGCAGTGGAACGACATTTTCAGGGTAAAGTACCCTTTACACAAAATCCTAAGGTTTGGTATAAAGATCTGCCAGGCCTGACAGATTGGTGTAGACTAGTAGAGTTGTTGACATGGGGGAGGGGATATACTTGTGTTTTACTCCCAACAGGTCCTCGTTGGCTACCTGCAAGATACGTGAAGCCATACCGTGAGCTGGAGAAACCACAACCATAACCCGGTACCAGAAATGCAGACGCTGAAAGTACAGGGACCACGCAAGCAATGTAGAACAGTCAACCCGACACCTGGCATTACTTGGGGAATGCTGAAATGACTGGATGAGCACGCAAGTAGCATGCTGCGAGGGGTCTTGAGTAGTCTCTGGTGGTCGTAGTCCCCACCATAGTTGTGCTGTCTCCGGTGTGACCCCGCTTCCGTGCAAGCGTGGTTAATGCCTTTCTGTTGGCATATGCAGGTGGCTCCGAGGAGAAGATGCTATTCTGGTTCTCACAGCAATTATCTCTTCTCCTGGTGCCAGAGCCTGTGAATTGGGTCAATTTGGGCACTGCGGGGATGTTGTTCACAGTCTTGTTTATCTTTGGCACTTCTTTGTAGTTGGTGGGGAATCTAACAGAGACCTTGGATTCTCTGGGAGTGAGCAGAAGCAAGAGTCAGTGATAGATAAGGCTCTAGGCGTTATCAGTCCCAGAGGCAGACACTGCCCACAGAACATGCAGCTGGTTTCGGAAGTTGCAGTTGTTTTGGCTGAAAGGAAAATTTCTCGGGGGGGCGGTGAGGGGCTTGGTTCTGTCTGAGCATTACACGGAGTGGGTCTTTTGGGGCCTGCTCTGAGGCCTGCTTTTGCTAAAGTGTCTGGTATCAGGTTGAGGCGGAGCCTACACTCTGTAACACCCCGTTAGCTTATTTTGCCTTGATCTCTGCAAATTCAAAGGTGATTATAATAAGCTGTTTGGTTTGGGTCTGTCCTTAAGGGAGTGTGGCAGATATGTGCTCTATTGGGCACACATGCTGTAACCCCCATTGTTTGCACCCATAACGTGATGGGATCCTGAAATCCCTATTTCGACCAATGATTCAAAATGGCCAAGTGCAAGACCTAAAAGCTTCCCTATAAAATCAATTATCTAATCTTAAGGAATTAGCAAAAAAGAGTGTCTTGGATGATATATCGGACAATGTTAAATGGTTAAATCCAAAGAATTGGTTTACGGGTTTAAACTTACGGTTATGGATGTTTGCAATAGTGGGAGGTTTTATACTCATTTTTTTTGTTATAGTTTTTCACTTTACCTGGTCTGTTATCAGAGGACTCTGAAAAGCTAAAACCCACATCATGACCACCCTTGTCAATGAAATAAACAAAAAAGGGGGAAATGTGGAAGACCATCAGCCTGCAAACAGCTGCGCTTTACTTAAATAGCAAAGGATTCGCTTAAGAACACTGCATTGAGAATAGTTCTTGCTTGCTTTTAAGATAAAGGAGCCGTGACCAGTTCACAGAGCCCTTTGAGACATGAAACAAGTAAACACGTGCTGAAAGTCAGTTCTGAACACAGAACTGACAACAAGGAAAGGTTGTTGATGTTTTTTGAGCCCAGAACACTGTGGCTCTTGCCAGGATGGGTGATGGGTGCTTAGCCTGTGAATGTTGGTGTTATCTTGAACTGCATAGTCCGTCTCCTGCTTGTAGCATTTAAATGGGGCAATAGAATAAAAATAAATGTCTTTGCTTCCTTGAGCAGCAGAGACCGTGTCTTCTTTTCAGTTCCCCCACATTCAGGGACCTTGCTAGTCTAGCAAAAAATGTCTGGCAAATTGTTTTTATTTTATTTATATTTAATAATATTATGATGTCCAACTGTCAGGAATTTGTTTCTCTGACTATGGCTCCATAGGACACTATGGTCTGCAGAGTGCTATGGCAACTAAAACAAAACAGAAGGTGGGTAGGTATTAGTGACAATTGCGGAACTCATCTGCTTTAAAACATATGGGGATACTTGTCACAAAGTCTTATGTGGTGGTGATGCCAAAAAACCTACCCATAGTAGACAGAAAAATCTATAGATACACCCGGAGCAGGACACGCAAAATCCCAGCCAAAGAAGCACAGTCCGAGCAGCAGGCAACTTTGCCAAACCTGTGCTCCCCACACCTCGTGGATGAGTTGCCCCCCTCCCCCCCATCACAAAGGGATTTCTTCATTTGAGAACAGGGCATTGAAGAACTGTTGAAAATTGTGGGCAGGAAAGAACAAGGGTTGTCACAAGTAAGAATATGAATTGCCTTTTTAATACCCAGATTAACAAAAAGAGAAAAAGAAAAAGAAGAGATCATCCTGATTGTAGTGACACAAGGGTTCCTTGCAAAGGATGAAGATTAGGTACCCCTGACAGGTTTTCCTAGATTTCAAATACCTCTGAAATCACCACTTGGGAAACAGTTCCTTGCCTAAGCTCACAGGAATGAGAGAGACTGAAAACCATACGGCACTTCAGTCTTTCTCAACATCTGTTGGAGCTGGCTCTGACTCTTACATACCATACAGTAGCTCAGTATGTTGAGGACTGATACAAAAATCGGAAATCTCCAAAGCCCCCCCTACTTTCTAACTTTTCCTCACTGAAGTGGGAAGCTACGTGCAGCTGGGTAAAAAGTCCGAAAGAAAACGCAGTAACACTAGAGTGTTATTAAGCATTATTCTTTATTGCAGCACAGGCAGCACTGGGGATTATCCACCATGAGTGCTCCACCGATTTGGCAGATTTTCAGAGACTATATACACCATAAAATCATACGTAGTCATAGGATTTCGGATAATTCATTTACATAACCATGAGATATGCAAATGTCCGCTCTGCATGCGCAGTCATCTTCCCTGGTGGTCATCAGGAGGGAGTCAACCACCTCTGACAGCTTGTAGTCTTCCTCACTGTGTCTTCTGACTGGCCTTTGCTTCTGCTCAAGCTCATGCCTGTAACTAATTCCTTCACATGCAGATTTCACTATGGCAATGGGAATGCATTAAACAGGCTTTCCAGAAGCAAAGATCGGCCTACGTTGCCTGCATCTACATGCAGTCACATTGTCAAATGTGTACAGCATTTATACAATGTCTGCTCTGCAAAACTGTATAAGGATCCTCATTCTACCAGTGGCTAAAAGAACGATACTCTTCCAGAGATCTACATTGCCATGTCTGGGGAGGAGTTTTAAAAAAAAAAAAAAAAAAAAAACACACCAACAAAAAAACACCAACTGCTAAGTCAAGCTGCAGAAGCACTACCTAATTAAACAGGAAATAATTGCTACCATCTCTGTGACAACAGTAGGGTATCAGATCAAAATGTTATATAAAAAACTGCCATCAACTAGAAACAGAAGCTAGAAAAATCCAGGTTTTGCTGTTATTCCATGATACAAAAATTCATTAACCAAAATGCCTCACAATTGGAAGGGCCTTATTACTCTGAAATAGAGAAGGAAAGAGCAATGCAGTGGGGCAGAACTCGAATGGGCTCTCTTGGGAAACACCAGCCGAGCAAGAGATGTGCATGGTGTGAGTCTGAAAAGAAAAGGAGGTGGAAGAAAAGGAGGAGGATGGCTAGTATTTAGTACTGCCCCTAACATATGTCGCAACAGCAGATTCACGAGAAGGAGAGGTCTGTGCAGCTAAATCAGTATAGACGTAAGGTCCAAGGAGGCAAATCTCTTACCAAGTTTATATTAGTCCTTCAGATGGAAGCTGGTAATACAAAGCATATAATGCTGCAACAAAAACAAGGCCAAAAAGCAAAGTCTAAAACAGTAACAACAGGGCACTTCTGGTTTTGACTACTTCCTATGTGAATTGTGGAACAAAATGCAGACGAGTCATCTCTAAAGAAGTTGCTACTTCACGGGATAACTGGTCCCATGGCACAGATAGGCTTCCTGACTCGGATTAACTCTGCTCTTCAGGAAAAAGCACCTGAACAACTTCCCAAGCCCCTTGCTTTCCAAGCCCTACAGTGCCTCTCTCAAACCCACACGACTCACCCAGGAGCTGATTCAATTCCCCAAGCCAGTAGAAACCCACCTGCCTCCCTTTTTTTGGTCACTTTCCTGCCAGGTGAGCTAACCACGCCAGCCCAGGCATCGCGCTGAGCACCAGAACTAACGCAAGGTAAGTGTGCAAGACAGCCAGGAGCAGGGGAGGGAATCGCCCCTCTCGGGCAACAGTGAGCTCTTACCTCAGTTCAGCCCATCCTGCGAAGTCACAACTGTAATTAACAGGAATTGAATGACTAAGAATGACGCTAAAAATAATTCGGTTCCACATTCTGGTAGGAGGCGTGATACCAAAACGTGAGAGAGCTACAGTTTTAGAAAGCAATGCTTTTATAAAGGTGATGTTAAACAAAAAGATCTGAAACAAAGGCAAACAAAAATCCCTAAGCAAGGCATGGATTATTGGTTAAGGAAACCACAGTCACAGAAACTAAACCCAGTAGTACTTCCTCAGAACAGTAAAAATGGGATGGCAAAAACATCCACCCCTCTCCACCTGCCTGACAAGCTTCAAAAGACAATTAAAGCTGAAATAGAGAGCCTCCAGAACATAGACATCTATTCCTAGCAAAGTCAAAAGGAGCTTCAACAGCTGTAAGGTCAATCAAGAAGAAGGGAAAACTAAAATGCCTATCAAAAAGCACACAACTAAAAGGCCCAGTTTCAGTATTTCTAGCAGCAAAAGCTGTAGAAGAACTGATGCCTTACTGGATCACCCCAGGGAAGAGGAGCAAGGGCACACACGTGGAAAGAAGAGATCTGTGTGTAGAACTCTGCAAACTGGGAGTTCATCAAAATTCAGGTTCATCTCTTCTGGACACATTCTCTTCCAGCAACACACAGGAGTACTGTTGGAAACCAGAGACTCCAAAACACAGCTGAGAGCACAAAGCAGTAACAGTCACCAGGTGTGCCCTAGAGATACCTACAGAATCCAGGAGTTTCAGCATGAAACTGCTGAGCTGGTAGCTACAGGACCTCCCTCACCAAGACCAACTCTCATGCCAGAGGGCTGGGGAGCAGAAGATCAGGTTTTTGGTTTTGGTTTTCTTTTTTTTTTTTTTTATGAGACCTCAAGCAAAGCGCAGCCTACCGAGTTCTGTGTCTTCATTTGTTAACTGGCTGAAGCCATAAATGATGAAAAGAACTGAAATAAGGCAGGCATGGTACAGCAGATACCTTTGCAGGAATGATAATCTCACTAATTATCACAACTAGCTGACGATGTCTGTGACCGTAACGTACCTCAGGCAGAAACACTCTGTATCCTGTGGTGGTACCCGGTGAATGGCTCTTTAAGCTGCTCTCAGGAGAGAGAGACACACTCGCCTTTACTCTGTGTCTTTCTTTAGCCCACCCCCGGGGCTAAACAATAACAGTTTTTCTCTCACCCAATGTCCCTTTCCCAACTGAGGAAGGAAACTGGGAAAAAGAGGGAGACTTGTGGATTAAAATTAAACAGATTTAATAAAATAAAGAAACCAATATAAATGCCAACAAAATACACACAAAAGTATACTTAGCTACAGGTTGCAGCAGGTTGTCCAGGAATAGTAATGGTCAGCAATGCGGAGAAGGGGGGGAGGGGGAGGGGGGGGGAGGGGAAGGGGGGAAAGCCTGAGGAGAAGAAAGGAAAAACAACTTTACTTCTACCCAGCAAGCCCTCCCTTTTATACTGAACTTGATTGTTAATGATATAAAATACACCTGTGGGCCAGCCTGGGTGAGCTGCCCTGCATTTAACTGTTAATGGCCCTGATCACCATGGCTGGCCACAAACTGAAACAAAAATCCCAATGAAACCAGGACAGGATTCCACCCCTTATTCTATATCATTTACATCAAGTCACTACTATTTCCCCATCCCTCAACATACATACACATCCACACACAGTCTCTCCAGTCCATGGGCCATCTCTCCAAGAAGTCTATTAAATCAATTCAGTCCAAATCCATGGGTTCCATTCCTCATCATAGTCTCTCAAGGCAGGAAGAACATTGGTGGGGGTTCCGCTCAGTTAGAAGCTCAGGACCAGGCCTCAGTACGGTGGTATGGACGGTTGAAGTTGGGCACAGCAGGATGGTGTGTTGCATCTTGATCTTGCAGTGCATGTATCTGCTGCAGCCCATGCTCAGTGTCTAGGGTGATTCTTACTGTAACGAATGACAGCATCATACAGTTTGGGCTATTCTCACCCAGAATTAAATCTCCTTGGGGTATACATACTCCTCATCATACTGCATCCTCCACCAGGTGCACCCAGGTCCTTAAGCAAAAAACAATTCCACACATGCCTTTACTTGCTACAGGAGTAATACAAACTGTTTTCCTCAACATATTTCTTGCGTGAACCAGGGAGACTTTATCCCCGTCTAAGGTGTGCAACAGTCAGATTGAGCAGAAGCAGCCCGATTGATAGATTCCCCTGGAATTAACTAACCAGGTGGCTTGTCCTAAGTGTTCATCCCAATTTTTGAAAGTCCCATCAGCAATTGTTTTTAGTGTTGTCTTCAACAGTCCATTACATCATTCCACTTCCCCGCAGCGGATGCATGGTAGGGGATGTGATATAATCCATTCAGTATTGTACCTTTAGCCCAGGTGTCTATGAGGCTATTTTGGAAATTAGTCCCATTGTCTTACTCTGTTCTTTCTGGAGTGCCATGTTGCCTCAAAATCTGCTTTTCAAGGCCCACAATGGTGTTATGGGCAGTGGCATGAGGCACAGAGTATGTTTCCAACCAGTCGGTACTGGCTTCCGCCATTGTGAGCACATAGAACTTGCCTTGGTGTGTTCGTGGAAGCGAGATGTAATCAATCTGCCAGGCCTCTCCGTACTTATATTCACCCGTCATTCTCCATACCGCAAGGATTTTAGTCTTTTGGCTTCTTTAATTGCAACACACGTTTCACATTTGTGGATGACCTGTGCGATGGTGTCCATGGTCAAATCCACCCCTCAGTCACGGGCCATCTCTGCCTTGATGACCCGATATATTATGTGCCCACTGAGCTAAAAAAATAATTCACCTTTATGCTGCCAGTCCAGACCTACTTGGGATACTTTAATCCATGATTACTTCCAGAATTCCTGGGCAATTAAGTTTCCCTATTCGGGCCTGCTGAGTAATTAATGCAACCCACTTACTCCACGTAGCATCAGTTGCATAATGTGTGTTGGCGGGGGGGGGGGGGGGGGAGGCGGGCACTGGTGTCTTTCCTTTAAGCATCCAGTTCTATTGGGTCACCAGGAGGAGCTGTGCCTCAGTACCAATTACTCTGAGGCAGCTTGAACTCCTTCATCAGCTGCCAGTATGTTTTTTCTGTTGGCATATAACGGTCCTCTGATCCTCTATATCCCTGGCTCCAAAATCCTCGGGGGGGGTGGGGGCGAGAGGGGAGGGAGTGGGGGGGGTGTGTCGACCTTGAATCTCCCTGCTGCCTTTTGCCAGAGGCTCCAGGTAGGACCATTCTCCCCAGCTGTGGTAGAGAGGACATTCCGTATGTTTGGTCCCATCCGGACTGTTCCAAGGGCCACTGCATGGACTATCTCTTGTTTAATTTGCTCGAAATCCTGTTGTTGCTCAGGGCCCCATTTAAAGTCATTCTTCTTCCAAGTCACTTCATAGAGAGGTCTCACAGTCTGTCTGTAATGGGAAACGTGCATCCTCCAGAAGCCTACTACGCCAAAGGAAGCTTGTGTCTCCTTTTTTTTAGCGGCACAGACACGGTTGTTATTTTGTTGATCACGTCCGTTGGGATCTGACGGCGGCCATCCTGCCAACTGATTCCTAAAAACTGGATCTCTTTTGCAGGTCCCTTGACCTTTCCATGTGTGATGGCAAAACCAGCTTCTAGGATTTGAGTTACTTTTTCCCCTTTTTCAAAAACTTCTCCTGTTGTATTACCCCATACAATGATGTCGTCAATGTACCAGTTGCAAGACCCCTATCAATACCTGCTTCTCTAGCCATTGGTCCCAGCTGTTTGGCTTCTTTACCATCAAACTCAAAACCATCGGCTCCTTTAGCCCAGCAGTGGAGCAGCCAAGTAACAAGGTACTCACCTTCATGAGGGCTATAATCTTAACGTATATCTCGCAGCTCACTGAGGGATAGGGATCAAGTGGTTACCTCTGGCTCGTCCTCCTTTGATATCCCTGGTTGGCCATCATGACATGCTATTTTTGTGGTTTTTTTCATCTTCTGTACAGGGACGACTGATACCGGCACTAGTTGAGTCCCTAGGTTTGCCGCATCGCCCATCACTGGGGGCTGATTAGCTGCCGCCCTTGTCATCAAAGTCTGGGTCATTGCAGCAAGTGCTTCCTGGAGTTGAGTAATCGCACTGCCGAGTGCAGAGATCTGAATAGCCTCTGGGGTAGCCGGGATATCTGCTGTAGGGACTGGCAGGGTCTGAGTAGCTGCGATTCCAATTGTGGGTGCTGGGACAGCTGCGGTGTCTGTCACGGGGCTGGAGCTGCTGTGGCGCTAGTTACAGTGGTTGCAGCAGCTTTGCTGTATCCACCCTTATACTGATGTTTAAGCAAGAGCAAGAACTGAAAGACATTCAAAAGGCCTAACAACATGAGCATGGTGTTTGAAACATCCCACGGATATTCAAAATTCTCAAAAGCCATTGAGATCAGCCTCGAGGGAAAAAAGAGTATGTCACCTATTCCCATTCCATAGAAATCAGAGATGACACAGTTCCAAAAGAATTTATAATCCCATAAAGCAATGCCAAACAACGTAGCAGAGTGACACATCTAAGTCCATGCCCAGAAGAGATAAACCGCACAAAAGTGGTAACAAACAACAGCAAAGACACACATTTGATTAGCCACCACAAAAGCAAATGTAAAACCAAGGTCCAGAGAATTCCACCCAGTGATCCTGCTACTGATAATGAATGCTCGTAATAAAAATAGTTAAATATGTGAAAACTTCAACCCTCCGAGACTCTTAGATTAAAAGTCTACAGTTCCTGGCAAGCTATTTACATTGGGTGCCAAATAAACTGTCTTTGTTTAGCCTGCACACAGGGCTAAACAATAACAGTTTTTCTCTCAACTAATGTCCCTTCCCCAACCAAGGAAGAAAATTGGAAAAAAAAAGTATAGTTACGTACAGAGTTGCAGCGGGTTGTTCCAGGGATACTAATCTTTGGTAATGAGAAAAAGGGAGGCTAGAAGAGAGTAAAGCAAAAAACAGCCCCACCTCTCTCCAGCAAGCCCTCCCTTTTATAGTGAGATTGATGTTAATGATATAGAATACACCTCTGGACCAGCCTGGGTCAGCTGCTTTGCATTTAACTGCTAAGGTTTTTGATCGCCATGGCTGGACACAAATTGAAACAAAATCGCAGTGAAACCAGGACAATTTGTTATCAACTTACTTCACTTGGTCAATCTTCAGATTTTTTTATTTTTTTTTTTTTGTTCTACAACCAATTATTTAAACTGCAGCTGAAGCTCATTTCCTAATTTCAGCATTCTTATGCGCATGACACCAGCCACATCTTTAAGTATCTGAATATTCCCAGGAATGGAAGCATGAGTCTTCCCATTTCACCGCACAAGTAGGTTATGACCAATTGCAGTATGGGAGCATGGTGTATTCTGATTAAATCCTACATTTGTAACTAGGTTAAAAGTTCTTTGACATATCCTTCCTCTAAATTATCCCTTCCCCAGAAAAAAATACATTCTTGGAATGAGAGTTATGTAGTACTGATAAATCAGTCACAGCAGAAAGAGAGACATATTACACTGAGCTCAGCACTCATGCTCACCACGCTCATCCTTGCATGATCCTGCTTTTAAAATGAAGCACATCAATTTATTTTAGCGATCAGTCAAGTCAGATTGCTACCTCCAAATTCAGGTTTTCTGTTGTTTGGTTCTGGTTTTTTTTAAATAACAAAAATTGACTTTGCCTTAGAATAAATAGTATACCAGCAGCATTTTTAAAAGTATTTCAATGTAAGAGGTAGAAGTACCAACAAGTAGTTATGAAGAACAATGAATCTCTTTGCCTGCCATAGGATCTAGTCAAGTTAGCACACTCTGTAAATTTTTTTTTTCTGTACCGTTGCCCCTGAACAACAGCTCCTGTTATTTTTTTCCCCACTGCTTGCAGAAATTTGTTACAGATAATGAACAAAAGCCATGCAAGAGACAAAGTTGTTGGATAAACGCATCAGTAAAACACGTCTTTCTAAAATTTTTATCAGCCTTCCCAAGATAAAATGAAGTCCTATCACTGCATCCTTCTGCAATCAGAAAGGTGAGGTATATTTCCAGAACTACCTCTAAGACAATCTTCTTGCAGAATTTACACAGCAACTCATCTGATTTTTCAGGTAAAGCACATACATATATATCACAGTCAGACACTATTATTCCCCACACTGTTACATTGAAGAGCCCACTCTTGTCAGTGAGCTGACAAAAGAGCTGTAAAATTATACAGCCAGATGTCCATAATATAAACTAAATCACAGCTTTTGTGTTTTGTTTTTAAAACAATCAAAGCGAGTCTGCATTTAGAAAAGACACATATGGAAGTAGAGTAGCACTACAGATAAATGTATGTTATTTTTACACTAATGCATTAACCAGCCATCACTCTTTGCTTGCACAGATTGCCCCCTAGAATAAGTTTCTGGACATTTAGTATTCTGGGAAGCTAATCCTCACACACCAGCCAATACAAAAAAAAGCAGGAAGAGCATTACTTTCAACCGCTAGACATTTTTGACAGGTAGATGTAATTTGCAGCTAACACCTGCGTTTCGTCTCTGATATATTTGGCTTATTTAGCTCTACTTGTAATATTTTTTTTTTTTGCTAGCTATCATCATCTCCACTGCTGATTTAAAAAAAACACCCGTACATACACAACCAATTTAAGACCAATACAGTCTGCTCCACCTGTCCCTAAAAAAAAAAAAAAAAAATCTCAGTAGTCCTAAAACCTTCAAAGGTTAATGTGTTCAGTCTGGGCTATCCTACCCCAAGGCTCATTGATTCGTCACTTGACGAATTCACCAGGAAGAAGGAGAAAAGATTATATGGCAACATAGGATCAGTACAACATTACTTACTATGACTCAAAGTTAAATGACTTTTTTTTTTTAATTTAATAGTGATTGTTAAAAGTTATTTTTTTTTATACTTTCATTTCTATGAACTATGAAATAGCAGTACACAGACATGAAAGTGGGCAGGAAAAGCACAAATTTTGCTTTATCACTACTTAACTACAGAGCTCGGTGACGTGCTATTTAAAGGAAAAGAAGTCTGGGCAACAGAGCATCACAGTCACTGTGTTTGGAAGGGACCTCTTGAGATCATCTAGTCCAATCCCCTGCTCAAGCAAGTTTAGCTGGAGCAGGCTACCCAGAACTGTGTCCAGTTGAGTTTTGAGTATCTCCATGGATGGAGACTCCACAACTTCTCTGAGCGACCTGTGCTACTGTTTGACCATTTCAGAGTAAAATAGTGTCTTCTTGTTTTTATGTGGAAGTTCATGTTCTTTAATTTCTGCTCATTGCCTATTGTCCAACAAAAGCAGGTGCTCTGTGTGGTGAAAGTCTCTGACCTTTTTCCCATTAGTTTGAAAAGAGTGAAGTTTTAATGTCTGAACTCTCAATGGCCACCCTTCTTGAAATGCAATCCATTGCAGTTTAACTGCTGTGTAATCCAAAATGTTACAATTTTACCCAGATTCATTAATAGATGGCCAGATGTTTTATCAGAAATGAAAAAGAATAACTTTTTTGTATAATCTGCTGCTACCTGGAAAAGTTATTTCTGACCTAGCTGTGAATGACCAACAACCAGCCTTTACAAGATTTGTGAGCTGAACCTAACTGCAGCTTACCTATGTCTCCTGTCATGCAGTGATGCTTACACCTCCACTCTGCAGGCTCCTTAAGGTGCTGAAGCACCAGTCTGGTACAGACTTAATAGTTTCATGTGAAACTTCAGCAATTCCATGAGCTCTAAGAAACCTCTCTAACACTAACCTGAGCTCATTCAGTAAACTGGAACAAACGTGCCCGTGACACCAAAAACAAGAAAGTAAAGACAAGAACTTTTGCCAGAACTGCTGAACAGTCAGCTAATCAGATGCTCCTGTTTATTCAGTTACCAAAACTGTAGGATTCAGCACAGCATCTTGATACAAGACTAGAATGAGTGTTAATTAAGCTTTTTTCACAGAATCACAGACTGTTAGGGATTGGAAGGGACCTCGAAAGGTCATCTAGTCCAATCCCCCTGCTGGAGCAGGATTTTTGTGCCTTTTTTGTGAGATCATTTTCTGCAACACATTTTCTGTTGCTTTTAATATTGCATAAATGAATTGTATCCAAAAGAGGGGGGGAAAAAAATCCTTCTAAAATCCTGAAATTAAAAGGCTCGTAACTTCTTTGTGGAGTGGATGTTATATATCTTCCTTAAGGTTCCTGTCCTCTCCACCCTTTCCTGGGAAATACAGATATCTCCATCAATTTGAGACCCAAAAGCAGACATGGTGATTCCAGATGCAGTTTGTGGTGACGCCCTTGTCTTGGAATGCCAGATTTCCACTCTAAATGTCATTTTTCTGAGAGCTAGTGAGTGAAGGAAGAATTTTTTTTTGCATTATTACTAGATTGCTGTGTCAGGGCCATGGAATTGCTAGTTTTGAAAAGGACAAAATTAATAACAACTGGAGTGAATGTTATAGAGGCATTCCCCACAAAAAGTTCATTAGTGCCTCAACATTAAGAGCAAACATCTAACCCATGAGGGAGCACTAGGCAGACAGGAAATGCAAGTTAAGATTACCAACATTGTCAAGCTGAGAGTGAGTTGCTCATGTATCAGTAGATATGTGGATAGTGCCCTGTGGATCAGGAAGCCAAGATCAAACAACATAATCAACAGTATGTTGTACTGGCTAAAGAAATTCAAAAGAAGGATTGGCAAGATTTTTAACAAGCCACTCCTAAGCGATCACCAAAATGATCCTTCGGGAAATTCCCCGCACCGAGGACTGTGTTACATAATTCCCAAGCACCAAAGCACTCAGCATCATGTCCAACCCTATGCTGGCAGGGCTGGGGGATGCCTGCCCAGGAGGCCATGCTCCTTAGTCCCAGGATACTGAGGGCCTCAGGGATCACAGTCTCAAGGATACTGGTGAGGCACATATAGCCATGAACAAAGCAGGGTGCCCTGGTCCGTTGTACAAGTGGGCCTCAGGGACAATCCCACAAAATACCGTGCCCAGCACTGGTGTACCGGCAGGCCACTTAGGCTATCGAAAATGTTAACTCCTTTGGCAAGGAAGTCAGGGTTAGGGCTAAGGGGTTAGGAATAAATTTACACTTTGGGTTAGAGATTACTGTTAGGATTAGGTTCATTAGAATTACAGTTAGTGTTAGAATTAGTGTAAAAGGGTTAGGTTGCAATTAGGGAAGCCTGTTAGTGGAGGAAGTCCTACTAGGAAGAGTAAGACTAATATTAAAGTTACTTTTTTTTTTTTTTTTTCTGTTCATGAGGTTATAATCATTGATACTTTTAGAACTCTAGTTGTATTGACGGTGAGGAATATTGTGGCAGTTATTAGAAGTATTTTTTTTCAAATTTGCATTTGGTTTAGGCCTATTCAGCCTCCTCAGCTGTATGCTTACTTTAGCATAGTGATCGTTTATGTTCAGGCACATTTCCTTAAATAATGAGGCAGGCCTGCATATCTGGTATGTCAAAGGCATAGTGTTAATGTCAGTGGCAGAAAGTTTTTTCCAGAGGAGGGGTGTGAGTTGGTAGTAGCACAGCCATGGACAGGAAGCCCAAATTCATAAGAAAGGAGCAGGACTTTTGTAGCCAAGGCCACTGGAAACACTGTGCGTGTGGGAGGTTTAGTTAACCTGGGTTTAGGAATAGGATAGTGGTTATGATATCAGCATGATATCTGCATATTAAGCTAGGAAGAACAGGGTGACTGGTCCTGTGGCATAATATATATTGAAGCCTGATACTAGCTTGGATTCACCTTTTGAATAGGTTCTGTTAGCAATTGGAAAGAAAACTCATCTACATGAAGTACACAGGCAGGCACTTTATTGCAGCACTGGGGACATGGCAGATATCTCCCTCATATATGTCCAACCAAACATTAAAATCCATCAGTTTTTATACACTGATTTACATAAAAACGCACAGGGCACTCACTCTAAATTTAACCTTTGCAACAATTGGTTCCGTTAATTATAACCTCATCAATATTCTTAAACAATCATTGGTTAGTTCTACTCTACTGATTGGAAACGATCCGTGATATTCAAATCAGGATGGGAAGGGTAAGGGGTGTTTCCAAGCAGCATAACTGGTGTCCATGATGGTTTCCTTAGCTTCTTAAACAGAAAACTCCAGCATTTCCCTGGTGAGGTTTTGCTGGTTACGTATGTCAAACCTAACAGTTACCTATTTTAAACTTAGTGCATATGGTTACCTATCTCAAACCTAACAGTACCTCTAGCTACTTGTTTGAGATCTGACTCTTGTATTTGTTCAAATCTTGACTATTTTATCAGAGTATTTGCAACAGCTCCTTAATGAATAGTTTTAGTCTGTATGCTACTGGCTGTAATAATCTGAAGGGCCTTACACTGTTCAGGCCTTTTCGGGCTTGTGTGTAACAGGATTTTTCATTCTACTAATGTTAAGAAAGCTATAGCAATTAGAAATGGGATAGCAGAGGATAGGGAAAAGATATTTCAAAGTAGAGGATCAGGTCATGAATAGGTGTGGTGGAGAAAGAGGGGAGCTAGGGAGAATCTCTTTTTGAACCTGTAGGTTTTGCATTTGCTGAGCTCTGCCATGCTAGCGGTCTTTTTCTAGCACAGAGGTGGTATGGGTGCTCTCTTGGTAGTTTAGTGGGGTTTTTTTTGTTCCTTAGAAGGAGGCATGCTTTACTATTTTCTTCATTTCTCCAGTTCTTTTGTACTAGGCAAAGTTCATCATAGCTAGAAACTGACCTGGATTGCTCCAGTCTGAACTCAGCTCACATAGGTCTTTCAATCGTTGAACAAACAAACCTTAATAGCAGCTGCATCTTTAGGATGTCCTAATCCAACATTGAGGTCATAAGCTTCCTTGTCTATATTATCTCTTGCAGGAGGTTGCACTGTTATACCTGGGTAGCTTTGTCCATTATCAACTATATTGTGTCTGGTCACTATTAGTACTTTGAGGCATTGCTCTTGGTTAAGAGGTGTGGTTTTATTTTTGGATGATTCGTTTTTCTGCAGAGTTGCCCCAGTCAAAAAACAAGGTCCATCATTTCAAGGCAGGAGGGTGATAGTGGACCCAGTGCTCTTGAGCTTGCATGTAGTGACCGATGATTTTTTTTTTTTTTTTTTTTTGGTTCCACCAGGTCATCTTATCTATATGTTCCTGCTTTGGCATGATCAAGTTCACTGGTTATCTGTAAGAGACGGTTAGAGTTAGAGCAGGCATCACCTTTAATATTTGGTCAGCTGAAGTCTATGTTTTTGTTAAACAGTCAGGCCTTGAGTTTGCTTCGTTCCTTTTGCAGATTTTAATCTTTCTAATAGACACTCCTGAATTGGGTTATCAGGGTAGCTTTAATATGTAATCTTGTTAAATTAATAATGTGATGAGGTAAGCTTGTGCTTGAGAGGGGGAGGCCCCTAGTTACTAATTTTAGTATTAATTTGCCTATTATTATATGTTGGCCTGTAGGTGATAAGGGAGTTGTATTTTTTTTTTTTTGGTCCTTTCAGATGAGGAGCTTTGAAGCGCTCTTTATTGGTGACTGCTTAAAGCCTACAGTGTGAGGCATAACAGTTGAGTAGTTAGCTGCTAGGGGAGATTGTGTTCTTTTTCTTTTTAAATGAGCTGTATCCCCTTTGAATTGCTCATGATTTACTACATTGGGCTAGACTGAATGTCTGTGGAGGAAAATTAGGACAGAACTTAAATTTCACAGGCAACCAGCTATCACCCAGTTCAATTGGCTTTTCACCTCTACTAACAAATGATACCATTCTTTTGCAACAGAGTCAGTTTGCTCAGTGATAGCTGCTTTTAAGTAGCTCACTTGGGTTTTGGGATGGCAAGGTTAACTTCATTTTGCTCTTGCCAAGTCATGATGCAACGGTTACAAGGGTTTATCTTTGCTATTTAGTGCTTGGGTTTTTCATTACTATTTCATCTTTCCCTTACAACACAAATCTCTGGTGTGGCAATGGTCTTTTCTATTGCCTATACTAAATGGAAAGAATGTTTTAGTTTGGTGATCATTTCTAGTGGTTTGGCTGGGCTAGAGTAGGGCTTCAAGAGCATCTGATGGGTAGTAGACATCTTTCAGGTGTAAGCTGAAGGCTCTCAGGTTATAGGTATGTCTTGATATGCTAAGTGCACCTTCCAGTACACTTACCTTCTTACAACTTCCCTCCTCTTGAGCTGACAGGCACATTAGCTATACGGGTTTATAGGTTATGAGGAGGATGGTAGGCAGTATGTATGGGCCCCAGGGCTGACTTAAAGAGGCTCTATTGTTCTGCTTTGCTGCTAATCCGCCTTCTAGGGATGATTTCACATGTCTTTTGGTAGGTTTTCTGTTTTAGAAAATGTAGCCCATTTCTTCCATCTCATAATCTATACCTTGACCTGTCTTGTTAGTGGGGTTGAGGCTTCTATTTTTCACTGTTATGCTCTAAGGGGAGGTGAGCTGGCAACAGTGGTAGGTAGTCCATCTTGGTGAAGGATGGTTGGGTGCATTGTGGGTTAGCAATTCTAGAACAGGCTCCTCTGTGTGGGTTTGGGACAGTTCTCAGGAGGATACTTTGGTAAAGTATCAAGATTTAAGGCTAGGCAAAGTGAGTTATGTAATCCCAGTTTGTTTTTTTTAGCTTTAATGGAGTTTAATTAATGATGATCATAAAATCATCTTGAGATTGGCTTTAGGTGCATCTTAGGTTTATGACAGTTGTTACTTCTTGCTCTTAATTGCTTTGATAACGTGTTACCACTCTTTACATTAAATTAGAGTTAATTTGCATCTCATGTGTGACTGCGCTGGCTGGCACGAGATTTACAAACCTTAGGACTTGCTATAATTCAAGGTTACATTTATTGCTTAATGTTCATTACTGCTGAGTATCCATGGGGGGGTGTAGGTAAAGCAAGGTGTCTTGGGCAATGACTCGGTTGTGCCTGGTGCCCACTCCTTTTGCCTTAATAAGGCAACGAAGGGCATTTACACTGCACAGCAGATACTTGCATGTATATGTCTAGGATGAATTAATGGTAAAGTTAGGACTATGTCTTTTGTCCTTGGCTGTGTGTGTGGTAACCATCTTGGCAGCTTCACTACCATGGACACTTCAGTGCTACAAGAACAGTTGTTAGTTTGTTTCTTGATTTTTTTTTTCTTGTTTGTTGTTTGATTTTATGCCGTTTGCGCATGTGTAGGGCGGTTTCTTTAAGTTGTGGCGCATTGTGTATGTTTGTGTATGAAATATGTATTTAATTTGTTAATGCGATCCTGGTGCTGATGATATGTGAAAAAATGTAAACAAAATGTGTGTTAACAACACGGTGAACATTTGCTTGAAAGTTACTGGTGGTATTTAGGATTTTAGAGGAAGTGTGAATGTAAGAAATTATGTCCTGCAAGCATTTGCTAACTAGCAGCTTGAGTAACAGTGCATGGGCACACCATAACTAAATGTAAAGCAAAGCGTGTCATTGTTAAGATGATTTCCCCATACACTCCAACCATCTCATTAAGTAATTCTTGTGGACCAGAATTAGGCCGCAATGTATTGTATGCTCAAACTTAGATTGATCTCACCAGAGCACTGTCCAAAATATAAAAACCTCCAGCCAGGACTCTCACAGAGAACTGGCCAGGACTGAAAGCTATAGGCAGCCCTTCACAGCCATCCAGCACTAGTGCTCTGCACTTGCAGGTTGGGGGTGCACAAGATGTTGGGAGGGGACACAGCAGGGACCCCCCACTGAGCAAAGGGACATCCCACAGCATATGCTGCTCTGCTCAGCAAGAAAAGTGTGTGTGTGTGTGTGGCAGGGGTGTGAAGGTTTGGCAGGGGCTGCCCTTGCTCAGGGACCGGCTGGGCATTGGTCTTCTGGCAGTGAGAAAGGGCTTGGTTTTGCATCACTTGTTTTTCTTGGACTTTCTGTTTCTTGGTTTTCTTTTCCTACCCTTTTATTTTAAGTAATAAAACCGTCTTTACTTGAAGCCATGAGTTTTCTCCCTTCCCATTCTGACCCTGCATCACACTGTGGAGAAGGGAGCGAGCGGCTGTGTGGTGCTGAGGTGCTGGCCAAGGTTAAACCACAACAGCCTATAAGCAAAAGAGTTACCTACCCACAGTGACAGTGCTCACCCTTCCTTCTCCATCTCCTGTATCGCACCAGGACATACAAAAGCCTCAGCACTCTGGCTGCTGTTGGAGATGCTCCAAAAGCCTTTTTGGTTGAGCTGAGGCATTTATCACACCCAGAATGGAAGATAATCTCTACCCTTGCCAGGCGTTAGGGGAGGTCTGAGGAAACTGTCCAACAACCAGTGTGCAAGGAGGATGGCTGCAGGGACGAGCAAGCTGCAGGTGATGGTGGCTGCATAAGGAACTTCAGCCGTGCCTGGCCATGAAGGTAAGCAGCCAGGCCTCTGCTGCTCAGCTGCAGTACCAGTGCTTGGGGAGCCCAGACCTGAGAGACACTCATGGCATGGCGTGTTATTCATTTGGGGGAGTTGGTAATGTTTTTTGTTGTGCATTAAATCCAAATCCATTGCTGATGCCAAGTGCCTGGCACAACCTGCTCCAGAGACAGTGTCAGATGGTGAGTTTGACTGGGGCAGTACACCTGTCAAACCATAACACAGCTGTCCTAAGGTGAGCTCAGGGAGAATAGAAGCCTCCCACGGAACAGAAGACCAAGGCTTGATCTTGATTTTCAGTACAAATATCGTCCATGAAAGCAGGGCGTCACGATCTTTCTGACTTTTTTGGGTTTTAAGCAGGCATCCAGGAGACAGTGGATGAGGAACTCCAGGCATGTATCTTCACATGAGGAAGTCAGGCACGTAGGATGTTCTCCTCTGTCCCCCAACAACCTGGGGAATTCAGGCTGTTCCTGCAAGGACTGGTCACACTGGGAAAGACGAGGCTGTCTGGGCACCCCCATTGTATGTCTCCCTCAGTGGACCTGAGGAGAGGGCCCAGAGAGATGTCACACTCTGGTTGCAGTCCCACACCTGCTCCCAGAAACACCAGCCCCATCACTCTGTGTGGTCTGGTCCCCTGCCCTCTTTCCCATCCCTCCCCACCCCCTTTACTGTTCACTGAGCTGCCCAGGAAGGAAAAGCGACTTTGCAGGGCAGACTGCATGGCCTGGGTGAGGATCCCAAACCCATACCAATTTCACAAATAACTCCCGCGATGAGCACTTGAGCTCATCCTTCTCACTTGAGCATATCCTTCTCACTTGAGAATGTCCTGCTCTCCCTTCACACCCATGTTCCCCATAGACAACAAGGAGGCTTATGCTAGAAGAAAACTGTTTCTTTTTTAAACAGAACTTTTTTCAACCCTTGTTCCTCAGGGTTTTCTTTTTTGCAAAGATAAAGTATTATCTGAACAACCTCTGCATATATATCTCTCTCATATATTTGTGTGTGCATGCATACATTTATACACTTAAAAAGTCTTGCAAATTTGTGCCACTCATAGCAGCCCATCCTGCTTCATAGCGGAGAAGACAATTCCAACAAACAGCAAAAAAGCTCTCCCCCTCAACTAGAGGAATGCACTGAACCACATCCACCCGTGGCTCTGGAGGGAATCCCACCAGCTCCAGATGGGAGGTGCTGACTTGAGTGTAAACACATCGCTTTATAGTATTCCTAGACACTGGCTGGATTAGACAGGGCCATGCTAAGACACGTGCCACACTCACCTGTGCCCAGCCCTTGGGGAGAGCATGCCCAAAGACACTGAACAGTCCTTTAACAGGCGGCAAGCAGTCCTCCCTTTGCAGCTGGACTGTGACTTTCTAGCTCAATTAGATACCTATTGGCAGAAATGGCAACAAGGGAGGACGAGAAGATGTCTTTCTGAGAGAGGTGGCCACAGTAACAAAGCCCATCTGTCCAGAGCAACATTTCTGCATGTTAAAGGGGAGTCACTGAGCAAGTAGCCCCCACAAAGTCTCTTCATTCTGCCTGAGAGCTCCTCACTGTTTTTGACAGAAGACACTAATACAAACTGGTCAAGACACAGTAGAGGCAAAGGTCCAGGCTGGCAGGCTGGGCAACAGCCCTCTTCTAGTCACAGGCATCATCATCATCAAAGTAGGAGTCACCATCAAGGTTATCTGACTCATCATCAAACAGAAAGTTGTCTTCATCAAGGTCATCATCATCATCATCATCATCATAGTCTTCCTGCCACTGTGGTTCATACTCCTCATCTTCAACCTCTTTGCCCCATTCATCTGTGTTGGGGGAGTCACACAAGATGGTACGTTTCGGCCTGTTGAGGAGGAGAGCATCAGAGCAGAGCCTTGTCTGTGAGCAGCAACCACAACCCAGCCCCACACCACCCTCACCCTCCCTTCTACCATCACCTCAGCATCCCCATCTAAAGCCATGCCTCAGGGACACAGCAGCCAGACAGGTACACCTAGGAGAAGGTGATTAAATGGCCTTATCCATGCATGCAGCACAAGGCTGTGTCACAGGGCCATCTGTGACTGGGCCAACAAGCTGCAGTCTGCCACCAGCTCTGGTATCTCGGCCTCATTTCATGGAGACCAGAAACCCTGCTCTGAAATAGTGTTTCTTGACTCAGTTGTCATTCTTTCTTCAACACTCAGCACCCTGTTCAGCTCCTGGAAACACAGCAGCTGTCAGAGGGGACTGGTCACACTGCGACAGCAGATGCCAGTTGTTTTTCTTGGTTTGAACAGCGTGTCATACAGGAATGGACTTTGTTTTGAACTCATCACCTTCCAATCATACTTAACACCTGCCAGCTCAGTACTCTAGGACAGGGAAACAACAAAGCATCCATTTCACCTCTCAACACACTATTTTACAGCTGTGTCACCTCTTCTCCATTCCCCTCTTAAAATAAGTGTCAGGCCCCTTCCATCTCCCCCCATGTATGTTCTTATTCTTGCTTCTTTCATCTAGACAGTTCTTAGATCTCTGATACACCTCTGAAGAAAGAGTGTGACTCTCCACAGAAACTGAAGAGAGTCCAGGGAGAGCAACTTCCATAACTGGGACTGCCAGTGATTGAGCTTTCTTGACCATAACTGCATACCAAGCGGAGGTTTTGCTGGTGTCCCTACATCACTATGTCACATACATTGTTATCTCAAACCACAACACAGGATGCGAGTATCAGTATCTGTTATTAACTTATTGTTATTATTATTGTGTGTCAGCGAGCACAGGAAAAAACTCTGGTTACCTGCTTTTTGTCTGCACTCACCCATCCTTCCTCATTAGCCCGCTAAGAAAACTCACCCTATGCAGGCAGGGGCTGAAGTAGGCACATTTGACAGTTTCACCTTTCTCTGACCAGGATCTGCCAAAGTCTGGAGCCCAACATGGAAATCCTGCTAGCATGGAAGAACAGAGAGACAAGTATGTGATTTGGGGCGCATTTTGTGCTACAAACCCCTTCCCTACATACACACATCACTGAGAATCTATCCCCTCAGCTGATCAAGCCCCTTTCTAGGTTTGCCCAAGATCAAACTAGACCAGAGCAAGACAAGCCACTAATCAGGATGTGGAGTTCACCTGTGTAGAGTGCCAGAGAATTGCAAAGAGACGCTCCTTGATCCGGTGTACCAACTCCAAACCAGCACTGAAATGCTCTGCTTTCAGGAGCCGAAGAGAAGCGGCCAGGTCCTGGTACTGCAGCAGGGTTTCCTCTGCAATTCAAGGCCAAAAAGGTCACACTGCTTCCCACGCTCTTAAGTGGAGACCGCGCCCCTTGGCTCTGATTATGAAGCCAGTCACAGCCACCCAGGTCTCCTGTGCACATACACTCCTCTTTCAGGACTTACCCAGAAGGATCTGCAGAGCATTAGTGTGCAGCTCTAGGCTCTCAGTCTGCTGTTCCACAATATCCATGCTCTCAGTGTCCTGGTTATAGTAGCTGTACACACAGGAGTAGGCCAGCACCTGGAGCAATACAGATCATGCTGTAAGCATCCTCCTGCAGCTTCAGAGTGGGCAAGAAGAGAGTAGCATCAAACCCTTCCAGATTTCCTTACGTATCAGTGGCTGAGAGAAGCCTGGCAGTGCTTCTGCTCTGTGGTGACAGCCCAGTGAACCATTATGCCAAGTGACAGGAGTGCCAGGCTATCTAGAGCTACTTGTAGGATTGGAAATGAATGTGTAATTATTTTGTACTTAAGTCTGAAATAACTGATTGTTCCCACCTGCAAACCATCACAAGAACACAGACTGTAAATGAATAACAGGTGTGACTGACCAGAGTCAAAACAACCAGCCCACAGAATCTACACATTGCTGGGCAGCCCAGGTTGAACTCAAGTAGCAATGAACTGAGAGAACTGAGCCCAAAGGGAAGCAGGCATGGTGCTATACAGCACAAAGAGCCCACGACAAAGGCATTTCAACAAGTGACAAGCTCCTAAAGCAATCCAGGCACCCAGCAGGAAACAAGACCACTGTTTCCATTTAAAGAAACAGGCCAGAAAAGCCAGCAGCAGCAAGCAACAGTGATATGTATCCTGGCACACAGGGGCTACCATACTGAAAAGAAAAAACAGGGTCAGAAACCCTTGTTCACATGCCTCTCTCAAAATCAATCTGCCTGCACAATTAAGGTATATATTGCAAAAGCAATACTGCAAAAGGCAATTCCCATCTCCTTCCTGCGTTTCAGGGGATAGCAGGCATTGCAGGCCTATGCTGTCACAGGCTGACTGCACAGATGCAGTGGTTGCACTGCAAGTCCTTCGTAATGTGGCTATCAGGGCATGCAATAGGTAACTTAGTGCTCCCAAAACACCAATGGCTCATGAAATGAAGTTAAGAAAGGAAAATCATAACGTGAGCACCAAGAGGGATTTCCATGCTGTAATACAGCATCAGGAGAGCTTTCCAAAGGTAAGGACCACCACTGGGGGCATTTCAAATTGGAATGGACCAAACCCAGCATATGCAAACCCTAAATATGAATTCTTGTGCTGATTCCATGGTGTTAACTTGAGCTAAACTCCAAATCCTATGACCTGACCGTGAGGAACACTGCAGACAGAGCCCAGTTCAGAGTAAGAGCAGGGTAAGGCAGGCATGAGCTCTTCCCCTGTCCTGATGCTATTCCTCCTCTCAAGCTTTTTCTGTCTCCCCTTGTTTGGAGTAGAGCAAGGCTGGCATCTCCTTGTTTTAAGAAAGGCATAAAACACACTGATAGAATTAGGCCTAAACCTCAGCAAGCCTGTTATTCAGCCCTACCTTCCGTGCCTGTTCTAGCACTTTGCAGGCATCAAGAACAAAGGTCAAAGTCCCAATTTTTGGTACCTCACTGATGGAAGAAACCCTGTTCCTCAGCCTTGTGGCAAATTCCTGCAATAACCACAGGAGAAAAAAAAAAGTCAATGTCAAGCTCCACAAGACCAAAAAAATAGCACCTTCCACACAGATAATTGCTAAGCATCCTGAAGTGCCATCCCAGAAGATGCAGGTAGCAGGAGAACATTTACTGCATCCAACTAAGACATCTCTACTGTGCCATCACTTCAGTCTTTTACAGTACCTCAGCTCTAGACAGAGTTCAGTCTTCAGTCCTTCAGTTGCCCTTGCTTCCAAGTACTGCATCAGTTTTAGCATGTGAACACAAGTTAGGTGTTCAGTTTCCACAACAGACTTAGTAGAAGAAAGCAAGCCAAGAACTACCCATTACGTCAGAGCAAGGGTGAATCAGCCAGGCATCCCCACCTGGATCCAAAGCCTGTTTCTCAGCTTCAGGTGAAATACATTTAGACAAAACAGAAACTGTCCTGCTCACTGGGGCTAAGGCAACTGAGTCAGCACCTGCAAAGGAAGGAGGAGGCCTTACCCTTGCATGATGATGAAAGGTGCATCTCTCATTGTAATCCTGAAAACGCTTCTCCTGCCAAGCTGCTTTACTCACCTGAAAGGAAAGATAGAAGTAAGCTGTAGCAATTTCCCTCAAGCAACAGGGTTGCCTGGAAATAGCCACCACACAGACTTTGACAATACTACCTATATTACTGGCAAGTGCACAAAGTCCAGAGTAAAGGGCACAAGTGGAGATCCTCACCCTCTCTATGAGAGGCCAGGTGCATCTGAACACAAGCAAGCATGAACTACTGGGATATAGCAAACCACTCACCATAGCAGAGCAGTTGTAATAATCCTTATGAGTTGGCCTCCAGGGCTTGAGGCAACGCCAACAGAAGCCATGATTACACTTTGCGCACGTCATACTGCAGAGCAGAAGAACAATGGGAATTACTCAGTCTTAACAGCCACTTGCAGACAGTTCCTCCCAGTGCTCCCCTACATCACAGGGCTGGAGTGCGCGACCCAGTCACTCCCGTTCACTCAGTACTATGCATTTCCCTGCATGTATTTTTTAAAGCCTTTGCTGGAAGCAGATGATGCTTAGAACTAGTCATTGTGTCTCCAAAAATGAGCTGTGTAAACTGGCAGCACGATCTCACAGTACCAACTTTCCAAGTACTTGAAGGGTGAACTAAGCATTCCACAGTTTCAAGCAAGATCCACATGAGCACCTCACCTCTTCCCTCAGTAATGCAGCACTCCACAGTGCAGAAAGGCACTGCACAGCCCTAGAGCCACACACAACATGTGGGGATAAATCACAGCAGGGCACTAAGGGCTGTGCCAGTGCAAGAAAGAAACAAATGGTGACTTTTGAAGCCCTGGCTTCAAAGCTGGAGGTAATTCCTCTATCATGTAAAAAGCTGCCAGAGATCCAAGCCAATTCCAAAGAGGCAGCTAAAAGAAAATTGCTTAAAGTTACAGGAATAGGGGAGTATGAAAGAAAAAATGGTTCTGAGATATCCACTCCCCTAACCTGTAGCGCTGTATGTCTATAGCGGACTCTGAGAGACAAGCGTGCACTATGTAAAGGTACTGCAAAATGAGGCTTTGTTCTACTACAGAGCTATCAATGGATTTAACTCTGAATGACAGGGAACATTTTGCTTTTCCTAGGAATTAAAAGCAATCACTCATTCCTCTAAAACTATAAAACAGACCTGCTATAACTCTTAGTCCAGAGCCAAAAAAAAAAAAAAAAGGCACATGGACCTAACTGTATGTCTTTGCCCTCTTCTCCATCAGCAAACAAAAATGGATACTCACTGCAGGCACCCCTCATTTTTCTCTATCTGAGCCTGGCAGCTTGGGCAGTGCTTCGAAATGAGCTTAGCCAGATGTTTGCTTTGGGCTTCAGTTGTCATTCCCTCATAGTACCCATCGTCATCCACCCACTGAGACATGTGGCTGCAGCTGGCAGGATAATGGGCCTGTAAGAGAGAGCCAGTCAATCACACAAACGCAGAACGGTGCGTGCCAAACCCGAGAGAGTATTGCCCGTGATTCAGCTCAGCCTCACCTCTGGGAAGTTGCAGTTGAAGCAGGACATCCAGGAGCACTTGGAACAGGCTGCCCCATAACCAAGTCCATCCTTAAGGAGGATCTGATCACAGCCCTGAGGGTTGGTGCACCATGTCAAGTTGGAGCAACACTCAACGTAACCTCTAAGGAGGGCTTTTTCATACTGTAATAAAAAGTCAGGAAGGAGATTTAAAGCAGAGAAGCTGCATGGTTAGGCCTTACAACTGGGGTCTGGTGCCTCTGGGCTCTACATCTGACTAAACAACTGCTCACAACAAAAAAGCACTAAAATTAGTCTACTCTTTCATTCCCTTCCTGTAAATTTCCCACCCCTCGTGCCATATCTGGAGGCTGTTTCATATAATCACAGAATAGCTGAGGTTGGAAGGCACTTCTGGAGATAAAAACTAGCCCAACCTCTCCAGCTCAAAGCAGAGTTGCTCAGGACCATGTCCAGTTGGGTTTTGAGCATACCCAAGGACACAGACGACAAGCCTCTCTGCCCAACCTGTTCCAATGTCCCATTACCCTTACTGTTAAAAAAAAAAAAGTTTTCTTATGTTTAAATGGAATTCCTTGCATTTAAATTAGTGCCCACTGCCTCTTATCCTTTCACTGGATATCACAAGAATCTGGCTCCTTAATTCCATTTGTGTATTTACACATGTTGGTAAGATCCACCCCTGAGCCTTCTCTTCTCCAGGCTCACTCAGCTTCTCCTAGAGATGTTCCAAAACCTAAATAATTTTTGTGGCCTTTTGCTGGATTCTCCCCAGCATGTCCATGTCTTTCTTGTACTGGTGAGCCCAGAAATGGACACAGTACTCCAGATGTGGTCTCACCAGCACTGGGTAGAGGGGAAGCATCACCTTCCTCAGCCTGCTGTCAAAGCTCTTCCTAATTCAACTTAAGATGCTAGTGGACAACCTTCTTAGCCACAAGGGCACACTGCTGGCTTATGTTCAACTTGTTGTCCACCATGATCCCATTTTTTTTTTTTCCTGCAGGGCTGCTTTCCAGATGGTTGGCCTCTGGCACATACTGTTGCACTGGGTTATTCCACCCCAGGAGCAGGACTCGGCATTTCCCTTTGTTGAACTGAATGATATTCTTGTTTGCTAAGTTCTGTTGAGATGCCTCTAAAATTTGCTGAGGGTGCACTTGGTCCCACCATCCAGGTCATCAATGAAGATGTTAAACGACATTAACCCTAGTATCAACCTCTGGGTTACATCACTAGTGACTGGTCTCCAGCTGAACTTTCTGCTATTGATCATAACCCTTTGAGCTCAGCAGGCCATCTCACCATCCACTCATCCAGCTGGTACTTCATCAGGCTTTTTTCTGTGAGGATGTTGTGGATGAATGGTGTAGAAAGCCTTACTAAAGCTCAGATAAATAACATCTCCTCTCATTTAACAAGCCAAACATCTCACCATAGAAAGCTATCAGGTGCTCTTTTTAACTTTTTCTGATTTTAAGCTTCTCAGCAGACTTTTGCTTAGTTATATGATGTGCAAAGGGGAAGGAGACTCACTTTGCCCACAGCCTCTACACATTACTGCAGAGGACAAGGCAAATTGGTTATCAATATACGATTGTTCAGGTAGGGACTCAGGGATGCAGCTATACTGCACATAGTAGCTTAGTTTTTCTATGCTCAGTTACTATAGCGTAAGGACTGTGCAAACATACACAAAGCTAGAGGAAGTTCAGAAGAAATCCTGTAGTCTTCACAGCCCTCCTGCAGAGATTTTTGCATACCTGGAGAGCTGCTCTAAAGCCACCAGGCACCGAAAGGACAATACAGGTCACAACAAGCACTAGAGAGAAAAGGTGCAAGCCCTGAGCACTGAAGGGCTCAGACAGGGCTCTCATTCGTTTCTCTCTCTTGTTTATTGTTTCTTGTTCAGTCTCTCTCTCAGGCAACCCAAACCAGAAAGTGTGCGCTGACTGGCTGCAAGGATGTCAGCCTGTGTCATGGCAAAACACCTGGTGGAGGCAAAGTCTCAACAAAGCCACTTCATTCTTCTCAGATAGTCAACATCTGTGTCTGTTGTCATCCTATCCATAGGCGATATTATTATTTCTGCGCAGACACCTGTACCCAGAGAGATAAATGGGTACTTGAGTCAGCAAACAGCACCAAATCACAGCCTTCACAGAGGCTGAATTTCACAATGTCTGATGTCTGGATTTTTGCTCTATCCTCTTTTCTCGGTGAGGAGGAGACAGAGATGCAACTGCTGAAGTGGAACTAGGATTTGTACTGGAACCATAAGAGAAAGAGCTGCTCTCAGGAAGCCTAAAAGAAGAGGGAACAAGTGTCCAGTGAAGGTCTGGGAAGAAAGCTAGCCAGGTACAATCAAGAAGTTGCCAAGTACCACATGACACTGACCAACAGATCTTAGAGGAACCTTTGCACACACTGGAGTTAATCCAGGTATGAAGCTTATGGCATGATTCCCAGTAAAGAATCCCTGGGGGCAGAATGGAAGACCACCTCTGAAGAACAGACTCTCAAGGAACTTGAGGGAAACAAGGTTGAGAGAAAACCTTTTTCAGAAACATGACAGAGTTTGTGTTTTGTAGAAATACAAGCATGAAAAGTTTAAACTCAAATATTTCTGTATTAGCAAGAGTGCAGTCAGTAGGCAAGGGAAGGGATTTCTCACAGCTATTTGGCACTGGTGACACAAATGGATACTGAGAACAGTTTGGGCTCCCAAGTACAAGACAGACATTAACAGACTAGAGAAAATGTCATCCATAGGCCACCAAGACAGTCAGGGGCTGGAGCACAGAATGTATGAGGGAGGTGGAGAGAGCTGAGTTTGTTCAGCATGGGGAGAAGGCAGCAGAGGGGGATCTTACCACTGCCTAGAGCTACCTAAATGTAAGATGCAGAGAAGACTGAACCTGAAGCAGATTGTTTTAACTTCAGTGTTAGATCTTCACACAATAATCTGGCTATTTTGAGCACAGGGCTGGACCAGAGATCTCCACAGATTACTGCAACCTAAATTATTCTGTGACTGTATGTGTGACTCTGCATGAGGCATTAATGCTCCAGCCATACCACTTACTGAGAAAAAAGGAAAACAGATAACATTTCAGCAAGAGCACCAGAGCAACTTGTTAAAGTTGGCTGCAATTTATGTTGACATGCAATATTTTTTTTTTATAAAATAGCCATAGCAACAGGATATTAAATCCTGCTCTCAGACAGGTGTGACTACAGGATTTGAAAGCCAGTAAGAACTAACTGTCCAGACACATAGACTAATTCTCCAAGCACTTCTCATAGAAAACAAGATACAAAAGATACATTGAAGGAAATGCTTTTCTGTAGCCTTGCCCAATTTGGTTGCCAGTTTTCAAGCTTAAAGAAAAATTACAAGATAGAGCAGTCTTTATGACTACTGTTCATTTCTCCTTATGACTGTTCACACAGGATCATAATGACAGTAACAAACTGGAAGAGGAGGAGAATATTTTGGGAGAAGCAATTGCTGGTGGAAAACAGATGAGACATCTGTTCTGCCCAGCAATTAACAAAAAGAGTCTTGTCATGCAACAGCCACAGCCCTGCCATTAGGTGGGGAGGGAATTCAGCTCTAAGTAGTAACTGAAAACAGGACTAGGTAGAAAAAGTAGGTTCTGCCTCAGAACAAGCAGCTCCTGCTGCCCCCTGCTGACTGAGGACTAAGGTGAGCAGAGCTCAGGAAGCCTTGTTTAGACATGGCTGTAAACCCACGCAGACTTAATTAGAGTGAAGATTAAGTCTGATATGGTAACTTCTGTCATCTTCACAAAAACCTGAGGCACTCAAAGCCGGAGACTGATAGAAGAGAAAGGACAGTGGGGTCACTGATGCAGCGATAAAATTAAATTGCTCAAATGTTTTCTCTTCATTTGTCCTAGATTTTACAATTGCTTCCAGCACACCAGCAGAGGATACTTGTCATGAGCTGCTATCACAGCTCTCACCTGGTACTCAGCTAAGGATACACCTGAAATAATGTTTGCTGGAGACATGTTTAGAGGAAAAAAACCACTGCACTTTTTTGCTGATGTTATGCTTTCCTGAATAGCTGGTATTGACCGTGATCAGAGACAACACACACGACTGGGCAGAAATCTGGTCTGCCTCAATTATCATGCTGCCAGTCTTAGTAATGGGAAGGGGAGAAGCAGCAGCAAGATTATCTGCTAGTGCCAACCAAAATGAAACAGAGCTTGGACACCCAATAACAACCTCCCCTACTTCACCTTGGCTATAATCTCCTCGGAGGAAACGATGGAAAAAATGAAGGCTGTTGTTGGCTGTGCCTGGCACTCAGATATGGGACAGGTGCAGCTGACAACCATATTCTGTTCAATGCGAGTCGTGAGGTACTCACTCCAACAGGACTGTGAAGGCAGAAGAGGAGAGATCAGAGCTCAACAGGAGCTGCACCACCTGGGTCATGTGAAGCCCAGCCCACCCAGCAGGGGGTGCACGAAACCACCACAAACAGTGGGTAAGTACTCAAAAGCACAGAAGTGGGAACAGACCAATCAGGAGCTGAAGGATCACAACGAACAAGGAAGCTGGGAAAAGAGAATGTATGAGCTCTATGAAAATCACCTGATAACAGCTTCAGGCAAAGCCAACCAACTGCTACCAATTAGGCAGCAGCAATTCCCTATCAAGTTACAGGAGTCAAAGACCCCAGGACCTTCACCTTGCAGCAGTAGTGCATGCAGCAGAGGGTTGGAGGCTTCTCAGTGGGACATAGCTGGTTCACACAGACTGGGCAGTGGGTTCCTGGGCTTGGTGGGGGCTGGGCATCCTGCACTTGCAGACCCGAGGAGATGAGCAGGGTTTCACGGTTCTCCACATAGCACTGTATCAGGAAATCCACATTCCACCTGCAGTGCATGAGGAGGTGCCGAGCAACATCATCTGGGATGCTCAGGGTATCCTGGACCTGCTGTACTGTCTGGTTCATGAGCAGCTTCGCCTCCTCTGGACTAAGCGTGTGCCCCATTGGCACCTGCAGCATTGCCATGAGAAACTCCTCTGACCTGCCTGTGCCAGGATTCAACCTGACATGGAGAAATGTGTCATGTCCATACATGGTGAAGATGCACACCGCTCCCAACACCTGGTGACATGCATCCCTACCAATACAAGCAGTCTACGCTGTCCTCATCCGGCGATGCCTCTGGTGGCCTGCTCTGGAAAACCATCTGTGCCTGGCCGCCAAAAGGTGTTGTGGCTTCAGCAGAGGTGTATTCCAAGACATGAGGCCTCCCCTCCTGGCGCCGAAGATAGCCCTGGTTCAGCAGGTGCAGGACACAGGACAGCACGTCCACGCTGTGGCAGCAGAAGCTCAGGAACTGCAGCCCTGGCCCCAACTCACCCTTCTGACAGGCATCAATCACCTACAGCAGCAAGGGAGCCCCACACTGCAGTGCGGCACAGCACCCAGGCGGCCCCTCTCTGCCCCTCAAGCCCTCCATACCCGAAACACCAGGTTGTCAATGTGGAGCTGCTTCTCCACCTTGAGGATACGGGTGATGAGGCAGCAGAGAACGTTCCTCTTCCTTTCCAGGGCGCTGACCTCAGCCCTCTCTGCCCTCAGGTACCTCTGCTGGGGCAGCAGCCTCAGGTGGCGGCCAGAGGCATGGGCCAGGGCTGCCCGGTTCAGCCGCAGAGCACCTGGAGCTAGCACCCGGCCCAGGGTCAGCCAAGCCCCAAGGGCCCGGCCCAGGGTCAGCCAAGCCCAGGGCCCCCCCAAGCTGGGCCCTGAAGGAGCCCCAGGACACACGTGTGGCTCTTGGACCCAACCCTGGGCCTCCTGCTGCTGCCTTCACAGGTGGCAGCCCCGTCCCTGCCCCAACATGTGGCCCCAAGCAACAGCCACACACACAACCCTTGGCCCCAGTCCCCAAGCCCACACATCGAGCTGAGACCCAACCACCCATGCTGACCCACGCCCCACGCACAGCCCCAAGCCCCAGCTCCACACACCACCCCAGCCCGAGACGTTACCTCAGGCCCCAACCTGACACAAAGACCTGTGCCCTGAGCACCAACAGACTCAGCCCAGCCCACTCGCTTCCCCTACAAGCTCGTGCACCCCCTACTCCAGCACCCGCTTGGGGCTCAGACCAGCACCTCCCCAGCCACGCCCTAGCCCCACACTCACCTCCTGGCGTGCAGCTCTGCACTAGGATGCTCTCGCCGTGGGTCAGCGGCGTCAGCGCATGGTGCACCAGGTCAGCAGGGAGCCCCGTAGCCTGCAGCAGGGCCTCCACAGCCACCTCCTGCAGGAGGGCATGGGAGGGGAATGGCCGGCCAGGACCCACCAGCCACAGGCCCAGCCAAACAAGGCAGGGGCCTGTGCCCCAGCCACCGCTGGAGACCCCGTTGGAAGGGAGGACATGGCCCTGCTATGCTCCAGCACCCGCTGCCGCACTCACCCCACCATGGCCCCAGCTCCTACCTCGGCGCTGTTGAAGCGCAGCAGGATGTACATCTGCAGCGTGGACACGTGGAGGACGCAGTCTCCAAATCGCAGCTCAGCGTGGCCCAACCACGTCCACTGCAGCTGCCACGGCTTCGTGCATGCCCAGCCCAGCCGGCTCTGGCCTGCCAGGGACAGCATCAGCGCCAGGGCCGGGGCCAGCCCTGCGGGCATCCCCAGCACTCCCAGGCACTCCGGCCGCTTCTGGCTGAGCTGCTGCGGAGTGCCCGGGCCCCGGCCAGACCCCCACACACACCCACTGCTGCAACACTCACTCCGCCTGCAGAAGTCGGCGAACTCATCCAGTGGGGAGCTCAGGGCTGCCGAGAAAAACCTCCCAGGCTCATCCATGTAGCAGAACGGGGACACGGGCCAGCAGCGTGGGGACAGGGCCAGCACCTTCACCTCCGGCACCTCTGCCGCCGAGGCCGCCCCCAGCGCCTGCGCACGTGGACACGAGGGCGGCTCAGGACAGGCCCCAGGACCTCTGCGAGGCACACAGGTGGCTCCCAGCCTCCCCATCCACCAGCAGCTCACCTCGTCCAGGCCCGCGTCCAGCTCCAGCAGCCGCTTGTCCTGCTCCCGCAGCTGGAAGAGGTAAAACTGCCGCTGGAGCTCCTCTGACTCAGCCAAGTTGCTCAGCATCTCTTGGGGGAAGCGGCTGGGGAAGCACAGCCCGATCTGCTCCACGATGGCTCCTTCCAGCCAAGACGGCCCTTGCGCCAGGAGCCGGTCCCCCAGGTAGTGCCTGCCACAGCCGCCAGGTCAGGGGCCAGCCCGAGCCCTGTGGCCATCAGCCACCCACCAGGAGACACAGACGGCCCCGCTCCAGGCCTCACCCCAAGGCGCACGGGCCTGGCAGCACCTGTCTCCCCTCCCTGTCGCCAGCAGGGAATGTGCCTCCACAGACTGGCAGCGCCCACGGGCCCTCACAGCCTTCCCCTCCACAAACCAGAGCATGGAGCAGCAGAGCAGGAACACCACTGCCACACCGGGCCGGGCTCAGCCACAGCCCCCGTGCCGCCCGTGCCTCCCCCACCACACCGCATCACGCCGCGCCAGGCCCTCTGGTCCCGTGAGACACGGCACCCCTCACCGGTAGAAGTGCTCGAAGGTGTGGGCGAGCTCCAGGCCACTGAAGACGATGAAGGGCTCCAGGATCTGCTGCAGTCGCTCTGTGCTGCCCGCAGCCCCGTGGAGCTCCTGGATCTGCCCATCCAGGTAGCGGGCAAACCGCTCGCTCACCTGCAGAGGGACAGAGCTGGCTGCAGAGGGGGTTCCCCGGGTGGCCGCAGGGCAGGGCTGGGGCAACAGCCCTGGGGGCAGCAGCTGGGAAACTCTGGGGCTCTTGGGCAGGGGCCAACAGTGCCCAGGCACCAGCCTGTGACATGAGTGCACTGGGGCCAGGGCCATGCCATGACAAGTGACAAGCGCCGCACACCCGCAGGTGGGCGCCATCCAGGGGCTCCGTGGCTCAGTGCGCAGCCAGGACACCACCCACCAAGGGCTCGCCCCGAGGCCGTGGGCCAGGGCAGCCTCCGAGCCCGTGCCAGGGGCTGGTGGGGCTGGACCCCGGCGCTGGTGTCACGCTCCCCCGACTCACGTGCAGGGTGGTGGGGAAGGAGAGCTGCAGCAAAGCCCCTGCGAAGCCCTGGCCCAGGGCCAGCACAAAGGCGGCCCGCTGCCCAAAGAGCTCCTCCGTGGCACCGCGCAGGCGCTGGTACAGCCCGCAGTATCGCTCCACAAGGTCCGGCGCCTGCCCTTCCGCCTCCAGGAACTGCTGCACCTGTGGGACGCAGCACGAGAGGGGTGAGCCCCGCAGCGGGATGCGCCCATGGCCAGCAGAAACGCCTGCAGCCCCAGCCTCGCTCTGCTGACACCAACCACCCAGGTCCCAGCCAGGGGCCAGCTGGAGGCCCTGGTGCTGCCACAGGCTACCGAGAGCTTGTGGCGAGGCGGGAGCGCAGCCCCGAGGGCTGGGCAGGGGCTGCAGGGGCAGGACAGAAGCGCAGCAGCAGCCCAGCAGGGAATAAATAGCCCAACACCGTACCTGGCTCCCAGCCTGCAGCACCAGCCTGGGCACAGGGCCAGGCTCATGCCTGAACCCTGCCAAGGTGGCAAGCCTGGCAGGGCTGGCCCCACACTCCTTCAGGCCCCGCAGAGGTCAGGTACAGCCCTGCACCCTCCCCACGCTCCCAGGGCACCGCCAGGCCCTGCTCCCCCTGTAACCACCCGCTGCGGGGTCCCACGCGCCCTCTCTGTCCCCCATGGCCGGCCCTCTGAGCTCTACCTGCTGCTGCACCACACCACGCCAGCACTGCAAGATGCCCCACAGGCTGCTCGACTTCTCCACCTCTGCCCTCGCAGCCCTGGCCAGCACCTCCTTGTTCTTCCCCTCCTTCCCGCCTGCCGAGGGACAACACCAGGCTCAGCATGGCTCTGTGGGCAGGCTCTGCGCTCTGACCGCCAGCAGCCTCCCCCTCTCCCTGGAGGATGCAGGGCAGAGGAGATGCTGGGAAGGCATGGCCACTGCAGAGGCACGGCCACTGCAGAGGCACTGCCACAAGCCTTGCCCGGCTCAGGAGCCTCCTGTGTTACACGGCCCTCCCCAGAGCTCCCCAGCGGATCCCCACAGCCTGGCCTTCTGCACTGCCGCCCTCCCAGCCCCAAGGAGGGCAGCCCCTCGCTCACCAGCTGCTCTTGGCTCCTCTGGCTCTGGGCCGCCGGGGTCCATGTGCGCCAGAAGCTGGGTCAGGCGCCGCACACAGGAACCAAAGGCAGCACTGCGGCTCGTGGCACGGCGGGGCGGCTCCAGGCTGTCCAGGTACTCACTCAGCAGCCAGGTCAGGGGGCTGATGCCATGGGGGTCTGTGAAGCCAAACAGGCTCAGAGTGGGGTGCTTCAGCCTCGGGCACGGCATGGACAAGCCCGGGAGAGCGCAGGGTACCTGGACTGGTGATGCTCTGCACCAAGGGGTTCACCAGGGCCTCCCAGCACGTCCTGCCCAGGGCCCGGGACGCCTCGTCGTCAGGAAGGAAGCGGTTGGCGAAGCCCTGCTCGTACTGCAGCGCCCGGTTCAGTCTGCAACAGCGACTGGGCAGCATGTGGTGCTGCCGGGCACCTCCGACGGCCAGGGGGATCCCCCCAGGGAAGCAAAGTGCCGCACGCAGCTCAGCAGCCCCACTCGCCCCCAGCACCAGGGCCTCTCGCTGCCCCTGGGGCCCTGCCCGCGCTGGGCCTGGGGCCCTCAGGGCCCCCACCAAACTGGGGGCCTGCGCAGCACCCCTGGCCACAAGACCCTGCCCGTGCCTGAGCCACCTCCGCCACGTCAGGGTGCGCTGGCTCCCGTGGGGCACCTCTCTGGTGGGTTAACCCTGCCCATGCGCCCAGCTTAAACCTGGGGGACCCCAAGGTGGCCCTGGCCCTCTGGGACTGCTGGTGGCCAGGGAGGAGTGAGGGCCCCTCCCTGCCCAGGTGGGACACCCAGCTGCTCCTCTCCTTGCCCTGCAGTCCCCTCACCCTGCCACCACCGTCCCTCAAGGCCCTGGGACACCGGGGACACAATGGCGCAGCCAGGAGACAACTCACTTGCTGAAGAGCTGCAGCAGTCGCCCCCGGTCCCGGCAGATCTCCTGGCACCAGGCATGAGCCCGAGCAGTGCAGGAGAGGAACGTCCGCCAGCACAGCTGCTCCTTGAAGACGGGCCAGAAAGTGGGCTTGGGACCCAGCACCTCGATGCCACGCACACGTGTGTCAATGCCACCCTACGGAAGAGCGCGACGCTCAGCTCCTCAGACACGACCCCAACACCCCACACTGCCAGCTCCCTGGCCCGGCCCCCTGCTCCCCTACCTGCTGGCACCGCTTCACCCGGATCTGGATGATGGGCCAGAAGCGGGTCATGTTCTCCAGCAGGATCACTCTGCTGTCTGAGGGCAGGACAGTCACCTGCAGGCAGACGGCGAGCCCTCAGCAAGCCAGGCAGCGAGCACCAGCCACCCCGCATGCTCCCCTGGCCACCGCCCATTAAAGCCATGGCCTCTGTCCCCCCCAGCAGCCCTTACACAGACACTGGGCACCCCTACCAGGGCCCTGCTTGTGGCTCACAGCCCCAGCACACCAGCCTGCTGCACACTGGGCTGCAGGGCTGCCTGTGCCCAAGTCTCCAGCACCCGCAGCCTACAGCCAGGAGGCGGCTCCCGCAGCACCACTCCTGCCACCCCCACCTCCCTCTGGGGCACCTCCCAGGGCCCCAACAGCAGGGAAAGACCTTCACAGAGCTCAGCAAGGACCAGCCCACAGCTCCCACAGGGCCCCACGGCCTGAGCAGCCCGTGCGAGACTCACCGCGTTGAGCTCGGTTCTGATGCTGGTGGGGCTCTCTCCCCCCAGCACCACCACACGGGCCGGCATATAGCTGGAGTCCTCGCTGGCTACCAGCATGCTCATCTCCCTGCAGCACAGCAAACACGCTGCTCCCCAGCAGTCCCCAACCCCCCTGCCCTGGGCCCTGACAGCCCCACGCACCACTGCCCTCATCCAGCAACCCCCAGGACAGGGACCGCACACATCCCCAAAGTCCTCTCCTCCCTGCACAGCCACCAGCCCTTCCAGCCCCAAGGTCCCCCAGCCCTCCCCCCCCAGCCCCACCTGACCACCACACCACACTGCATGTGGACAGTGATGAAGTGGGAGCCAGTGCTGCCATTCGACTCCCAGTAGGTCTTGGGGTTCCTGTCCGTGAGCTTGCTGGCCCGGTGGGGGTTGGAGGACACCTGGACCTTCTCCCAACACTTGTCCTCCTTCATCTCCACGCTGGAGCCTGTGGGGAGAGCACACGGAGCCTCCAGCCGCCAGGCCAGCACACACCAGCCATGGGGCTCCAGCTCCTGCTCCCCACAATCACCTCGGCACAGGTTGTACAGAAAGATGTCAAAGAAGGGGATGCTGATGGGCTGCTGGCTCCGGCGGTGCTCCTCAATCTGCTCCAGGACCAGCTACGGGATAGGGCAAGGCTCTTACTGGGGGCCCTGTGTCCTCCTCCCCTCGCCCACCACAGGGCTGCAGCAGGCAGAGAGCACAAGGCCGCCCCTTGGTGCTGGGGACAGCTGGACGGCCCCAAGAGCCAGAGCCCCAGCGCAGCTGGGCCTCCCCAGGCCCACCTGGATGCAGCCAGCCAAGATGCTGGTCGTCAGCTTCTTGCAGAGGCTGGCGAACTTCTCACACTCAGTCACCAGGTTGAGCAGGGCTGGCGCCAGCGACGGGACCATGCTGTGCTTGTCCAGGGCTTTGGACAGAGCCTCACAGGCGCCCGCACGGCACATCACCACCGCGCAGTCCTTGCTGGCGGTGGCCAGGCCATGCAGGAAGCCAACGACCTCCTGCACCACCTGCTGAGCAGGCAGCTGTGAGCAGCTGGGCCGGCGCCGGGAGCCCCCCAGGCCCCAGCACCGGGGGGCTGCAGGGCTCAAGCCCCTCCACCCCAACACCGCAGCAGCGCCCGCGAGAGCCTGGCCAGGCACGGCGCTGGGCACGCAGCCATGGGTGGGATGGCCGCTCCCCGTCTCTCCCAGCACCTTGGCCAAAACAAGGCCGGGCTGCTGCAGGCGGGGACCCGGCTCCACCAATGCCAGGCGCGGCCGACGCACGGCACAGCCAGCAAAGCCGCCCCCGCCTGCCAGCAGTCCCGGGGCCCCCTCACCTCCCGGTCCCTGCTGTGGGCGCTCAGGGAGGACAAACACGGCTCCACGCACTCGTGCCAGGGCAGCACATCCTCCTCGTAACCGTCCAGGAACTTCTGCAGGATCCTGAGTGACGGAGGGGGCCCACTCAGGCCGGGGCACACAGACAGCAGGGCCAGAGGCAGCCCTGCTTCCCTGCCCCGCCAGCAAGGCCGGCACCCCAGGCACCTCAGACACCCCACCAGCACCCAGCCACGTGCTGCGCTGCCCCCGCGCGTACCCACCAGCACCCAGCCACGTGCTGCTGTCCCCACATGGCCCTGTGCCCCAGGACACGTGCCAGGGTGCCCCTGCCCCTGCCGAAGAAGAACAGCCCCACCAGCACCCACAAACACATGCCCTGTGCCCCCAACACCACCACCAGCACTCACACACCTGCTGAGGCAGCCCCAGACCCCCACCAGATCCCCCTGGACCCACCTGAGGATGCTCAGGCTCACGGCCTTCTCTGCCCCCAGCAGCTCAAGGCTGCGCAGCAGCAGCCTGAAGCACCTGCGGTCCTGCAGCAGCTGGGCCGCCTCACCACAGGGGACGGGGCCTTCCCCGCAGAGCTGCCGCTCCAGGGCCACCACCACATCCTTGGACAAGACGCCATCCCCCAGGCCATCCAGAAGCACCCGCACGTCCCTCAGGTCCAGCGGAGCCCCTCTGCCTGCCACGACAAGGACACGTGGGCCCAGCCCAGGCACTCGCTGCAGAGGCACTGGCCGGGTGCTCTGCCCCAGCAACAAGGCAGCCCTGCCCGCTGCACCCGCGGGGCTGTGGCACGGCAGGGGTGCGGGCAGCGCGCTACCTGCTGTCTCCGGGCCCAGGGGCAGCCGGTGCTCCACGAGGCGGTTGATCACACTGAGGGCCAGCACGGCATGAGGGCAGCCAGGGCTCTGCCCATCCCAGCAGCTCTGCAGCACGGCAGGGAGATCGCAGCTTGCCAGCTGCTCCGCCAGGCCCCGGTGCCCGTCGATCAGCATGTTCACCACCAGCAAGCCGTTCTGCACGCCTGAGGAGCCCCTGCAGCGACACAGCGATGCAGGCGCCTTCCTCCCCCAAGCACGGAGCCTCCCCTGCACCCACAAGCCACCTGCCTGCCTTGCCTGCTCTCCCCACAGAGAGGGTCCCCCCACCCCCGGCCGCTGCCCTCACTCTGCCCCTACCCTGGGACCCTCTGCATGGTGCTCATGGCAGCAGGGATGGCGCTCAGCAGGCTGGCCGAGCCCTCGCTGGAGGCAGAGCCGATGCTGGCAAAGATCTCCCGCATCATCTGCGCGTCGGCGTGGTTCAGGGGCAAGGGCTTCCCACTGGCACCTCCTGGCTCGCCAGCCGCAGCTCCCACCAGCACCTTCAGGGCCTGCAAGGTCAACAGCAGTCAGGAGGGCAGCGGGCATCCCCGCCACACCTGGGCGAGCCTGCACCCTGGCCCGCCCACTCACAGCATCCCCTCTGCCACGCTCACCACCAGGCCAGCCTGCTGCACCAGGGCGGAGGAGGCGTGCTGCTGCATGCAGGCCAGCACAGCCCGCACACCGCCCTCCGTGGCAAAGGGCACGCGCCAGTCGTACTGTGCCATGAGCACGGCCAGCAGCCGCAGCGTCACCAGCACCACGGCCTTCTCTGCCACCTCCGTGCTCAGCAGCTCCACTGCCACCTTCACCAGCTTCTCCCTGCATGGGAAAGGACGCCTCAGGAGGAGCCTCCTGGCACTGCCGCTGGCACATTGGCACCCCAGGCCCTGACAGGCACTTTCTCCCTGCCCACGTGGTTCTGCCGCAGCTGGGTATGGAATGAGACTGCCTGGGACAAAGTGACACAAGATCCACCTCTCTTCTGGCTGAGCACACAGGGACCTACCGGCCTTCACACTTCCACTGCCATCTCCCACTCCCATCTCCGGTACTGTTCCCCACCCTGCCGACACGGCCCTCCCCAGCCAGCAGGAACGGTGCGCAGCACCCCAGGGCTCACCCAACGCTCCTGGGCCCCAGCCCACCCTGGGCTTTGCCAACTTGTTGCTCCGGCTCAGGCTGCTCCTCCAGGATCTTCACAATGTGCTTGAGCCCGGCTAAGCGCAGCCCCACCTCTGAGTTGCTGCTCTGGATCACGTCCACCACGGCTGCAATCTTGGCCAGTGAGCCCCTCTCACTCACCCACTCGGAGCTGCCCAACACTGGCGGGAGGGAGGCGTGGACACAGGCATCAGGGTTAGCAATAACACCCCCAGCAACTCCCGGGGTGCCGTGCACCCACAGACCCAGCACCTGCAGGCCGCCCCCTCCTCAGGCAACCTCTGGGTGCCTCGCCTCCCATGCCCAGCCCAGAGCCTTCCTCCATCGAGGCAACAGAGCCACCTCCAGCTCCGTGTGTGTGCCCCAGCGCGTGATTACCTTTCATCTGCTCCTCTGTCACCTGTGGGAGGAACAGCCCTTCCCTCTCAAGGAGCTCACTGAACAGCTGCGAATCTGACTTCGCCACTGCAGCGGGGGCTCGGGGCGGCACTGTGGCTGCACAAAGGTCTTCCTTCGATGCCTCAGCCGTCGTGGCTTCAGGTCCAGTGCTCCTGCAGCTGGCACCCTCTGAGGATGCTGTGGTGCTCCCCCCGCCATCCTGCTCAGCCCCTCTACCGAGGAAGTATTTGGCGTAGATGTGGGAGCCGCGCAGGTCACGCTGAGCGCTGCCCTGGCACCGCTTCTCCAAGACCTGCAGCACCTTCTGCGCCAGCTCCGCAGGTACCGACAGCTGGATCAGGGCTTCTTCATCCACCTCTGACAGCTGGACACATGGCAGCAACTTAATCCTCACAGACTTGCCACAGATCCCACACCCCTTATGACTCCAGTGCCAGAACAGACAGAAAGGCTGCACTGCTGGAGGCCCCCACGGCCATTCCCCAAATTCCACCCTCCCCTGGCTCTCCCCAACCCAACTACCACCAGCCCAGACCTCCCACCTGCACTCACCACCCAATCGCAACCTGCACAATCACCCCATGGGTTTGCCTCGTCTACCCAAACCTCACTGCACAGTCACTCTTCCCGAGCCATGGCAGACTGCATTTCCTCTCACCTCCCCTCACCCCTTTGCTGTGCCCAGCTCCCCACGCTTTTGCCATCCCCAACTCACCCTCCCATTTCAGTCCCATTTCTGTCCCGTTCGGGCTGTCCCTGCACAGCTCATGCTTGCCGGCTCCTCCTCCGGGCCCAGTCCCTTCCCTAACATTCTCCCTCACTCCCTCCCTCCTGTTTCCTTACTGCAGGCTCTGGCCCATACCTGCTCTCCCTGGTCCTGCTGGATGAGACAGGAGATCTCCTTCTGCTCCTGTGCTTCCAGCTTCTTCACGAAGAAGAGCAACTCCCACCACTCGGCATGGCTCAGGGCCTCTGCAGCTTCTGTCTGCTGCTCCCCCAGGTAAGGCAGGGAGTACAGCCCCCCAAAGGGCTTGCAGGAGAATACAGGCTGCGCAACTGCATGAGAGCAGAGCCAGGAAGGGCACTGTCAGCTCTACCAATTCCCCCATTCTCTGCTGCACACCCCACGTTCCCCAGGGAAAGAGTTCATGCGGACTGTCTGGGCAGAAGAGGTCCCTGCTGTCCCACAACCTGCTGTGGGAAAGGGAGGTGACGAGAGGGCAGCGAGAGAGGGGGGAACACACTGGGAGGAGACCCTAGAAGCTGTAGGGATGGGGATTACCATCTTCACTTGAACCTCTTTGGGCTGTAGAACAGAAAAAGCAGATGCTCAAAATGGGCACCTCTAGCTCACTGCTCCCCCAACCTATTCCCACAGTGCCTGGACCAGCCAGGGCAACGCACTCGGACACCTAGCACCATCATAATCCACAGGGCCAGTGTGCAGCTGCAGAAGGGGAAACAGAGCTGGCCCAAGATGCTAGAGGAGTCAATGGATAGGAAGTTTATTCTTCCATGACCGTGTCTCTTTTGCAAACATCTCCTGCTGGCTAACAGGGCAAATGTTTATAGGCAAAAGCAAAATAGGACTGCACAGTTATCACGCTCCTTGTAGCTAATGCATCCAAAATTAAGAGAGGGAGATAAAATCCATTACATAAGTTAGATATTCCCTAGGTAATTTAGAAATAAGAGCTGAATCAACACTTGCTGTTATCTGCTAAGCAACAACTTGCAGCGCTCTCTGCAAATGCAAGGTGGGAGACATTCACCACCTCAAGACTCAACAGAAAAGGGCCAAACTCACTCCAAGCGGCTCAAGCGTGCTAAAAGCAACTACATACATGGCTGATTGCCAACAGTCAGTCAACATGACCTAATTGATCCAACTGTCAAGATCTAAAGTAGAAAGCAGCTGCTTTTTCAATTAAATTTCTATGTGGGATATGATGACTGGAAAAAGTTTAATATGAAAGTGAAATAGAGCCCATGCTTCTACCAAAAACAGAGAGACCAGAAAAAAAGGCAAAGTCTAACCAAGTTTGTTTTAACTTAGCCACTTCAAACTGATGTGCAGTTAAGTCTTTAGTCACAAGAGGTAGAAGACATTAAAGAAGCCATCTTTTCAACTGGCAATTAAAGTGCACAATTAGCTGCTGATCTCTCATATATTCTCTCTCTTGCAGCAGTTAAATCCAAATCACTCTACCCAAAAGATGTCCTACAAGATCACAGGCATGGTAAAAGTTACTTTAACAGGTTTCCCTGGCCACAGTCATGTCAGACGTTGAACAAGAAAGGGATATCTGAAGTCTGGATTTTCCCTTTTATCTTCTCCCAGTACAAGGATTCTAGGAGATACTGCAGATGACTTACAAAAAACAGTACACTTAATGCTCACCTTGCCCAATACTAAGCAGTATGAAGTTAAATACATCGTTGGCATGTGAATGCCTTTAAAAATCCACATCACTTAAATAAGGGGATCTGAGGGTACCTAAACCAGCTTCATCTCAGAGAGATTCTACGTTCTTATTTTGGCAGTTTGTTCAGTTAATTCAAACGCTCATTTTTGATAGCTGCAGTTTAAATCAAATTTTATGCTTTTTATATCATGACTTCTATTATATCATGACAGAAGTCTAGGATTCAAAAACACTCCATGCAACCACAAGCCATGTAATTACTTAAACAGCTCTACATGGTCATACAAACTAAAAGTTCATAATGCTTTCTAAATTTAACCTGCTATTTGCTATACACGTAGCCATGTAAAGTTCACCACTCAAGAATATGCCACAGCAGAATCAGAAAGAGATGATACAGCCACATACATGCAGCACATAACCTCACCTGTGTCTAGATTAAAGCTCTCTATGAGACTATATTCTTTTTCCTGAGCAGCAGAATCTTCCCACTGGTCTCCAAAGCCAATAATCTCCAACATGTGCCAACACATCCAGTAGATCTGACCTGTTGACTGCCATAAAACCTGTGGGTGAAACAGATCTAGATGATCAGATTTGCTCAGTCATTCAATCCTCATGCTACATTTGTCCTCCCGTTTCCCAAATGCATGGAGATAGCAAGCACTGTTCAAGTAGAATACCACCTAATTCACATACAGATTTCAACACACACTTTGCCTAATTTTTAAAGATACCGTCTTTATTATCTTGTTCCCCTGGTTACATCTGGATCTTTACTTAAAAAAAAAAAAAAAAAACAAACAAACCACTAACTTTGCTGCAATCACTACAGATCTCATCTAGCACAGCAGCAGTGACAGGAATGCATCCACCTAAGCATGCCTGTTCCAACAGTGCCCAGCAGCAGGTGCCTTGGGAAAAGAATACAAAGGAAGAACTTAACCAACACTACCTCAAGGCAGATGAGCTGCATATGAAGGGTCTTGAGGCACAAAGAAAACTATTTTTTCTACTCTGACTTTAGCTTCTATTGGTTATACTTTCGCACCTTGGTCATTCACCCACCCTCTCAGACAGGTTTTGGGCTCTTGACAAGCATGTCTCAAAGAAGGCAATTGTTTCCTGTACTTTTGTCTAAGCTGCCTCTCAAAATCAAAAGGATATTTTACATGGCTTCCCATACCATAGTTTTACATTTAACATCCTGAGCAGAAGGAGGACACAGCAACAGCAAGTACAACATGTCAATAACTTTAAAAAAAAGGCAGAAAACCATATGGCTTGCCTGATCCACTGAGCTCTTTTGGAGTTACACCAATGCTACTAGGACTCCATTGTGCTGGAGAGCTAAAGAGACAAGACGCTTAGAGACTTTAAGAAAGCACTATATGGAAGAAAATTGAGTTAAACTCTACACACAACACCAATTAGTCTTCAATGAAGCCTTGACCTAAACTAGTTATGTATCAAATATCATCTCAAAGGAGCCATAGAAAGATAAGACCAAAGGACCAGACACAACAGTGAAACGAGGCAAAGCAAGCAACAGAAAACAGAGCAACAAAGTAAAGATGAGAGGAGGTAGGAGACAGACTCATGATGGACTGGCCCCAGTCAAAAATGCACATGAATTTGCATTTTGCACACAGAAGACTGACAGCAAGCCTCAGTTAGGATGAGCTGCAAAAGCAGAACTAATCGAAAGGGAAAGGATCAAAATTTTAACAAAGACCAGGGAGAAGCAGTTCTTGTAACTTGAACTCACTAGTCACCAGCAGATAAACTGTCAATAGAAAGCAACTGTGATACACAAGACAGGAAAGAGGAAGAGGAATAAAAACCAAGTTTCCCTTCAAAGAGAGACTGATGGCAAACGCCCAGAAAAGCAACAATGATCAAGAGATGTCATTACAAAGATGATTTTGAAACATCATATTCCTGGTATCTCCCTTTGGTAAAAAAAAAACCTCATTGAATGGTATGACTCAGAAGTTTCTCACATAACTCTGGGGGACTGCTACAGACACATGCACAGATATGAACGTAAAGAGTAGGGTAAAAATTAACACCCTCAAAGACTGCATGTACGTTCCCAACTTCCTAGACAGACTGGAGGGCAAGAAACACTAATAGCAGCAGAAATTAGGTACTTCCAAATAATAACAGCCAACCAACTCCTTCACTGAATATTTATTACCATTTAGATCTGCTTTTGCCAGTAGTGTGAGCCTTACAGAAGGCCATTATTGAAAATAAGCCTGGGTGGAGCAATTGCAAGTTCATTCAACCTAATTAAATAGAAAAATAGACAGAAGAAGGAATGAGAGGGACCAACTGGACAAGGGGAATGGAAGTTAACAGTACACTTCAGCTCAACGGTGAATAAAAAAAACCCTCCGAAATTTATATCACAGGCAACAAGGAAAAAATGTGAAAGGATCTTGGTGCTCTTTCCAAGTGCGCAGTTACATTAAGAGTAAAAGTACAAGCTTATAAGAAATAGAAAACAGAATTTTAGAAAAACACAGATCTTTGAAATCAAGGAGCAAAAGCACAAAAAGAGAATCAGTAGGAAACTTACTTCCTTTGTAATTTATCCTTACAGATTGAGTTATAAAAGACAAAAGGTTTATCAACCTCTTAAAAATAAGACGCAAAGCAGTTATTCAATTGAGGTGGCCTGAAATGAAAAATGACCTATGCATAGTTGAAAACTATAAGAGTATTTTACTTGAATATTGAGTAAACACAAAAGAAAGCAAAGCAAACTGATAACAGGTAGAGGGGTACATATCCAGAAGTTGCCATAACTGAGAGAGAAGCAAAATTCAGTTTGGAAGAGAGAGATGAAAGACAGGCCAAGTAATCTGCCAGAAGCACAGCTGTAAAGTGGGAAGGATTTAGGTTATTCAGTGGTGTTTCCATGTGCCTGATGAACAGTAAAGTCAGTGCTTCTAATTTGAGAAAAGAATTTGATCAAATAAATCATCACTACAGCTTCACTACTTTGACTTCAGTAGCACACAAACCTTTAAAGTATATTTTAGTGGAAGGAACAACTAAAGGTGCTCAAGATAAACAATAAGTCTGAATTAACCTGCTTCAAGTTTCAATTCTGACAGATTGATGCATTAGATTTCTTTGCTGAAGTAACTAATTTTCTAGATTTTTTTAAAAAAAAAAAAAAAAAAAAAAGAGATCGATTTCAATTGTCAACTTCAGTAAAGCACAGGGAATCAAATGGTAAATTATTAAACCAGAGAAGAAAGTGATTAACTAGAGGAACTGTGGGCAAGAAATCTGCTCAACAGAACCTAAGAACTTAGGAATATGAAGGGAAAAGAATGGGACTACAAAAAAGTGCAAATAAGATAGGCAAGCCATATTTGCACAGCATGTGCTGCCCTAATAGTTATGCTCTCCCAATACAAGCACATACTGGTAACATCCAACACCAAACAAGCAGATAAAGCTGGATGCACCTTTCTGGCACATGCACATTTTGGAGCATTTTAAGCTGCTGGTTTAAATTACATCTGCAAGAAGTGCTCCAAAACTAGAAGGCAGCTAAGGAGCCTGGACCAGAGTACGTTAAAGTTACTAAAAGGCAACTGGAAAAAGTCATCCTAAAACCAGTTCTCACTGAAAAAACAGCATAGTATCAGAAGGAAGAAGCAGTCTGCAACTGGCTGAGGCAAAATAAACCAAAAGAATATTCACACAATTTCCTGGTGCAGAAGAAAGCAAAGAGACACGATAGGAGAAAAGAAATAAGTCAGCGTTCAGTGTTCTTAATTGGCTAATTTTTATTTAGCTGTAAATGAAAACAATGGCATTACACAAAATCAAATGGACTGTAGTCCAAGAAGGCTAGAGAATCTCGTGCTTAACAAAAGCCAAACGTAGATTTAAAGGAGATGGTCTTCAAACATACAGAAGGTAATGTCAAATTCTCTACCTCCTCTCTGGAAAAGTTAGTAATGAACTTCAAGTTATTGTGAGAGAGATTTGGAAAGAGCATTAGGAAGTCACACATTTCTACAGATACCAGTGTGAGACTTTTCAGCTATTGATTTTTGAACATCAGCATCACAGAGCTTTGCACTAGTATGGCACTTAAGTCTATTCACAGGCCATCTACATCCACAGAAATCAGCTTGAAGTAGGGAAGCCTTTGAGCATAGGCTGAAGTGGCACCTGAACTACAGCTACGACCAACTGAAGTGGCCTCAGACTCCTTATTTATCACCTGCAAATCTAAAGTATGCACTTTTGCAAATTACTTGGGGAAGAGAAAACAAAACAAAACCCACAATTGCAGAAACTAACATATGTGCAGTGGTTACAGTTTTTCATTTTACTGATTACTATCTCAATTTAATAAAGATTTCATGAACTGAATTATAGCTCTGCAGCCAACACAATGCTGGACTGAGCAGAGACTGCCCTCTACCTATAGAAAACAGCCAGCTAAAGCTTGATTGTTAACAGAACAGAAATTGTGCCTCTAGCTGCAGTGTTTGGGAAGCTCAAAGGCATGGTCAAAGTGCAAGATCAACAGACAGCCTGCAGAAATAACCATACATAGATTAGAGTGACACACAAAGCCCACCAGCTCCCCACTGTATAGTCAAAACAAAATCTCAGCTCTCACACCCAGCCTTCAAGACTGAGGAGAAAGTCTCAAGAAAAAGGTCTAACCAGGAGCAAACATTGTTCTGTGCCCACTAAAAGGCTGGAACAGCACTCAAATGCCCTCCCACTCCCAGGCCCGAGTCAAAGCCCTGTTGCTCCAGCACTGACCCATACATTAGAAGGATGTTCTGGGAGTGGGAAGAGCTGAATGCCTTAGGCCAAGAATCAAGTCAACAAGGGGAACCTTGTGGTCAGCACTTACTACAGGCTGCCAGACCAAGGGAAGCCTATTGACAAAGCCTTCTTACTCCAACTACAGGAGGGACTGCACTCGCAGGCTCTCATCCTGCTGGGGGACTTCAACCACCCCATCTGCTGGAAAAGTAGCACGATGAGCTCTAGGCAATCCAGGAGACTCCTGGAGTGTATTGAGGATAACTTCTTAAGCCAGAGGAGATGTGTTACCGGACCTGTTGGTCACCAATGCAAATGAGCTAATCACAGACATTAAGATTAGAGGCAGCCTGTGCTGCAGTGATCATGCACTGGTGGAGTTCACAGTCCTGATGAATATGGGACAGGCAAAGAGTAAAGTCAGAACCCTGAATTGTAGGAAAGCAAACCTCCAGCTGTTCAAGGAGTTAGTCAATGGGACTCCCTGGGAAACTGCACTCAGGGACAAGGGAGCAGAACAGAGCTGGCAGACCTTTAAGGATGTTTTCCATAGAGCACAAGAGCTCTCAATCCCCATGTGTAAGAATAAGGAAAGGAACACAAGAGACCCACATGCCTGAGTCAAGACCTGCTGGTCAAGAAGGAAACGGAATGCACATGCAGTGGAAGCAGGGAGAGGTATCCTGGGAAAAGTATAGAGATGTTGCCCAGTTGTGTAGGGATGGGGTCATGAAAGCCAAGGTGCGGCTGAAGCTGAACTTGGCAAGGAACACAAAGATTAATAAGAAGGGCTTCTGTAGGTATGTCAGCCAGAAAAGGAATTTCAAAGAAAGCGTACCCTCCCTGGTGAACAAGACTGGCAAACTGGTAACAACGGACAAGGAGAAGGCTGAGGTACTCAACAACTTTTTTGCCTCAGTCTTCAGTGGCAATCTCTCTTCCCATACCTCTTGAGTGGATGGACCTCAAGGCAGGGAATGGGAGATCAAAGTCCCTCCCACTGTAAGAGAAGATCAGGTTCACGACCACCTGAGAAACCTGAACATACATAAGTCTACGGGGCCCAACAAGATGCAGCCCAGTGTCCTGAGGGAATTGGCTGATCTAGTCACCAAGCGACTCTCCATGATATTTGAAAAGTCATTACAGTCAGGTGAAGTCCCCAGTGACTGGAAAAAGGGAAACATTGCACCCATTTTTAAAAAGGGTAGAGAGGAGGACCCTGGGAACTACTGACCTGTCAGCCTCACCTCTATGTCTGGGAAGATCATGGAATAGATCCTCCTAGAAGCTATGTTAAGGCACATGGAGGACAGTGAGGCGATTCAAGACAGCCAGCATGGCTTCACCAAGGGCAAGTCTTGCCTGACCAACCTAGTGGCCTTCTATGATGGAGTGATTACATCAATGGACAAGGCAAGAGCTACTGATGTCATCTATCAGGACTTCTGTAAGGCCTTTGACATGGCCCCCCACAACGTCCTTGTTTCTAAACTGGAGAGATACGGATTTGATGGATGGACTACTCAGTGGAAAAGGAATTGGCTGGATGGTTGCATTCAGAGAGTAGTGGTCAGCAGCTCAGTGTCTGAATGGAGATCAGTGATGTCCCTCAGGGACCAGTACTGTTTAATATCTTCATCAATGACATAGACAGTGGGATCAAGTGCACTCTCAGCAAGTTTGCAGATGACACCAAGCTGACCAGTGCAGTTGACATGCCTGAGGGACGGGATGCCATCCAGAGGAACCTGGACAAGCCCGAGAAGTGGGCCCATGTGAATCTCATGAGGTTCAACAAGGCCAAGTGCAAGGTCCTGCATCCAGCTCGGGGCAACCCCCGGTATGAATACAGGCTGAGGGATGAAGGGATTGAGTGCAGCCCTGTGGAGAAGGACTTGGGGGTACTGGTGGATGAAAAACTGGACATAAACCAGCAATGTGCGCTTGCAGCCCAGAAGGCCAACCGTATCCTGGGCTGCATCAAAAGAAGCACTACCAGCAGGTTGAGGGAGGTGATTCTGCCCCTCTACTCTGTTCTTGTGGGACCCCATCTGGAGTACTGCATCCAGCTCTGGAGCCCTCAGTACAATAAAGACACGGACCTGTCTGAGTGGGTCCAGAAGAGGGATGGAACACCTCTCCTATGAGGAAAGGCTGAGAGAGTTGGGGTTTCTTCAGCCTGGAGAAGGCTCCAGGGAGACCTTATTGTGGCCTTTCAATACTTAAAGGGGGTTTATAAGAAAGATGGGGATGGACTTTTTAGTAGGGCCTTTTGCGACAGGACAAGGGGTAATGATTTTAAATGAAAAGAGGGTAGATTTAGATTGGACATAAGGAAGAAATTCTTTACAATGAGGGGGGGTGAAACACTGGAACAGGTTGCCCAGAGAAGTGGTAGATGCCACATCCCTGGAAACGTTCAAGGTCAGGTTGGACAGGGCTCTCAGCAACCTGATGTAGTTGAAGATGTCCCTGCTCATTGCAGGGAGGCTGGACTAGATGACCTTTAAAGGTCCCTTCCAACCCAAACTATTCTATGATTCCTACCCCTCCTCAAATATTGAGGCCTTTTCTCTGATCTCTGGCACAAACTTAGCAACTCAACTGCAAATATGCAGCTCTAACAGCTCTTATCAACACAAGCTCTCATTTAAGGTCTACTTACCCAAAAGGCATTTTTAAAGGGAAACAGATCCCGGCATACACTCGCAGATCAAAAGAAACAGCTATGTAGGTTGTGTCCAACCCGGTGAGAACAACAGTATGCCATAAGTACTGTCACTCACATACCAAGGCTTAAGACCTTCAAGCACCTTTTGCTGTGTTACTTACTTGTGCCAGCTAGCCTGTTCCCAAAGCACCCCCAAGATCAAACCAGGGCTAGAGACTGTTCCTGGGAGGCAGGATATAGCCACCTGTTTTAAAGGCTAAGAAATCTTGGCAGGACAGCCCATATGAAACCAGACTAGCTTTCCTCAGGACATGCACTTCCAGCTCTGAAAGGTGAATTCGTTGCTAGGACAGATGCAGACAGTGTCCTAATTATGATATGCCTATTATCCAACCTTCTGCAAATGAAGACATCATCATGAAATCATCAGTCACCCCTGTCACTCCCCTCTGCCATCCCAGCCAGACTACTTCCACTAGTGACCTACCTGCACTGTTTGCATGCTATTAGTGCTCTGAAGAAACTCGCCTTCCTCCCCAGCTCTAACATCACCACAGTCCTCCAGCAAGCGCACCTTCATGCCGCGCACCAGGTTTGCCTGTAAGTACTCCACATAGCCACTGCGGTCTGCGAAGTCTGACGGGGTCAGGAAGGCACGACCCTGCTTTTTGCGGGGACCATGATTTGAAGTGAGCACAGGCATTTGTGGAGCAGTGCAGGCTGGGGTCTTGGGCTGGAAGATGGAGCGGGCAGTGCGAGGCCGCAGCTCATGTTGGGGCAGCAGCTCTGGCTTATGGCTGCAGTCCCAGCCCATCACATGCACCAGCTCCAAGATGAGGTTTGCCATAGCCATGCTGAACTCAAACTCCTGCTTCATAGGGCTCCTCTCCTCAGTGAGAAGGCTGGGCACAGCGCACTCTTGCTGCTCCCCTCCCTGCTCCACGCCACTGCTGAGCTTGTCCATGAGAGAAGTGACACACAGGTAGCGCTTCACCAGGACAAACAGCAGCTTCCCAGGGATCTGCAACAAGCACGGCTGTCAGACTCTAGCCTGCAGAGCACCTCCAGCCCCCAGCTGTCTCCAAGCCATCAGCTCTTCCAGAGTCAGGCTCCTGTGATAGCACTGGACCAGCAGGCAACAGCAGAGACCTCTCAGCACGCCCTCATCTCCCAGCTCAGAGACAAGGCTCTCCAGGTGCCTCTCCACCAGCCCCCAGCCTCAAGCCAGGCCCAGATCCTGTGCCAGCTCTCCCAATATCCAGTCCTGCTCAGCTGCCCACTGCTGACTATCCTCCTGTCCCAAACAAGGAGACCAGCTCTGGCTCCCCACTCTCACCCCTCCTGACCCCTTAAAGCCCACAGGCCCAGGGCTGGCAGGGCCTGTCACTACCTGGGGAAGGTGAATCCCCTCCAAGGATATGCAGTGCTCTTCAGAAGACATCATCTCAGCAAACAGCTCCAGCATGGTGTAGCGGCTGTCAAAGTCCATGTGCTGCTCAATGCCATCCTGTTGGCTCAGGGACAGCAGGACATAGGCCCAGCTCCCTGCAACAACAACAGAAACCCTTCCGGTCCCCTAAAGACAACCCTCACCCCACCCTCACCTGTGCAAGACAGCCTTGCAGGCAAGGACCAGCTTTGCTGCTCAGTGTAACCTCGAACCGTTCTGTCCTTTAATCTGGATTGGTAACATTTTGCTCCACACGGCATTTTTTCCACCCCTAAAGCTGCAAGATTCCCCCAAAGCAGCAACCCCAAATAACTGACTCCAGAACAGGGCTCCAGGGAAGAAAAAGTTAAGTTTTAACCTGAATCAGCCCCCCATCTGCCCCACTGGAGAGCCACAGGACCTCAGGCACTAGGTCAGGAAAGCCATATCTCTTGTGGGACACACCACCACTAGCAACTTTCCAGGGACACCCAAGCCTCGCCAGGCACTTCTGAGCCATGGCAGCTCCCCTCAAATGAGAGGAATGGGTGAGGACCAGGCCTCTACGCACCACAGCCTGAGGAAAGGCTCCCTGCCAAGAACAGGCCTTTCCAATTGACAGCATGCAGCAGAGACACCCCAACACTCTGCCAAGCCCCTTGGCAAAAGTCCTAACAGTTAATCAGGATCCCAGCTCAGGAACCCATCAGGGGAAAGAGGCTCCCAAGTCTTAGAGCACCCCAGACAACTACGACCGAGGAGCCACTTGGGACCTCACACGTCTGATTCTTCCCCTTTTGCCAACAAGCCCCGAGACACACTGCTTCCCAGGCACCCCACACCTACAACAGGACCGGCACCCCCCAGCAGCACCTCCTCAGTGGCACTGAGCAGTAGCAGCCCCCACCTGCATCATGTGAAGCCAGGGCCCTCAGCATTTGCCGGCACTGCGGCGGATTGCTTCCTCCCTGTGGCACAGCATCTTCATCAGCAAGTCAAGGGCTCCCGTCTCCTTGAAGGCACCTGCCAGCGAGCCAATGCTGGCGTACGCGCTCAGCACGTGGATGGTGTTGAGGATGGAGGACTTTGGGCCCCCGGGCTCAGCCAGCTGCCGGCCAGCTCGCTGCACCAGGCTCCTGACATCAGCCTTCATCTCCAGCAGCGATGCTTCATCAGCGCAACATCCGCAGCCAATGGGCTGGCTGCCTTCTCCTCCTTCACCCCACTGCCCTTCCAGCTTCCTCTTGCCCAGCAGCGCCGGGCCAGCTGGCACAGACCTCTTCTGCAGACATCCACATCGAGATGTTCTCCAGCTTGGTCTCTGCCGAGAGCCACTGCTACCTCCCACTGCTTTCTCTTCCAAGCTGACGACACTCCACTGGATCAGGTACTCAGGCTGGCCATCGTGGCCTCGCCGCTGCCGGAGCAGCTCCTCTGGGTAAGGCCTGCAGTTTGGGTCCCAGGTGCACAAGCAGGTTGTCATTATGCCTCTCGTCACCATGACAGAAAATGTCCCTGCAGAGACAAGGGGAAGCAGAATCAAGCTTATTTTCTGAGCTGCACGCCAGGGAAAGCGTGAGCAAACACCTCAGTTGCTTAACAGTAGAAGTGGCTGTGGGACAGCTTTTGATCCTGACATCCTTCACCAGGACTAAAGCTCTGAAGAAAAACCCCATTTTGCAGAAGCTCACATCCCCCTATCAAGAAAATGAGCCAATGTTTCATATACAAACCCCGTTCTCAGTATTACCGGCACACAAAGAGGTTCTCCTTAAAAAAAACAAGGCAAAATGGGCCCCTTCAGGTCCTCTTATAAGACAGCAAATAACAGGAGACCTGGGTCCTGTTCTTCTCTGCCACTGTCCACAACATGACTCTGGGCAAGTTGCTGCTTTTGCACTTCTGTCTTCCCTCTTGTTATTTACCATTTATATCTGTTTAGACTGCAAGTTTACCTAGAGCTCAAGGCTTCAGGCAGACACTCTCTCTCACTGTGGAGCTGGACCTAACTTGAGTCACCAGGCCCTGAAGAAAATAACCAGCAATTTCTCAGATCAGTTCACATACATCTAATCAGGTCACTATCTAAAAGCCACTCAGTATTTCCTCCTTGGCCTCCTCTCAGATGTTCTTTGCCTTTACAATGTTTAGTCAATGGGTAAATTCAACAAAATGAAAAGACTGCTACTCTCTACTGCCTGATTGTTCTGCGTATCTTAGGACTACAAAGAAGAAACCATGACACTTCTCTGCTTTCATCTATGCAAAGAGGAGCATGAAATAACTTGCTGTCTAAGACTGAGCGCCAGCAATCTGCTGGCCAACCGTAGACAATACCGCACACAATAGACTGACTTCATTACTACAAAGGATGCCAGATCAGAGACTCTTAAGAAGGTTCTTGAAGGAGCTCAGGCAGGTGGTAGCAGAAACACATGAACAGGCCCTCTTGTCATTTACACATACTTGCAAGAGCAGCAGTGAAGCTTCTGCTGCTCAGCTGATGGTAATGCAAGTCATTCTTAAAAAATGAGTTAACATACATAGGAAATAGTCAATCCATGTACAACTGAAGAAGATACTGACCATCAAAGACAATGATAGGCACACTAAAGATGTTTCCCAGGTGCAGAGAGAAGAAGCCTGAACTCCTGAGAAATTCATACCTAGCTTCAATTGTGCCTTCCTTGGAGTTTGCAGCAAGCCAGATGGAAATCTTCTTGCAGTCTCTCTGTAATAAAAGGACCAAGTTATTCTCCTGTGCTTTGTAACAGTGTTTAGATGCTGCACCATAAGCCAAACAACTGTTTTCCTTAACTACACTTATAGAGTGTACAAAAAAACCCTACCCCAAGAGGTTCACATTAGAATAAAAAATCATAGCAAAACAAAAGTCTCTGTGAAGCATTATTTTGTTTCATAACTTCACCCCATCCCCACCATCATAGCATTTACCATGAAAAAAACTCTTTAGAGCAAAGCAGCACTCAGAAAGGGCCTAAAAAGATTTGTAGCTAGGTAGGGAGAATTTGGATTTAGGACACCTGAAGAAGTACCTGCAATGCATAGATGAATAAGGCACGCTGGAGCCTACGACAACCCGCAGCTAAGTTGTCAGAGCGCTTAAATACATGCTCTATGGTAAGTTTCAGAGTTATGGCAAATGAATGTGCCAGCTACGATGCCGGGTCCATAAAGCACCACGGCACCCAGCTCCGGAGCGCAGCCTGCGCCCAGGCAGGCAGAGCCAACTCCCCCGCACGGCGGGGCCGGCGCCGCCGCACACGGAAACCACCGGAGCTACTCACAGCGATCTCGCCTCGGCAATGGCCCGCCGCGAAACAGCCGCGTTTTCTTCCGGGTCGTTCCAGACACCTCGGCAAGCCCTACTCCACCCGCCAGCCCCTCTCCGCTCACCGCTGCCGGAACCGCAGCTGGGCCTGCCGCAGCGCTGCCGCAGCGCGGCAGGGTGGACAGCAGGGCCGGCGCCGTGCACGGGGAGGCGGCTTGTCCCTCAGCTCCGCCCCGACGCGGGGAAAAGGCGGCTCCCCCTCACACGCCGGCCCCCTCGGGAGGGCCCGGCCCCATCCGGCGCCGTTTCAGTTCTCCTCCCGCACCCTTAACAGCCCGGGGCGACGCCGCGACCAAGACTCGCGGCCTCCGCCAAGGGCGGCGCGAAGCGGCACCGGCCCCGGCCCGCTGCTTCCACCGCCGCGAGGGGAGGGCACCGGCACGAGGCCGGGAGGGACCGGGAGCAGCACCGCAGCGCACACCGACCACACGCCGCCGCCGCTGCAGCTCCCCGCTTCCGGGACCCCGGCACGCCCAGGCAGGCAGGCCACGCCCGATACGGGTGGTGGCGAGGGCTGCGGGGAGGTGCGCGGGAGGGGCGGGCGAAGGCGGGGCTGTGCTGCGCGCTTGCGCTCTGCCGGCTCTGCTGGCGCGGTTGTCTTCCGCCGCCCGTGGGCTGGGGCATTCGGCTGGGGCTGCGCAGGGGCCGGGGGCTGTGGTGCTGCTCGGTGAGACCCCAGGGCCACAGCCCGGTGCCCAGCCCGGTGCCGAGAGGAGCCGGCCCGGCCCGCCCGCGGCCACTGCGCCTCCCCCCGGGGACGGCCCGACAGCCCGGTCTGCTTCGGGGGGGACGCGCGGCCTGGGCTGGCTCCTGAAGAGAGGGGGCGTGTGTGTGGTGGCACACTCCAGCGGCGCTTCTGCCTCTCAGAACGGGCGTGAGGGAGAGAAAAATATGGAAAATCAGAATATCTTGTGATCCGTGCTAGGAAACGGGAACAAATTGAGGTTGGGAGCAGACTGCATCTGGAAGAGCTCGAGGTGCCCGTGTGACACAGCACCGTGCATTGGTATGGTTTCTGTGGTGATTAATGAATTTTGTTAAGGATTGTTGCAGGGTAAGTGAAAGGAAGGCTAAAAGAACATAGGGTCAGCACTAACATTGTTGCAAGCACGTGTTAACCAAAAATTAGCATTGCGGGAACTTCTCCAGGCCTCGGGTTCTGGGGTAATTTCAGCCCTGCACCCCACCGGCCATCCACCTTGTCCGGCTGACTTCAGTGAGAACCGCGCTCCGCCCTTGGCAGGTGTTGGGGTGTGAGGCTGCCCCTACTGTCAGTGTTGCTAGAGAAGGCAATTAAAGCCAGTTGCACACGAGTTTGGCCTGTTTCCAGTTCCTTTCCTGCTTTGGTGTTATCCTGAACTGCAATGCCCGTACCATAAAAATCTGAATCTTAGCCTTTGCCCATATTCCTTTCCTCGACAGGCCTCACAGCAGTTAGCTACAATCCAGTAGATGCAGGTGTCTATCGCTCTGTTAACATTTTTTTTTAATTATTCACAGAATCACAGAATCACAGAATGTTAGGGATTGAAAGGGACCTCGAAAGATCATCTAGTCCAATCCCCCCTGCGGAGCAGGATTACCTAGACCATATCACACAGGAAAGCGTCCAGGCGGGTTTTGAATGTCTCCAGAGAAGGAGACTCCACAACCTCTCTGGGCAGCCTGTTCCAGTGTTCGGTCACCCTCACCATAAAGGAAGTTTTTTCCCCATATTTATGCGGAACCTCCTGTGTTCCAGCTTGCACCCATTGCCCCTTGTCCTGTCAAGGGATGTCACTGAGAAGAGCCTGGCTCCATCCTCATGACACTTGCCCTTTACATATTTATAAGCATTAATGAGGTCACCCCTCAGTCTCCTCTTCTCCAAGCTAAAGAGACCCAGCTCCCTCAGCCTCTCCTCATAAGGGAGATGTTCCACCCCCTTAATCATCTTCGTGGCTCTGCACTGGACTCTCTCTAGCACTTCCCTGTCCTTCTTGAACTGAGGGGCCCAGAACTGGACACAATATTCCAGATGCGGCCTCACCAGGGCAGAGTAGAGGGGGAGGAGAACCTCTCGTGACCAGCTAACCACACCCCTTCTAATACACCCCAGGATGCCATTGGCCTTCTTGGCCACAAGGGCACACTGCTGGCTCATGGTCGTCCTGCTGTCCACTAGGACCCCCAGGTCCCTTTCCCCTACGCTGCTCTCCAACAGGTCTGTCCCCAACTTGTACTCATACATGGGGTTGTTCTTGCCCAGATGCAGGACTCTACACTTGCCCTTATTATATTTCATTAAATTTCTCCCCACCCAACTCTCCAGCCTGTCTAGGTCCCTCTGAATGGCTGCGCAGCCTTCCGGTGCGTCAGCCACTCCTCCCAGTTTGGTGTCATGAGCGAACTTGCTGACAGCGCACTCTATTCCCTCATCCAAGTCATTAATGAATATATTGAATAGAACTGGTCCCAGTACCGACCCTTGAGGGACTCCGCTAGACACAGGCCTCCAACTGGACTCTGTCCCATTGACCACCACTCTCTGGCTTCTTTCCTTCAGCCAGTTCACAATCCATCTCACTACCCGATCATCCAGACCACACTTCCTCAGTTTAGCTGCGAGGATGCTGTGGGAGACCGTGTCAAACGCTTTACTGAAATCAAGATAGACCACATCCACAGCTTTACCATCATCTATCCACCGGGTTATGTCCTCATAAAAGGCTATCAAGTTGGTTAAGCATGACTTCCCCTTGGTGAAGCCATGTTGAGTGCCCCTAATGATCCCCCTATCCTTGATGTGCCTAGAGACAGCACCAAGAACAAGTTGTTCCATCACCTTTCCGGGGATGGAGGTGAGGCTGACCGGTCTATAGTTACCCGGGTCCTCCTTCTTGCCCTTTTTGAAGACTGGAGTGACATTCGCTTTCCTCCAGTCCTCAGGCACCTCTCCCGTTCCCCACGACTTAGCAAAGATGATGGAGAGTGGCCTAGCAATGACTTCCGCCAGCTCCCTCAGCACCCGCGGATGCATCCCATCAGGGCCCATGGATTTATGGACGTCCAGGTTGCTTAATTGGTCCCTGACCCAGCCCTCATCAACCAAGACAGATTCCTCCTCTATCCTGATGACTTCTGGGGCCTCAGGGGTCCGGGGCTCCTCAGGACAGCCTCCAGCAGTATAGAGAGAGGCAAAGAAGGCATTCAGTAACTCCGCCTTCTTTTTATCCTCTGTCTCCAGGGCCCCCACCTCATTCATCAGTGGGCCTACATTGCCTCTAGTGTTGGTTTTACCTGCAATGTATTTGAAGAAGCCCTTTCTGTTGTCCTTGACCTCTCTTGCAAGGTTTAATTCCAAGGAGGCCTTAGCTTTCCTAGTTGCCTCCCTACATCCTCTGACAACAGACTTATATTCCTCCCAAGTGGCCAGCCCCTCCTTCCATGATCTGTACACCCTCTTCTTCCACTTGAGTTTGCCCAGCAGTTCCCTGTTTAACCATGCAGGACATTAGCCTTCTAATGTCATGTTAAACAGACATTAGAAGGCTAAACAGATGAGAATGTTTTCCTATTTGATCCTGGAGCGACTTCATGTATGTGCCCAACCTCATTTCTGCCCTTGGTACTAATGCAACTGATTAGACAATTTCCACCTATGTTTTACAATAGCAATCAGTAATTAATGCAAACAATATAATTGCAGTTAACTATAGGCTGGATAAATCAGTGCAGTGCTGCATCAGTCTGTGGGGACCATCCTCGAAAGCTGTGGTACCAGTGGTGGACTGTCAATGTTTATGTTTCCAAGCCAGCCTCTTGATTTCTCTATTAGTACATGTAACCTCTGTTGATGCTATTGGTGCTCTCTTTCCAGAATCCCCTGGATGCTCTTGAAATCTCTGAGTTTTCTATTAATATGTCACTTTCCTACCCCATTAACTCCCAAGGCATTGTTAAACTTTAGAGGATCGAACTGGTATTTAGTTATATCATGCTTTGCCTTTACAAGTCCATTCATCTCCCGTAGAGATAAACACAGTATATTTGCAATAATGAAGGGGAAAGTAACTTCCTAAATGCCACAGAACTACATAAAAGCTGGTACCACACACACAACCATTGCTATTTTCCTCTGTTCTTGGCAGCTGTTATTTTGTGCATGTACTGTACCTGCAACAGTGCTGTGTTTAATGCCAGAAACACAAGGTGGTGATAAAGCTCTGCAGTGTGAAATGCAGCCTGCCTAGTAACACCAGCTGGCAACACCTCACAGCCTAAATTGTCACCAACAATAAATGGCAGTGGCCAGATAGGACACAGGCATCTTGTTTGTGATGCTGAAAGGTTTTCTGTGGTATTCGTATGCCCTGCTTATGTCTTGGCTCTGATGGTCTTGATACCATGCTTAGCCGTTTAGCCTAAAAATAAAGATTATGTCTGTGGTATCTTGCTCCACGTTGGGAGTTTTATACATCATACACAGGCCCCTGTGCACAAGTAACATGGGGTTACTTGTGCTGAACCACGAGACATATCTACATAGGCATGCTGAACATGGGGCTGGCTGTGGTGTAACCCATAAAAGTGAAGCACCTCCTCTCCTGATGGGGAAAGAGCCATTTCAGCTGTGTTTTGCTCCTGTGCACATCTGTATATTCTCCTCTCCTGCTACACTGAGATACATTGTCTCCAAATTGCACTGTGACGAATAGTGCATTCCCTCCACCACACAGACTTCTACCAATGCTAAGCTTTACGTTATACTGGTATCTGCTCCAGGACCATGTAGAGGCTAGTAGTCGCATTTTTAGCTGGCATACTGTTGACCCAGCAGCACTGATGATTGCAACAAGCCCTTCTCCCTTTGGTTTCTTTCCCACCTTTAGGCACTTTACTGAGCCCCCTGTGCCCTTGACCTGACTTCTAGGAGCCTACAGGCATCCTCCTTTGACCTGACTTTAAGTAATGCCTCACCAGTTTGGACTTTGAATATTGCCTCACAGCAGTTTTCTGCAGGGAATTTAAGTCTTGGTGCTGGGCCTCATAAATACAACAGTTAAACTCCACTCTTAAAGACATCAGGTGCCCAAAAGTAATGGACTTGGAAGAGGGGAGGGGAAACAACCTCACTTTCATTTGAGACCTGGATCAGATGCCTGTCAATGTCAGAGGAAGCTGTTCTGTCTGCAGCCTTTCAACTGGTTTATTTTAAAGACCAGTTTGTTCTTTCTCCTTGTTCGGAGGCCTCAGCATGGTACTGCACACCCCAGCCACCATGCCTGGATGCTCTGAGATGCCAGCTGCATGACATCTCCCACAATGACAGGGCGTTGGCCAGCATCACTGTCCTGTATCAGGTAAACACTGCCTTAACAGAAGCATCTTCATACAAAACTTTTATCTGTCCTCAAAATACCTCTGTCACTACTAAAAAAATATCTGTCCTCCTTTGGTTTGTGGTAGTTTATCAAGATATAAATACATAATCCACCTGGGGTCAGCCCTAGGGATCACCTTATCTTTGATGTTACAATGGCAAAAATTCCTCTTCCTAGGCCTTAGTTATTGCCTAATTACTCCATAAGCAACATGGCCTGTTTGTCCTTCCCCTTTTAACTCTTGCTCCTGCTCCTCCTTATTAACGCCCATGAATTAGAACAATTCTTTTTCAAAAGTCTCTGTTCCTCCTCATTCCTGGTTTTTATTTCTCTTGACTCAACACCATGCCCTGCTCACCAGCACCGTTCCTGAGCTTTCAGGAAGGACAGCCCTCAACAGCCCTGCTGTCCACCACAGGCCCCCTCTGGCCCACCCAGACTCTGGGACTCCCAGAGCAGAAGTCCAGCTGGTCAGGTCTCACCTGGGCAGGAGGCAGTGGGGACGGAGACTTTTGCAAAGAGTTCCTCTTTGCTACATCATGCCCAGACAGCCCTCCCCATCCCGCTGCAGTACAGAGGCAGGTGCAGGAATCTGCCTCTGATCCCCATTCATTGGCCCCAAGATGTGTGTTGTCCCCTCCCACAAAGCATGGCCAAGATCCCAAATCTGTGCACAAAATGATAACATTTATTGAAAGAGTAATTTTTTTTTAATACAAAAGAAAGCTCTGTACATAGTACTGTGATTACTTTCACATCCTTCCAGAAACACAACCCTGGAAACTGGAGGGGAAAAAAAAAAATAATCCCACACACTTATGCAAACACACGCGCACACACACGCACACACACACACACACACAACCCTCAAACCAGTAAAATGAACTAAAAAATGAAAAATGTCACCACACAGTAAATGTCATTTCATCCCTGATACACAAGTGTTCTTACAAGCCTGCACTTAAATAAAATACACCATTAGCGTTTAACCAGCAGTTGCCTTTGGGGAGCCAGGGAGGGGATGCAGTCAGACACCCTGTAGCAGCAGGGGCACTCCTGCCATCCCAGCCCAACAGCTCTGCTCCACAGTGCTAGCGCCAGCAAAGCGGAGCAAAGCCAGGCCACAGTGATGTGCTGGGGCAAAAGACAATGCAAACCCCAACCCCATCCTTCTCCCTGGACAAACTCCTTGGTATCCAGCCTTGTTTCAGAAGCATCACTGAGCAGCTTTCACACACCTAGCGATGGGGCATGGCACAGCACTCCCACATGCTCCGAGCTGCAGTGTACGCATCACAGCAAGGATAGTAAGGGGAGGTAGCATGCAATGTCACTCTCACCAGATGGGCCACCCCACTCCCCACGAGCCCTTCCTGGGCTGCATAACAGACCGAGGGCTGAAAGATCATTCTGGGAATTCTTTGCACAGTGGGCTTGGAGGGGACCTGTCCACATCTGTGCACTAAGGAACAGCTATAGAGGGACAACTACAGCCCAGATCATCAGCTAGGAGTTCAGGAGATGCTACCTGCACAGTGAAAGCAGTGATTAGCCACTGCTGGCCACTCGCCACTCAGGGAGGAGTGAGTATGCCTATATCCCTTAGGCAGTCACAGGTAGTACTGCTCCACACCAAGAGCAGTGACAGAACAGCTACAGGTCCCAGGACTAAAGGTGAACAGGGCAGCCGTCAGAAAACCCAGGCCATCTCTGGCTTCCAGGCATGCTGCAAGCCCCTTGCTCCCAAGGGATGGGTTTCCCACTTCTAGAGAGTAGCCACTGCTTCACTTGCCTTCTGCCTGTTAAGCCCAAAGTGATGGGTATGGAGTCTTCAGTACAGGTAATTGGGAAACAAGCATTCCACTCAGTTCAGCTTGATCCCTGGCACACGCTGGTGGGTGGAGAGCGCAGCTTAAACGCTAATGCTGAGGGAACATGTCCAAGATTACAATACAAACTCAAAAGCTAGGCCCCTTTCCTGCCTCCATGCCCCCCCATCCCTCTCCCATCCCCCTGGTACAAAGCCCATGAAAACTGTACAGGAGCCAAACTTTTATTCCTTAAAGAATTACATAAATACTGAGTTTAACACTTAGAAAAATAAAGTAATTTTCTTTTTTTTTTTTTTTTCTTTTTTCTCCAAGGCTTCTTTTGTCTTTAACTTAAAAAAAAAAAGTTACAGTAGCTGCCTCTTCCCCAAAGGATTCAGCAGCTTCTCTCACTTGCTTGCTCTCCCTCCAGGGACAGGGCTGGGTAGCAGAGCCATTCACAGCAACTCCCATGCAGGAATGCTTGCCCTTCTCTCCCGGCACAGGCATTGCAGCTGCTCCTCCACAGCCCAGGATGGCCTGCAGGTCACTGTGGTGCTCAGAAGAGCCTGCAACCAGCCCAGCAGCTCAGTGCCCCGTGGCACTTGAGTTGTTTCTCCACCTTGCGTCGGACATAGAAATTTCAAAAGTGCTGGCTGGAGCTGCAGGGGGATGTGGGAAAGACCTGTCCACGTTCCCCTGGGTGTACAGAGTCCGCAAGCAGTGTGAGGGCTTAGAGGAGCATGGGGCTGGGCCAGCCACAGAGCCCCCCAGGAGCTCTCTGGGGCATCATTGTGCTCCTGGGCATCCACTGACCACCTCAGCTGTGCGAGGGCAGCTGCCGGAGCAGAGCCAGGCAGGCTGCAAATCTGCCAGGCAGCCCAGCAAGGAGGTGCTGAGGACTTACTGTAGTGCATACGAGGAGGACCAGGTCGTGTGCCACAGGCTGTGCCCTGACCTCCCGCGGGAAGGCGCGCAGGCCTAACCAGAGATGCACATGCAAGCTGGCCACTCTCCCCTCTCCAGAGCCCGGGGTGAGTTGCTGCAGCCAGGACCTGTCACCCCCAACAAAGGCACATTGCTGAGGCCAGTGGCACAGCCTCGGCCCACTCCACTCTGAGCTGCACCCGCAGGACGGCTCTGGGTCTGAGCTGAGCCCTGCACAGAGCAAACGCTCATGGGCAAGGTGACTCGGAGTGCCCAGAAGGAGCCAGAGCCTCCAGCTGGGAATGGCCCGCAGTATTTATTTACAGTGCAGAGCAATCCTCCCCTCAAGAGACAAGTTTCTTTGGCTGGCATGAGACAAGCACAGCTATCGCAGCATCCAAACGCTCCCAAGCCCTGCATGGCCCCAGCACAGCTCCACCCCAGGTGGGTCCTGCAGCCCCACACGCATGCCTGCGTGTATGTGTGGGTGTGTGGGTGGGTGGGTGCATGTGTGTGTGCATGTGTGGATGAAGGAAACGTGAAAAGGCAACAATAAATAACTGGTGCAGTCTGTACGAGAAGGAATTGTCACCAGCCCCAGCACTGGCATGACACGCCATGGACAACACAAGGCTGGCAGCAGAGGCCTCTCAGTCACTCTTGGCGCTGTGTGAAGTGTCCAAGTTGACAACCTGCAGCTCCGTCAGGCTGCTGCCACTGCTGCTCTGCTGCCCAATGACAGCCATCTAGAGAGAAAAGGGAGGAGGAAGCACTGGGGGACAGCATGCCCTCCGACCACGTGTGCCGGCAGCCCAGGTGGCACTCTCCTTTCTGAGCACTTGTCCAAGGAGGGAAAGACTTCCTCACCCAAGGCTAGGTGGCACTGACAGCTTTCCCAGACCTGAGGACTCATCCTGCCCGTGGGCCCGAGTCTGCCCAGACCCACAAAGGATGTGCAGGCAGAGGCAGAGCAAGGACACCCCCTGAACACCTGCAAGTACCACTCTGTGCCTACCTGATGAAGCTGGACAGCTGAAACTGGGATCTGAACGGTGCCTGATGGGGCTGTCAAGAACACTTGGGGGACACCACCTGCCACAGAGAGAGAGCACAAATGACACCATCCCTTAAACAGTGCTCTGCCATGGGTCCTTTCTCTGAGCTCCATGGAGCTTCACAAGGATGAAGGTGCTTATTTGCATGCATGGAGGCATCCCAGAAGAAAGCCACACGCGCTAATCTTCCAAATGCTGGGAGAAGCAGGCGTAAGCCCCCAATCCAAGTCTTGCCTGCATGGCTTCATGCTGCTTTGCCCCCTCACACAACCACACATCCTCTCCCGAGTCTCCTAGCTCCCTCCACTGCCTGCCCCATATGCCACCCATCCCAGTAACCCTCACCCTTTTCCCCCAGCAAACGGCTCAAGCAATCCTTTGCATAGGAGAATGATGGGATCTAAAAGCACACATCAAGCATCAACCTTGCCAGGCCTTTGTACAGCCGCTAGGAATGCTTAGAAGAAAATTCTTTGCAATTAATATACAGCATAAATACATGCAAGACAAGAAAAATCAGAGTGTCAGAGCACTTAAGGGAGCACTGACCCAGACAGTTGTCTTACCCTGATCCTGGACCTGGCCGTGAGACACTTGCATCGCTGAGGGTGCCTGTGAGAAAGCGTTGAGGACTGCAAGTCCACCGTCCGCAAGGCCGGATGTGGGCGCATACATCACTGCATGTGGGCTGGGGTACATCATGTGGCCACCCACAGTGGTTGGCACAGACGACGTCATGATGGTCGCCGGGAGGGTCACTGGCACAAAGGACAGACTACATGTGAGCCACACGAAAGAAGTCTGCTACACTCACACGCCTGCTCAGCACCCCTCCCTCAGCCACCCTTGACGTGCTGTCCTGAAGCAGCAGGTGCATGGAGATACCCATCTTGTTCTCCCAAGATCTTGGGGAAAAGCCCCAGGGAACAGGCAGGAGAGCTCAAACCTCTCATGAGTGAGTATGAGAGGGCAGAAAAGCACGGTAGCCAAATATCCCAGGACTGAATTCAACTTGAGATACAAGTTTCCTGATGAAGCTTTAATAAAGCTGCCGAACTGGATTCAGTCTGCATCCAAGCACCTGAACTCAGATGTTGCTAACAAAGGCATCCTCTGCATATACCGTAAAAATCTCAAGCAGATGTGAGCCAATGCCTTCTACTAGGGGCAATGCTGGCTCACTAAGAAACCATCTGAGAACTGGGCAACATGTTCCCAGCTCCATGCTGCAAGTAAAAACAGATGATTTATCTGGAGAGGCTCTAAAATCCCTTGAAAGGTGCCCTATGCACAGCAGCATCTACCCAGATATAGCATAGCACTTGGGCTGGCAACAGGGACAAATACACCTGGGAAACTGTCAGAAAGGCTGGGATAGAACTGGTCTGAAGCAGGATCCTAGACAGGGAGCAAGCATGAGGTCTGTTGGTGTGGGTTGTTATCAGCAGTAGTTAGGAAGATACAACAGGGCTACGGTAATATCCCCATTACCTGTTCCGCTGGAAGAGGTCTGGGTAAGGTCAGTGCTGCTGTCACTAGAGGGAGACATTTGCTGCGGTGCCTGGTGCACCTGGATCGCCTGGACTGGGACCTGCTGAGCCATGGTACCACCTGGGGAGAGAGAGGAAGCCATGAACCTGTGGCTCAGCAGGGATACAGGCACTCTGGGCTATGTGAAAGCTCCCCAGTTCTTCTCTGGCCGCACACAGCTCTGCAGCGTGGCTCTGCACTGCGCTGGGGAAGGCTAGCCAAAAGCACCACGTGGCAGAAACCAGGCCCTGCCCCAAAGAGCAGGCCAAAACCTGCACTTTCCTGGCACACAGGGACCAAGGAGGGGTTAGCTGGCCTACAGGGCTCCAGAGAGAAAAGGAAAGGCCACAGCAGCTTTCGTCCAACTCCGAGGCACGGTTCAGGAATGTCTGGGGCCCTCCTCACCATTTCCTGGCTCCACCAAGACACGCCACAGAAGATGTTGGAAGGAAAGGGCCCAGCACATGCCCCCAGCACTGCCCATGCTCAGCCAGCCCTGCAAGGATCATCTCACTGCACCAAGCAGAACTGCGAGAGCCCAAATGCCCAGGCCAGCTGGGCCCCACTGCCTCCACGCTCTGGAGCCCAGCTCCATCCTCCACAGGGTACTTGGGGAACAGCTATCTCACCCAGCTTGTGATCTCAAGGACATCACAGTGCCCTATACAGGGATTAGAGACCACTGGGCCACAAGGCGTGCACCCCAGAGCTGCAGGGGCACAGCTGCACAGCCTCCAGCCCAGCCCACTTGCTGCAAAGCTCTTCAGCTCCAGAGATAGAGCTTGGCACAGAAAGCTCACCTCAGGCTCAGGTCCTGTCTCCAGAAGGAAGAGCAAGGAATGCCAGAGAGCAGGAATCACCAGCCACCTTGCTCAGACTGGGCATCTCCCCACACCACAGAGACACACGTCCATTATTCTCTTAGCTCCTCCAGATCACAAGGGAAATCCAGTCCCCTTGCATGGGATCACGCTGTCTGCTGGGGCCCACAGGAGCCATAAGGGCTCCAAAAAAGCATGCAGGCTATCAGACTCATCAACTTGGGCACAAACAGGGAGGACACAAGAAATACTGCCTCACTGTCAGTGCTGGTCTTCAGATGATGGCTGCCTCAACAAAGGAGAGCCTAGCCCTGCTCTGAAACTCCAGCCAGGAGCATGGCGAGCCCCAGTACAACACCTGGAGAGCCTTGACTCAGTGCAACAAGAAATTCCTACAAAGGACAACGTACACAAGGCAGCACAGCAGCACCACTCCTTCCTCTGCTCTGGGTCTCTCCTAATCTATCCTCTACACTGTGGTTCAGTGACTGACTGCAGATCCAAATGCAAAAGCAAGGGCAGCTGCTCAGAGCCAAATGCCAGCACTCAAAAACCATCCATTGGGCATCTGAGCCTCTGCAGTCTCCTTCCATCAGGCCTCCCTAGCAACACAGTCCAGCCTCAGCACAGCTGCACCAGGGACCCGTCTCCTCTGCATTTGCTAGCCACAGGGCAAACCCTGGCGCAGGAGACTAACAATCCACTGCTTCCCTCAGTCCCAGGATGGTGCTCCTGCCTGTCCCAAGCATTCTCTGCCCTGTCTTCCCATCTCTCCCCCACAGCCACAGCCAGGGTGCCCTGTGCTCTGCCTCATCTGTGCTCCCACCTCAGTTGGGGGTCAGTTCTCTCCCCACAGACGCCTCCAGCCCCCCACCTCAAGCAAGCGGAGGAGAAGCGAGTGCTGACCTGTCAGCGACACAATCTGCCCTCCAGCTCTGGCAGGAAAGCGGAAGACTGTCTGCTGTGCCTGCTGCAGCTGTCCAGCTGTACCCGTGACCACCTGGCCCTGCTGGCTGGAAAGAGCCAGGGAGTGCGGCTGTAACTGAGTGAGAGGAATGGTAGGGGTCCCCGGAGAAAGGGAAGCACCTGCCGAAAGGAGGGAGAAAGAAAGGCTTTGTCACCACCAGCTCTTTTCACTCCCTCCAGGCTGCTTGGTGCTGCCCTGGGGTCCCAGCTCGGCTCCCTGCCACTATGCCCTTCCCAGCAGCAGGGCCAGCTAGCAGCATCTTAGGAAACAGTCACTACATGACCCTTCTCCAGCCACCACCCTGGCTGGGCTCGAGCAAGGAATCTCAGCCAGGTTCACCCTACAGCAGCAACCACACTCTGCTTCCTCCTGCCACTAGGTCTCTTCTCCTCTGGAGAGGGCAGCAACACACTCCAGGTGCAGAGATGGATGGATGCAGTCCTCAGCCCCTAAAGGCACTGACCTGACATGAGGGTGAATCCGGTGGGTATCGGCATGAGGCCCCCAGACGTCACTGCACTGGCTCCAGTAGTCTTCAGCACTGTCCCGTTGGCACTGGTGACGGCATTGGGGCTGATGCTGGCAGACACTGGCGCCAGGTAATTAGTGATGGGGAATGACGGGCCACTGCTGGCCTGCATGGAAGTCGAGGTGGTGGGGGCTGTCTGGATGGTGGACGTTGTCCCCGGCAGGTTGGTAACAGTGAACGCTGGTTTCAGTGCGTCCTGGGGAAGGAGAGATTGTGACAACTCAGACCAGCCCTTGGATCTGGTCAACATCTGCGCATGAGACCAAACCAGGCTCCATAGGTTGCATCCCCATGCTAAACCATACCCCCATAGCCTGCTGCCAGCACACGGAGCAGAGTCAGGGCAGCAGAGAGGAGTTGCTTGTACAAACATGAGGAGACTGTGCCCAATAACGCAGCATGAGGAGAGCTGGAAAGAGCTCAGCGTAAACCTTGGATACAAGCCCAGGGCCACACAAGTCCCCTGAGAGACTTCCCTGCAAGACACTAGGGTATGAAACAACCCTTCCCCTCCCCAGGAGTCCCCACAGCCTCTAAGAAGCAAACAGACTCTTTTTGGCACACAGCAGGCAAAAGCAGTCCTTGCAGGGACAGATGTAAAGGCAAACACACTGTCTCCTGTCAGGAACACACATCACTTCCCTTATGGCAGGAAACACATGGCCAAGAACAAGCCGAGAACTGTCTCTTAAAGGCAGCTGTACACCGAAAGCAGCAAGAGAGAGGTGAGTAAGGCCAAACCCGGACACTAGGGAGGCCCAAACCCAGCCCTGACAGCTGCTTTGGCAGGCCCTGGGGGAAGGGGAGAACCTGGCCAGGGGACACACCCATTTGCCAGTCCACTAGCATGAGATGGCCATGAGGCAAATGCCTCCACGGGACCCTGCACGTTAGCTACAGCCAGCACACACCACGGTCCTGCAAGAAACACTGGAGCTCTACGCCTGTCTGAGGACAGCATCGCCAGGGAAGCTGAGCACCAAGAGGACAAGGGCCCTGCACTGGGCCAATGCTAGCCTGAGAGGCCGGCCTCCTGGGTCTGGGAACAAGGGAGGAACTGCAGGACTGCAGGACAAGTAACACCCCAGTTTCTGCAGCCACAAAGCATGTGGCTAGACGTGGCTTGGACCTGGAGGAACCAACCAAGCCCAGCATGATCCCTGCTGCCCCTGGCAGTCACACTTCACCTAACATGCCTCCTTGCCCCAAATCCCGCTTTGGATACCCATGGTCTCCATGGCCGCTCTCCTACTCTGCTCAGCTGGTCAAAAGCAGACAGCAAATACACTGCTCCACAGGAGACCATGCCACACGGGACCTGCTGTCCCTGTGCCCTGCCACGGCTGCCAGCACGCCTGGGAAGAGTTAAAGCTGCCACACTCCCACCCCTCCCGCCGCAGGCTGGTGGGCCCAGATCTCCCACGTGCTAAGCCTTGTTCCCAGCTTGTCAAGCTGCCAGGAACGAGGAATTCACAGCTCAACGAACAGCTAAAAAAGGGAAGGCAGCCCATTTTGGACAGGGGGAGCCAATCCCGGGCACTCAGCCGTGTCCCAGGGCCCGGGGAGGGAAGACAGCAACACCCCTCTGCCTTGGCACCACAGTCCCTGAAGTCCAAATTAGAAGAGGCACGTGATAGCAGAGGGGAGCCCAGCAGAGGCACTTTCCATTAGCTCAGCCACAATCTCCTGCCATCCCACATGGGACATGAAGGCTGTGGGCGCTCTCCCCACGTGGGCGACAGGGCAGAGCTCCCCCCAGCCTACTAGGCCATGGGAGTGACAGCAGAGCAGGGCAGGGCAGGTCCTGTTCCTAGCTGGAAAGGCCAGGCTCCCTAATGCCCAAGCATAGCCCTGAAGCTGTACACTCCTGAGATATAGTCCCCAAGCAGGGCACTTAGCATTCCCCCACCCTCCGTACTCTCAGGGCTGGAGGAGGCATCCCAAAAGATTCACAGCACCCTACTTAGGGGGATTCCCAGGACTCCTCAGAAGCACGAGGGCAAACCTGAGTATGATCAGAACAGCACAGGTGCTTGGTAGGGATGCTGTGCCAGCAGGTTCGAACCATGCACACCCCATCTCTGCCCTCCCTACTCTGCCACAGATGAGACTCAGATTCCTCCTGTCTTTGTTGTGTTTCTCTTGCGCTGCAGCAACAGTTCCCAGTACAGAAAGAGAGCTGGGAGAGGCCTTGGGATAGGACACCCGTTGCCTTCTCCCCATGCCTGTCTGGGACACCTCAAAGCCCCTGGGCACCTTGGCTCCCCCCAGCACCCTGCAAAGCTCAGACTACACCGACAAGGCCAGCCTTCAACAGGAGCCAAGTCATGGGTCACCTTCAGCAGAGATTACCGAAGGGGCCATGGGCAAGCCCTGAGGCAGCAGAGCAGCCCTGAAGGCCCTTCCCTTCCCGATCCAGCTGCACGTCCATTCCCCACCATAGCTCACTGCAACCTTCAGTCTGCAGAGCAGTGCCTGGGGAATCAACACGCAGCAGAGAGGTGCAGCATAGCGGCAGGACATGTCTGCACAGACCCACACCACTGTGCATGCTTAATAAACGCTATACGGCATGAGCGGACCACAGGACACAGCCTAGGCCATCTGATGCCCATCCTGGACCATAGCAGTGTCTTGGGGATAGAAATGATCCCACTTCACAGCTTTCAGAGGCTGCCTGGGACAATGCTGTTCAGCATGGCCCAGACCCCTCAGCCAGCATTATTACACAGATGTTGCAGGACAACTGGTCTTGGAGATACATGGAAAATCCCAATCTGGTCTCCAACACCTGGTCTGCACTCCAGATGGGGCAGAAAGTCTCACCTTTACCCCCACACCAAAAAGAGATGTCCAGATCAGGGCTACTCCCATGCTCTCATCCTAATCTAGAGCCCCTGAGCTCCCTTCCAAAATCCCCTCTGCTAAATAACCACATGCAGGAGATTACACGAGGGCACTGTGTCCTTTGGGGCCCATAAAAGATCAGACAGGTCAGTGCATGACAGTATCATTGTGAGGATATAGCTGTTGTCTTGAAAGTCCAGCATGCCCCAGTCCCAGCTGCAGTTCGAGCTCAGCCTCATGTCAGGGAGTTTGGGTTCAGCACAGCAGCAGGATCTCATAGCTGCTGCTGGCTGTAGCGCAAAGGAACACCAGTGGGCTGCTGACTGCAGGTAACAGCCTGGCTGCGTTGCTCTCCGCTCTGCTGCAGCAGCTGAACACAAGCAGGTTTTGTCCATACAGAGGTCCAGGAAGCAGAGTCCACAGGAAGGCCAGGGAGCAACTGCCCAACCCTCTCAGAGCATCCTCTGTGGCTGGACCTGACTGTCCAGGAACTTAATTTCCTGCCACCTCCTCCAATGAGGCACCCGTAATCCAGTCCTGTGTAACACCCACCCCTCAGCAAGGATGCCAGCCACCTAGCATGGCCCACCTACAGGCTCCCTTCATCCTCAGAGGGTTTCTTGGTCTATCTGAATTGGGCTGATCTCTGCCAGAGCACCAAAACAAGCTTCCAACCCTGCAGAAGGCACAGCAGGACTGAGGAGGGTCAGCGTGGGACTGTCCCCAGACCCAAGGTTTGTGATGACAAGAACCCTCAGCAGGCCAGGGGTGGGTTTAGCCAGAATGTCAAGCAGAAGACAGGGCCACAGGGCTCCTCCAGCCCCACACCAAATGCTGGCACAAAGTACCCCACGCTAAGCAACACCACTCGTGAGTACTAGGATGGAGCTTGCACAGCACTAAGTGAGGGTTGCATCGGAAAGCGGGCAGAAAGAAGTTGCGTTAAGATGATCTCTGCTGCAGAGTAACTGCACCCCAAGAGCACACTTCCTTTGGGGCCACCTAGCAGTATTTTCAGGGAAAATCTTAAGGACATGATGTGGACAAGCCCCATGCCAGGGGCAGGTCAGCTGCCATGCACAGCACTTCCTGCACCTCCAAATTACTCCAGGCACAAGTAATTTGTCTCATTACAAAATGCCCACAGGACTTGCCTTTTAATCCAGGAGAAGCCCAAGAGACACAAGTCCTTACAAACACAGGCTGCACGAGAGAGAAGTTGCTGGTGACAAAAGGCTCCTTTGCCTGCTGGAAAGGACTGGGGCAGCTAACACTAGGAATCAGAGGCACCCAGGGGAGTCACGCCACACTGGGACATCCAGGACTGTTGTTGGGCTCCCATCAGCAGGAAGCCTTCCCAGGGACTCTTCTGGGCTCCAGCACAGAGGTCTCCAGCCAGCAACACCTTCGCCAACCCCAGCTCCTCTGCCTGCAGGGATCTCTGGGACTGCCGATATTTCTCAGGGCTCAGCAGCAATAAGCTTTTGCTTGGTGCAGCACTGCACACACATGGGAAAGAGGGCATGGAGGCATCATGGCTGCCAGGTACCCCAGCAGCACCATGACCAGAGCTGTTGGGCTGCCACAGGACACAAAAACAGAGCTGAACACCCCTGCAGCCCCAGCCAACATGCTGGGGGCATCTCAGGGCTGCACTCACTGCCTTTGGGATTACAGCACAGAGTTCTCAAACACCCTGCTCCAGGTTCTGTCTGCTTAATGTTTAGTGGCTACTGTATGGCAAGGATGCTTCTAGGGCTTGTGTACAGTTGGCTGAAGGGCTCTTAGAGCAAGGCCATGGTTCATCTGGAAGGATGCTTTCGCAGCAAGCCCAGTATCCATGCCATAAGCACAGGTACAGCAGAGCTGCAGCAACTCACAGCACCCAACGGCACTCCTCGCAGGCCCGGGAAGCTGTGGCACAACCCCCAGTTCCACACATCATCCCAGCCTTGCACCACAAACTCCCCTGCCTCCTATCTCCAAGTGCCTGTGGACCCGAGCACCAGCCTGCAAAGGAAGCAGCAGGGATACGGGACCTAGCTTTCTTGCCACAGCTCCAAGGAACAGCATCGGGGGATGCAGGGACAAGACAGAGCCCTTCCAGCAGAAAAGGGCCATTGCCCCACTCTGCACCCAAGGACAGTCCCTCTGCAGCACCCTGGGCAACAAGCCACAAGTAACATGTGCAGGCAAGGGCCAGCGCCCGCAGGGACACCAGGCAGGGAGCAGCAATGGTCCGTCCAGCCAAATGTTTCCATTCCCCATGTCCTCCCTGCCCCCTTCCAAAACAGCACCAAAGCAAAAGACAGCTGCAGCTTATAAGGAATGTGAGGGGCCCAGCCAGGGACTCTGGCGAGGGAAACCAAGCCTTATAAGGCCATGGAGGCAGAATCAAATTTTTATCAATGAGTGCAAGAGCATGGAGACGCCCGGGGAGAGATAACAGTGCCGAGGGCTGGCCAGGGGCATGGGCTGGGCCAGTGGGGAGCCCCACTGAGAAGGCCAGGGCTAGGACACCTGCCACCACTTCCCTCCCTCTCCGAGTCACCACTACTGCCAGCCAAGCAAAGGAGCCAGCCTTGAGAGGCCACGGCACGAGCTCACTGGAGTTGCAGCAAAAGCGGACCCATCCTCAGCTTCCCAAGTGGTTATTCAAGGAGGGCTGGGGATGATTTGGGCTCCCAGCACAGCCCGTGCCCCCCCAGGGTGACCAGGCGTGTGGCTGAGCACAGGAATGTTACCTTGGTCTCTCCGCTGCTGTCTGACTCAGACACCTGGTAGGTGAGGTCAGTCTCCTCAAAGCCTGTGGCGCTCATGCGCTGGTCAGTGGTTGGGTCCGAGCGTGGGGGCGAGTCTGGGGAGTTGAGGCACGTTTGGATCAATGCCTTCCCCGTCTCACTGGTGATCATGGGCTGCAGCTTCCGTGTGGCAAAGGTGTACACATGGCCCGTCTCGCTGGCCACCAGCAGCAGGACTTGAGTGCCGGTCAGCGTGGAAAGCTCGTAGGCCTGCCAGCAGCACAAGGGAAGAACAGGGAGTCACAGACAGCAGGGACACGTACAGTGCAGGACAAGAGTCCCTGGCATGTCCCTGCGCTCCCAGCACAGCCCTCCTTTTGCTCACGCCAGCTGCGTCTTCCTGTCACCCCAGAGCTGTGGCCTCTAAAACCAACTCAAGATTGGTTCCCTACAGTGCCCTGTGCTGTGTTCCCATCTCCTTTAGCATTCCCTTAGGGGATGTGCATGCCAAGAGGCTACAGGAAAAGAGTGGTCCCCTCAGGAGAGTAGTCCAAGGACATGGGGACACTGGGCTGTCCCCATTCTGGATATCCCACCAGCTTCTCCGGACACATCTGGATGCCTCCCCCCCTCACCTCTGCTGAGCCCTGTAAGAGGATGCTACTCAGCCCACACATCTCTGCTACACCTCTTTCCCCTCACCAACACCCCAGCCAGGCTAGGACCCAGATTCCCCTCTCAGTCTTCACAGTCCTGAGCACAGCTGCACCCAGACACCCCTGCAGTGAGGCTACCATCCCCCAGGATTGACCTGTGGGCTCTTCATATGCTATCATGGCACACTCAGTGGTCTTGCACAAGCTACCACAGGCAGGATGGCCTCCTTCTGCATCCCGCACAGCCAGGATGTGCCCAGCAGCACCCCACAGCCGTTCCCACCTTCCCAGGGAACGTGAAGCCCAGCTCAGCCGGGATGCAGCGCTGCCCAGTTGTTCACAGGATGCTACGAGCACCACTGGGGATGCAGATGAGCCAGCACCATCCAACTGCACACAAAATCCCCAAGTTTCTAATCTCTCTTTGCACAACGGCTCCAGGAATCACGGAGAGCACTCGGAACGGATCGAGACATGGTGCTGGCCCCTTCCACGGTCGAAGGAGCCGGCCCTGTCAGGCCCTTGGCGGGGCAGGACAGCTCAGCCGTGCCACAGGACGGGCGCAGCACCCAGCAACGGCTCACGGAGACCGGGACGCCGGTCAGCTCCGGCCGAGGGCTGGAGGCTGCACCGGGACAGGCCTCCCAGGGCGCAACAGCCAGCTGGGGACAGCCGGGCGCCCCCGGCATCCCCGGGCTGCGTGACCGTGACCGCCCTTCCCGCTCCCGGCTGTCCGGGTCCCTGCCTGGAGCCTCGCGGACGCCAGGGACCAGCCGCCGGCGACAACCGTCCTCGCCGGAGGCTCCCGCGCAGCTCCCCGGAAGGAGCTGGTGCCGGGCCACCTCCCCCTCGCCGGACCGGGAAGCCGCCGCCGTTTCCGGGCACAGCCCCGCCGGCCGGCTCCCCGCTCGGCCTGGGCGCGCACCGCCCGGGGGCCCGGGCTCCCGCCGGCCACGGTCAGGCGGGTGCCAGCCCCCCCCGAGGCCGCTCGCAGCTTCGGGGCCGCACCTTCTTCATGATGCCAGTCTTCCTCTTGCTGAAGGTGGTGTAGCGCCGCAGCTTGTTGTCGATGAACTCCATCTTGATCTTCACCCGGCCCCGCGTCTTCTTCCCGGGCTTGGCGCCGCTCACGGCCCCGCCGCCCCCGCCGACGCCGCCGCCGCTGTAGGCGGCCGCCGCTGCCGCTCCCGCCGCGGGCCCCGCCGCCGCCGCCTCGGCCAGGCCACGCTTCACGCCGCGCCGCTCGCCGCCCAGCTCCTCGTCCTCGGCCGACTCCGAGTCGCCCTCGCTGCCGCTGTACAGCGCCTCTCGCTCCAGGCGGCCCCCGGGCGGCCCCGCCGCCGCCCCGCCGCCGTTCGCCCCACGCGGCACCGGCGACCGGCCCAGCCCCGAGCCGCGGGCCAGCGCGGCGGCGGCGCCGTTCCCGGCCCCGGCCTGGCTCGGCAACATCGCGGCAGCGAGCGCGGGTCGGGTCGGGTCAGGCCGGCCCCGCCATGGCCCCACCGCCGCTCCGCGTTCACGGTCCCGCTCCGCCACCGCCCCCGCCACGCCGCGCCGCCCCCATATAAAGCGATACAATGTTGCCTTTTATGGCGAAGGCGCTCCTTATATGGGGCGAGCCGGCGCCCCGCCGAGAGGCGCCATCCCATTGGCTAGCGGCCGCCAAGCGCCGGTGCCTATTGGCCAGCGGCTGGCTTTTGATTTGCATACGTTCCGACTGCGCTCGCGTCACTCCCAGATTGAACCACGCAGGGAGGCTCTTAAAGGGACAGCGCACCTAGCCGCGCCGACGGCGGTGAGCACCGCGGAGCGTTACGCCGCTGCGGACGGTGTGGCGTGACCGTCCTGCAGCAGGGCGCAGGAGACTGGGCTGAGACACCCCTTCTTCCAGCCCTTGCTCCCCGGTTCTGCCACCGGCTCCAGGCACTCGTGTCCTCGTAGGGGACACACGGCGTAGCTGAGAGCGCAAGCCTTACCTTCCGCCCCCGCCTCGCTATCCTCAGGGTGCAGTCGGGAGGAGCCCCGCGCCACTGCCACCACCCTGCCTGCCTCTTAGTGATGCCACCAGGTGTTGCTCCAGGCAACCCTCCACCCACACTGCTCCCACACCCTACAGGGGACAACGTGCTGCCCACTGGTCTCTGGTGGCTACAGGTTCAGGAGGAGGTGCTGCAGAGACACTGAGAGGGTCTGGGGGCCACATGGGTCCTCAAGGGTGTGCAGAGCACAGGACTGGCCAGATATGACCAACATACACATTGCCCAAGCACAAGCTGACAACTGGTCAGAAGAAAAAGGGATGGGCCATTTAACAGGATAGGCCACAGCTACCTGCGAGTCCACACAAGGAGAGAATGGGGTCCTGTCCCACAGCCATCAGCGGGTAGGACAGCCCACCTGTACGCCTGTCCCCTCCGGAGATGGCTGGGCTGCCCCCAGTACACAGGCAGGGGCCCATGTCCACCTCTGCTCTGCAGTTCAAAGGGTTCCTAGTGGGTGGCACAGGCCATGTCCTCCACTCAGGTGTGAACCAGAACCTCCACTGGAGAGGGACAACCCATGCAGGTAGGACAACTGGGTACCAGGCAGGCTGCATGGGGGTCAGCAAGGGTGCAGGAGAGACCACACAGCCCCAGAGCTCAGAGCAGTGAGGACAGACAGAGACACATCCTTGGCTGAGAAAAGGGCTCTCCCACACCCTGCCCTACAAACAGGAACTGCGACCCAGGGCAAGACCTCACCTCTGCCAGCACCAGCCCTGCCACAGACCCATTTTGCCTCCTGGACACCCTACAGAGAGTTCTGCTGCTTGCACAAATCCTTTCCATATCTTCCTCATCACTCAGAGGACATGCACGCTTGCCACCAGCCTTCACAGCTGTCTAGGGCCGACATCCTACAGAGCAAGGGAGTAACTGCAAAACCAAACACTCCCCCCTCACCGCCACCGCCGCCACCGCCTCCCCCTCCTCCCCACCAGCCATGCTCCTCCAGTGAGCGCACACGCCATTTATAGCTCCCAGCAGGGCTGCTGGGATTCACATGCCTCCCATCACATGCCCTTGGCTACCCTCCCTTCAAGCTGAGCGCAAACTACACCTGCCACAGGTGAGACGGAGGCCTCACTGTGTCACCCCAGGCTGAGGAAGGGGCAGCGAGACCGCCTGCATGGCTGGAGGCACCAGTTAGGCTGAGAGCAACTGGTAAGTGGATCTGACAGCCAAAGCCAGGCCAGTCCGCCTGCTCAGTGCAAGTGTGCAACCACTGCAAGTACCAGGATTGGGGTTTCTCTTGCTCAGGGGGCTGCTACATGCTCCCTCCTTCCCCCTCCCCCTGGGCCTTTTGATTGCAGGGCCACGTGGAGGCCTTTTGGTCCCCAGGCTGCAGGAGAGCCTGCACAGGCAAGAGGTGAGAGCTGGCTCATTTTGGGCTGGATCATCCCTTCTGCTGCCATCCTCTCCCTCCCTAGCCTCACCTTGGGGATGCTTTCCAAGATGCTTGTCCCACTTGTGCTCTGAATGGGACCAGAGCATCATCCTGCCTCTGAGCTTCCTGGGATGTTAATCTCTCAACAAGGCAGTCAGACACACGCTGTAGAGCCAAGCCCTGTCCCCAGGCCACCATCACCCACAGAACACAAGTTTCCAGCAACACTGGACCTCCCTAACACAACCATCACCCAGTGGCCATTGAAAGCAGCTGAAAAAATGGTTTTGGCCACTTGACAGTCCCATTTAATCTTCAGGGCTGCTCTCATTTACAACCCCTCCCCCCCCCCCATAAAATTCACATTTCTAACACTCTCGTTACACAAGCACTTGGCACTATGCCATAAAGGCCTCTTACCCCCAAGACAAGCTGCTGCCTGTGCCACCTCCACTGTAGTATGGGCCCTGCTGCCAGCTGCGCCCAGCATCACCCCAGCCCTCTGTGGCCCCTTTGCATCTCTCCTCTAGGCCATTGCAACAAGCCCTTTCTCATCCTTTTCCAGTTCTTTTCCATCCTTTCCAGTTTCTCAACGCTGGGGTTGTGGTGGTTTCTATCCTGTTTCTGATCTTCTCACCACTGATGCTTCAGCTGCCTTTTTGATTGCTGCTGAGTGCAGGTAGATGCTCCTTTTTTAACAGCCAGATCTCTTCTATGAGCAGTAACAACTAGACTGAAGTACTGCTGCACATGTAAAATGAGGTTAGGGCCTTTCTTAATGTGTTTTTTTTTAATCAGCAGAGGGGTGCTTCTGCCCTTCATAAATGATATCTGTGAACAGCATGAGTGGTGCTGCTCCATGAGGGGTGACTAGCCAGTGACCCCATGCCCTCATTAACAGGTACAGTCCCACAATACCTGAGCAGACCAGAGATAGGTGTTGGTAACAGCATCCATCCACAGAGCAAGCGACGAACCAAGTCTAGTTTCCCCCAGTCAGGATATAGGGCCAAAATCAGGACTGGATAATAAGGCTACAATATATGCCTAGAAGACAGGGCTAGGGGCAAGGCCAAAACAAGAACAGCTTACAAGGTTGCTCAAAACAAAACTGAAGGCCCAGGCTTGAGCTTAAATGCAGCTCAAAGGAGTGGGAGGTCCCAGGTGAGGCTGCCTAGGACAATTAAGGTCCATTAGTTCCCCTACAGGTGTCTGGCACAGCTGCATATGAGCCATGGCGCAGCAGATGAAATTAGAGCAAACCAAAAGCGCTTCTGCAAGTTGCTTAGTGGATCTGTGCACTCATTGCCCCAGGGTGCTCAAAGCACGCGGAGTTGTAAGGGGAACTTGGATAACTTTCTGGCAAGAAAAAAAAATCAAGGACTGCTGGAAATGCCTGGTTTGGAGGTCCTTATGCTTTAGGGAGTTGTTAGCTGGGACAGTGCACACCTGCTTGCTGTCCTCTTATACTGTTCAGTAAACGGTCAATTTTTGCCACAGCTAGGGGACACCCAGTGGCCTTTGCTCTGATGGAGCCGTGCTGTTCTTTCTGGCCCTGGATACCACAGGTTGTCTTCCTTTCTCAAGTTTTTTTTTTTTAAAGATGTTCTTTCAGTTTGGGCTGAGGCAATTGGATCCCACCTCTGTCAACTGCCCAAGTCCTCTCCTTCTCCTGCAGGGGCTCTGATTTCCTGCTCTCCTCCACCGCATTTAGCTAGGACTGTATTTGCTCAGCCCGCTGTTTCCAATTAGTTTGGCCACCATCTGTTCTGTCCTCAAGGATACAGAACTTTTTCATGACATCATTCCCAAAAATACACAATCCCAGCCCCAGTCTTTCTGCACCCTTTGGGTCTGGAGTTTGTCCTAGCTTTGGTGCCTTTCCATTTGGGTGCTTTCCTGTAGCCACCAGGTCTTGATTGTATGGTAAGCAGGTACTCAAATCCTGGGGATGTGTTGGGATAAAGCTGAGCACCCTGACACTGCTCACGGAACCAGCCCACTGCAGCCATGTTATTCCCTCCCACAGATACCTGCATGCATGAATCTGGCAGAGTAAGAATGTCACTCCAGAACTCCTTGGCATCTCTATTCTCCAGTTGTGGCATCACAGAGATGCTGCTTGGCTAGGCCACCACAAGTGATGGTGCCTGGCTCCATCTCCAGCCCACCCAGGAGCATTTTGAGTGAGCACAGCAATAGCCCTGCTGCTCTGCCTGTCACGTCCAACACGGGGCAGCAAGGTGGGAGGACAAGGTATCATTAATTGTGGCCAATATGCAGATGGCCTTCACCTGGGGCAGAGACTCCAGGTCACTCACCCGCCTGTCTGTTGGCTGATGCTGTACAATTGCCCTTACCTGCCCCTCACCTCCCAGACAGTAGGTTAACGTTTGGAGTTGATCATCTTAAAGGTCCTTTCCAACTTAAATGATTCTATGACAGCCTCTGAGGAACAGCACCAATGGCCAGGATGGAGTTGGTAACCCCTGCTGAGGGATGAGATGCTGCAGCGTAGGAATGCTAGTCCATCTAGAAGGATTGAGTGACAGGCTCTGATCCACCACTGCCTAAGGAAGCAGTTGCAGAACCAGCTGGGAGTATTTCTGGGGCACTCTAGAGGTAAAGAATACCACAGGGACGCACAGACAAGGCAAGACACATTCATCAGTGATGGCTGCAGGAATCAGCCCACAGTGTGCAGCTGTCCTGCCTGAGACATAGGGCAGCAGGCAGGAAAGTCCACAGGAATGGGACAGATCAGAGAGATGGAACAAAAGGACATCAAACAACAGCAAATGCATGTGAGAGGTCACTTGCAAGTTGAAGAGCACGCGTGCACCAGTGCTACGGCACTTGCACACCTCAAAAGGGTTGTGTACACACTGAGAAGGACTGTGAGGAGCTGCAAGGGGGAGAGAAGGCAAGTCCTGAGACTTCTGCCTGTAACAGCTCCTCCCAGTGTGCACAATGCCACCAGCCTCAGGCTGTGGCCAGGCCATCTGGAGAAGGGTCATGGAGACAGCAAGGGTTCAGGGTGGCGTTAACCTGCTGCCAAGCCCACTCTGCGAAGGAGCACCAGGTCTAGGGAGGAGAGAGGGGCCCAACAGCCAGCCACAGACACATCTTAGCTTGCCAATAGGCCTCGGTTTGGGGAGACTCCACAGCTCCCAGCTGCAAGACACATCACAAGTGCCGGGAAAGGGACACTTTTGATAACTCTGCTCTATAGCCAGCAAACTTGCTTGCACCCAGACAGGCCCAGCTGACCCCATTCCCAAGCCCTGGACGAAATTGAAGCTCAGAGGCAGCTAGAACATTCCAAGAAATGAGCCCTCTTCACTCTCCAGCATTTCCATAGCCTGTCTGGGTAGCAAGAGGTGGGAAGGGGATCCTCAACATTTCTGATCCATTCCTGCTTAAAGTAGAGCCAACTAGATTGGGTTGTTCAGGGCTTATCTGGTCCAGGGTTGGAGATCCCACAGCTTCTCTGGGACTGAGACCTTTACCACCCTTGGAGGGGAGCATTTTTCCTAAGATCCAATATGAATTTCCCTTGTGCATCTTGTGCCCACCACCTCAAGTCAAGCCCCAGTAGGCCTCCTGGAAGAGCTCAGATCTTTCTCTGTAACCCCCCCAATGCAGAGCCGTGCAGCAAGTGGAACTGCAGGCCTGCAGCTTGGCCAAACCTGGGTCCCACTCCAGCTCCAAGGGAAAAGGCCTACCCTGTGCTGGCTTGGCTCGTGTTCATGCTGTGGGGACTGGGGCTTCTTGTATATCATCTGCCCACCCCTCCTTCCCCAAGAAGAGACTGCCAGGACTCTGCCATTGCTCAGGCCCATTGGCACAGTGGACAGGGCTACAGTCCACATGTGACAGCAGGCGTTCCCCCCCCAGTATCCCCATCCAGGCCTGGCCCTGCTACCTCCTCAGTCCTGTTAGAAGCAGCTGCTGAAACCTCCCTTGCGAAAACACAACCCAGTGCTGGCTGCAAGGCTGCCCCAGGCCACAGGGGTGGGTGCACAAACCCAACTACAAAGGAGAAAAGTTGCTACAAAAGCTTGGCTACCCAAACTGGGGAGGAGCCTGTCAACATATCCCTAAGTGCTTCCTTGCAGGGAGTCTGAGAGGGACATTTTCTCTTGAGACACATGTCCCTCTTGGAGAGCAACGAATGACAACCCAGAGACACAGTAAGCATGGAGGGAAAGTGCTCCCTCAGGGCATGACAGGCTGGGAACGGCATCTCAGATCCAGCTGGGAAGGGGCAAAAGGGTTAAACACAGGAGATGATAGATGCCTGAGGCACCATGTGGAGGAAAACACTCAAACAGCCATCTGACAAAGACCAAAAAAAAACCCCAAAAACCCCGAAACAAAAAAAAGCCTTCTTTATTGAGAGCAGCACATAAAAACCCAACAAAACCCAACCCTTCTTGGCTGCGGTACCCTCAGCTCAAGCAAACAAACTAACCCACTCTAGGCTGCATTCCAGTAACAGAAATACTATAGTAGGGAAGAGTCAGCGCTCTGGAAGAGGGAGAGGGAGAGAGGGGGCGCTGCCCGGAGTTGTCATACAAAAAAAAGGCACAGGGTAGTTGGGAAAGGTAGTGAGCTCCTTCATATGCCAGGCACTTTGTGTTCCTGCTGGCTGGCTTGTACCCGTGGGGCACAGGGGGGAGGCAGGCATGCCTAGCACAGACGGACAGAGAGAGAGGCCGGGCCGGCAGATATGCACGTGGTGAGTGGTGATGGAGAGCCTGGTACGGGAGCCCAGCTCTGGCCGAGTGAGGGGGAGCTGCGCTCCATCCACGCCAACAGCCCAAGGGCGCCAGGCTGGGCAGGCGGAGAGCAAGAGGCAGCAAGGGCTGTCTTTTGGAACCCGTGGAGGAGAGGGGTGGAGGGGGCTGGGGTACACTGGCTTGTGCTTTGAGTCCAGCAGCTGCTGGTGCCGAGCTGCTTGCTGGCGCATAGGGGTCAGGCTCAGCAAGGGGCCGCAGGAGTGCCAGGGGCTCCCTAGGCACCTACAGACCCCTGTCTACCCTGCCGCGTCCTTCCCCAGCAAGGGCCAGGATGCTCAGGCTTTGCTGTCAGCTGGGCTGTCCCCGAGGGCGGTGGCGAGCTCACTGAAGGAGGGTCGATCCTTAGGGCTGGGGGCCCAGCAGCGCTGCATCAGCTTGGCGAGGCGAGAAGGGCAGCCCTCGGGGTGCGAGAGCTTCGTCTTTCCTGACTGCAGACCTGGCAGGAAAGCGAAGTCCAAAGGGCTGTTGGGAAGAGGTGTGATGGCCTCCACGGAGGGCAGCATCTCTCTACGTGGGCTGGAACAGCCTCCCCAGCCAGACCAGCACCGTGTTGAGAGGGGGGACATCACACGGCCTGGCTGGTCCCCTCTACCACAAGAAAAGGAAGGCTACAATGCCAGGGACAGCACAAGGTACTCCACATACCTGCTAGGACCTCATCATCTGCCAGTGGAGTGTAGGGCATTTCCCCATGCATGAAGACCTCCCACATGAGCACTCCAAAGGACCACACGTCTGACTTAGTGGAGAACTCGTCCTCCAGCACAGCTTCAGGTGGCATCCAGCGCAGCGGGATCCAGGCCTGGCGGAAGTGGTAGTACTCACTGCAGGTAGGACAGGCAGGCAATGAGACTGGTGCCATCCCATTCCCTCCCATTCCCCTGCCAGGCTCCCAGCTGACCTGTTGTACACGTCCTTGCTGAGGCTCAGGGATGAGACCTTGACCTGCCGCTGGGCACTGACCAGGCAGTTCCTGGCTGCCAAGTCCCGGTGCACGAACCTGCTGTTGGAGAGATGCTCCATGCCCAGGGCCACCTGTGTGCAGAGAGACACCTGACCCCCAGACGGATGTCAGCACTGGCTGCCCTCCTCAGGGTCCCCAGCCCCACAGCACTTCCAAAGCTGCACTATCACCTTATGTTTGGTAGTGAGGGGCTGCGGCTTCAGAGACTCATCTTTGCTCTTGGAGATCCTCAGGAACTGCTTCAGGTCCCCCTGGGAGATAGAGAGCATCTCAGAAGCAGCACCTCTCCATGCTGCCAGCTGCATTGGTCCCTGCAGCGCCCAGATGTGGCAGACCCACTGGGAGCCCCACGGATCCTCATCTCCTGGGCCACAGTCCCTGCTGGTCCTCCTGGTCCCTGCCCTGTAGGGCAAGCCAGTATCGCACTTCTGGGCCTCAACTGGCTAAGATCAGGGCAAGCAGGCCTGATGTTTCCAGGAGGTTTTTCATGCCCCAAATTGACTACTCTCCCATGAACTCTAGGCTCCCCATAGCAGCCCTTAGCATTCACAACCATTCTGCAGCATGGAGTCCCACAGCTTAACTTATTCAGCTGAGTCCTGGACATAAACTGGAAATCAGAAGGATGTGGAAGAGGACAAAGTCACCTCCAGGTCTTGCAGGAGACCTCCACTCCCCCTGAGACTCCTCCACATGTTGGGAACAGTGGTAAGCTCAGCCTGGTCTCCCTACACATTGCTTGCCCTGTGCTGCCAACCTGGACCATGTCCCACTGCAGGCCCCATGCCCATTGCCCACCCCTCCTCCTCCTCACTATTGGCAGGGCCCTTACCAAGTCCACATACTCCAGGACCATGTAGTGCGGCTCTGCCTCACGGCACAGCCCCAGAAGCTGCACCACGTTGGAGTGGTTCAACTTGCCAAACATCTCTGCCTCTCGACGGAAGTCCAGCTGCAGCTGCTCATCCCTCGTCTGGAGGCTCTTCACCAGGACCAGTGCTTCACCCTCACCATCCTCTCCACCTTTTGCCTTGGCCAGGAACACTTCACCAAACTCCCCCCTGCCTGGAAGTGTAGAGTAGCACATGGGAAGACAGCATACATTAGGACAGCACATGTATTTGACAGCCCAGTGGCTGCAGGGCGCTCTGTACCCCAGCACATCCAGTTTTCTGGCTAGGACATGCTGGGGTTTCCAGCCACAGGTTTCCTACTGGAGTGGGGTCAGGGCCAGGGTGGCCCGGCATACCCAAGGTTGTGATTGTCTGCAGGTTGGAACGTGGAAAGTGCATCTTGTCGGCAGCACTATGCCGCTTGCTGGCCCCACAGCTGCTGCCCAGGTTGGTCAAGGCCACTTCTTCCTGGATTTCTGCTGTCATCTGCCCATTCTGCAGCAAAGCACCACCTGCAAGGGAAGCACAATTGGCTTCAGCATCCTGCCAGGCTGTGCAAAGAATGTCATGCTGGGGATCAGCCCCTTGGGGGGCTGACACTCCAAGGACCCACAACTGGCTCCAAGCACCCCAGCTTGATGTCTAGCCCCAGGCAACAGAGTGGCCTCCACACACTTGTTCCCTCTGGGCTCACGTCCGGCCCCATCTCTGCTAGTCCTGCAGCCACGCTTGAAATCAGATGCTGAGCAATGTCTTTGGTCCCAGAGCCAGCCCACCCCATCTGGCCTTGTCCATCCCATGTCACTCAGTCATCCCAAAGCGGTGGCTACATCCAAACTACCATTGACAAAACTGTGCAGAACAGCAGCAGGAGATGATTGTATGTGTGAGGCAGAGACAGAGCAGAGAGGACTCTGCTCACTATAACCACAAATTCTTGAGGCCCAAAAGACTCTCAAGTCCATCTGGCATCGGCTGCTGCAGCCTGACACCCCCCCTCAGCTCCTGCTCACTTCCCAGCAAGCCAGCAATGCTCATGTCCTTGGTAATCTTGAACCTCTCGGACCAGATCAGCCCGGAGTTTCCTTTACTGCCTGGGTTAAAGCAGTGCTAGGAATTATTTATTGCAATCAACCCCAGCAAGCTTTCTGCTCAGGAACTCCACTAGCAATTTTCCTGGCACAAACAGAAGCCAGTGAACAGGATAAAACATTATTTCCTTAAGAAACTAGAGAACCCTGCATTTTACAGGCAGCTTGTAAGGGAAAGACTGTATAAACAGCTGTATAGATAGTAATCCTTGATTTTGAATGCATTTACTGTTTGGATCAGACTCGGCACTAGGAAGCAGTACTTTCAATAAGCTGAAGGCAGGAGTTTGGATGTAAAGCAGGGCACAGCACCAAGCTTAAGGTGGCTGACACATGTGCAGCATCACCCTGCATTACTGTGTATACTCCATTTCAGCTAGTCCAGGAACAAGCATGAAGGAAATAACTGGCCATGCAAAAGGATTTAATCACAAAATTAAGACTTGTCCCAAGATGAGGTAACTCCAACAGGAATCCGCTGCCCATAGTTTCCATCAAGGGATATTGTACAGCAGCGTGTGTACATGCATGCTTACAATGCATGCGTACAAGAGAGGTACCAACCCACCAGTGCATCCTGAGCAGGTCTGGCCATGATGACAGGGACCGTGGCTTTGCCACAGGTAGGCTTGGAGCTGTGAAGACTGAGGTATGTTGATTTAAGAGCCATGGCTCCTGACAGCTGTCTTCTCTCACATGCTGGAGTAACATTTGCAGAAGACCACAGCGAAAAAACACCATTTACCCTATAAATCAAAGCTCAATGCTACTTACAATCTCCCTGGTTTTATGCTAATTATTAGCAAGACTGTTTGACCCTGTGCTGTCTGCACTCATGACTGATAGTGTCTCAAGACTATGAGCTTGAAGCCAAGATGACTGCTGCAACTGTGCCAAGAAAATACCGAAGGCTGCAGAGTGAGCACACTGCCACTGAGGGACAGCGCCAGCGGACAGCAATGACAGACACTTTTGAGAACAGACATCCTCGTGTTTCACAGAACTTTGACAAGATAGTTGATAACAAAGGGACCACAAAAAGGAATAGCAAGTTTAATTTATGTATCTAGCAGTCCAGAGGGGAACCAAGTGTAGAGGAGCTGCCTGCATGCTCACCTGCCTGTAACACCTGAGCATCTCCTGGAGAAAGAGACACAGCCATGCTGCCCTGGAGAAAACAGCACATGCCACCACAGAAATCAAATGCTTCCCTCAGTCCCCCCAGTCATTAACGTCCCCAGATGCTATGTCTGTGTTCACCCAAAAAAAGCAGCACAGTCAGACAGAGGGACACTGAGAGTAAGCACCCTTGTTACAGAGGATGTTGCACGCCAAGGACCTGACCTTGGAAGGCGACTGACTTCTTAGGAGTGCATTAATCCATAGGAAATCCATAGGAAGGATCCACTGCAAATCCATAGGAAGGTCCAATCTGTCTGGATCCTGAGGACACTGGGAAAGGGAGCTGGTGGCCAGCCAGGGAGTACTTGTCATCAGGTAGGTGCTGAGATACTTCAGGTCACCCAGCTAAAGAGGGACCACATCAAAAGGAGGAAAAGAGCCAAATCTTTGAAGACCGTGGTGAAGAGGGTGACTCCACTGGAGCTGACAGCAAACACAAACTAGTTCTCCAGGGAGGCTACGGAAGTACCAAAAACGAGTGTAGACATCTGGGCAGCTGCGTCTGCTTGTAGCAGTGAGGATGCATCTCTCACAGCTAAACTGGTTCCAAATGAAGGGGATAAGAAGAGGCAACCTCTGGCAGAATAAAAAGAAAGATATAATAAAGATAGACCAAAATAAAAATCTGAGACCACCTCAAAAAATATTAAAACAAATTCTTTCCCAGGAAGAGGATGCTGGCCAGAGCCTGTTGGCACAAGTGAGCTGCCTGCAACTTGTCCACAGGAAGAGCTCACACTGGTGACAGCAGCAGAGCACAAAGCTGCAGAGACGCTCCTGCATCCCTGCTCCCAGGAGGTTCCCCACAGCCACATTTCTCTTCTGGAGGTTTGTCTCTGTTCCAAGTACCAATACAAGTGGAAAAACAGGAGACAAACCCAGCGGCGATGTTTTGCCACGACCTCCACAGCAACCCCCACACTACCAGGACGTGGCTGTGTGCTGGAGAACTAGGAGAGGGGAGCACAATGTCTGCATTTACAGTAGTGTGGCGGGAGATCCAGGGCAGCAAACTCAACTGCACCCCATCACTTACTAGTCCTCACTGGTATCAGTGATGCAAGAACCACCACGATGTCAGGAGAAAGAGCTGAAACAGCTTTCGGAAATGAAAGTGATGCCCCAGAGATCTCTTGGTTTCACTAAAGGAGTCATATAGCTTATGCACAATGGGGATCCAGTTTAGTCTATTTGCAGGGTCTCATAGAAACAGCTGTTGAAAAGCAGCTCAGCTGCCACAGGACAGGAGGGAACATCCTCCAGTGGACATAAAGAAGGTAGGAACCAGGGCAGTACAACATGCTGCCAACATGGAAGAGGTGCTGTTGGCAGCTGTTTGCCAACACCACCAACTTAGCTAGCAGCAACGGTACAGGCCAGCTGTGGCCAGCTGCAGAGGGACACTGAGCACTGGGAGGTGCAGCCAGAGATACAACATGAGGCCTGGGGAAAGCAACCACGATGTCCCATTCACGGTGGTGGGCTCAGTCCTGAGCTGCCTGCTCTCTCTCCAGAGCGAGCTTGGTGGACAGGGAACTAAAGCCAGCGGCACAGCTGGGAACAGGACACAGCACAGCTGTCACACTCTGCAAAGCTGGATGCACCAAGTCCTGTCTGGGGCTCCTCATCTCAGAAAGGCGATAGTGCAACCAGAAAGGCACTCGCAGGAATGATCAGCCATACAGAAGAGCTGTGTGCTCCAGTGCAGAGCTGATAGGCGACAAGCTTGAAAAGCAAAGAGAGAGTTTTTAGATAACCTGTTATGCTCCAGAAGTCCTTGTTGGAGGATGCTGTAGATGCTCAAAGCTTCTATGGGTTTCAGAGATAACAGGGTGACTTCACAGCAGAGTTCTGGGTTGTTCAGTGAAAAGTCTTCCCTCCAGCACCATGAGCTGCTGAACTGTGATTTGAACAGGCTAGCAGAGTACTACTATTTCATTACATTGCAATAGGGATACTCCCCTCCCCTTGGCAAAGGGTGTATGTGATGCCATGCATGGGTGCTGGAAAGCAGGAGCGATACATAACTCAGCAGAGATGGACACAGTGGGGCTGGGATGCAGGTTTCACACTAACTTGCCTATTTCTCACCTGGCAGCAGGTCTCTGCTACCAGCCATAGCCAAAACCAAGAGCAGGAGACTCCAAGGGTAAGGAGGAGTACCCTGTTCCCTGGGAGCTCCCTGCCCCTCAGCCTCTCCAGCCCAGGGGTAAGGGCCAGCAGTGAACCACCCCGCCCAGGGATCCAGCCTCACCATTCAGACACTCCATTTCGGGCTCCTCGCCCTCCGGGTGCTTCTTCAGCCTCTTGGCTTTTCTCCGCTTCTTACAGTAGAACATCAGCCCCAGCACAATAATAATGTAGGCAACAGCTGCCCCCACCGAAAGCCCAATGGTCTGGATCATCTTGTAGGGTGTGTGGCTGCCAGGTCCCCCATCCTCTGCTGCTGCTGGCTTGTCTGTGGGAGAGAGAGCACCGAATCCACGAGGGTGCGGAGGGATTTCCCAAATCCTGCTCAGGAATGTGCTGGAGGAATGAGAAAAGTCCCCCCGGTGCTGTGGCCACCTCCTCATCCAGCCACAGAACGCTGGGCACAGCACACTGGGCTGCATCCCAATAGGGATGCTGCCGTGACTCCCTAGCAGGCATGACCTGACCCGCAGCATCCACTGGTGGGGCCAGAAGCAGGGCCTAGAGCTGCCGGGGATACCAGGAGGCCATGTCCTGACGTTGGGCATCTCCCTTACCTACGACGTATAAGAAGGCCTCGCGGTGCTTGATGTTGCAGCTGTTGCCGGCGATACAGGTGTATTTTCCAGAGTCCTCAGTGGTGACATCGTAAATCACCAGGGATCCATTGGGCATGATCTGAATCCTGCCAAGCACACAGAGCCCTTAGTAAGCATCAGAGGGCAGAGGCAGGCATGGGGCACCTGCAGCCCCATCTCCCCAGGATGCCTCAGCCTCAGCCCCATGACCCCAGTGCAATCATCTTGATTCTCAGGCTGTGCAATGCTCAAGAACAAATGGTTGTTGCTCAACTGCAGCTTGGCAGGCTGCGTCAGAAAGGGTAACCCTGGGGCCAGGAGAATCCAGGCCCTGGGACATGGAGACAACTGACTGCGTGCCCCCCAAGCTGGGAACCCGAGACCGCACCATTGGCACCCGCATGCTGGGTAGGCATGGGGAGACCCATGCTGCGCCACATTTCAGTTTGGAATGGAGGCTGTGTACCTGGGCAGGAGCTTGCCAGGATCCAAAATCTTGTCCTTTCCTTTCCACTGGATGTGTGGCACAGGGTCCCCCTCTGCCTGGCACTGGAACATGGCTGTGTGCCCCTGGTACACCGTTGTGGGCTCTGGCTCTAGCTTGAAGGTGACGTAAACTGAAGGCAGAGAGGCCAACAAGAACACTGTCAGCTCCTAGGAATGGTGCTGAGCTCCCACAAGGGAGCAGGGCCAGCACTGGCACGGTGGCACGTGCCCTCTCAGGCTGTATGCAAAGCACTGACAAACCAGACACTCAAGTGCTACAGAGCAGAGCTTGGGGTCAGGCCAGACATTTCTCTCTCTGCAGGGGCATGCCAGTTGGGTGCCACCCTGGCAAACCCTCTGCAAGCTCATCACAGCAAGAAACCCACCTGCCTGCCGTAGAGCCCTCACCTGCTACCACAAGCTGCACAGTGGCACGGATCTCGCCCTGCGGGGTGTTGGAGGCGATGCATGTGTAGTTCCCTGAGTCGCTCCTGCTCACCTTGTGGAAGGACAAGATGCCAGCGTTGTGGCTGACATGGGATGGCAGACTGCTCCCATCTGCAGGACGCAAGAAGAGGGATGCAGGAGTCATGCATGAAGCACTGTGCCACACGGCAGCTTCCCAGGCATCCACAGCATCACTGCTTCAGCCACGTTGGAGGTGGGCCAAAGTAAAGTTCCTGGGGCCCCAGGTCAGAAACGGATATATCGCATCCAAGTCCCCCTTACCTGTTTTAGTCCACTGGATGGTGGGTTTTTCCCGGCCAGTGGCTGAGCAGGACACTGTAACCTCCTTATCAAACTCCATGCACTGCAGTGGCTGGGGAGGGGGGGTGAACTTCAGCTTCTCTGCAAGAGACAGATGTGCTGTTAGGCCCCCCCAGCTGCAGAAGGCACCGGACCTGGGGGGATCACGCCTGCACTCTGCCAGGCAAAAGAGCTCCCCACAAGGGGAGGATGGTGGAGCGCTTGTCAGCATACCTAGCACGTGCACCCGTGCGTATCCCTCGATGCTGCCTGCTGGCGTGCTGCTCACACACTTGTACATGGTCCCGTCATATACCTCCACGTTGTTGATGCGCAGTGTCCCATTCTCAGAGATCTCAAACCGTGAGTCCTGCCCAGAGGGAGGGAGGGAGCGGGGCAGAAATGACACTGTGACCAGCCCTGGGCTCTGACCTTGCTTGTGACACTCCTGACACTCCACACACTCACACCATGCCTCAGATAGACACAGCCCTGCTGAGACCCACATGGAGAACTGAGACAAGCTGCAGTGACGTCTCTCTGAGGGACATCTCTCTTGTCACTGCCCCAAAAGCACAGGTCTGGCTGCCAGCCAGGTGGCTAGAGACAGCCAGTTGTGCACCCATACACCAGCAGGATGGAGATGGTGCCAGGAACATGGCCAGAGTGGGGGTGATGGATGCTGGGCCTAGGAGCAGGGTGCAAAAGAGCAGCAGCAGAGGAAGATGCTGAGCAAGTGCCCAGCAGAAGTGCCCATGAGTGGCAGGGACTTGCCCCATCGCCTCACCTCAGAGATGGAGACACCGTTGCGGTACCAGGTGACGGTTGGTTTCAGGGAGGCCTTGCTGAGGCAGTGCAGGTATCCTGGCTTGCTCTCCTCCAGCTGGCTGTCCTTGGGCATCTCCACCCACTTGGGTACCGCTGGGCACGGAGGCAAGGGGTTACGCAGGGCCGCTCACCACCCCTCTGAGCAGCACTGCCACAGACCAGACAGGCAGCGTGCAGCCAGCCATGGGGCCTTGCAGCCCAGCCATGAGAGATGTGCCTCTCTGTATCAGTGAGGTGATGTGCCATCCCAGCCCAGCTCACCCCAACCCCCTATCCAGCCCCTTCCTCTGCCCCCACCCCTTTTCCGAAAGCTGCCTACTAGCCACAGTGATGTTCAGCTCCTGTTTCTTCTCCCCAGCCTTGTTGGCAGCATGGCATGTGTAGGTCCCCGCATCTGTCTCGGTGATACTGGTGAAAACAAGGTGCTCTGCCTCTTGGTGCACCCTGCCAGCAGTGGGAACTCGTTCCTGGTTCCTCTCCCACCAGACCTGGGGCATGGGTATGCCTCGTGGAACAGTGCAGGCCACGCGGTGCCCCTGGTTTGCCGTCAACACCTTCGGGGAGAAGGGTGCCATTTCTTCGATCTCTGAGGGGAGCAATAGACAGCAGGGCTCAAACAGAGCAGGAACGTGTAGCCAACCCACCAGCATCATCATCCCCATGGGAGGAACCAGCCAAGGGAGAGAGCACACAAGCTATGTTTGCTCCTTTCATCCAGGCAGCAAGGATGAGCCATTTCACAGCTAAACAAAGCAGTTCTCCATGCACTGACCCATTGCTATATTGTCACATAACTCCAGAGTGACACTGCAGCTGTGGAGCCACTTCCCGCCCTGCCATCAGCTCCAGGACCTCACCTGCTAGCCGCAGAGTCGCCTTCAGCACAAGAGCTTTCCCCCTCTGCCCACGGCCAACGCACTTATAGACACCGGTGCTGCGAGCCCTCACCTGGGTGATCAGCAGGGAGCCGTTGGCGAACACGGTGGTCCTGAGCACATGGGGAAAGGCAGGGCTCAGTGGGCATCTCTGCAGGACATGGGCCAGAGCCACAGCCCTGTGATGTCCTACATGAGCCCATCAAACCAAGAGGGAGACTCTGTGAAGAGTCAAAGCTTGCCAGTGTGGGGGGAGCAGCATACATAAACAAGGAGATGGTGGGACACATGCTTCATGGAGCAAATAAGCTAACAGAAGTTTCTTTTTTGGAGAAGAGCTGGCTCCCACCAAAAGATGCATCACCAAACTGGGCCAGCTCTGAAACCTGGCACAACCAGGAAATGGGGTTGGGGGCACAAGGTGGCGCCCGGGAGCTGCCAGGCCACTGGGCATCTGGCACCCAGATTGTACCACTTGCCTTGCAGTGTCTGGCTGAGAGACATCCCGGGCTCCAGATCGCCATCCACGGGCAGCCTGGGCTTGGAGATGTCTCTAGCTCTGGGGATTGCCCCATGCTTAGATGTCTGGGGCTCAGAAACATTCCTGGCTCTGGGGATCACCATGCACTGGTATCTGGAGGTGCACGACAGCCATGGGCCCAGTGATCGCTGTGCAGATGTTGGGGGCTGAGAGGTGTCCCTGAGTCTGGGGATCGCCACCTGTGGGCATCTGGTACTGGGACACGTCCCTGACTCTGGGAATTGTCCTAAGTGGGTGTCTGGGGCTTGAGCTGTTCCTGGCTCCATGAAATTACCATATGTGGACATCTGGGGCTGGGAGACATCCCCAGCTCTGGGGATCATCATGCATGGGCATCTAAGGACTGACATCCCCATAGACTCATTTGAGGACAAACTGCTTGCTGAGTCCTATGCAGATAAAGGCCACGCACAAGCACCAAGGCCCTGCTAAACCCAAGCCAGCCAAGCTGAGAAACCAATCCCAATGGCCAGCCTGACATTGAATGCTTGCCCTTGGGCACGGCCAGGGTTTGACCTCTGTCACTTCTGGAACACTGTACCCCTTTTCCTCCCAGCCCTGCCCACATCACCGGGGTCCCTATTACTTGGATCTGTTGGTGATGGGACTGTCTTCAAAGAGCCACTCCTGTGTGGGAGGGGGCACGGCTGCAAACTGGCAGTCAAACATGGCCTCTTCGTTCTTGGTCACGATGAGGTCCTGTGGGACGATCACCGCCTGAGGAAAGCTCTCATCTGCAATGGCAGAGACCACAAGAGGGTGAGAAGAGCAGAGTGGCCTGTGGTGTCCCTTCACCAGTGCTCTGGGGAAACTCAAAAAAGAGCTGGGCGCACCCTGCAAGCACACTGCAGGCCCGAAGGAAGCAGACATGCCAGCATGGCTGTAGTTATGCAGCCAGAGCCCAGGACTGCATGCAGTAGCTGCTGTGGGGAAAGCCCCTTCTGCTTCCAGCAAGTCCCTGAGCACCCTGGGCTCCTAGCAAACAGATCAAACCTGTCACTGGGCTGCAAGTTCCCCTGTCCGTTTCCAAATACCTCTCTATAATCAACATCTCCTGCCCTCCCTGGGCCTTGCCTCCAAAAGGCCAATGGGGTGTCTCACCCATGCGGCACCGTGGTTGCACCGGTATTAGCAAAACCAGCAGCACCTACAGCGTCCAGGGTCCAAACACTGTTGAAGGAGGGAGGACCCTGGTGCTCCAGTACCAGAGATGACTGCTCCAGAAAGATGCAGAAGCAAATTAACACCTGTAGACAGGGGAGTGTTCAAACCCAGCCAGGTGTGTTAGGCCTGTCTCTGGCCAGAGGCTTTGCACAGAGAAAGTCACACCAGTCTGACACTTCCCCTGCAGCCTGGCCCCTGCCCTGTAGCAGAGGGGAGGCTGTTAGCAAAGCAGTAAAACAGCCGAGCCCGCAGCGCTGAGCAGCTGGGACACAACTCACCGATGATATTCAGCGTGAAGTTGTTCTGGCTGCAGACGAAGCCGACAGCACTGCGGGCACAGCAGTAGTAGAGACCGTTGTCGTCGGGGCTGGCGCTCTGCAGGGTCAGCGTTCGCTCCTTGTTGCTGACAGAGTAGGTGCTGCGGCTGTCGGAGAGGGGGGTACCATCCCGAAACCACTGCCACATGGGGCTGCAAGACAGCAGCGAGAGGGTGACCAGGTGCCGGGCACCGGCAGGGATCCCCAGAGAGCACGTGTGCAGAGGAGACAGCCCAGAGATGGCCCATGTCCCTGGCTCTCCGTTCCCACTGCTGGCCCCGACACAGACACGAAGCCATGAGACATGCAGCCAAGTGGACAGGACATGACTGGAAAGCAACGGAGAGTGACCGCAGCACACCAAGCAGCTCAGCGACGGGACTGTGACAGCCTGTCCTTACTGTGCTCCTTGCTATGCGGCTCTGAGGAAGCCATTTGCCTTCTCCCCCGGTGCTCAGCCACAGGCTCAATCCCGCCTTTCGCCTTTCCTAGACTCTACTGAATCCTCACAGGAGAGAGGAGAGAGAGACAGAGAGAGAGGGGAAGAGCACGCAGCGAAGGTGCAGGGGGACCCCTGGCAGGTCCACTCCTTGGGAGGCAGCCCTTACCGTGGGTGGCCGTCAATGTGACACCGCAGCACCACTGTAGAGGAGGGCTGGATCTCGGCTATGGTGGCTGGCTGCTTCAGCACCACACTGCCTGTCTCAATCCCTGTGGGATCAAAGAACATCAACACAGCTGGTTCTCCAAACCTACAGAGCCCAGGTGGATGCTGACTCAGTAATAACCAGAGCAGGCAGCAAGGGCACAAGCATGGTTAGAGACACAAAAGCTCTCAAGCCAGCATGGACGAAAGGGACACCCACCCTGCAAATGTCCCACTTTGCCCTGTGTAGCTGTTCTCTGAGGGATAAGAGGGGCTCTGAAAAGATCTGCACTGATCAGGACACACTTGGTGCAGTAATATCCCCATTACAAATGGGGAAGAAAGGAGAAAGCACCTCTGACAGCCTTGGGGACATCAGAAGATACAAGCGGCCTACAGGACACAAAGGACATGGTAGCTGAAGAGGAATCCTACTTGCACAGTTCATGCTGCCCAATCCCTGTCTGACCACCACCCCCACATGCATTAGCAAACAGCCTGGCAAAGCTGTTTCCAGTCTCGGGAACTCCCAAGAGAGTGCTTTGCCCTGTCCACGGTGGGGAGCACCAGGCTACGGCATGTGCTTGGCTGCCCTCACCCCACACTCACACTTGATATTGAAAGATGCGTTGGCTGTGCGGGCCTCCTCCCCAGTGAGCAAGTTCCTCGCTACACACTGGAAGTCCCCGGCATCCCGGTGCCGATCGACAGCAGCAAACTGGAGGTTGCTGCCTTCCTTGAAGCGCTGCTCTGTGTCCTGAACGTGAAGCCCATTTTGCAGCCATTCAAACTCCACATCTGCTGGCTCTTCCACCTCGCAGCGGAGGATGGCGCTGCGGCCGTGCAGGGCATCCTGGGAGTACGGCTCTTTGGTGAAAAGGATCATTGCCCGAGTCCCCACAGCTGCAAGACAGAAAAAAGAGGGCACATTTATAGAGCATGGGGATGGGGAGAAGGGAGTAGGTAAGCATGTGCTGTTCTCAAGGGTCTCCAGACAGCCGAAACTGCTGTGTTAGGAGAAACATACCCCAAAGCACATCTGCCAAAAGCAATCCCTAATGGGGGAGTTTAGACAGATTTGTGCTCAGACTCCAGCACAGCCACTTTAAGGCTGTCTCTCCAGCAATCAATGGGACAGGGCTGCCTGAGCTTGCCACAAGCCAAGGAGAGCCCTCTGCTCCCTGGGGTGTTAGGATGGAGCTCCTGTGACCCACTGCTGAGTGCCACACTTCCAGCCTGAACAGAGAGGTGTCTCGCAGTGTATGAGCTGGGAAGTCAGTCACCAAAACATTGGAGAGCAAGCAGCTTCCCGGGCAGTTCAGATGTTTCTTTGGGCTCCTCTTGTCCTGTTTTCTGGGATGCGTCCTAAGTCCCAGGCATGCATCAAGACTGCCCCAGATCAGAAACACCCATAGGCTGTTTCTAGGCTTTCCTCAAAGCTTCTCTCCTTGGGATCATGTCTCCAACTCACCTCCACACCCTCAGAAATTACCCAGAAAAAAAAACTGGCCTGGAGCAAGGATTGCCCATGGGCCTAAACACAGCAGCTGATGGAGCACAGCACAAGAGGATGCAGCAGTGACACCTCAAGCTTGTGCTGGGGACTCAGCCCACTTCCAAGGAAGAGCAGAAACAAGAAATTGCAATGGTTGACCCCGGGGTCTGACATTGGCTGTGGGGTGGCTCTGGAGCGCTGGAAGCATCTCTTCGCAGTGGTGGAAAAGCCACTGAATCCTCCTCCACGCACTAACCCCCACCCGAGAGCTCAGGGTCCTGGCGACAGAGCAGCTGGCACTTCCCTAGGCATTGCCTGACCTGGCTGCTGAGGGACCATGCTAGCATATTCCTAAATCCGGCTGCTGCCTGGCTGCAGCCAGCCATGCAGGCGCTCTGCTCCAGTTACCAGCTGGCCACAGAAAGGAAAGCAGACAAAGGGCATTTCAGCACATGCCGATTGCTGTTGGACTCTGTTCCCAGCATCATGCTCTGCTGGCCAAGCCAGGCAAATTTTGAGCATCTTAGAAGCAATCTCTCATGAAGGCTAACGAGAAAGTGGTCAAAACAGTGTGTTCCCACCACTGCAAGGAGAACAGCTTCAGAAAGTGGTTGCCTGGACGAGTTACATGAACAGTATCCAAGCCCAACTGAAGCATAGTTCCTCTTTGAAGGCTCAGCCACATCCTCCTGCCTGGTGTTCGTATAAAAGCCTGTTAAAGGGACACAATTTGACAGGCCATCTCAGTCACCCATAGCTAAGGGCAAGGAATCCTATTCTGAAGGTGATGCTTTGAAGGGGGCATCTAGATCACCACATTCCGGAAAGCCTCAAGAGCCCTTTCCATGCTGGAAAGCCTTTGAAGCCCACCGTGTAGTGCGAGTGCCAAGCAAAGCCTCTCCTGCCTGCAGCTGCTCATGGGCACCCCAATGCCAGCCACACATTTCCAGCACAGCTAGCCTGAGCTCTCCTGCTCACAGCGACAGCGAGGCGTACATACAGGCACTCATCCAGCACTGCTGCTCCACAGGATAAGGCTCCAGTCTCCCAGCTCGAAGCACATGTCAGCCAGGAGCAGGGGCACCTCGGCCTGTGTCTGCTAGCACCCTTTCCCCATGGTCCAGACAGAGAGAGCAACAAAGTCCTCCCATTGCGAAAACCACAGAAGCCTCTTCCCAGAGACACTGTGGCAGAGGAGACAGTGGTTCAAGGTCTTTCCTGCCTGCAGCCTTTGCGAGATGGGACTGAGTTCAATTCTGATTTTCAGTCAGCCCAAAGAAGCCACCAGGAAGGGGACAGCAAGGAATTGGGAGGTCACAGGAACAGCAGTGCACAATGACATACCACAGGGTCTAGGACATGGACCTTGTTGCATCCCGGCTTTCTACCTTCAGCACCCAATTGTGCCACAGACTTTGGGGTGCAGGCAACATCCCCAGGGGACTGTCCCCAGCCAGGTTAAGTCACACAGCTCCTGGGTGGACATCACTCGTCAACTGCACTCACAGCATTTAAGGCCACCAGGAGTAGCCACACAGACTGACCCCTGTGGCCTGAATGACAGAGCTGCAGACTGTGCCCAAAGTCCTGTCTCCTGGGTCTCATATTGAGCTAAGACCCACCAGCATGCTGTGCTCCAAGGGACAGCCTGTCCAGTGAAGTTTCCATCATCAGCTACCGCACACCTCCCCAAACGGTAGGAGCTATCCATCAGTCCATGACAGTTGTCACATAAACACCACAAGATGAACACACGCCCCAAGGCAACACAATGGGTGGGAATGTGTTCTTACATAGGTACACACATCTAGTTCCCTGCACATCACATCTGTCTCACCAAGAGCGCTCAGCAGGGTAGCCAACCACCCGACCCCACGCAAACACAGCTACACACTCAATAGCACAACAGCTCCAGAGTATCAGCAGCTGAGTTCATGCCAAAACATGCTGCTGGGACAGACAGACATGAGCAAAGGGGAAAAGGACAGTCAAATTCACTCAGGTTTGAACCTACAGGAGCTGGGTCTGTCCTTTTCCACAGATATGCTTCAGGGCACCAAGACACACGTCCATCAAACTATACCCGCACGGTACAAAACACATGCAAGATGGCAGTGTGCATTAGGAGAGCTGACGAAGGAGATGGATCAGTTCTCCTCTTGGGGTCTCAGCATCCCAAAACCTTTCACAGTCTGCTAGTCATGCTAGTGCTGGAGTTAGTGATGAGACACCTCTCTCTGAAGGTGTAGCCACTAGGGTATTAAGACGTGATACTTTAAATTAGGTGTGCTTCTAGCATTAAATTGTCAGCATTAGCTGTACAACACTAAAGAGCAGCAGAACTGCTTTTGCCCCATCACTACCAGCACAATTGCATTTCACTCAGCGCTGGTCAGCTGAGAGCTTCAGCAGCCTCATCACATGCATCCTGCTGCCTCAACATCCCCCATGTCTGTCAGTCTGACCTCGGTGCCAGGAAAGGTTATGGAGCAAATCATCTTGAGTGCCATCATGGGGCACATACAGAACAACCAGGCAATCAGGCCCAGTCAGCATGGGTTTATGAAAGGCAGGTCTTGCTTGACTAACCTCATCTCCTTCTATGACAACATGACCCGCTTACTGGATAAGGGAAAGGCTGTGGATGTTGTTTACCTGGACTTTAGTAAAGCAATTGACACAGTCTCCCACAGCATTCTCCTGGAGAAACTGGCTGCTCATGGCTTGGATGGGCATACACTTTGCTGGGTAAAAAAACAGCTGGATGGCTGGGCCCAAAGAGTTGTGGTGAATGGAGTTAAATCCAGTTGGTGGCCGGTCACAAGTGGTGTTCCCCAGGGCTCAGTGTTGGGGACAGTTCTGTTCAATATCTTTATCGATGATCTGGATGAGGGGATCAAGTGCACCCTCAGCAAGTTTGCAGACAACACCAAGTTGAGCAGGAGTGTTGATCTACTTGAGGGCAGGAAGGCTCTGCAGAGGGATCTGGACAGGTTGGATCGATGGGCCGAGGCCAACTCTATGAGGTTCAACAAGGCCAAGTGTCAGGTCCTACAGCTGGGTCACAACAACCCCATGCAATGCTACAGGCTTGGGGAAGAGTGGCTGGAAAGCTGCTCAGCAGAAAAGGACCAACAGGTCAACAGCCAGCTGAATATGAGCCAGCAGTGTGCCCAAGTGGCCAAGAAGGCCAACAGCATCCCGGCTTGTATCAGAAATCGTGTGGCCAGCAGGACTAGGGAAGTGATCATCCCTCCGTGCTTGGCACTGGTGAGGCTGCACCGCGAATACTGTGTTCAGTTTTGGGCCCCTCACTACAAGAACGACATGGAAGTGCTGAAGGGAGTCCAAAGAAGGGCAGTGAAGCTGGTGAAGGGTCTGGAGTGCAAGTCTTGTGAGGAACGGCTGAGGGAACTGGAGTTGTTTAGCCCAGAAAAAAAGGAGGCTCAGGGGAGACTTTACTGCTCTCTACAACTACCTGAAAGGAGGTTGTAGTGAGGTGGGTGTTGGTCTCTTTTCCCAAGTAATAGGATGAGAGGAAATGGCCTCAAGTAGCATCAGGGGAGGGTTAGACTGGATATTAGGAAAAATTTCTTCACCAAAAGGGTTGTCAAGCATTGGAACAGGCTGCCCAGGGAAGCGGTGGAGTCACCATCCCTGGAGGTATTTAAAAGACATGTAGATGTGGCACTTAGGGACATGGTTTAGTGTTGGACTTGACAGTGCTAGGTCAATGGTTGGACTTGATGATCTGTCCTGGTTTTGCAGGGATAAAATTTATAGAATCACTTTTCTGTTACATTTTGTTTCAGTTTGTGGCCAGCCATGGTATGGTGATCAAGGCCATTAGCAGAAAGCCAGGGCAGCTGACCCTGGCTGGCCCACAGGTGTATTCTATAGCATTAACATCAGGTTCACTATAAATGGGAAAGCTTACGGGGGAGGGCTGGGGACTCTTTTTGCTCTGCTCTTTTCTCCCCTCTCTCCTTCTCCTCAACAATTGCTATCCCTGGAGCAACTTGCCTTCACTCTGTGGGCTAAGTATAATTTTGTGTGTTGTGTATTAGCATTGATATTGGTTTCCTTATTTTATTATTATTAAATCTGTTTAAATTTTGAGCCATGAGCCTCCCTCCTTTTCCCAATTCCCTTTCTCAGTTGGGGAAGGGACACTGCTTATTGTTTAGCCCTGGGTGTGGGCTAAACATCATTAAGACATGATCTTAAAGGTCTCTTCCAACCAAAATGATTCTATGATTCTGCGTCCAGACAGAAGGATATGGCTCTGTGAACAGGGGACATGATGAAGGCTTGGCACAAGCTCCACACAGGAAGCCAGGATTTTACAAGGTGTCAGGAAACACTGGGATCCAACTCCCCAGTAAGACAGGAGAAACTATTTATGTCCTTATTTTCCATCCTGGGGAAATGGACACAACCAGTTCAGCTCAAGAGAGATCCCCGTGATGAACATCTCATGAGCACAAGTGCCAAAGCAAACTGGGATAAATAAGCATTAAAGTGCAATAAGAGCCATAAACTTGTGTTTTGTTTTGACAATAGCATCCAAGGTGCCAAGGCTGTGCATGCTGGAAACCATTGTCCCAACCATATATCAGACTTGGGCTGCAAGGAAAGACTGGTAACAGCTAGAGGTGGTCCAGATGTTTTGGGGTGGAAGACATCAGAAGCCCAGATCTGGACACAACTTTTCACAGTACTTTAAATCCAAAGCACCAGGGCCCAGTGTTCAGAGATGGAAAGTGCTGCACTTGCCCATGAAAGTTGTACAGGCCTGGTCCAGGAAATGGCTGCAGTCAGCTGGGTTCATACATCCCCTCCATCTCATCTGGGCTTTTGGGACAGAGGCTCAAGAAAGCTGTCCAAGCAGAGGGCTATCTGTGTTGGATGCCATTATGGCAGAGTTTGGGTAAAACCTGTATAAAGCCAACAGCCATCACCACCTGTACTGAACGAAGAACAAAACGCCTCTGCTTGTTCCTCTCACACAGCTAGAGGACCTCCCAGCACTGCTGTGTGGCAGAGCCGTGGTCACGCGCGGCTTAGCCATTGGAGGCTTCCGGAACTGCCCGAGCTGGCATATGAGAGAGCTCTTGCAGCACCTCGGGGAGAGCAAAGGCTGACCCCTGCTCAGTCTGACTGCACACCTTCACAACAGCATGGTTCTGCTGTGGTTTCATCAGCTAATCTGGGCTGGGCCGTATTGCCAGGAGCTGCTGAAGGAAGCAAAATGACGCTTTCTCTTCCCTTAGTAAGAGCCACCCCAAAAAATACCCAGCAACACCAAGTTTGTTGGAAATCAGGTGAGCAAGCCCAAGCCAGCTGGGCCAGCCACAGTCCCGCAAAGCCAATACCAAGCAGCAATCCCACATGTGCGCACTGGCAAACACCCACTCTCTGCATATGTATGTGACACAAGCCACCCCTGGCTGGGAGAAAAAGAAACCCTCAACACATGTTTCTGGCCTAAAACCATTTCAACTGTGGCTACAGAAAAATTTTCAGGAAAGCTTCAGCCAGATTAGATGATAAACACATTTGAAATGCAGCACTCTTGAATACACCCAGTGGTATTTTACCCAAAGGATATTTAATTGAAATGCAAAACCCTCCTGTTGAGGTAATAGATGAAGGTTAAGTGAATTGTGTGGGGAAGTAGCACTAGTACCTAAAGGTCCTCAGGGTATCATTCCCACACAGCACAGAGCAAATCATCTGCAGGGAGGGGACAGGCACCCACAGGACACCCAAGGACAGAGAGAAGAGGAGGCTCAGATCACATGCCAGCTCTGAGAGCATACTTAGGGCAAAGATCTGAGCACAGGAACACAGCAACCTTCACGCAGAGGTATCCCCCTGCTCAGAATTAATTTCATTTTTTTAGGAGGCAAATAGCAGCTTCCCAGGAAAAACACTCACACTAACACCTGCATTGCCAGCCTGAATGTCTACCAAGTGTATCTCAATTCACTTTTTTGGGCTTGGGATGTCCCCAGGACTCAGCTGTTGCTGCCTTCTTCAAAGGCCACAGTGGGCCGAGCACCTGCAGAGCATTTAAGGGTGACAAAACCAGCAAAGGCACACCCAGGACAGACTTTGTGAGCAATCCTATGAAGTTAGTCACTGCTGCCTGAAGCTCTGCAGAGCGGGTTTTCAATCCTATGAGCTTGCCAGGCAGCAAAGGGCTCTTTGGCACCTCTGGCAAAGGAGACCCAGCCCCATGGTAGCCAACCCCCCTTGAGTACTGCCACAGCATTATTGCAGTGATTTGGCAGCTGACTGCAGCGCAACCTGGGAATGGCTTTGGTTTGGAGCTAGAAAAGCGAGAGGCATCAGTGTTGCTGTTTTCATCAGCCTGAGCTGTAAGAAAATGCACCAAGATCTGGGGCTGAAGTTTTGGGGGATCCCATATCGCTGTTCCCACCTGGGCAGCACCTGGTTTGGAACATCCCAGGCACAGAGACATTGTAGGGCTCTTGGGGAAGGAGGTTACAGCAAACTGCCCAGCCATGTGTCTCAGTGCTCACCTCTGAGGCTGGACACTGCCCTCCCGTTCTGTGCCATGGAGATAGCTGGGCAACAGGCAACGAACCTCATGTACTGCAGACCCCCAGGGGGTGCTGGGCTTTGTAATCATGCAGACGCAGCCAGAAAATGCATGGGGTGGCAGGACTCGCCCGCAGGGGATCAGCCATCTCTAAGGCTATAGATTGAGCTGCAGCCAATGAGAGGGTCTGTGGCCCTGGTGCAGCCTGCACCATATTAAGGGGCCTCAGAGCACCATGGGTGCTGCCTGGTGAGGCCCTGACATGGCAGCAAGCCCAAACCTTCATGCTCATCTTTCAGGCTGCGAGGGCATGGGGCAGCATTACAAGCCAGGCCTCGACCTGAGCTGGGTTTTCAATCCATTGCTTAGTGTGTCAGTGCCAGTCCCACACACTTGCCTGGGGATGCTCCAGTAGCTCAACCCCATCTGGGTGCTGCAGAGCAACTGTGCAAGCTGGGGAGACCAGGCAGCACATCTCCCACCCTGCGTGACAGGCCGAGTCGCCTACATCTTGAAGCAATCCAAATATCATTGTCTCCTTGCCTAACAACATCACTTGGGAATGCAGCTTCAACCACAAGGCCTCAAGCTGCTGCACAGCCCCCGATCCCTGCTGTCTCACTCACCTACAGCCATGCTTGCCAACAGGCAAGTTGGCTGGCGGTGGCATATGCCACAGCACGGCAGCCCCCTGCGTGGAAGAAAACCAAGTGGCAGTTGTGGAAGAAAGAAAGGCGGCACGGATCTCGGCATGCGATGGCTAGCCTCGGCAGGCGTTTGCCATGGCTGCAGTGCCAGCACACCTCCAGCCCCATGGGAGATCCCATGCCCAGCTCCTGGGCTCCTCCTCACTGAGCTAAAAGAGCTCTGGACAGAGGACAGAAAGGGAAAAGGAAAGGATTCATTTAACTTTGCACCCAAAAGAGCCCAGGTTACCAACCTCTTGAGACACCACAGCAGACACAAGGATATGAGTAATCCCAAAGCTGCTTGCAACCAAACAAGGAATTAAAAGCGTGGGAAAGGGATTTGGGAGAGGGCTTTGTGCAAGTTTAAGGTTTCCTGGTTTGGAAAGCAAGCCCAGAACTGTGGGGCTTCTGCAGCTTGTAGCTCAGCCCCACTCTCCAGCCAGGCCACAGGAGCATGATTCTGCAGACTTGCTTCCAGGGGCACATCAGCAAAGTTCACTCTGGCTCAGCCAGATGTGCAGGCCAGCTCCTTTAATGCTCTGCATCTGGAACAGCAGATTAGAGAAGCTGCAACTCATCTGCAATGCCCAGGGCAGCAAAGCCCAGAGCACCCAAACTGCATCCTTCCTCGCCAAAGGCGAACCATCCTCCTCTTCTCCCCTGCCAGAAGGAGCCCTCAGATCTGCCCCAGCTTTGGAGGGGGACAGCTGGCTTGGAACAAATAAAAGAGACCCACAGGTACTAGGATGCAACAGAATGAGCTAGCTGCAAAAACTGGCACAGCCAGCTCCCCCAAGGAGTTCTTCTGGCAGAGAATATGGCTGGCCAGCATCTGTTTTGGCCTCTCAAAGCAGAGAGGACCTCAAATGCTCCCATGCCAGAGCAGGGGAAGCTCACAGCTGTCCCAGCTCCACTGTGGACCCAGTGCCCCCCGGGGATGCATACCTAGCTTGCAAGTCTCAGCCCTGAGGTGGGAGCTGGATGTATTTACACCACCAGCTCAGCACCTAACTAGACAGAGAGCTTGGTAACACACTGCTAACCATTTGGTCCCTGTCTGTTTTCTTTAACAGTTAGCAAAGATGCCATGTTCCCCAGGAAGGCACTGCTGCAGCACACAGGTGGGGAGCCTGATCTCCCTGGCTCCCCAAACCTGCAGGGCCCTTTGCAGCACCCAAGGGGCAAGGAACACAGCAGCTCACCTGGGGAAGGCCCTGGGTACCTTGCAGCAACCACACAGCGCACTTTCCTCCAGAGAAGAGGCCGGGGATACAGCTGGGAGAGAGGAGGGTGACCTGGCCAGAGATGCCCTAGCCCCCACCACTAACTTGAGGTGAGCAGCAGGAATAGCCCAAGTCCCTCCCCAGGCTGCAATCTTTCAGCCTCAGACTGAAAGAGCAGGATTAAGAGACACTTCTACCACTTTCTACCAAGCGACCAACTCTGTATGTGTCAGCTAATTAACAAACTTAAGCAATGCAAGGTGGCAGCCACAGCTTTTTGCCACCTGGGAATCCACTGCTGATGTATGACCACCCCACCATATCCACACTATGACCTTCATGCTTCTGCCACTGCCATTGCTCATATCATTCAGGAAACAAAGCCCCTGCAATCAATCCACCAGCAACACAGACTATTCCTCATTGATGAGGAATCACTAAAGGAAAAGGAAAGTTCGGATGAGCTAACGCACTCTGGACTCATATCACTTCGCAGCACTTGCTCACAGCTCCGTAGACCTGTAACAAGGCAAGGAAGACACAGGCAGAGCATCGCTTTGAAGCTGCCATTGCATCCCTCAGCAGCGTGCTTAGCTCCTGCTAACCCCAAGCAAAACCAATAGCCTAGGCCACAGCTACGAAGACCACTTGGCTCCCTGCCAGCCCAAGGGCAGAGCTAAGGGCCACAAGACAGACAGCCCTTGAAGGAAAAGAGCATCAAACCTCAGCAGAAGGGACTGAGAAGCTCACACTCAGGTCCCATGTCCCAAAGGAGCTCAACATTGGATGGACACGAAGAGCCCCAAACATGATTTATTGCTATGTTCTCTGGGAAAGACATTGGGCCACAGCATAAGTCTGGTGGCAAAGGCAACCACAGGATATTTTCAGAAAACACCATGACCTGTGCTTCATCCCAAGGCCACAAAAGGCACACCAGGGATCACGTTAGGGTTTGGGCTTCTGGACTCTCATAGGTTTCAACAACACATTCCCAGAAAGCGTTATCAAACAGGTCTTGTCTTTAGGAGCAATTTATTAAAAACCATTGTCTGCAGGCAGAAATTCCTTCTCTCGCCAAGTCCTTGGGAATGGCTCCAATGCTGGGGCTTTGCTTTTAGCCATTCTTGGATCAAAGAGCAGCAGACTCTGGGTTCAAGCCCCGGCTTGCTTCCGAAGGCTGGGCGATCAAATCACCAGGATGGAGCATCCCCAGCTTGCTGGTCCAGAAGAAGCACTGAGCCCCCTGTGTGAACAAGGCTCCACTCACTGCAGGCAGGTTTAACGCCTCGTGTGCTGGGGAGCTGCGCACTCCTCCCCAGCAGCGTAGCCCAAGCAGGCTTGGCAGCAGTTCCTACAAGGGAGCAACACTCCAGACACAGAAGCACTGCTAATGCTCAGGACTGCAACTCTCACCTGACAGCCTTTCCTTCCTGCTGCAGCCAGGCACGGCGTGCACAGCCCCATTGTCTCTATGACATCTAGGTCCCAATGGACTCCACACATCCCTACTTTTCTTTCTCTTCCCCACCCACGATCATCATCCCAAGCTGTTGGCAGCACTTTGCTTGCCTGCAGCGCCCAGGCTCCTTTCAACATAGCCTCCGCTGCAAAAAGCCACATCTGCAGAGAAGCAAGACAGCCCTCCCCAGGCCAGAGGAGCCACAAAGAGCAGCGCACAGTAAATCCACTCGCCCAGCCTCTCGTCCTACCCTCTCTGCTGTCACTGGACTAGCCAAGCACTTAGTACCTTGATCCCACCTCCTGCTCCCCATCCACTGCAGCCCAGAGGATGCAGGCTGCCACAGAGCAAGTAACGCACGCCAGCATCTGCTCTTTGTCCTCACGAGGCTGTCGGTGAGCACAGGGCCCCATACAGACCTCCCATTCATGGCTCGAGCAAGCCATGTGTTTCCTGGCACAATTCATTATGAACATGCTCCTATAAAAGGAGATTTTTGGCATGCCAGGACTGGGAACACATGGGTCAGCTTTTCCTCCCCTCCTGATCACAAACACAGAGCCAGCAGGCTCAATTGCGCCAGCTGAAGCTGCAGAAGCAGGCAAGAAAAATCATGAATACTTAATAACACAAGCAACCCCCCTGCCTCGTGGGTCAGTCTCTATAGCCACATAAAGCAGCTGCTCGGAGCACGCCTGCTCCACACACAGCTTGTTCCACTGCTTAGCAGATACCGTGGAAACAGCAGCCAAGCCAAACACACAGGGAGATTTGCATCTCCAAATGATTTCCAGCCAGCACGTTCCTCTGTGCAAGAGGTTCCAGTTGAGAAAGGCTCTCAGACGCGTAGAGTTGCAATAAACCACTCTTCTACTAGGCCAGATGGAAATGGTTTGATGCAGGCAAGGAGCTCTGAACACAGCAGGCTTGGTCTGATCAAGCCCAACATCTGGAAAGTCTTTGGGCACCCATCATATAAGCCTTTTAAAACTATGCTGTTTCCCATTCCAGTTAAAGTAAAAACAAAAACTCCCTCTGCACTCAGGAAAAAAAATCATTCCTATTTGAGTCCCCAGCACAACTGTATGGGTACCAAACAGCATTTCCAAGAAATGCTCAGCTAGAGTGCCTTTGGCTTCATGAGCCAGGAGGAACTGCACCAGCACCTAGGAGCTCCAGGTCTGGGGTAAACACAGCATGGTCATACTGGGGCGGATCAAGACGATGAGGGACTTGGGAAAACACCACATATTTGCCCCTATAGTTGTACCACACACCTGGATCTGACAGCCCTGCTCTGAGCGCATGGGTCTGCTCAGACAACAACCACATGTCTCCCTTTCGTGGTGGGCAGGAGACACGATGCCTGCACACCACCACATCACGCCAGCTATCACACCACCATGCAGGTCAGGTATCCAGTTCTTCTCCACATGCTCCATGGAGGGCCACATCGGATCAGCCTGTAGCACCATGAGCAAAGTTTCAAATTGCAAAGCACCCAGATATGCAACCTTCCAGGTGGGATTTACTGATCCAGAGGAGAATCAACGTGGGATGAAAGTAGGCACAGAGGCATCCCCATCCTGTAACAGCTGGGGGCATCTGTTCATCCCACAGTACTTGGCTGTTTCACTTGGGTCCCAAATGGAAACTGCAGAGCTGGTCCACTCTTGCCCCACCTCTATCCCTCTGTGCCAATGCAAGATTACATCTGCCCAGACCATGGCCATCCTCATGGACCCCACCAGGAGCCCTATGACATAGGGCAGATTCAAGCCCTTGTTTGGAAATGTCTTGGCTGCTGGCCTACCAGTGAGTGACAATTTCTCCGCAATGGGACTGCAGCCTCAGCTTGCCCCTGGAGGTCCACAGCACCTCTCTCCACTGCCCTCTGCATGGAGGGGTGCTTTTAAACACAGGCTCCAAGCAACCACCAAGAAGCCAACTCTGTCCTTCAAACCAAGCTTTAGAATTAAAAAAAGAAAAGCCACAACCACTTAGTACAATCCCCATTAACCTCCCCAGCACTGTTCAGAGAGGCTGCAAGCTGTGAGGGATGTTCTCCCCCGTGGTTAGCAACCCTCCCTTCCAGGCCCAGGATCCCATACTTGGGAATGGCTAAGCCCAATTTCTGAGCAATTATCGCAAGAAACCAGAACAAAGCCACTGGGGTTAGAACACTGTAAATCAATTGCTGGAGCAAATGCTGAGGCAGTGCTCGCAGTAACACACTGGGGTGCAGCTGGCCACGGGAGGAGCTCACTGCCACACACAGCAGGGAGGTGCCTGCAGCCTCCATTGCACGCAGCCCCAGTCTCAAAGTAGGCAGGAACTGCTCGCACATGTGCCGCAGGAGAAAAGACCAGTATAACTGAGAAAAAGGCTCAGCACAAGGACAGCAAGCCCAGGTACCCAGCTGCAGACTCCCAATGGCTGCCAGCACCGTGCCAGGATAGCCAGGCTACCCTGGCACTGACTTCTCTCACCCACCCAGCTCAAGCGAGTTCGGGGCTTCCCCACCTCTGTTCATCGCGCTGCCCATCCTGATTCCCCAGCACAGACCCTGGGACTCCCAGCCCCTCCCCAGCCACAAGCTCCTCAGGCTTGCTTCCTCCAAGACCATCCCAAGCTCAGTTTCATAACTCTGCCATGGGAGCTCTGCAGCCTCTATCCTCCAACAGCTCCCTGCCTTCATGGGGATGCCTTCGTTTTGGTGGGAAGAGACCTTTAAGATCATCACGTCCAACTGTTAACCTAGCACTGCCAAGTCCACCAATAAACACGTCCCTAAGCACCACATCTACACGTCTTTTAAATACCTCCAGGGATGGTGGCTCAACCACTTCCCTGGGCAGCCTGTTCCACTGCTTGATAACCCTTTCCATGAAGAAATTTTTCCTGATATCCAATCTAAACCTCCCCTGGTGCAACTTGAGGCTGCTTCCTCTTGTCCTATAGCTTATTACTTGGGAGAAGAGACTGGCACTTGCCTTGCTACAACCTCCTTTCAGGTAGTTGTAGAGAACGATAAGGTCTCTCCTGAGCCTCCTTTTCACCAGGCTAAACAACCCCTGTTCCTCAGCTGCTCCTCGTAGGACTTGTGCTCTAGACCCTTCACCAGCTTCGTTGCGCTTCATCCTTGCACTGGCAGCAAGCAGAGGCCCTGCTTTCCTGTGTGCTCTAAGCCAGGCAGCAGGATAAAAGAAGAGCCACCCCAAAGCGACATGACATGATAACCTCTGCAGTCAGGGACAGGGCGGTGATGGGGAGCGAGGTCCAGGGCATTTCCCACTGCACAAGCTAGCTGCCGCTCTAACAATGAGCAAGAACAGCAACAAGGGTACTACTCTGCAGCCATAGAGCGATATGAACACTATGAGAGGTTCCTCCCAATTCCCAAGCAGAGCAGGGCTGCTGCCAACCAATATCCCACTGCAGACTTACTTGGACTGGTGGGAAAGCCACTATGCTGTGCAGTTTGTCTCCAAGGCTGAGGGATTCGCTAGTAGTCTTTAGGATATGGAGGATGTGTCTGGGCTGAACTGCTAGCTGTGCCTTTGCCCCACAGTCTCTCCTGATATCTCAGCACCTTGCTCAAACAGGGGAAAGCTGGAGCAAGCCAGGGAAGTCCCAGTGGTAGCCAAGCTCCTTGGCTCCCCACAACAGCTGGGGCTGCTGAACCAGAACAACTGGCCTTTGTCTCACAGGAAGCCCCTGTCTCTCCTGGGACCAGGTCAACACCGCTCTGAGCCATAGTCCGCAACAAGACTCCTGGCATCCTGCTGCAAGAGGAGGCAGAGGCATCTCTGGGTGGACACACCTGGTCCCAGGGAAAGGATACCATTCTATTGGGTCACTGGGGCAACTGTGTGGTCCCAGGCCCCTAAGAGAAGCCCAGGTACCCCTCCTGAGCCCTCACCCCAGAGAACCAGCCCAAGCTATGAGTGTAGTGATGCGGTGGTGCAGCTAGGAGAAGGATAGGGCAGAGTTAGCAGCCAGACTACAGCTTCTCCAGCCCAAACACTTGGGGCACAGGTGTGTGCTGGCAGCTGTCTGCACCACTCAGCCTCTGGCTTGTGGAGAAGAAAGCTTGCTTTGGTCAGGCAGGTGGGCCCGTGCCTGCTTGCTGAGCAGCACAGGCTGCGGTGGCCATTGAACCCCCAAGGAAGGCCAGGACAATATCTTGATGGCAGATAAAGAGAGTGGGACAGGAAGGCCATAAGCCCAGTGCAGAAGCTGGGAATCCCGCTGGCTCAATTAAATCATCTTTAACAGTGTGTCAGCCAAAGGCTCGTGAGCAGACATCACCAGCTGCGTTGCCAAGCCCCAGTGAGAAACACAAATGCTTCAAAGGTGACTCAGCACCAGCAACAGGCTGGCTGCACCCACCAGTCCTACCAATCGACTCTCCTAGGCTTGCTCAGAGCCCTTGAGCAACTCCTAGGCTTCCTCAGAAACACTGATTTACAGCTGACATGTGCAACTGGCAGCGCATGGCCGGCTGGAGACGCAGCTGACCCAGAGGCTGAGCTCTGGTTGGCACAGCAAAGGTGTGCCACTTTTCTCCCACAAAAGGAAACAGGGCAGACAGACGCCATGTGGAGCCAGGACAAGCTTTGGCCTCGAAGGACAATGCTTCCCCCACAATTTAAGCAAGGGTCATGTGAGAATGCAAAGGTCTTTACCAAGCAAAACTCCTCTGGTGGTAGAGGAGAGCCCAGGCAGCGTTGAACGGCCAGGTAGGTCCTGCCAGCAGGTAAGAGCTGCGACAGAGCTGGCTCAGGGCTCAGTGCTCCTTGTCCCGGTGCTGGAGGCGAGACCCTGTGGCATCGAGGCTGCATGGCTTCACCCACAAGGTCTGTGAGGCTGAGAACTCATCCTACGGTGGTGGGAGCCAGCACCTCCAGGTATCACACAAGTGCTTGCTGCTGCATCCTCACGCCCCTTCATACAGGCTGAGGGCCAAAGGCTAACCTTGCTCCTGCCATTCCAAGCCCAGCCAAGAAGGATTCCTCCACAACAGCACTGTGTGTGCGGAGGGAGCCCCTGGCCAGGGCTTCACATTTTTCCTGTTCCAGCTGAAATGTCGTTCCAGGAGATGATGGGAAAAAACAGAACAAGCTTCATAAAGCTGCCTGGCGCTTCCCTTCGGCAAACAGGAGTCCCAGCCAGCCCAGAGGATGGAAACTCAGGCTGCAGAGACAAAAGAGGGACTGGGGGGGGGCGGTGCGGGGCATGGAGGCCAGGGCAAGGGAAGCAGGGCGAAGAGAAGCAGCACCGAAGCCACAGAAGGCCTCCAAGCAAAGCCAGCTGCTTCATCAACACACCATCAGAGAAGACAAGCTGCTGCTCAGAGACAGCTCCTCTCCATGCAGCGAGGCCATTGGGTCAGCGCTCAAGACAAGGCTGCGCTGGGCATGGCGCAGTCCTGTCAACAAGCCTTCCTTGTTCTCCCAGGACTGTTTGTGGGAGAATGAAGCAGATTTGGTACTGAAGCTGCTTGAGTGAGCTGCTTCTCTGCATGCTGCCACCAAATCCACTGGAAGGAGGAAAACCTCCCCAGTACCACCGAAACCTGTGCTGGCTTTCGGATGTGCTTGGTTAGGATGTCTTACAGATTTTGCTTTCTGAGGGGGCCAGGTGGGTTACAACCTTACCTGGCAGACCCCAAGCCACACATGGCTCACCAGCAAGCTCCACAGCACCCTGAGAGCAACAGAGCAGGGACAGCAGCCAGGGGGCCGACTGGGGGCAGTTAGGGTGCAGACAAGAACTCACATCTACACAAGCACAAGTACCCTTGGCGTTTCCCCCTCCATTTTGCTGACTGCTGTATGTTTACACTGTCTACAGGGGCTTCAAGCCCACCCACAAGCAACCCTCCAGCCCCAAGGAGGACTCAGAGGTGGGCACAAAGGGACAGCTGCACTCTGGAGCCTTGCGTGCAAGGAAGCAGACACAGAGCTTATTTATCTCCCAGGTCCTGCTCTGGGATAAATATTTTAAATCTCTCTGCAGGAGAGAGCCGGTATATTTACAGTTAAGTTTCCCTTCGTTATCTGCCTGTGGAGACTCAGATGGATTTGCCACGAAGCCAGGAAGATACAGCTGGCCAAGCTCTCCAGACAGCTTATATCTCGTGGGAGAAATGGTTCACTCAGTGCCATAGTCTTGAAAATGACACCCATGTTGTGGCAACTGCTGCAGGGATTCAGTTGTGCACCCCTGCGTGCAGCTGCCTCTGCATGGCCCACCCACAAGCATGCATGCAGCCACTCTGCCTTCCCAGGAGCAAGGGGACAGCACAGAGGCACTGTAGACAGGACTAAATCGGGAGCAATCCTGCAGCCATACTCCCCATAGGGCAACGCTGCACCATGTGTCCAGCTCGAGGTGAGTGAGTCTCTGGAGCATCCTGCTTTGCCACTTGGTTTACTGCAGGTTTGACCTGTTTGCTCCCCTCCACAGGAAGGGAAGAAGCTCCCAGGAAAGGTGCTCCTGACAACACACCAGCTTGTCCTAGCAGCCACCATGGTGCTGCAAGCCAAAAATTGCACAGAGGACACACCTGAAATAGGCCTCACTCCACTGCCTGCCTTGATGCCTCTCCTATTTACATGGGCTCCACACTGCCGGGTTTTGACTTCCGCCTGCATCTGAAGCTTGCAGAGGAGGGACTGGTTACCCAGGGCTTCTCTGGGTTCGTATCATTTCTGTGTCACCCCTCACGAGCATTTCAAAAACACTGCTTAATATTGCCTGCTGTGCACTGCACATCCATTTTCAGTCTATGTGGCACTGCCTTCCTCCTGGCTACAAAGCATCATCCACAACTCCCCATATCTGTCTCCAACTACACCCTACAGGTCTGCAGATTTCATCCAGCTCCTTCTCTTTTCATTGCTGGAAAGCTGAAGACCAGCCCCATTGCACAATCACCATTTATGGTTGTGCAGGGCAGCACTGCTGTCCAGCTATGGCCCAGGACCTGCCTCCTGGGGGAAGCATCACCAGGGAGGCTGGACCTGCAGTATCACCTCTGAAAGCAAAGATGGCATAGAAAGGAACAGTTCCTTGTTTATTTTCATTAGAGCCATTTATGAATCTATATTAAAAGCCACAAAAATAGGAAAGTAGACGGAGAAGCTAATATTTCCTCTGCTCATGCAATATTAATTAAAAGGTAGCTTCTCTATGAGACATTGCTACATTATCTCTCAGCTAAAAATGGAGCAAAGTCACTGAGTGGGAAGAATATGCAAGCAGGGCACTTTCTGGAATACTCTTACAAATCGATAACGAGGCAGAATGCTTGCTACAGATAGGTCTAATGCAAAGCCCCAGTGACAAATTAAAGAAAAGCTCAGGTGTAACGGACTCACAGAAACAGAAATTCGTACTAACCAAAACTCCCTGAAAAACAAGTGCTTTTCTCCACAGTGGCAGGACAGCTGATTCCCAATGTATCTGGAGAACAATACTGGACAGTCACTAATCCACCAGTGGGAAGAGCACCAGAACATTCAAAGCAACCAAATGCCAAGGAAGCACACAAACAGTTGGTGACAGACAGCCAACAACCAGGTCCTGGAGAGTAAGAAGTTGTGCTGAGATACCTGCAGGTGCCTGGCTGCTCACTGTGGCCACTCGGCAATCCAGGTAAAAGGGATTGCTCCACCACGGGAGCCATGCAGGAGAGCATCTCCAGCCAGTGAGAGGCAGGGCCAAATCCCAGCAAGGCCACAGGAACACAGTGTGACACTGAAGGATGCCCAGGATGACACTCTTGTTTCCTGGGTGCTTATTTCCTTGCCAAAATGTTAACCATTCAGATCAGTGGTTTCTGCTTCAGGACACGTGGCTTTGAGATTTTTCCTTAGCTGAGTGGAAGAATTCTTATCAAAAAAGTCTCTTATTTCTAAGAACCACCTGAACATCTCAGCAGCCCTGCACCAGCTCTGCTCTGATTTCTCACCACCTGTCATGAACTGGGGCCCCAGATCAAGGACACAAAAGCAGTCTCAAGTTGGGATGATGAAGCCACAGCCACACCTGGCAAAACAGCAGCACTCACAGCCAGGCATCGGAGAGAAGCCGAGCAATGGGAAAGTCCAAGAAGGGGACACGTGGCATGCCATTGGGGAGTCTGGATACAGAAGTGGAATCAGGAAGAGGGGAGACAGGAGGCACAACTGGAAAAGCAACAGCTGCACTCGGGCCAGTGCAACAAGGCAGCAAGACAGAGGCAGGACCTGGGCGGAAGGGTCAATGCTGCTGTGCCAGGTGAGGCCCCAGCAAGAAGCTCCTCCACTTACGCATCTGAAGGCTGCAAGCACACACAGCACGCAGGGAGAGCCATCAGGAGCTAACTCAGCAGACAAAAATCACCCGTGTTGCCTTCATAGCTCAGCTTTTGCTTGGAATATGGCGGATAAACATCTGTTTAAACCTGGCTGGAGGAAAGGGTGATCTCAAGACAATCGGCTGACATCCAGCCATCTCACTGATACAGAAGGAGGCTCAGCCTAGGAACCGGCCATTCCCACAGCACCTGCCAGGTGCTCTCAGATGTCTCCCAGGCTCCCAATGTTCAAAGCAGGCAGTATGGAGGGATAGGTACAAAGAATGCCAAGTAACTCTCAGGAAGCTCTGTTTTCTTTGGTCCAAGACAACTTGCACAATTCTTCAACTGCTGGAGGAGACTTTCAATGTTGGCCCCTCTCCAGGGCAGCTGCAGAGGCAACTAAATGACTTGTCCTCAGCAGCACAAACCTGTCTATGCTCCCATAGATGGTTTGGGACAGCTGGATGCACTGCCCTGTGTGGCACCTACAAGACTGTCTGGTTTTATCTTCTCTGATCTTGTCTTTGCTGGGAAAAACAAAAACCATAACCTTTCCGCCCACAAAATCTTCCCACTGACACAGGCACTGCCAGCAACTTCAACAGAGCCAGCACCATGGAGCAGCTCCGTGTCACGCAAATGATGGGCCTTCCCAGCAGAGCCAGGACATACACCAAAGCATGCTGCGTGGACAGCAATAAAGGCACTTGCAAGCTGCAGCCTGTCCCACCTTTAACCATTTGGAGAGTCACTGTATGTTTTGGAATCAAAGGCTTTCTTTGTGCTCCTAAAGAGGTCAACAAGCAACCGTAATGAGGAAAGAGTTCTTAGTTGGTCTTAAGCAATACTGTGCCTATCTTGTGTCAGCATCACGTTCGACAGCAAGGACAACCCCAGGACAACCCCGCACAAAGCTGCCCAGAGGCACATAAACCTCCCCTCTTGCAGCCAGAATGGGCCTCGGCCTCCCCATGCCATAGCTCTGGGGACAGAGCCCTCTGGCTTGGAGTGACAGAGGACAAAGCCAACTCACCAGCGTGCCTATATTGACAGCAGTAGGGCGCTGTCTTGGCTGTTTTTCAGGGTGGCCCGAGCTGCACCCAGGCGCAAAATCCTGATGCTGGGACAGACCTCATCTCACGACAGCATCGCTGTTATAAAGCCTGTCACCTCGGAGCTACCCCGAAAAATAATATCTGCCATTAGCACCGAGGTCTGAATGCAAAGCGCTCACGGACACTCCTGTCCTCCAGGACAGAAGTCATCTAGGAACTGAATATATGTCAACTAGGGGCTGAAATACAAGCAGACTTCTAATAATCACTCACTTAAACCCCAGCCCCTTCCCGCACCAGCTCCCAGCACAGGCAGCAACCCTGTATGTGTCATCGCTTTCTCCCAGCCTGCAACATCTCACTTTCCAGAGCAGGAGGATTCACACACCAGAAATGCAACGTGTCACCCCACTTCACAGACAGGAGCCCACTCGTATCAGTTCTCCTCATTCATCATCCTGCACAATATGGACGCTGATCCAAGACACCCCAGCCTCACAGAGGCCCAGACCATCTGACAGTGGTGGATTCAATTCACACACACGCAGGGGCCCTGTGCACACCGCAGTCCACAAATGCCAAACGTCCTGCCTGCTCCATTCAAATCAGAGCTTAATTTGACAAGGAGAAGACAGGCCATTGGTATCCCACTGGCAAGCTCCATCTCACATGAGGAATTATCAGTTACAAACAGCCATGCCTCCTCTCCAGACACACAATTTGCGTGCACCTGCTGTGCAAGGGGACAGGTAGCTCACGACGACTCATCACTGCAACATTCCACCCTGCAAAGTCCCAGTCTGAATTCTCCTGTGGTTGGATCTGACTAGTTTTCATTTCTGCTCTCTGGGGCACCTGAACACCTCAGCATCCATCTGTTCACTATCAACAGGAATGCTTTAAATAGTGACCTGGGCCTCGCCTGGATGTCACCTAATATTTTTAAGGATTAAAATGCATTTTCAAGAGAAGTCCTTGCAGAACAACTTCAGAGGGCCAAAATCAGAGAACAGAGCATGGATTTTTTGAAAGCTGACCATATCAAAGGAGCAGCCCCAGGCGGTAACAGTCTGCAAAGAGTATCAACAAAAGCACCTACCCATCAATCTTCCCAAACTGCTCTAAGACCAGCAGGCTCGAGAACAGCCCGAGCTGGTCTGGCACACCACAACTCCTCATCCCAGGCACACAGACCAGGCTTTCAGAAGATTGCAAACCACTCTGAAGTCCCCCTCACCTCTCTCTTTGCTGATCAGACAGCACGTATTAGTTACCTCTCAGAGGAGAGGAAAGCAGTCTGTTCTGTGCACAGACAGAGACTGCTTCCCCGGAAAAGGCAAGGCTTAAATTAAGACTAGAAGTACTGTACGGCTCAGCCTTTTAAGCTCAGGAAAAACATTTTTGTATTAAATTTTTAAAAAAAAGCTGGCAAGACTGAGGAACAGAGCTGGAGCAGCAGTCAATGGAAAGCACATGCGCTGCAGACCTGGCTGCCAACACAAATTGATGCTTTGAAACAAAGACCACTTGTGTTTGGCCTGAAGATCTTCCACAGCCCCTCGGCGGGGGCTGCACAGATTAAAAGGAGACACAGGTAAACACAGGAGAACAGCACTTGCTGCCAAGTATTTCCCCAGAACAAAGGAATGACCCAAAATGGAGTCCCTGACTTGACGGGGTGGTATGTGTACTGAGAGAACTGGGCAAAGTGTTCACCAAGCCACTTTCCATCATTTATCAGCAGTCCTGATTAACTATGGGAGGTCCCAGGTGACTGGAAATTAGCAAATGTGACGCCCATCTATAGAAAGGGGCAGAAGGAGGATCCAGGGAACTACAGGCCTGTGAGTCTGACCTCCATGTCAGGGAAGATTATGGCACAGATCATCTTGAGTGCCATCATGGGGCACATACAGAACAACCAGGCAATCAGGCCCAGTCAGCATGGATTTATGAAAGGCAGGTCTTGCTTGACTAACCTCATCTCCTTCTATGACAACATGACCCGCTTACTGGATAAGGGAAAGGCTGTGGATGTTGTCTACCTGGACTTTAGTAAAGCATTTGACACAGTCTCCCACAGCATTCTCCTGGAGAAACTGGCTGCTCATGGCTTGGATGGGCATACACTTTGCTGGGTAAAAAAACAGCTGGATGGCTGGGCCCAAAGAGTTGTGGTGAATGGAGTTAAATCCAGTTGGTGGCCGGTCACAAGTGGTGTTCCCCAGGGCTCAGTGTTGGGGACAGTTCTGTTCAATATCTTTATCGATGATCTGGATGAGGGGATCAAGTGCACCCTCAGCAAGTTTGCAGACAACACCAAGTTGAGCAGGAGTGTTGATCTACTTGAGGGCAGGAAGGCTCTGCAGAGGGATCTGGACAGGTTGGATCGATGGGCCGAGGCCAACTCTATGAGGTTCAACAAGGCCAAGTGTCAGGTCCTACAGCTGGGTCACAACAACCCCATGCAATGCTACAGGCTTGGGGAAGAGTGGCTGGAAAGCTGCTCAGCAGAAAAGGACCAACAGGTCAACAGCCAGCTGAATATGAGCCAGCAGTGTGCCCAAGTGGCCAAGAAGGCCAACAGCATCCTGGCTTGTATCAAAAATCGTGTGGCCAGCAGGACTAGGGAAGTGATCGTCTCTCCGTACTCGGCACTGGTGAGGCTGCACCGTGAATACTGTGTTCAGTTTTGGGCCCCTCACTACAAGAACGACATGGAGGTGCTGAAGGGAGTCCAAAGAAGGGCAGTGAAGCTGGTGAAGGGTCTGGAGTGCAAGTCTTGTGAGGAATGGCTGAGGGAACTGGTGTGGTTTAGCCCAGAAAAAAAGGAGGCTCAGGGGAGACCTTATTGCTCTCTACAACTACCTGAAAGGAGGTTGCAGCGAGGAGGGTGTTAGTCTCTTCTCCCAAGTAACAAGTGATAGGATGAGAAGAAATGGCCTCAAGTTGTGCCAGGGGAGGGTTAGATTGGATATTAGGAAAAATTTCTTCACCAAAAGGGTTATCAAGCATTGGAACAGGCTGCCCAGGGAAGCGGTGGAGTCACCATCCCTGGAGGTATTTAAAAGATGAGTAGGTGTGGTGCTTAGGGATATTGTTTAGTGGTGGACTTGGCAGTGCTAGGTTAATGGTTGGACTTGATGATCTTAGAGGTCCTTTCCAACCAAAACAATTCTATGATTCTATGGGTTCATCCTTATCATGCTGCAATGTGCCAAAGCAGGCAGGGGCAAGAGGAAACATTAGATAAACCTTTGGACAGGATTCTATTCAACCTGAATTCAAGCAGCACCCAGACCCAGAGACACATAGATGGAATCCGTAGAGCTGCAGCTGCTTAACGCGCTGAACGTGCCTCCAACCTTAAGAGCCCACAGAAGCTTCACTAAAACCAGCCTGAACCCATCTCCCAGGGAGAGGAATATCCAGAAGAAACCCCAGACAACTATTTTTCCAGTGCTCCACTCCTTGAGACCACAGACACTGGTGAGCATCCCGCAAAGCTGCTGTTGCACTCTGGTCTAGTTCCCAAACCAACCTACATCCATATAAAGATATGCCTTGCAAGCCTCTTTTATGTCCCACTGCCTGCACAGTGGTACGTACAGAAGGCACAGGAAGAGTGAAACAGGAGATGGTGTTCCTCACGATGATCCTTCAGTCTGGCCCTTTTTTGTTTAGGGACACCAGCTGCCTGGTCTAAACCAAACAGCAATAGTAACAGTTCCTGTTAAAATGCAAGGTGGATTTGCTGGCACCATGTGACTTGAGAGGTGATGGGACACTGCTCACTCACACAGCACCCAATAGCAATGCACGAAAGCAGTCCCTGGATCAGATCCCCCAGCAACAGGCGAGGAAGAGGAAAGACAAATGGAGAGCTGACAGCTCATCAACACAACCAGCACAGCAGATTGTGACAGGATTGGGTAGGATGGAGGAGGTGGAAGTGCAGGACCCTGCCCAGGCCACATCCTCCAGAATCAAAAAGCCATATGCTTGCTTTCTTATGCTGTGGTTCAACAGCTTTGGCATTAGGAAGTGAGCAAACAGTTTCTAAAAGACCCCACAGCCTCCCACCTTACTCGCACTCCCTCTGAACAACCTCCCTAAAAGGCAAGAGATGCACAATATATCTGGACTGCTGAAAGCTCACAAGGTCATCAGGAACAAGATGTGAACCAACGAGGCAGAGCCTCACAACGACAACAAAGCCCAGGGAACAGCCCCTGCTCTAGCAGGCAGCCACATGAAAACCTTCAGCATCCCTATCTGCTCCCTGTCAGGTCTCTCTCAGAGGACAAATCCTTCCATGCCCAGTGGTGGGATTGCTTCTTCCAGGCAAGCCAGCACAGAAGGTATGCTATGTTCCCAGCACAACCCTTTAACCCCACCGTGCAATAGAACATCTGCTTTTTTAACAGACTAAACGCATTTACAAGCAGCTCTTAGATGCCACCTCCCAACACCTTCCAGGCAAGGAGCAGGACACGGAAACAGGCCACCCAGCATGTCATGCTGAAATGCACATTGATGCCCAAGAACATGTTACCAAATGTCAAATCATCATTTCTTCATCTCCCTTCCCCAAGACACAGTTGATTTCTTACAAAGGTAAAAGACACTACACTTGCCCTTCTCCAGGAGGTATCGCCATGCCCAAGGTGCTCACCTGGGCGCCTGGGGAGGGTGAACTGGCTACAGCTGCCTCTTTCACTTACACTGCCAAAATCCACTGTGCTAGTTCACAGCTTTTGCAAATCCCCCCAAAACCAACGTTAACAGCCTGTGCAACTTAAATCCTCATAAAGGAGAATGTTCCTGTGCATCTGCCAAACATCTTGTCAACTTCACTGCCCTCCAGGCCTCCAAAGAGCTGCCTGTCCCAGCCCATGAGACCATCACTCATGTTAGGAGAACGAGACCTGTTTCCTTGGGGTCTGGACAAACAATCGCATGTCCTCCGATCTCATGGGAATTTCCCTGCAAACACCGCAGCAGCAACAGCCTTCACAAAGAGCACGTTTGTACCCAAGTCTGTCTGCTGCTAAATAAGCATTTGTTTCAAGTTCCCAAATATCGTAAGCAGTGGAAGCACCCACTGCTAATGCAAATATTTTGCATTCAGGCCTGAGAGCTATGCTTGAAAATGTTCAGAGAGGAAAGAGTATTTATTCACTGGAGAGAGGTGTAGGTCCAGCTATTTACTTAAGTCCACGTGTGCTTGCTGGAAGACAGCTTTGATCTTTGCAGCTCAAATAGCAGATGAATTGCAACGAAGGAAGAAAAATATTACTGTAAAGTTCCCCTAGTAATACCTGTAACCAGGCCTCACAGCCTTCAGATCTTTTTTAAGTGCCTTATCGCTTACAGCCAGACTGGCCCTTGCGTTCTTTGCCCGCTGCCCCAAAGCCAGGCTCTTCTCTTCCCACTCCTTTCCTACCTTCTTCCCTCCATTCCCCTTAGGCTCTGTGGCCTTTGGAGAAAGCGCAGTGTGCCCTCCCAGGACACGTACGCCTATCTTCTTGGACGCAACATGGACCAGCCTTTGGTCAAACAAGGCAAGACCTATCCATCTGAGCAACATGCAGACATGTGGTGCCACCCACTCACCACTCTTGAGCAAGGGGGCTTCAGCAGACTGGGAGGAAACACGCTCCCATCAGCAAGAGCATTCACCAGCCAGCACACAACTAAGTACAGGTGCTGCTGCAGTTTTAAACATTTGCCCATCTGCCTTTAGAAGACTGTCTCATTCCAGATCAATTAAGAGGTCAGAGGACATCTTTAAAGGATGCAGAACATGACAACCCTCTGGTCAGTGCCAGTTCTCAGTGGCCCAGGACTCACTGTGCAGACAAAGAAGCGCCTATGGCCATGACTATGGAGTCACCAAGCCTTTGAATCTCCTGCCACGTTGGGGTTACAGCCTGCCCGGAGCACTGCCTGAGCACAGCCAAGTTCCAAGGGGGATCACACATGCTTTATAAGAAAAAGAATGGTATTGGCTTGTCACCGCTTTGCCCCAAAACAGCCCAGAAATGTGCTAAGCAGAACAGCTTTCTGGCTGCTGAAGGGATGCTCACTCAGATCAACCATCATAGTACTTGGTCTGGCTGCTGAGGACTCGGAGCTGCTGGAAAACAGATGGCAGCTTCAGCTCAAATAGTGAAAGTCACCCAAGTGACTTTAAAGGATCCAATAAATTGGAAATTTATTTTGGGTCCTTTAAAGCCAAGAGAAATTTTCTGTTTTCAGAGATCTTCTTTAGGAACAGGTTTGCTAGTGAGCACAAGAAAAGCATGGCCATACAGAAACATACAGCTCAACACAGGACATGGATGCACTTCCAGAACAAAATAGACCTTCTGGGGTTTTTTAGCTTTAAAGAAAAGTTGACTCAGCAAATATTTCCTCTGCTAGCATTTCAACCACATGTTCCAGCAGAAGTCAGCACACATCTGGCACGCTGCAATGTCATTGCCAGAAAGATCACAGCTTCACTAAGCAACAGAAATGGAGGAACAGGGACCAGCAGTGCAGGCACCGAGCACTCCTGGAACACATACGTGGCAAAGGAGGATCACAGAAAGCACCTGTGTGAGCCACAGATACCCCACACTTCACAGGTCTTTCCCCATCCCTCTCTCCAAACAGCGTCCACAGGAAAAGGGAGACACTGCCCCTGCAACCCATAAAACTTACCACTAGCCCGTGAAACCTAGACATCAAACTTTACATTTCAGCCGCACTGCTGGCGTCTGAGATTTTTTAGTGTCTGTGAGCCAGACGGCAGCATGTTCCTCCCAGTGCTGTAGGATGTGGCCCTGCTGAGCAGGAGTAACGAGGAGAAGAGTACATGCTCAGAGCAGCACAGGAACTCCAGCAACTGGAGAGGGGAGCGTGCTGGCAGGAAAGGCAGCAGACGGCCCTCAAGGGCAGGCCTGCACATCCCAGCTGCCACTGGAGTCACACTGGCAAGTAGGCGAACGCTGCGGCAGGTCCACAGGGCCCCATGGCTCCAAGCCAGAGCCCAAGCAAAGCATGCACTCCTCCAAAAACAGCCTTCTCAAGGCAATCGGCAATTACAGTGCTTATCAGCTAAATAAGTGCCGCTTTTCGTGCTTATCAGCTGTAAACTGGCCATTACTTGGAGCCTGGCAGCAGGGCTCGGCCCCAGCCCTGGGCATGCAAAGATGAGCAGCGCTATAAATACCTTTCCCTGCGAGGCAGTATCCTCCCCTCCATCCCCAGGTGCTTAGACTAAGATCGCTCTTGATTTTGCAGTAGAAACGGCAAAGCAAACCGTACAATTGTGCATGGTGACACAGAAGGGACCGCAAGCGGGTACTGGTGACGTGCAGGACCCTGTCTGCAGGATTCCCAAAGAAGGGAGTGAGAACAATGCCCTGTGGCATGGGGGAGACGCGGGACCCTTCAAAGCCAGGCTGGAAGCCAGCTCGCAGCTGCCCTGGCTCTCGCTACACTGCGAAAACCCCGGGCTCCTCAGGCAAGGAAAATGGCGCTAGGAGGCCAGCTGGGAGGAACACGACGGAGCAGAGCAAGGGGAGGCGGGTTTGGGCCTCGCGGCTGGAGTTGAACACCGTTAAAAGCAGCAGCCGGGAAAATCAGCCATCTGCCCCCGACCCTTTGTGCCACCGAGGAGGATGGCAGAGCTGGGCACAGGCAGGGAGGCTGGCTCCCAACCCGCACAGCGCAGGGGGGATGCCTCAAGCCAGATGTGCTCAGCAAGGGACAAAACCCCCTCAGCGGTTGGGAGGCCGGTTTCTACGGGTGGGAGCCCACTGCGTGCCCGCTGTTTATTCTCTCGGTTTTTCTCTGCTCAGATTTCACGGGAAAAATCACCCACCGCTGCACACCAGCAGCCTTCCCGGTGTCAGCCCTCACCACAGCGCCCGGAAAGGCTGCGAGACGCGGCCGGGCCCAGCGAGAAGAGGCTCCGGGAGCCCCCTCCCCGGAGCGCCTCCGCTCCGAGAGCCCCTGCCCGCCAGCTGCCACACGGCGAGTGCCTGGCGCATTTGCATCCCAGCTCGTTCCAGCACAACGCTCGCCCTTACGAGCGGACGGGTAGGGCGAGCCGGCGCACGCCGGGGAAGAAGACCCGGGGCGAGGCGCTCCGGCGGCTCCCGCAGCTCAGCGGGGCTCCGCGGGGCGGGGGCGCGGCCGCCCTCCGGGGTCGATGCGATGGGGCCCTGCTCAGCCCCTCCTCCCCGCCGGAGCCCCGCGGACCTGTCCCGGGCCCCATCACCCCCAGGCTCACGGGAACCCGGGGGGCCCGGACCACCAGGAGCTTGGCCCAGGAGGCCGCTGCGCCGCCTCCACCCCCCGGGGGCGGCGGCCGCGGAGCCCCCTCCGTCCTCGCCCCGCCGACAGCCCCAGCGCGGCCGCTCTGCGGGCGCCGGGCAGCGCGAAGCCCCGCCGACCGCAGGCGGGCACCAGGACCCACATCCCCAAGGCGGAAGAAGGCCGTGGCGCCTGGCCCAGCCTGCACTCACCCAGCACCAGGAGCACCCGCACCGCCGCCATCCTCCGCGCCGCTCCCCGCTGCACCGGTCAGTGCGCGCCTCGGCCCCTAGCCATGCCGCCGCCACCGCCCCGCCTGCCGCCGCCGCCGGGAGGCGCTTCCGGGGGCGGGGCAGCCGCCGGAACCCGGGCGTGGCCCGGGCGGCGGGCCGGGGGCAGCGGGAACCGCGAGCAGCGCCCGGCACAGCCCCGCCGCCCTGCTCGAGGCGAAGGGCTAGCCGGCACCAACGCCGCAGAGCGGGCCCGAGGGGCCGCTGGGGAGCCTCACCGGCACGGAGGGCCGGGGACTGGCCGCCGGGGAGCCTCGCACCGCTGCAAGCCCCAACGTGGAGTGTCCGGAGCAGCGAGGAGGCAGCAGAGCTCCTCTCCCGCCCAGGGGCTCCTCACAGGCGGGCTATGTGTTAACGGCAAAATGCTCCCCGTCTGTACCGCTGCTGAGAGACTCTGTGAAGGCACAGGGACAGCCGGGAGCCAGGAGCTTCTGCACACCGTAGGGCAAAGGGCTGGACACAGCCCGGCTGCACAACACATCGCTGCTCCTTGCTGCTCCTCCACATCGCCCAAAGTGCAAGCTGGCCCTGTCCTACCTGCGCGGCGCAGGCTGGAGGCCTCCCTGCCCGACCCACCGCCTCCCACAGAGCCTGCTGCAGCCCTGCACCGCAGCCTCTGGCAGTTGCAGCTCTGAACATCAGCTTTCCAGACGGTTTGTTAAGCCTCCAAAATGCTGGCTGCTATTGGTACTGCTGCTATTGGTACCCCAAAAGCACTGCTGGATCTGTCACAGAGGATGCCCAAGCCTTGACTCGGCAAAGCCTGTAGCACAGGGTTGGAGTGTGCCTGCTGCCCTGCGTGGTGCTGCCAGCCTGGAGCTGCCCCAGCAGGGCACACGGCTGTGCAGCTTTGCCAGTAGCTGCAGACGAGTACTCTCTCATAAGGAAGCCACTATTTCCTGCCACTGAAAGTGGTTCTGGTTGTGGCTGGGGACCAAGCAGCCTCAGAGGAAGTGGTAGTTCATTCAGCAAGCTCTAGAAATCACGTTTTACTTCCACCTGCAAGCTCAGGGCAAACAAGCAAGACATCTGATGTGTAGTAAGAGGAAAAGTCTCTGTCCTACACGCAGTGGCTGACTTTGCTCTGACATGGACGCTGAGCCACCTGATCCCAGCCTCACGTAAGGGAATTGCTTCTCCTTTCCCAGGAGGGAAGCGAGCACAGCACTGCTGATCCAGCTATCGCGACTCTTACCTGAGGAGCACCTGCCACATCAGCCCTCAGAGCTGGAGGCTGTCACAGCACCTCCCCAGCCCTACCTGCCTCTAGTGCCCCAGGGACAAGAAGTGCACCACAAGATACCCAGGAAACCACTGTCTGCTCTTGCTATGCTTGCCCAGACTCTGCCTGAAGCTCCCTCAAAGAGGAGGGTAAAACATGCTCAGTCCTGCTCTCCTCACAGCCGCAGGCTGGGCAGCCAGACTCCCTCCCTGCCAGAGGGTAAGCCAGCCTGGGCAAGGCAGTGAACAGCATCTGACTGGAGAATAGAGTGGCAGAAGCCACCTGCACTGCTAGGGCAATGAGACCACGGAGCTGGCCCTGGCCTTCCCTGCCTCAGCTGCACTGTAGGGCCAAAGGGCCAGAGCCAGAGTTTGAGCAGCAGCAAGAGGCAAGGCACACAGCACACCTCCAAGTTACAGCAGGAGGAAACTCCTCAGGAACTGGGTCAGAAGCAGAGGTGTCTCTCCACACCGAGCCAGTTAAACAGGTTCCTGCAGCCAACCAGCACGATGTGTGGTCACATTTGAATTCTCAGCCCCCAAGATCAGGTGCCCGTGTGCAGTACAAAGGAGACAACTTTTTGCACAGGGGAAAAATGAGGCTAGAGCAAACCCCACCCGACAGAAAACCACCTTACCACAGGGGAGTGTGGCCACAGTTGTTCGTAGCAGCAATGTAAGCAGCTTGTGCAGCAAAGCCGAGGCCATAACCTTGGCAAACATTAGAGCCCTTATAATTAGCCACAGCTTTGCAGCCTGGAGCATCTTGAGGAAGGAGAGAGCAAGGCTCTTCCCAAGCCAACCTGGGCATCCCCCATCCCCATCATCAGTGATCTGCAGCTGCAGTGGTTTGAGCTGGGTTTATTTACTGTTGGCACTGCCAGCTTCCCCAAGGAAAGCATGACTGTATTCATGGATGTGAAACTCACTGATCAATGCACAACACAACACACAGCGGTGCTGCTGCTGCTGCTATCAGGACCTGTCCCTCTCAGCTTGCAGCAGGTCTGCAAAACAGCACCCACAACTGATGGACAAAGGCTGCCAGCACCCCGGTCCTGGCTGAGGGCTGGTGAGTGACAGCCAGGGAGGCACCCAGCAGTCCAAAGAGAGCCACCCCAGCAGGAAATGTTCAGGATCCACATCTTGCTTGTGGTGAGCCCTTTTCCCCTTCAAACCCCACTGTCCCTGTAGCAGCATTCCAGTGGCTCCATTCAGGACAGGCAGCCATCCTCATAGGAAGCAGGCCAGAGCCCACACAGAGCCCCACACCTCATACAGCCGTTTGCCTTCTAGACATCATCAGCTTGTGACTCTGCCAACCACAAGCCTGGCTCAGCTCTGCAACCCCAGCTCAGAGCTGAGAGAAGCCCAGGTCAGGCTAGCACATTGCATGAGCCCACACGGTTACTGTCTTGCATGAGCCCCCACCACATGCCTCCCACAACGAGCCTGCTGCAGAGGCTCTCCCTGGTGCCAGCTCCAGCCTCAACCAGCCCCTGCAGGGGCAGGTGAAGTGCAGACCAGGCAGCTTTTCTTCCCCCTGGCTGGGTCCTCGCAGGGCAGAGTGCAAACCCACCCTGCAGTCTCCGGGTCTGTCATTCTGTGGGTGAATGGTGGATCAGAACTGCCATCTACACTAGGTCCAGTCGCAGGATGGTTTCCAGTCACAGAGGAGACTCACTCTGCTCGGCAGATGAACCAGATCTCATTGCGGCGCTGAGGGATGCTGGGATTTTCATAAGCTGCCACAATGTAGGTTTCCCGGAGCACAGTGTCTGTGGAGCCCAAGAGCTCCCAGAAGAGACTGATCTCTTGCAGAATCGTCTCCTCAGTGGTCATCCCATAGAAAACCCTGCAGCAAAGGGAGCAATGTAAGCAACAGAGCCAGCACATTCCCCCTTCCCACAGCCAGGGCTCCCATCCCTCTGCCCAAGGAACCACAGCAGCTACGCAGGGAGTTCATACACCTCTGCAGAGCTGAGAAAACACCTCTGGTGCTGGGGTCACCTGGTTATAACTCGGAGTGGTGCCCTCTCGGTGATATGGATTTCAGGGTCTGTGGGAACAGGGGGATTTTGCTGGTACTCTCCCGGGAGATAATAGGCAGTTACGACTTCACGCTCCAGCTCAGTCCCCTCCTTGGTCAAGTGGATTTCGCTGAGCACTGGGACTGTCATGCCCAGATAGCAACCTGGAAGGAGGTAGGAAAGCAGGGGGCACAGTGAGACGGCTGGGTCAGTGGCAGCAGCCCTTCTCCCCACTCCAGACGAACAGTGGCAGGGCCCTCCCTCTGTGCAGCCTGCCAGCCCCCGTCTGCACACACCTACAGAGTTCTCCTTGCAGATGTAGCGCATGAGCTTCATGAAGCTCATGGAGATGCTCTGCTCATACATGGGCTCCCCCTTGGTGACACACGCCCACTTCCCAGCTGGGTACTGCCGCTCCTCATAGGCTGCTTCCTCGCGCTGAAACAGGCCACAGACAAGCCAAGTCAGAGTTAAGCACACTGACAACACTGCAGCACTTGAGCAGCAAGACCAACACTGACAGGCAGGGAGTGGGGAGACAGCACCCTGCAAAATGAGACCCCCTGCTAGTCAGTGATTGTCAGGGGAGGCCAGAGAAGGCGAGGGGAACTGGCATCACACGCACCTCAGACAAGTACACTTAACAGCACCGGGCAAAAGTCAGCGAAAGGAAAAGCACTAGACAGGAGACAGGGTGCATGGAGGCTTGGAGGCTCCTGGCATGCACAAGGAATGCAGCACATCCTCAGCAGGGAGCACAGGACTTTCTGCTCCTCTCCAGTCGCTGTCCTGCCTACTCACAAGGATGTTCCTGATTCCAGGCACCCAAAGGCCTCCAGTAAGGCTGACATGATTCTCAGGTGCCATGTCTTTTCCCTGGAGCACTGCATGCACATAGGATAACAAGCAAAAAGCCTCCTGCCCAGTAGAAGGGAAAGTCTGGCAGAAGAGCTCTAGCACCCAGAAGAGCTGTGAAGGTTGGAACAAAACTCCTCTCAGACCCTTCTCCCACACCAAGAAGGGACAGGAGGAAGAAGAGACATGAACCCAGCTGGTGCAGAGGGGACAGCTTTGTGGGATGGGTCAGAATCTCTATTTCCAGCACAGATGCCCAGTCTTCTGCACAAACCCAACACAGAAGAGGGGAAGGGGGAGTGGGGAAATTGCATCTGGACCTGTTCACAGTTCAGCTCATGGCATGGTTATAACCACAGGTACCACATAAAGAGGGGCTCGGAAGTTGTAGCCAGCACGTATCTTCCTGCTCTCAGACAGATCAAAGCGGTCATGAGACAACCTTGTTCCACATAGCTCAGGGCACCTGTCCAAACTTCTGTGCTCCACAGATGCGCTGGCAGTGAGTGAGCCAGGAAGTTGTGACCAGCCTCAACGCTGACTGCAGCCTCCCTGTGCCTCCACCCAAATCAGGTCTCTACTCAGAAAGCCAAAGCAAAGCCAGAAGGAAAGCATCTGGGCTGCTCGTGTACATCACTGGGGTGTCAGGAAGAAGAGTGCCCCAAAACACTGCAGGCCAGCCAGCATTCGCGCTCTAGATGAGGCCATGCCTGCTATTGTCCTTCCAAGTGAAGCAGAGCAAGAACATTTCCCAAGCAAGGAAACTGACAGTCCCTCTAGCCTATTTGCAACTCTCATCTGCCACACCATCTGTGAATAAACTGACCGACCTAGCAAAGCATGGTACTTGGTCTTTCCACAGCCTGATCCTTATGTTCACCACCACCACTCTAGAAGATGAGACTTGACCATGAGAAAGAGCGAAGATGCAGGCACAGAGGGGATGCCAATAGCAACAAAAGATCTGCAGGCCCCATCCCTGCCTGGGACTGGGATAGGTAGAAAAGAGCCCAGACTAAGTCCCTGGGACCCAGAAGAACAGGGGAAGAGGGAGTGTGGTGAAGCTCCAGTTCAGAACTGTATAACCTGTGTGCTCAGATGTGTTTTACAGGCAGGAGTGCTGGATCTCAGCCTAGACAAAATTGGTTAAGCTCTCCTCGTATATAGGCCAATTACAGAATCACAGAATGGTTAAGGGTTGGAAGGGACCTCTGGAGATCATCTAGTCCAACCCCCTGCCAAAGCAGGTTCACCCAGAGCATGTTGCACAGGGTTGCATCCAGGTGGGTTTTGAATATCTCCAGAGAAGGAGACTCCACAACCTCCCTGGGCAGCCTGTTCTAGTGCTCTGCCACCCTCAAAGTAAAGAACTTCCTCCTCATATTCAGATGGAACTTCCCATGTTTCAGCTTGTGCCCATTGCCCCTTGTCCTCTCACTACGCACCACTGAGAAGAGTCTGGTCCCCTCCTCTTGACACCCACCCCTAAGGTATTTGTAAGTGTTGATAAGATCCCCTCTCAAGTCTTCTCTTCTCCAAGCTGAACAGACCCAGCTCTCTCAGCCTCTCCTCATAAGAAACAATTAACAGACGTCTTCTTGGTAGCAAGCCCAACCAAGCCTGCAGAGACACAGGAACCAGTCTGACAAGCACTTCACAGTTGTTTCTCAAGGCTCAGAAGCACCCTTTTGTGTGAGAGATAAGAGGACTTCAAGCTATTCAAAAAGATGTTTTGACCCAGGCAGGGAGCAGGCTCTGCACTGAAAATTCACTCTCTCTGATGTGCCCACCCCAGCAGAGGACAGGTTGGTAAAGGAGGCAGCTGGAAGCCAGGAGACCAGACAAAGCAGCAAGACCAGCCCAATTTTAAAATTAAGTCTGCGAACTCGAGCGTTGCCATTACTCAGCACAGGAGAAGATGTAGGAACGGCAGAATGCTGCCCCAATCCACAGCTGCCATCCTGGCTGCAGCGCTTCTGCAGAAACCTCTGCAAGGCCGGTGTACATGAGCCAACAAGCGTCTGCCTTCCCTGCACGGAAGACACTGTTCCCGCTGCCCAGGCGGGTGGCAGCACCCGCACCAGCCTCACCACGGGCGGGCAGCGGACAAAAACCTGCGTGTGCAGAGAGGACCGGGCCTCACCTTCTCGTGCTGTGAGAGGGTAACGTACGGCACAGGCTCGCGGGCCTGGTTGTGCCGGGTCATCTGGACGATCCGGTCCCGCCATGTCCTGCAAGGCAAAGCACAGGAGAGGCGAGGCTCGCCCAGGCTGGAGAGCACAGGGAGGCCCGCGGCGCACCAGGAACCAACCCCGAACCGCGCCGCCGGCCCCGAAGCCGGCTCGCAGAGCGCTGTCAGCCCCGGAAGGGCTCCCCTGTCCACCGAGCGCTGCCCTTGTCCGCACCGCCCCGCGGCCCGGCTCAGGGCCCACCCCAGGCTGTCCCAGCAGCAGGGCCCCCAGCGCTCACCCCGGGGCAGGCTCACTCGGTGCGTGTTGGCTACAGCCTCCCAGTGGGCGAACAACCGGCCCCGCTCCTCCTCCTCCTCCTCCTCCTCCCCACCGCCGGCCGCGGCCTCCTCGCCCAGCCCCTCCAGGTCCTCCAGCGTGATGCGCGCCATCGCCCCTTCCGCCGCGCACCCGGATGTGAGCGCCCCGCCCCCGGGTGGTGTCACGAGCCCGCCCCCGCGCGCAGCGCGCGTCGCCGTCGTTCCCGCGGCAGGCGGGGCGTCGCCCGCGCGCCCCCGCCCCGCCCGAGGCGCGGTTGCTTCGAGGGTCGGTTTTTATTTAATAAAATAAAGTACAGCGATCACCCCACCGGGGGCGGGTCAGTGCGCGGCCGCCCCCCGCCCCTGCTCCCCCCTCCCCCCGGCGGGGGACGGGGAGGGCGTCCCGGGGCACTCCCGCCGGTGCCGCCGCCGGCCCCCGAGCACCCAAGGCTGCCCCGCTCCCACCGGACCGGCCTTTCTACCTGGCTTAGTGTGTGCGAGTGGTGCCGAGCGTGCTGCCACCAAAGCTGCCGGCCCTGGGTGTACAGCGGAGGGGCGTGTGTGCGGGTCCCAAACTAGCTAAGGGCCTCCAGGTGCCTGTGGGCCCGCCCCCCCCGGGACCCCAGGCTGGATGGGCAGACAAGGGGCAGGAGAGCCGGTGATGGGGGAACACAGAGCAGCTGAGGTGGGGAGGGTGCCGGGTACTGCCCCGTGCAGCGCGAAGCCGTGGTGCGCTGGGAGCAGAGGGGGCAGAGGCCGGGGGCACCTGCAGGCGCGTCAGTTGGAGGAAAGCAGGGAGCTGTGGGAGGACAGGTCCATGCTGCTGGCGCTGAGGCCTCTGCTCTCTGCGCGGAGGCCTTGGGTGCCCTGGAAAATACATCGCTGGTAAGGACCACCTACAAACCACACCCTGCCCCAAAGCTGCCAGCCCACCTCCTGCACCCCCGGTCTTGCAAGCCAGGGCTCCCCCAGTGTTGTTATTAGCCACGTGTAGGTGCCACCTCTGCCCTGTGCTTTGCTGAGCTCAGCACACAGGGAGATGGTTACTTGGGGACAACACCTTCAATTTTGGAGCCATGATCTCAGAAGAGGGGTTGCGCAGCTGTCCAGGGGATGCAGTGGGGGCACCAGCCCAGGACCCCCTTGGGAAGGCAGAGTAGCTCCAGCTCCACACAGCAGCGGAGTACATCTACATGGATTAACGCCTCCGGGGGGGTCTCAGGCACCAGCCCACACATGGCCTGCTGTGTCCCTCACCACCTGTGTCACTGGCCCCGGCCCCCATAGCCAGCTGTGGCCACACAGCACCCACCCCAGTGCCCATTCCTGCACCAGCCCCACAGCGCCTGCCTGGTGCTTACCTCAAACGAAGCATCGCTAGACTTGTGCAGGTAATTTAATGATGCGGCTCGTTTCATGCTACGAGAAAGCAAAGGAGAGCAGATGTGATCTTCTTGTGCCTACCCCCAAGGTAGCAGGGCCTCCACCCACACTGCACCCAGCCTGGCCCTCACAGCCCTGGTCCCTACCTGCTGTTCCTGGGCTCCAGGGGACCATTGCCCTGCAGTTTCTTGACCAACATCTCACTGCTCCTCCGTATCACATCCCGGATTTTCCCCAGGGAGCTGCTGCGCTGGAGAGTGCCACTGCCATCCTGGACACAGAGACACAAGCCAGGGCGACGGCTGAGTGGCACCAATCAGGCTCTGGCACACTGCAGATGAGTGGCCAGGACAGTGTTTGGCTCCAAACACCCTCTTGCCTGCTTGCACTGAGGATTTAGCCCTGGCCCAGAGCAGGCTTACTATTCACGACTCGACTCCCCCTCACCCTGGTTCTCCATGGGACATGATGACCATGGAGTCAGGGACCCCGACCATGGCCTGACTCATCCAGACCAATCCTTCTGCCCGGTGTAAGCTCAACACCCAGACAGGCTGCTGACCTGCACCAGGCCACCAGCACAAATGGCACTGGGCATCCCCACAGCCCTGCTCAAACATGGCATAGCTCCATCACCTGCAACAGCTCAGGCAGCAGCTACCAAGGAGGTGCCAGTGACCAGGGAAGCGTCAGGACCTGATGGGAGCCCCAGGCTTGGGGGTACTTTTGTCAGGCCAGGACATGCTGCTGGGACATTCATTTCAAGGACTCCCTCCTCATTTACTGCTGGCTGGAGACTATCCTTCCCCTCCCCTTACCCTTCCTCACCATGCCATTGCTATTCCTCCTCTCCATCCAGCACTCATCCTGATGCACATCTTGGTCCCACACACGGGGCCCTGCAGGCTCACTCATGTCAGGCAAGACCAGTCCACATGCACACACAGACTTGTCCCACCTCTAACGCCCCCAAGATGATTAGCTTGGAGCCTGCTGAGCAATTCAGGCAGCTCCATGTGGGATGCGTTCATTTGGCTGCATCAACACTGTGTTGCCAAGCAGACATCACTCTCAGCCCCCCAACCTTAGCTGCACCCAGCCCTGCTAGCTGCCCCAGGGTGGCACTTTGCAGGGGTTTCTTTACAGCTGCCTGCTTTTTCCAAAGACCAAAACCAGCCCTAAATCTGGTTCCCCAGCCCGTTACCTCCCACATGTCCCCAGAAGTCCCCAGTACTCAGAAAGGCACTCTCAGCCCTTGACAGGCTCTAACCCATCTCCTGTATTTAGCTCCACAATCATGCAAGGCACAGGCTGCCAGCATGACACCACCTCATGCCACTGTGCCATCATGGCACCAAACTCTTCCCCCGTGGCCAGGCATGCTCATTACACAAGGTTGTGGCACCACTGCCGATGTGGAGTTACTTTTGCTCTGATGGCCTGACAACAGCAGTCCTCCCTGCTCCTGATCCCAATGGCCCCTGGCACATCAGGGCAGAAGCAACGGAGATAAGGTGATTGCAAAAGTCCTTTGCTCCTCACAAGCATGTGAGCTTTGTACCACTGCAAATGAACAAAATGTCCTGTGGCCCAGGCTGGCAGCAGCAATTGCCCCAGGACTGTCCATGCAGCTCTGCAGGGTCTCTACCTTAGGCCAGTCACCCCCTTGTGCTGACCCCTACGGGTTGTAGCCCTGGGGAAGGCTTTTCCAACACTTCCCTGCTCTGGTTACCAAAAGCTGATCCAGCCCTAGACCTCTCTCCAACAGCTGAACAGAACTTTTCCTACCAGCAAACCTTTCTCCTGGTATTCATCTCATCTCTTCTTGGATAAGCCAAGTGCATTGAACCTCTTCACTGTCTCATCACGATGGAGGATTTCCAAAATGGGAGCCATGTGCTGTTGCTGCAAGGGACCCACTCACCAGGAATGCAGAGAGCACCAAAAGTCTTAGCAAGGCAAACAATTCAACTCCTGCAGCAGACATCCCAGGCAGCTTTTGGAGGAGCTAGCCATCAGTATGCAGCACTAGCAAAGACAGGGGTGAGGGTGGTGGTGGGGGGTGTTTCGCCTCCCCACCAGACTTGCACTGGGTCCCACCCTCCCTGCAGGGTACTGCCATGCCAGGCACTGTTCCTTTTGCCAGGGCACACAAGCCAGGGGTGGAGAAGGGAACACAGCTGGGGCAGGGGAGCGGGACTAGGGCACAAGGGCAGCAGGATCAGGGTAGGAAGTATGCTCTGGGGTCAGGCTGGAGGATGGAGCCACATTTCCCCAGCTGCAGAGATGCAGGCTGACTGCAGATCAACACCAGAACCAAATACTGCTGCAAGCTGGGTTAAAAATAGCCTCCCTTCTCTCCCCACTCCCTTTTCTGCAGGGTTATTTTTAACCCAGAACATTTATGGGGCTTGGTTTACCACAGAACCCCCACCCCATTGCACCCACCAGTATGAGAGCACTCAAAGAAAAAAGAAGCAGCTCCACCACCGAGCCGCTCTCCACTGCACGCTCCCACCCCGCCTGCCGCATGGAGGCGGAGGACTTGGGCAGGATTTGGGACTGTGGGACACAATGGGATATTTCTCTGGGCTAATGGAAACACCTGTTGGGGAAGGCTCAAGCTCAGAACCCCAGGGCAGCCCTGCCATACATGGCTACAGAGCTGAGGTTAGTAGCAACCCCAGTTTGGAGGTTAGGGAGAGGCACAGTGGAGTTGGGTCCTTCGTCTCCAATGCTCAGCCTAGGAGCGGTGCACTGGGGGCAGCACGTACCCGTGCACACACACAGACACCAAGCACCCCCACACCTGCTCCAGCAGCATTTGCACCCACCACCCCAGGGCTGATAGATGCTGGCCTACAGAGCATGGAAAAAAGCACAGGGCAGCGGTTCGGGTCTGTCTACCTTTAATCAGAGGTACAGTTGTTACAGCACCAGGTCCAGGACTTGGCAAAGCACAGGGGCAGGTGGCACTGAGGCCTGAAAGCACCCTGCACTGGGGACTCACCACTCTCCAGGAGCACGGAGAAGCACTGGGAGAGAGAGGCAGGGAAGGTGCAGCCATAGAGCACTCAGCCCTGGGCTCCACACTCCATGGTCCTGAGGCCAAGCCTCCTTTCAGCAAGCACAAGCTCCCAGGGGAGCAGCATGCATGTGCCCCAAGGCCTCTGCACCACAAGAAAGCCAGGCCCAGACAGACACAAGCACATTTAGTATCACAACCTGCCAGATGACTAACATGAGAAAAAAATATCTAGCTAAATAAATAAGGGGGGGTCCTGCGCTGGCCTCTGGGCTCTGTCCTGCTGGCTGCAGCCTCCCCAGGTTTCTTCCCAGGTTAGGAGGGCCAGGGAGGTTCACTTCCTATAGGAGGTGGGATGAGGGTGTGCACCCAAGGGCGTGAGGGTCAAGGCAGTGGTGGTCTGGCCCTGGGAAACATCCCCTTTCCCAGCAGTGACCCACAGCACCAGACCCTGTGCAGGCCTGGAGTCCTGTTAGAGGCACTGAGCCACCCCCACACACACCCAGGGTCAGCACTGTCTCCCTAGCAGTGACAAGGACAGCCAGACAAGTCACAGCCCCAGGGACCACGTCTGGCAAGCCAGGTCCTGTGTTCAAGAATTGCCCTCCTCCATTAGCAACCTGGCCCCTTCTCCTCCTGTGGAAACCTCCCCTTCAGCCATCCCATCTGCCCCACATGCTCAGAGGACCCCAAGCCCCAGCTCTTCCTTTCCTCGCATCCTTCTTTACACCTTCTTTTTTCTTCCAACCAGCCCATTCCCCATCTCAGCCACTTCTAATGGCCTGGCCCCTTGCAGAAAAGTTCTGCTTTCATCCTACCTCTGCCTCCAAGGAGCAGCAAACAGCTTCACCCCCGCCTCTCCCTCTCCCAGCAGCCACACCTGGGGACCCTGGAGCAATGAGGAGCTGATTCATCAGGTCAGGTGGTTGCAACCAAACATGGTTGTTCTGGCAGGTCCCTGTTCCATGCATGGCCCTTGGCTGTCACTCCCTCACCTCATTTTGGATGTACAGTAGCTATAAGCCACCCTACATTCCTGTGCCCCTGCAGGGAGACCCACATGCTACCCCTGGGTTGCAGAGCCCAGCAGGGAGGAGGACAGCAAGACAGGGACTGCCCTGTGCTGCAGGGAGAGCCCAGCTTACCAGTGGCCAGCGCAGGTTCGCTACAGGGCACTAACATCAGCCAAGCCTACAGGGAAGAAAGCAACTGGGCCCACAACAGCCCTGCCAAGACCAGGCCTCTCTGTCCCAATACAGCCCCCCCATCTTCATGCCTCCCTCCTGGCTTCTGCAGGGATGGAGGGAACAAGCTAGGAGGGTTGAGGATGTCTAATGACAGTGGAGTCAGCATGCCTGGAGCGAAGACAATCCCCGGCAGGCCTGGTCCCCAGGGATGTGCAAGGGCAGGCTGGGGGCAGGGGCACGCGAGGGGATGGTGGCCAATTGCCCTGGCCTGGGGGAGCGGGCAGCTCCTCGCAGATTCTTCCCGCTTTTGCTGGCCACGGGACTGGAGCTGGGCCATGGGGCCAGGGCACTCCTCTGCAGGCGTCGCGGTGCCCTCACGCACCAGGAGGGCTGGGGGACTGGCGTGGAGCTCTTGCCGAGGAAGGAGGGATGGTGTGGAGGAAAAGTCGGAAGATAGAACACAAACATCCAGGTGATTGCGGTGGAGGGGGAAGAGGGAGTCTCGGGAGGCATTTAAGCCTAGTGCACAGAGAGGAGAGAGACACAATTTACAAGGCCGTGAGGTTGTAGGTCACCCAGGGAGCAGGTGGGGCAGGGCCCAGGCTGCATGCAGAGATAATGGGCCACGTCTGGGCAGGGAGGGAGCCTTGTGAGGCTGAAACAGTTGGCTCACATCTTTGCCAGCATGCTCTAGCAGGCCAGCAGGAACAGTGAGCTCAGGGAGGAGCCACCTGGGCCTCCTGCTCTGAGGGGTCCCTGCTCCGGGGCCTCGTGTAGCCACGGGGTGCCTGCCAAGGCCTCAGTGCCACTGTGCTGGTGCCAGCCCTGCTCGCACGGCCCCTGAGCAGCTGGTCCAGGCCCTGGGGTGCTTCCAGAGCTGCCCTTGGCAGCAGGGCACAGGGGTTGCTGGCACCCTGGGGGCTCCCATGGCCCTGCCTGCAGCAGCTGACAGCTAAGGGGTGGCAGCAGAGACTGCCCTGAGGCAGCACGTCCAAGGTCTCCAGACCAGCATGGGGAACAACTGGCTGTGACAGACAGGAGCAGCAGGAGCTGCCTCAGCCTTCTTTCTGGGGGAGCTGGAGCCCAGTGCAGGGCTGCTGGCTGGGGAGAGGAGGCTGGCAACATGTGCAGCAGGCTGGAAAAGGCACTGAGCATCATGTGGCAGCAGCCGCGTCCCCCGTGGTGCTGGGCTAGCCCTCAAACCCTCTAGCTACAGCTGGCTGGGCCAGGAAAGCCCTGCCAAGCCCTATGGGGAAGGGTCATATGAGCAGGGACTATCCCCCTTGGCTGGGTCAGGCTGGGGGAGAGGGTAGCATCACCTGCTTGCCTTGGGATGATCAGCTCAGACACCACCAGGAAGGTCTCCCAGACCATCACCAGTGCAAGGCGCTCACCCAACACCAACCACAGCCAGGAGGAACCGCAGAGAGACACCAGCCAGGACAGGGACCAGGTAATCCAAACCTGCAGCACTCCCTCTGTGCTTGTCTAGCTCCTCTACTAATGGGGAGTGCAAGGGCCCGGGGCTGATGCCCTACCAGGGCTAGGACCCTCTTCACTTCTGATACCAATAGCTGGGACAGAGGACAGCCCTGCATCTGGCAGAGCTGCTGGGTCCCCTCCAAGCTCTGCTCCCCAGGTCCCTTCCAGCCACCTCCTGGGTACAATCCACAATCAAGAGAGCCAGCAGGCTTGAGGCTTGGGTGTTGAGGGCTGTCATGGCAACAGGGAAGAAGGAGGCGGAAGGGAGGGAGCGCATGCAGGTGGGGATGGAGCTGAGCCAGGAAGGGTTAGTGACAGCAGATGCGAGGGAGAAGCGAAGGACTTCGTGTGCCCAGTGTGTTGCCTGTGCCAGGCCACAACCACCCCTGGGTACCCAGCTACATTGCGCTCTCAACTAGAGTTTGCAGGAGGAATAGTAAGTGTTAACAGCTCTAGCAGCCCTCGAGCCAAGCACCCACCACCACCATACTCACTTGCCACCTCTCCTCCATCCTCCTCCTTGCAGGAGACAAAAGGCACCTGTCCCAGGCCTGGACCGCTACCTTCCTCCAAACTCAGCACTAGTGACCAAAGCGCCCCTGTCTCAGAGCAAGCCTAGACAGGCTCAGGTCGCCCTGTCTGTACCTCAGCTAACAGCAGCCTTCTGCCACCACCAGTGAGCCCAGCCTGGCATCCTGCAAAGACCTGCCTTTTACCACCTCTGCTTGGCCAGAGCCCACAGATGGCATGAGACCAGGAGGGGGGGACAGCAAAGACGCTGGCTGCAGACTATTCCTGTGCCCTGCAGTCACTCTGTCACAGACACACCAGGCACATACATACACACACCCCTCTCCCCAGGCTCAGCATCACCTGTGGCGCAGTGCAGGACAGCCACGTTGCTCACAGAGGCTGTGTGGGCCTGAGATGGGGCCGATGCTCTCAGCCAGGGCCTCAAGAGGGGAGCAGCAGGGAGAGATGTTAATAAGGTTGCAAGGCTAAGATTAAGGGCAGACCAGGACCAGCTCATGCTGTGCATTGCCAGGGCCTGGCAGCCCCCTGGAAGCAGGAGCCCTCAGCTGGGGATATCTGGCCTGTACACCAGAAGCCAGGCCCAGACACACACCTATGCGGGCTGACTGGCTCATGCCAAGAAAGAGGGGAAGGAATTGTGCAGGGAACGAATGGAGGCAGACAAGGATGCCACGACAGGCCACGCGGGGACAGCCCTGAGCCAGGCTGTCCCTTTCCTCTGGCAGCCGGCTGAGGCCATTCTTGATGGTGTCTTGTACTTACCCCGCTCCATTCCACGCCCATACTCACTTCCTCGCTACCGTCTGTGGCATTCTCATACTTGACGCTGCTCCCCAGGCTCCGACGTCTCTCTGTGCCATCGCCCTCCTTCAGGATCTCCACCACCTTCGTCTGGTTGATCGGGTCAATGCCCTGCATGTAGAAAGGGATAAGGAAGCACCATGTTTTGCCCTTCTGCATTCTTTCCCTCTAGCGATCCACTGTGCCATCACTGTGCTTGGTCCTGTCCCCTCTCTTGGCCATTGCCCCATTACAGCCAAAACTCTCCAGCACAAGAAACATGAAGCCACATGCCATCCTGTACTTAGCAGTTCCTGTTTGGGTTCTTGGTGAGCTCCCCACCAAGCCGTAAACCAACCTGGGAGACAAGGGCTTGCTACCCCAAAGCTGACAGCTTTTTTTCTTCACATTTTGGTGTGTGAAGGTTCCTGCTGTCCTCCAGTCTTTGTCCTAGCTGCTTACAGCTCCTGCTTTATTATTTGAGGACTGAGAGGAGTTTAGGGTGAGAGGTACTCTAAGAAATCCCTAGTGCATTCCCTAGCAAAAAATTAGTGGGAAGAAAACAACCCAGTGAGTGCAGATGATCTCAGTAGCTGACAAAGCTCAGTAACCTGCCCTAACCCAGCTGCAGTGTTCCTGCACTCAGAGCCCCACCTTCTTCCCCACATGTACACACACTGACATCTGCTCCATCCCTGCATATGTGCACATGCACAACCGCACACATGTGCGTGTACCCCTGCACAAATGCAACCCCAGTCTCTGAGGTGCTCTGGTGTCCTGAGAATGTAAGCCAAGGATATCAAAGGCTGCAAGGCCCAGGAGAATCTCTCACCATACCCCAAGCCAAATGCTGTGCCATGACCTGCCACACCAAGCCCCACAACACCCCCTCCACCAGGGAAGGTCCACCTGAGGTTACCTGCCGCCGAGAGCGAACTGCACACTCCTCCAAGGTCTCAGCTGCCTCTAGCTTGCCCTGGCGTCGGTACAGCGCACCCAGGTTCCTCAGCGTGGTGTTCACAGTTGGGCTGTAGTAATAGATGGAAGGTGAGCTGGAGCCCTGGGGCCGCCCCCTCCAGAGCCCACAGCTGCCCAGGAACCACCTCTTACCTGCTAACCTTACAGGCCTTGTACCAGCCGCCATACTCAGCGTAGGGAGCACTGTCTCTGTGCTTGCTCTACAGGGTGAGGGAGAGATGAGAGCTGTTAGTCCCATGCGTACTGCCATTCTCTGGCCTGTGCTCTCCCACTGGGTGCCAGGGTCGGGCCCCAGGGTGCACCCCCACACCAGCCCAGCCTTTAGAAACACAATGTGCAAACGCAGCGATGAAGCCCAGCAGGTTCCTGGAGGGAAAGCTGAAAGCCCATTTGCTGCAACAGATCTGGGCCACAAGTAGAAGTGATGCCCCCACCCAAGCAAGGAGCATAATCCCATCTCCTTGTACCTTCCATGGTACCAATGGCCGCAGGGACAACACAGCCCATCCTCATGGTGCTCTGAAGGACATGACACCCCACCCACCCCCAGCATGCAAAAGGGAGACAAAAACACCCCAACCAACAAAAACCCCATAGGCATGCCAGGCAGCACGGGCACTAAAACCCTCAGCTGTGGCTAGCGCAAAGGTATCAGCCAGACACATCCAAGCCTTCTGCCTGCAAGGTCAGGCCTGCCCCACAGCAGCTCAGCCCAGCTCGCTGTCTCCTCTCCACACCCAGCCTTTGCATCCCAAAGCTGGCTGGCTGGCCCTACCACAGCCAGGAGCAAAGAGACTGCTGGCCAGAGCAATAGGAGTGGGGACAGAGCTTGACACTCAAGGACAAAGATCTAGGGCCAGGACAACCCACTCCGCAGAGCACTAGCTGCTAGCCAGCATTGCCCTGGGTCAGTAGGGACCATGGCACCTGCAGGCAGGAATCACCACTGCTGCAGGAGCAGGGCTGCCCGTCCACACTCTGTGCACCCTGGTGCATGACGAGCACTTGGGGTGTGCTATGCCCCTGGTGCTGCACCCACATGACACACGGGCTGGGCAGGAAGTACCCATCTCAGCCCCGACCCCAGCAGGGCTTCTCTCACCAAGCAGGTGCAGGGGGCCACTGCTCCACAGCAGGAGTTGCCCTCTGGCAAGGGCTCTAGCCCAGAAGAAACCATCCTCACAGGGACAATTTTTCTTAACCAGTCCCACAGCACTTCTCAGATCTTTACCCCACATGCTAGGGCCTCCCTGAGCCATAGGCACACGTGGGTTTCCTTGTGCCAGAGCCTGCACAGCCTGGGCAGGCCCCAGGGACAGGGTAGCTCAGGACTCAAAACACCTCCGAAGCTTGCATAGAGGCAGCCCTAAGAGGGTGGCTGAACTCGAGGGGAAAGGTGTCAAATCCCCTGGAGCAGAAAGAACCTCTCGGGCCAGGGCTGCCAGCTGTGCCCAAAGCCCTGCTGCTGGCACAAGCTGGCCTACCCGTGCTGCCACCAAGAGCAGAGGGAAAGAGGGGTGAGGGGAAAAAAAGAAGTGAAGCTCTGCAAGAAGGGTTTGATGCTTTTTAATAGGAGATGTGGAAACACAGCACAAAGCAGAGCACAGCAGCCCCAGCACCTGGGCCAGCAGTACAAGCAGGTCTGTGGTTACTGCCATCTGGCCAGGAAGGCTGTGCCAACCATGCTGTGCCACAGGGCATGGACACAGCTACCCTGGGGACAGGAGCCCCAGGGGCAGGGAAAGAGGCTCAGCCCTCGCCTCAGGCTGTAAAATGAATCTCACTCCAACTGTAGGTCCCTGTGCCTGTTCTCTTGCTCAGTACCAAAGCTTGTGTTACCTGGAGCATAGCTCCACACTACAACTATCTACTTTCGACCTCTTAATTCTCCAAAGATACCACCAGAAGTGTCTCAGTCCCACAGGGGGCAAGGGGAGCCTGGTCTCTACTCCAACTTTGATTTCTCCTGCATAGGATGGTGCTGCAGCAAGTCTAATTTCTTTGCAGTGGAGCCTTCATAGGGCAGCAAGTGGAGCTGTGGAAGGCAGAGCTGAGCGCTGTCCTGCACTGGGTACCACACAGAGTGGTTCAATGAGAAGACACAGCATGCTGGTGAGAGGCAGCTGCCCTGTTCTTAGAACTTACAGGATGGGACTGACAAGTCGCTAAGCCAAGCCTGCCAGCCTGCTGTCTGAGCCCATGTAGGGATAGGGCCTGCTCTGAGGGCAAAGGAAAAGGAGAGAGACAGTGTCTGCTCCCACTGCAGCTAGAGGACTAGACCAGAGCCCTTCATTCTGCTGCTTCACCCACCTGCCAAAAAGTAGGTGAGGTCTTAGGCTTGGAAAAGCAGAGACAGGACTCTGCTGCATTTATCAGCTGAGCACAGAGCAGGGCCTGGGCAACAGGACCAACAGGTTCTTTGCCTCTCAGCCTAGTCAAAGGCAAGCACAACCCATGTCTATCCTCTTTCAGAGGCCAGCTAGGACACAGAACAGCTAGGGCCTGCTCTGTGCAGAGATCTTTTCAGGAGGTTTGGCTCCATTTCCTAAGCAAGGTGATGGCAGCAGTTTCTTCTTGACCTCCTTTTTTCCCCAGGCAGCCTTAGGGCTGACTTCAGAAGTAGGTTGTACTCTGGGTACTAGCAGCTTTTTGGAACAAAGCACCAAGGCCCTGCAGCACAACCCTCTGCCATCCGCCATCTTCCATCATCCGTGTGCCCTAGAGGGATCACTAAAGCAAAGAGAGAGAGCATGCAGCCATGGCTGAGAGGCTGAACAACCCCCTGCCCCAGTAAAAACATCAAGATCTCTGATGGGCCTTCCCTCCCTGCTGCCCCAATGAGCAGCCATGTTCTCTCCCCACTCTCCAGACCCCTCCTAGCTTTCATCAGTGGCTGCGGCAGCTCTTCAGACTGCAGGAAGGAGGGTCTGGCTGTGATAAGAGAGGATCAAACCCCCTGGATCTCCTTCCCCTCCCAGGGCTCTTGCTGGTACCAACAGGCAGTACCACCAGCTCAGACTCACCTTGCTCATCTCCTCTCTCTCCTCCGCATGCATCCAGATTGGCTTGTGTTCATCTGTGTGGGGAAGAATGCAAGACAGCTCCACTAACCACCTCACCCCTCTTGCTCTGCCACTTCTACCGGGGCTCTGCCTCCTGCACAGCCCAGCACTCTGTCCCTAGAGACAGCAGCTCATCAGAGGGAAGTGACAAGGCTTCCAGATCCCCCTCGTCCCTGGCCCAGAGTGCCAAGAAAGGCAACTGACATTGCAAAGGCAGGACAGGGGAAGGAAGGAACAAGTCCTCCCACATGGGGGAATACCCATACCAGGTGTACAGTAGAAACTTCAGTCTATGCCTGGGAACGATTGTGCCACTTGCTATTTTGTTGCTTTTAGCCACAACTATTCCCAACCCAGTAAAGACCGACAGCCAGAGACCCCTTCTAAGAGAAGAGATGGAGCAGTGTAACACACTAGAATGGCAGTGTCTCAAGGGCTGCCCAAAGCAGGGGCCCTGCAAGGCATCCCATCCCTCTGCCAGGGGGATACCAGAACCAGCCCAGCCTAGGCTGAGAGCTGGGAGACGAAACTGCTCACCCCTCCCCAGACCCAACAGCTTCTGCTGTACAAACCGTCCACAGAGCCAAACTCCTTCACGTGAGCACGGGTAAGGATCTCCTTATACAGCACCTCTGCATCTTTGTATTTGCCTTGCTTCAGGTAACAGGAGGCCTGCAACCAAGAAAATAGCTCCAGCCCCACTGGAAAACACAGATTAACTCTGCCCCCCTCTTGCAGCTCTCTCTCTGCTTCTTCAAGCACCAGGCAATGCTTATCTTTCCCATGGCACCACTCCCCATCCCCACGTGGCCCTCCCCCAGGGTCTCACCAGGTTGTTCTTGGTCTTAGCCACATTGGGGTCATCAGGACCCAGACAGCTCTCGTAGATCTCCAGGGCCCGGCAGTAATAGTACTCCACCTCGTCATACTTGCCCTGGTTCTGGCACAGCAGGGCTAGATTGTTCAGCTGCTTGGCCACATCAGGATGGTCTTTGCCTAAGACCTGGGTAAACACAACCCGAGAACCCACAAAAAGTCAACACTTAGACTGCAGTGGACTCCTGGAGTTAGTAGACACTGTAATCCCTCCAGGACATGCCTATATTAGACAGAAGCCAAGGACTAGGGAGGTAAAGAGGAGAAATCCCAGCTTCCACCTCCTGGCAGGCCTCTCCAAGGCTGCAAACACTGGAGAGACAGGAAAGGTGGTGGCAGAAGCAGCAGCTGAAGAGACTAGGTAGGTCCCGGATCTCCCAGGTGCAGTGAGGTAACAGGGGAAAACCCTCAGGGAGAGCTAGAAGGAAGGAGAGCGTGGGAGATCAGTACCTTCTCACGGATCTCCAAGGCTCGCTTACACAGTGGCTCTGCTTCTTTGTACTTCCCTCTCTTGCCATAGAGAACAGCCAGATTGTTCAAAGTTGCTGCCACCTGCAGAGACACAGACTTCTCCATGAAACAAAGCAGAATCCAGTGGGACCAGACAAGGGGTACAAGTAGCAGTAACAGTGACTGTCCCATTTCCTTCAGGCCTGCAGTACAGCTGCTTCTGAAGAGAAGGAGGTCCAGAGGCAGTAGGCTACCCTGCCTACATTGCAGGATCCAGGAGAAGCCAGCTCCTGACAGGCCATACTGAACAAGACAGCAGGAAATATTGAAGCAGTAAAACAGAGCCCCACTCCATGTGAACAGCACCCCTCACATCACAGAGCACACTGCTGTCCTTGGCAGTCCAGCTGCAGACACACCACAAGGGCGCCATTCTAGCCACAGTGGCATCCACAGGTCAAGGGAAGTGACTGAAAGGGGAGGGAGATACTCACCGCTGGGTGGTCTTTGCCCAGAGTCTTCTCACGGATGGAGAGCGCATCATTCAAGAGGTGTGCTGCCTCTTTGTATTTATTCTGATCCCTGCAGTACAATGCCAACCAGTTATTTGGGATTTGGACACCACAGCTCATGGCATGCAGAACTGTGAACAGCAGTCCTCCTTCCACACAGATCCAGCCCCCACAGCCCTTTCATTTCTCCATTCCTCCCTACCTTAGCCAGTCCCTAGTTATATCAGGGAGTTTGGCAGTCCAAATACCTCATCCGTGCCAAAACCTTTTTGAAAGGCAAACCTGTGGAAGCTTGAGGAGCTCCCTGTCACCAGAATGTGCTGCCCTGGTAAATGGGAGAGGCAGAAAGCTCTCCTGGCCCAGTCCTGCCCTCCTCACCATGCTCACCTGTACACTAGTGCCAGGATGTTGAGCATGGTGGCCACGTCAGGGTGATCGTGGCCTGATGTCTTCTCCAGGTCCTCCAGTGCCTGCTTGCAGAGCGGCACAGCCACCTCATAGCGTCCCTGTGAGGCGTACTGGATGACAAGGTTGTGGAGGGTGCGTAAGCGTGCGGGAATCTCATAGCCTCCCTGCTGGGCAGCTGCCACTGCACTGCTGTGCTGGTGGGGCACTGCAGGAACAGAGGAATAAACAGGGGCACAGTTGGCACAGCAGGCTTGAACAGAGACAGCCAGCAACCATGCATGAGCAAACACTTACTTCCAGGACCATGCTCCTCCTCCTCATTCGGGAACAGATCATCCAGAGAGTCCTTGGTGGAATCGCCCTCCTTCTCCTCCTGAGAGGATTGGAATCACGATACTGTTGGTTCTCAGAGAGGACAGCAGCAGCCTTGGCTGAGTCAGCTGCCAACCTCTCCTCCCTGCTGCACCCCACCAACACCCTCAACTTCCCCTGTTGTCTCTGTCACTATCTTCCCCCCATGCAACAAAACTAATAAAGCCAGATTTCCCCAGTGCATCCTGGCATGCTACTCCACGTTCTTCCAGAGACTCTGCGCCATGCAGGCTCCCTTTAGTTACAGGCATTGCTGTGCCCGGTAGCTGGGAAGGGGCAAAATCCAGGGCAACGCTATCACACCTAGGCAATGCTGCTGGTCCAACATCCCCACCCCCAAAGGTGGCTGCTTGACATACCGAAGGTGAGACATCCTCATCATACTTCTTCAGCTGGTTCATGAACTCAAGGTGTTTCTTCTCCTCCTCCAGCTGAGCCACGGTTTGTTCACTGCGCTGCAGCTTCTGCTGGGTGTTGGCAAGCTCATCGCGCAGCCACTGGTTCTCCTGGCACAGTCTCCGCACCTGAGCACGCAGCTTCTGCTTCTCTGACTCCACAGCATTCAGATGGTTGGACAATGCCATCATCACCTTGTCAAAAGTCCCAGTCAGTAACTATCACAATCTTATATCTCCCTCAAATGCATGCTTAGGGCCCACCCTCGGGGTCTTGCTGGCCTTCTACACTCAGACCCTTGCTGCCCCTGCAGTTTATGGGAAATGGCCACATGCCTGCCTTCCCCTGTCCATCCTGGGTAACACCTAGGGCAGCACCCTCCACTCTCACCTGAGCTTCTCCGAGACCCAGTTCAATCATCTCCACTGACTTGCGGAGCAGGTTGGATTTCTCATGCACAAGATTCGCTTCTTCATCTTTCTTCAGGCACTTGATGGTCTCCAGCAAGCTGTGCAGGATGGAGTTGTGTTCATTCTTGAGTGCCTCCAGACCTTGCATCACCAGCTTGGTGTTGGAAATTATCTCCTCTTGGCTCAGCTTGTCCAGTTTCTCCTCCCTTGGGTACACCATGGTGGACATAGTCCTGCTTCTGCAGCCCTACACAGAGAGACAAAACCCAACCACCTCAGTGCTGTTCCAGAGAGCCACAACCAGACATAAGTGTCACAGCCTCCTTCAAGCAGCCAGAGTCAGTGTTCAACTGGTTGCCCACACTAAGCCCTTTCCCTTCATCTTCCCCTCTCCCTTTGGCAGCAGGCAGATGTCAGTGCACGTCTCCACTTTTGTGGCATGGAGTGCTGGCAACCAGTGCAGGTGGCACATGTGGACAGCAGACAAAAAGGCTAGAATCAGTGCTGACCTCCAACACGCCCACACTCCCAGCAGAGAAGAAAGCTGATTTAGCTTCCATTTAAGAGCAGAGATTTGTAGTTGGCAGCTGGGGTTGCAATGCATACACCTCCTGCCTACAGACCACTGGTGCAAGGAGGCTGTCAGAGCTCAACACCTCTTCCAACTGCAGAAGAAAGGGAATAGAAAGTGGAGGGATGCCAGCTCAAAGCTTTCTGCTTCCTCAATGGAAAAATCTCTTCTAAGAACACCTCTCAGACAGGGAGGCATCAATGGCCTTACTGGGCCAAACAAAAAATTCCCTGACCAGAAGAGTACACCCTGACAATCCCACCCCCAGCACAGAATGGACATTGTGGCAACAAGGGACGTAACACTGCCAGCATGAACTGAATCAGCCTGTGAACTGAATCAGCCTGTGTGGGAAAGCTTACATACACCAACTGCTACAGTTACACCAGTGTAACCCTTGTGTGGGTGTAAGCTTGAAACACTAACAGCTTTTCCAGTTTCATTTGCCCTGCTGCCAGCCGGAGGACTCCTCAGGATGGCAGAAGGACTCCGTACTCCTTTCCTGTCCCATTCCCCTCACATATACAACAGGAAGGTACCAAGCTACTGCCTTTGCACAGGGACAACTGCTACAACCCACAATGTTAGTGTGGCTGCAAGACCCCTGCATAGAAAATCCAGGAGCTAGGGAAACACAGCAGGCCAGAGCCATAAGCGTCAGGCAAGATCCCTTATAGCAGGTTGAAGGTACCCTGGCTGCTCCAGGACTCACTCATCTAACCCTCCATTTCTCAGCCTGCCCCCCAGCTGTCCCTCCTGCTGGGGGAGCCTTTTCATATTACTCAGCAACTAGGATGCAGGAAAGCCACCACCCACCTCGCTATGGGTCACTCCAAGGCCAGCCTCCCGCAGGGCTGAAGGCAGCCAGCTGCTATGCCCTGTGCAGGCAGCACCCACCCAGCAGCACCTCCTTGCCACCCGGAGTTGGCGGGAGGCACCGCAACCCAAGCACCCAGGGCACTGCTGGCAGGACGCTGGCCAACTGCCCAGGTTCCACAGGAGGAGGTAGGGGAAGAGCTGCCAACAGGCAGATTTGTCTTTGTACTCCTGCAGGACCCACCTCTGCACGGTTTGAGCTCTTTGTTCAGCAGCAGCCTTGTGCCTGGTTTACTGAGCGAGCAGAAACGCTGCCCCAGGTACAGGAACAGAGAGAGCAGAGCTCCTCTTCTTGGCAAGGCTTCTCTCCTCTCCACCTGTGTGCTCTGCCCAGGGGGCCTCAAGGTGATCCCCCAGCTTGGCTACCCCTATTCCTGCCTGGGAGCAGGCTCTGAGCAATAGAGGGGTCCAGTCTCTTCCTCACTGCAGCACTAAAAGTGAAGATGGCAAACAGTGCTGGGGCATTTGCTATATGTACACACATCTCATTATACCCACCCATTTTCTCCTCTTCAGCCTCACTCTTCCAGAAGTTCTTTGAGTTACTTTATAGGCCTGAGCTCTCCTCTCAGCTCCTCTTTGGTTTCTGTTCCAGTGATCCATTTCTCACGAATTGCAGCAAACTTTCAACGCACAGCATAGACCTTACTAAACCTCAGCAGGGCAGAAACACTTTGTGTCTCTTGAAGACTAGGTTCCTGTTCATACCTTTGAGCAAGAGCCGAGTCCTCCCCCATCTACCCCAGAGTCACAATGCTGACTTCACATCCACTTCATAATCCAGCATCAGCACCAACCCTGAGCCATACTTCACTGTATCCTTCACTTTTGGGTGTCTGCCATGCTCCACACACAGCTACCCTGTGCATTGTGCGTTTTACACCAAAAGGTCTCATCTGGACTGTGACATTTCCCAGTTTGCTTTAGAGAAGACCATATGATAAGAATGGCATGAAAAACCTCAGTAAGATAAGACAGAGGGCATCGACTACTGCTTCGAAGAAAAGAATAGGTCTGTTGAGAGCTGGCTGCCACTTACATCCTGTCTTCCAAACTCATTCTCCAGGAACTGGCAGCTAAGCATTCTGGTCCATAATTCCCCTGGTTATTCTTTTTCCCACCTTTATAACACATCTAGGGGAGTGATCAAGTGCTAAAGCAACAAGGAAAGCCCTGCCTAAGGCAGACTTCTGTGGGTGAGCACAATGCAGGAAGAGATGTGCAATGATTCCCAGCTCTAGAGGAAGAGGCTGGCAACCCAAAGGATGCTATCGCTGCCACATCTGGCAAAGCACTCTTGTCCTGCTCTGAAATGGGTCCAGCCTCCCAGGAAGGCTCAACAGCACTTACCTACTTCCACAGAAGCCAAGGTAACAACTGCTGAAGAGTGAAACAGCCCTGTCACTGGTTTCAGCTCATAAGGAAACACAGCCCCAGACTCAGAAAGAGGGAAATCAGGAAGTGGGAGTCCTCTGGAGCACAGGCAATGCTTGGGACACAAGGAGACCCCCAGAAGCAGCCTCATACCCAGCATACAACAAAACTAGAGCTCTGCCCTAAGGCTCACACAGCTGTGCAGCACGAGTGCCTCTTCATCTGTCCCTCTGTGTACTGGGTCAGCTGTGAAATGCTGAGAGCTTTCATGGAAGCATTACTTATGTCCATGCAGAGATCTTGCTGCCATCTTTAAAAAGTACAAACACATTTACAAACGCATTGGGAAGAGGAACATGTTACAAATAATGATAAAAAGCCACCAGAGCTTGCAACTTGATAGATAACAGTCAGACAAGACCCAGATCCACAGAAAATCAGCCTCATTAATTCCACTGTGCACAGAACTACTCCTCAACCGAGAAATTGCTGAGCTCTACTCCAGCAACATCCTGTTTTTCTTCAGCCCTTCCAGCACTTTGAGCACTTCACAGTCCCCACAATCAACTTGTTTTTCAGAACTGTAAAGATTTCAGACTGCCTCAAAAGGGAAAATGACCAAAACTTCCTGACCCACAGCACATCAGACTCATCCTACCCTGCAACTACATCATTAGATCCTCAAGACATACCAACACAGGCTCCTCTTCTCTCACTGGCTGTGCCAACACCTCTACACAACCCTGGTCTTTCTCCCCTAGGATGACATCCTAGAAGCACAGCTCTGCTAAGTACCAGTGCTCAAGGGTGGATAGAGGATTGTCTAGGCTGGACACACGGAGCAAAACCTGAGAACAGCAGGCTGCTCACTTCTAGGTACCAAGAAGAACACAAAGAGAAGACTGCAGAGAAGTCACTTAAATACTGCTACCTTTTGCACAGGAAAGAAAACCAACAAACACTAGTGGGAGATGGCTTATTATCCCTCCAAAGTGACAATTCTTCCCTATAGAGCCCTACTTTTAGCTCTCCCCAGTGCTGGCAGGTCCACACTCAGTGCCCAGCCCTCCATAGAGGAAACACGCTCTATAGCAACCGACACCAAGGTCAGGCAGGCTGAGGCTGCTGTATAAGCACTCTTCCTGCTCCCACACATTCAGTAAAGGGCACTGAGTGTCCTTTATGCAGGCAGAAAACGCACTCAGAGGTTCCTGCAGAGAGGAGGGGAGACACCATCGTTCGCCTTTGGCAGGGGGAGGTTCGGACTGGAATAGGAAGACAGAATGCTCTTCCAATGAGTTCCTCAGGAGCTGGAAGTGCCCAGCTCCTACTTTATCCTGCTGCATTCCTCACGGCTCTGCAGGTGTTATGGCCCAGGTGTTCATGAGCACATTTCTGCTCTAGTTGGCATGTCCTCCCTATTTACAGGGAGCTCCTAGAATAGCCTGGCTTTCTGGCAACACCCATCTCATCTCCCCTCCCCTGCTCCAATTTGGAGGAGTGCTGCAGGAAGACAGGGAAGGAACATTCGTGCACTGAGCTTTGTGGCAGTTGCAGCAATCAGCTGGGAACTCACCAGCTAGCACATCCTGCCAGGCAGAAACCTTCCTCCTGTATTCGAGTGCATAACCAGGAAATCACTGAGCACCAGCAATTTCAGCAGCCCACTTTTCTGCCTCTGAAAACTGCTCCCACATGCAAGAGCTGGAAGCTTCACTGCTCATATCTTAAGCCCACAACAACTGCCACAACGCAAACAAGGATGCCAGACTAAATGGGTCCAAGTGAATCTTAAAGCTTAGATTATGATGCCTAATGCTAGAAAACTACAAAGGGCAAAAAGAAAAAAGCACCAGGGAAATCAGGAGTCAACCACAACAGGATAGAGACTTCAGGTCTGCACATGCCTCAACAAATTCAGTTCACTTCACTGTCTCCCCACATGTCCCTGGACCAAGTATGCGTGAGACACAGGGTACCGTCACAACTTGCACAAGCAATACTGTCCAGACAATAATTGCAGCTTCCTTCAAACTGCAGGTGACCTGCCAGCACCTGCTGTATAGAAGTGGGCACAGGTTTTTAGCAGCAAACTCTTCTGTAGGAGAAGGTGATCTAAGGGTATGGTAGTTGCAGAAAAACAACTGGGTCCTGGAAAAAAGCTTCCTGTGGAAAAGAATAAGTCTGACCCATAGCAAGAATGAGTGGCTACATTTGGGAGACAGATAACAAGATAGATTTAGAAATGGAAACACAGGGCTTAAAGTCTTTTTTCACAATAATTATCTCAGTCTCATGCTGTAAGACATGCTTTCACTACCTGGAGAGACAGCAAGGTTAGGTACTTGGGGAGCAAAACAACTTGATAAAAGCAGGGAAGGCTTTTTTTCCCCTTTGGACCTCTGCCAGCTCATTACTGTTAAACAACAGAATAAAGGGTCTCTGGAAAGACTGGTTGACCTTCAACGAAGCTAGAGGTGACATCACCAATACACAGCTGAGTCTCCACTCCCAAGGGATACTGCAACAAAACCTAAACCTAATACCTTGGACACTGAAAAATAAAATAAATGCAGTAAAAAGCAGAGTGCCAAGGTTGCAACCATTGCAGAGGCTTGTCACAAGCACAAGTTTACTCCTTATTTTGATATCATAGCATCAGAAAGCAAACCGAGACTGCAGGAGACTACAGGCAGCTGTGCAGAGCCTCCAAGGCTTCCACTGCACAGCCAGGACATATTGACACTGCCAGGAAACTTGCACACTGCCACACCACTGCCAGAAGAGCCACTGTGCTCATGAGCACCACCCCAGGCCACCTGCAGAGCCACGGAAAAGGGATGAACTGGTGCTGCTGAGCTGCACATCTGACAGCATTTCCTGAGCTGCTCCAATATGGGTAAAACAAGAAATACAATCAGCTCTGTATGGTGCTCAAGAACTTCACAGCTAAGAGCAGCTGCACACACACATGTTAAGGCTTTAGAAACAAAGGCAAGAGAAGGATGTTTTGCAAAAGAAGGGACAGATGGATGTGCAGTCAGCTTCAGAGTAACGTCAAGAGCTGCAACACAAATAAGAGCCAGAAATTAGAATGTAAATGCTGGGCTCCTAAAAGTAAGAACTGGTGGAATAATTGCAGTATATGGCTCCATCTTGGGATACGTGCCTGCTGAGATTCACGTGAGGCACAGAGCAGGAATGGTGCTCTGTGACGCATGTTACCACTGCCAGAAGTGCCTGGTACATCTCACGCTCACTTAGAGCCCCTAAGAACACACAAAGAGGAGATCAGTCAGCAGTCAGCACCCTGGGAGTTCACATCCAGCATATCTCTGAACTGCAATCCCAAAGCCAAAAGATGTCACTCAAACTCTGACATGCATGAGGTCCTCCGTCACCATTTGTCTCTGGCTCACGAGTTTCTCCACCCTACTGCCAAAAAAGGGAGCACCCAGAGTCCCATCTTCCACCTGAAGTTCTTTCCCAACCCCAGCCTCCAGCCTGGACCTTTCTTGCACTAGAGAGTTAAACCAACACACAGAAGACTTCAAGTACCACAGAGAGACTGTTGTGTTGCAAGTTCCTCCCTAATAGAGTCTGGCTGTTGTATTACTTGGAAGGGATGCCTAGAGGTCTCTTAGAGGTCTCTGGTCCATCCCCTCACTCAAAGCAGGTATCTGATCAGGTAACTGTGTCTAGTCAAAGGTTGAGTGTCTCCCAAAGTGGAGATCTCACAAGCTCTTCAGACCCCTGTTCCATGGCTTAACCATCCTCATGTGGGAGGAAAAAGAAAAAAGAAAAAAAAAAAGAAAAAAAACCCCTCATCTGAATTTCTTAGATAAACTCCTTATTACATTTGCTGAACGCCACTTCAGGACAAAGGGGCCAGACACCACAGCACTGGAAACTCACCCTAAGCCCAGAGGAAGGGAATGCAGCACATGCCTCTTTTCAGCAACATCCCACGAGGACAGGGTCCCTCTGTCCCATAGCAAGAGAGGCAATGCAATCCACCTGCAGCAGCAGAGCAAGGAGTGCATGCAAGGAGCTGTCTCACCCACGTTCTCCCATACCCAAAAACCAGGACTCTCCTTAGCATCCAGGCACCCCCTTGCATGGTTTTAAAGCCAATCTCCAAGGCCAGAAAGGCTTCACCCAAGCAGCTTCCCCAGGCTTTAGAGTCATGTGTAACTCAGTACAAGTTGACTATGCTGTTGGAAACAGCCCAGCCCTCCCTATCCCCTGGACAGGGATCAAGGCCAGGATTGCTTCTTTCAGCAGCAGCTGACGCATGCCAGCTCTAGTCGAGTGTGAAACTCCAAGGGTTTTTCTAGATACCAGAAGGCCTGTGTTGGGAAAGTCTGTGCTAACCATCAGGCTGCAAGAGCCCCAGGGGCTTTTAACTAGGACTAAGGAACTAGATTTGCAGCTCAAGTGGAAGGGCTCTCCTGCAAGGAGATACAAGGCTCCCTTCATGCTCTTTCCCTTCAAAACTAAACACTCCTCTCTGTCCCAGAAGCTTCAGCTCCCCATCACCTACAACCTCTAACAGAAAACACACTGTAGCACAACCTTCCTGAAACCCAGGGCAAGGTGGTGGTATGCTGGCTTTTCAGGGACTTGGCCACAGTGACTCAGGTTCACATCACTACAGGAGTGACCTGGGAGCTTCCCACTCCCCTCCCGCTTTCCAGCCCACAGCTGGAAATGGCAAGTCAAAAGCTACTAGATTTGTTCTGATTGACCAGAGCAAGCAATTCCCAGGTTACCAAAGCATGACCCAATTCCAATAAGCATACGTGCTCTGAGGAAGACAGAGGAGGTGGTCTGGTTGGCTTTGTATCAGATCACTCATTCCTCTCGAAACCAGAAAGGTCTTACTCCTTTCATTCATTAGTGATCAAAGAATACATACACTGGCAGCGACAAGGGTTAAAAAAACAGCAACCAACCAAAAAAAAAACCAAACAAACCCAAAACAGAACCAACATGTGCCACTAGCAGAAAGCCATTTTGCTCCTTATTGCAGTTCATGCTGTTTACAACCCCAGCTGGCCAGGGAAACATTCACTTTTCAGCAGGCCATTGGAACCAGAAAAGCAGTCTTCATCACCCCCACCAGCAAGCTTGTGCTAGCACCTCCAGATCAGCTGATAAGACCCTGTTTTTAAACTCTTGCTCATGTCTGCAGCAGCTCACCAAATCCATTCTACATCTGCTGTGCCTGGGACTACAGTGGAACACCAGGTTTTCCTGTTTCCAGGCTAGCAGAGACAAGAGCTAAGCAGCTGGAACGAAGCCAAGACAAGCATCTCTTCCTAGCTTCAGCATCTGATTGGGAGTCTCACTCTATAAAAGACAGAGTGAGAACCATTAGCTTGCCCTGACAGCATGAAGTAGTATTAAAGCAAGCAGAGTAATTCCCAGGAGACAGTGCCTCTGCAGGCATCTGTCTGATGTGAAGGCTATGCACTGGATGGATGTGCCTCAGGAGTACAGGAGATGGCCAGGACGCAGCTGGGACCAGCAAATGCCCTGGAGCTACTCTGCATACCCTGAAGGGCTCTGGAGGGCCCACGCTCCCTCCACGGTGTACCTGGGGCAGCTGCAAAGACCAGCTGACTGAAGGCTGCAAAACTGAGCTATTATTTCCAGAAACAAATAGGTCTTGTAAACTGAAACAAGGCAGCCAAATTCACAGAGACAAAGCTCTACCTGCATAATAAGCAAAGGATCTGTTTTACCTCTGGCTTCCCCGACCCGCTAGGGTTCTTTGAGGAGCTACGTGGCTCTTTCCTAGCAAATGAAGCCTTTATCCAGCAACTCTGCCAAGGTCAAAATCTTGCCACGTGTCCTTTGTGCTCCGAGAGCCATTTTGGTATTTGGAATTAATGCTGTTGTTCCTACCTGGACATTCCTCCAACAGAGCTGATGAGAGAACACGTGCTTCCTGCTCTTTCTGCCAATTACGGCAAAGCTCAGCCATGTTTATTTACCCTGTGTCTGAGCTGGCCAGATCTTTGACCTGATGTGTGCTGAACACCACCCTCCTTCCCCTCACGCAGAGGCGGGGGCGGGTGCTTTCCATGTCTCCAAGGTGGCACAGGAGACCAAGGGCACTAGAGAAGACCCTAGCATGGAGCAGCAAGAGAGTGCCAAATGCCAGCCATGCAAGACACAGGGAAGCCTGCAGTTGCTGGTGATGCGCCACTGCCTCCCACCATTGTGCAAATTTCTCCCGGCTGCCTGACCAGAGCATTCTGCTGCAACGCCATCCCCCAGCCCTTCTTCAGACACCTCCTCTCAGCCACATCCTCCCCCTCCCAGAAGCTTACCAGCAATTGCCCTCCCTGTCCCTCCCCACCTTTGGTAGGGTACACCTCCACTTCGGAACAGCTTAGTAAGCAGTTTATTAATGGGAGGAAGGCTGGAGGGGAAACAATGCTCTGAAAGTTTGAGAGCCATTGCTGTATGCTAGGAGCTGCCTCCATCATCGTTTCTCTGGCTTTGTCTGGCAGCAGAAGGCGTGCCTGCTGCGTATCCTTGGTACAAGCAAGCCGGAGAAGTCCCTTCATCCCTCCACAGAGAAATTCTGTGCCCACCTGGCTAACTGTAAGCTTCCCAAGGAGAAAAGTTTTCATCAGCTCTGCCCAAAATTGCACTTCAAAGCAGTCCTTTGTTAGAGGACGGCTGGGAACCCTGCCCGTCTCAGTCACCGGATGGGAATCCTCCCCCACCCCACACCGCAGAGGAGTTGTACCTGGCTGCCTGCAGCGGCTTGTCCAGTCTTGGCACTCCCGGAGGCCCCAGCACCGCAGAGAAGTGCAGGCCGTGGTGATGCAGGGCTCCCACCGCGTCTGCCGCGCTGCTGCCCTCCGGTTCTAGCAGAAGTGCAGGCACCAGCTCAGCAGCCAACCACACTGCAGCAGGGGGAGGGGAGGAGATGCAGCCAAGCTCCAGAAACAGGACAGCTGGACGCTCTCCTGGGAGCGTAGAAAGCACCACGCACGTCAAGCCCACGGTTCCCTCCTCGGGGACACATGAGAGCACCAAGGAGCAGAGCCCCCAAGCTGCCACCACACGCTGCCCAAGAGGCTCTACCCCACCATCAGGCTCCTGCTCGGACAGCCAAAGTCACCCCTGCCCTACACCCAGCTAGATCTGCTCCACACTATGCTTGATCTTGCAGCAAAAGGTTTTACATCCTGCTTGCTACCACCCTCCCCTGTGTCCTCACTGCTGACCCCACCCCAGCCCCTAAAGCCAAGCAGGCGGAGCTGCAGAGAACCCTCCAGCCCCGTGATAGCTACCGCTGTGCCTGCAGAAATGGCCAGATACAGGACAAGATCGCTGGGAGTCCTACTGCGTCAGCAGTACGCAGTGCGGAGCTGGACCAGGCACCGCCTGGAAGCGTTTGTTTGATCTCTAGATGCGTTACGCAGAGAGAGGACAAATGCCACAGCATCACATCATCCAACGTAGCCAGTGGACTGTTGCTACAGCCATCCCATCCACAGTAACACGCAACATTCACAGTGCTCTCTACAATGTTTTGTGAGCCTCTGGAGGCATGCTATCCCCAACTATCCACATCTGCCCAAGCCAGTGCTTCACTGGGATTCCTGTCTGTCCCCCAAGACGGGGAAAGGCTTCAAGTGTACCAGGAGGGAGACCAGCCATGTTGACATGCAGGCTCTCTCTTGCCTCATCTCACAACAAACACTTCTTCACCAAAGCATCTTACTGCTCTCCCTTCCCTTCCCCAGTTCTGGAGGGCAGCCCTGGCTGGCTATGGGGTACACATAGCTACAGCACGGTTGAAAAAAATTCACGCAAGTTACTTAGCAGGAGTGCAAACACGTATTATTTATCTTACGCTGAAAGCCATTCCTGGCAGTGAAGACACAGCCTAATTATAGAGCAGTGAATCCCGCAGCCTGTGTCTACAGCACCCTGGAAACAGCCACGACGGGACTTCAGGCTGCGCCACCGTTGCCATAAACACACGCCTCCCTCGGGGGCTCCCGGCCCCCACCAGCCGTCCCCGCGGGGCGGGCAGGAGCACAAGCAGCCGGCCCTGCCTGCACGGAGCCTGCGAGCACAGGGGCTGCCTGAGGTGGGTAGGAGCCGGCGGGCCCCCCGCCCCAGCCAGGCCCTGGGGCTGGAGGGGGCCGGGTCCTGCCAACCGCGGGGCACACCCCGCCGGCTCCAAAGTCCGCAGAACCAGCGGCCTTATCGCCGGCCCCACCGGCGGGCGGGAGCGCGCCCCGACAGGCGGTGTCACGGCGGCTCGATAGGCCAGGCCAGGCCGGGCCGGGCCGGGCGCTGCCCCGACCCCCCGCTCCCCCGGCGGATAGGGCACGCCGCGGTTCCCGGGACACATCGGGCCCGGGCCCGGGCCTGCGACACGGGCTCCCCCGCGGGGGGCCCGCTCCGCTCCCGCTGCTGGGGCGGGGGGGCGCCGCCCCCGCAGGTCGCCGCGCTCCGGCCGGCACCGCCTGGGCCCCGCGCCCCCCCGCCCCGCCATCTGCGTCCCCCGCGGCCGTGCGAAGGCTGCCCGGACCCGCGCCGCACCGAGCCGGGCGGGCGGCCACCCTCCCCACGGGCCCCGCGCGGCAGCGGGGAACGACAGAGCCCCAGTCGCCACAGCCCTACCCGGCACCCCCGCCCGTCCAACCTGCTCAGCGCTAGGTCTCGATGGCGGTTGCGGTCCTGGTGCGGCAGCAGCGATAGGGCGGGGCGGGGCGGGGCGGGGCGGGAACAGTGCCCAGCCCCCCCGCCCTCCCTCCTCAGCGGCACAGCTCCTTTAAATCGAACATGGCCGCCGCCTCGGCCCGCCCGCCAGGCGCGCGCCACCTCGCGACGGCCCCGCCGGCCTCCAGCGGGGCGGCCCCGCCCCGCCCCCACGCCCCCCTTCCGGTGCAGGCCCCGCCCCCCCAGCTTGGCGCAGGCGCGGCGGCGGCGGGGATGGCGGCGGGCTTGTGCCGCGCCTTCGGGGCGCTCCGGCTGGCGGCCGCGCTGTGCCGCGCCCGGCTCCCCGCCCTGCCTCGCGCCCCACCGCCCGGCCCCCCGCCCTGCCTACCGGGGGTCGCGCTGGGGGTTGCACGCCGCGGGCTGAGCGGCTCGGCGCCGCGCTGCACCACCGATCCCCTGTGGAAGTGCCGGGTCAAGTACACGGTGCGGCCCGTGGGCATGAAGAAGACGGGAGGGCGTGACCACACAGGTGGGCGGGCGGGCGGGCGGGTGACAGGGGGCGGGCAGGGCCGGTGCAGGCCTGCCTGCAGCCCGTTCCCTGTCCCACAGGCCGCATCCGCGTGAGGGGGATCGGCGGGGGACACAAGCGGCGATACCGCATGATCGACTTCCAGCGGCTGCGCTACGAGGAGGGGGCTCCTCCGCAGCCCTTCACCGAGAAGGTCATCAACATCCGATACGACCCTTGCAGGCAAGTGCGAGGCACGGGCTCAGCCCTGGGCCTGGGCGGTTGCGCCTGCAATGAGCCCCCCCCCCGCCCACCGTGGGTTCCCCGTGCAGGTCGGCTGACATCGCCCTGGTAGCCGGCGGCAACCGAAAGCGCTGGATCGTTGCCACGGAGAACATGCAGCCGGGGGACATCATCAAGAACTCGTCTCACATCGGCAGGATGGCAGGTGTCTGCCAGGGGTGGCCGCACTGGCCCTGACGGGGGCTCGTCGACTGCTCCCTGCCCAGCTTATCAGGTTCTGTCTTCCAGTGTCAGCCAACGAAGGGGACGCTTACCCGCTGGGAGCCCTGCCTGTCGGCACGCTGATCTGCAACCTGGAGAGCCACCCTGGGAAGGGTGCGCAGTACATCCGGGCGGCTGGTGCGTCTCTGGGCAGGGGACCCACCATTTGTAGCTGGGTTTGGCTTAGCACAGACAGAGAGGAGAGTAGGGAGGCATTGCTCTGGGTGGCCAGAGATAGGGAGTGCTGTCCTCTCTTCTCCCCATGTTAGGGTGCAAAACAGCCCTCCAGAGAGGCGGGGGCAGCTCTGGCCTGTCGCTTTCTGGTGATGCCTTGAGGTCCTGTCTTCAGGAAGAAGTGCTGCATGAAGGGCAATGGCGGGGGCTTTGGGGAGTTCCCAGCATGGGGATTTGCTTGCCACAGGGTGGGATAGTTTGTCCAGCTGCTCAGGGCAGCTGCCTCCTCTCTTCTTGCCTGCTGCAGGGACTTGTGGGGTGCTGCTGAGGAAAGTGAATGGGACGGCCATCGTGCAGCTGCCCTCCAAGAGGCATATGCAGGTAGAGGAGCCATGCTGTCCCTGACCTGACTGCTTGGGTATGCAGCCATGTGTCCTGAGGGAGGGCTGCAGCTCTTCTCTGTCCCCTAGGTGCTGGAGACCTGTGTGGCCACGGTGGGCCGTGTATCCAATGTTGACCACAACAAGCGGGTGATCGGGAAGGCGGGCCGGAACCGCTGGCTGGGCAAGCGCCCGCACACGGGCTTGTGGCATCGCAAGGGTGGCTGGGCTGGGCGCAAGATCAAGCCTCTCCCGCCCATGAAGAGCTACGTAAACCTGCCACGGGTCACAGCACAGGAGTGATGCTGGGGGCAATAAAGTACTCTCCACACCATTGCTGTTGCATTACTGCTGTCTTTTCTGCATGGAGCCTTAGGGGTGCTTTCCCCACAGGACACGTTCGGCTGCGTTCAGCCCTTGGCGGGGGTTGGGCTGCCAGGAGAGATGAGTGGGGGGCTGTGGGCTGCTTTGGCTTGAGCTTGGGCTGGGTGGGGGTCTTCGTGGTGTCAGAGTTCTGCACAGTCATGCCAGAACGGCCAGGCTCTTCCCCCGCCCTCAGCTTGCAGAGCAGTGAGGGCAGGTGGGCAGCCTTGTGGTAAGGCAGGAAGGTCACTGCCAGCCAGGGCGACCTGCTGTGCAGCTGGGGAGCACAGACCTGGACACAGACACAGACCCAGCGCCGGTACTGCCCTCTCTGCTCCCCAGCCGCCCCTTCTGCCACCGGCCGCGGCTGCCCCCTTCCCTCGCTGCCTTCCCCGTCCCGCACTGCCACAGCCCGCTGTCCCCCCGAGTGCCGTACTGCACCACCCAAGTGCCCCACATGGACCCCAGCCCCATGCAGGACCTGCTACCCCCGGGCCTGAACTATCCCCGCTCCACGCCGTCCCGGGCCGCCCGGTACCGCCTCGTCCCGCCCCGGCGCAGCCAGCCGGGGCCGGGCCGCCTGCGGGCAAAGCTTGGCCCCGCCCCTCTCCCGTCTGGGCGGGCCACCGCGCATGCGCGCTCGCCAACTCGGAAGCGGCGTGGGAGCGGTGGTGGAGGTAACGCGGCGCGACCCGGCCCGGCCCCACGATGGAGGGGGACGGGCCTGGCCAGGCCTGGCGAGCGCCTTGAGCGGAGCTGTCCTGTCCTGGGGCGGCTCCGGGCCTTTCCTTTTTGGGGAGCCCTGCGGGAGGCCTCGATACCGGAGCCCCGAGATGAGGCAGCACGGCCCGCCGGGAGGGACTGCTGTGGCGGCCGGGCAGGGCCGGGCCGGGCCAGGCGCTTCTCGTTGCCCTGGGAACTCTCGCTTGGCCCACGCTTAGAAGGAGCTTTATTCCTGCTGCCGGCGGGACGTGCCCACGCACGCCACTCCCCGGTAATCGCGTGTCGTGCCACCCGCCTTTAGCGTGCGCGCCCCAGGGGCCGGGGTGGCCAGGGCGCGGGCCTGCTGCTGGACGGTGCTTCCAGCCCCGGTTGGGTGATGTGCAGCGGAGCCCTCCAGCTCAGGCTTGCGCTGGCTCTCAGGTCCAACGTGCACGCTCCACCTGGCTTAGGGAGCTCTGTCAGCACACAGCTGGGTTTTGGAGCCGAGTTCCCCTGGAAAAGCTGCCCTCTGGGGAAACTGCTGTCCGCGTTCCTGCAGTGTCCACAGACCGTTTGACAGTCCAGATCACTATGTCCTGCCCTGTTATCCTGTTGGTGTATGTATGCTGTTTTCCAAGCTATATCTCATACTTCAGTAGTACTGTGTCTCAGGCTTACAGCACTGACTTTGAGTACAGCCAGTACAAAAGCACGTTTTATTTCTGTTACACTGCAATGTTACAAGCACTGTGACTCACAGGATTATAGATTTCTAGCCATAACAAAGCCTGTGCCTCAGCCGCCTCTCCCCAGCTCATGCTTCCCCTCTGTCTCTGCAGGGACATTTTCTGTCATGGTGAACAAGAGGCATAATGACAACCTGCTTGTGCACCTGGGACCCAAACTGCAGGCCTACCCAGAGGAGCTGCTCCGGCAGCGGCAAGGCCACGATGGCCAGCCTGAGTACCTGATCCAGTGGAGTGTCGTCAGCTTGGAAGAGAAAGCAGTGGGAGGTAGCAGTGGCTCCTCGGCAGAGACCAAGCTGGAGAACATCTCGATGTGGATGTCTGCAGAAGAGGTCTGTGCCAGCTGCCCGGCGCTGCTGGGCAAGAGGAAGCTGGAAGGGCAGTGGGTGAAGGAGGAGAAGGCAGCCAGCCCATTGGCTGCGGATGTTGCGCTGGATGAAGCCTCGCTGCTGGAGATGAAAGCTGATGTCAGGAGCCTGGTGCAGCGAGCTGTCTGGCAGCTGGCTGAGCCCGGGGCCCCCGAGTCCTCCATCCTCAACACCATCCACGTGCTGAGCGCGTACGCCAGCATTGGCTCGCTGGCAGGTGCCTTCAAGGAGACGGGAGCCCTTGACTTGCTGATGAAGATGCTGTGCCACAGGGAGAAGCAAATCCGTTTCAGTGCCGGCAAGATGCTGAGGGCCCTGGCTTCACATGATGCAGGTGGGGGCTGCTACTGCTCAGTGCCACTGAGGAGGTGCTGCTGGGGGGTGCCGGTCCTGTTGTAGGTGTGGGGTGCCTGGGAAGCAGTGTGTCTCGGGGCTTGTTGGCAAAAGGGGAAGAATCAGACTGGAGGTCCCAAGTGGCTCCTCGGTCGTAGTTGTCTGGGGTGCTCTAAGACATGGGAACTCTTTCCCCTGATGGGTTCCTGAGCTGGGATCGTGATTAACTGTTAGGAGTGTTAAGGGATGTTAGGGGTGGCTGTCTCCTCCAGCATGCCCAGCACCTCTCCTGCCCTGCCACTGGAGCCCAGCCAGGGGATCCGGGTTCCCTCAGGCTGACGAGTGCAGCTGCTGCTTTCCTGTTTGCCGGTTCAACAAGTAGCAAAGCTGAGCACCCATCCCAGAGGCACACGGACACACAGAGACACTGACGCAGCTGGCCACAGACAAGGCTCTGCCTTCTACAGCACGTACATATGGGACTCACATAAACACACAGACAGCCAAGTCCCCTCCTCCTCTTCGGCTGGCAGAGCCAGAAGGTCACTCGTGCCAGCATGCACAGCACTCTCCAGGTTCATAAGCACACACACATTCACAGATCCCTTGAGTACCAGCACGGCTCCTCTGTCTGCCCAGCACCCCTGCCTGGATCTGAGCCCCCCCTACCCACCTCAAGGGTCCCCCTGCTTGCCAACTAGTTGAGCTTGATGCTCACTAGCAAACACGTAGCACTCAGACACTTGTCCCTCACACAGTCCACATTCACAAGTCCCTTTGGGCTCCTAGCACAGACCACCACCCGCCTCATACCCCAGCCTGGACTCAGGACCTCCTACTTGCCAGCTAGTCCAGCATGAAGTTTTGCTAATGAGTTATACACACACCCCCACACACAGCAGGACTGAGGAAGATACAGATGCCGCCCCTTGCCCCGCCCAGCACCAGGCACTGCAGTCCTGCTTCAGCTGCTGATGCTGAGCTCCTCACTTGTCTCCCTCCCAGTAGCTGTATTTTGAGACACACACCCTTCCCTCCCCAGCAGCTGATGGCCAAGGACTCCACCCACTCCAGTCATTAGCACTGAGACCCTCACAATCAATCCAGTAGCTGGCACCACAGGCCAGGGGCACCTACACCCCTGGTCTGACTCCAGTAGCTGGCACCCAGTCCACTCTGTGCCACTCTCCCCAATAGCTGGTACTCCAGGCTTGAAGTCTGTGGGACCTCCCCCAGATCCAGAGAGCGATGGCCCCTCCAACTGCTGATGCCAGGACCCTTGCTCACTCCAGCCGCTGACACTACAGGCTGCAGGGTTCCCACACCCCCAGTCAAGCTCCGTTTGCTGGCACCAAATTCCACTCATGCACATGCAGGTCTCACCGGTAGCCAGCACTCAGTCCTTGCAGCAGACACACACATGAGGCAGAGAGATAGTTAGATCTAAGATTTAATAAGAAGATGTAGGAAAGCAGGACAAACTGCAGCAATCAGGCACAGGCCTCAGTGAGACAAGTGCGCTGACTGGCCGTAGTTTACACAGGACTGCCCCTTTTATACCCCTTTCTGTGCACCCCGCTCTGTGTTCCTTGCCATGCACATCGCCCGATCTGTTGGCATGGTTCCACCGAGCCCCCTCCAACACCCACGACCCTTAGGGTTACATCCTTATCGGTTGCAAAGTCCTAGTTTGCCTGCAGTTTCTTCATAGCCTGTCAATTAGTGCAGCTGATGGGGTTTGTTTCTGGTTTTTGTCTTTGTTAATGGTAATTGGTTGGGTTTTATATCTCTGTGTGTTTGTCTCCCTCCCTTTCCTTATCATCCCAATTTTACAAGGGCCTTAGTCAGATGATCTTACTGAAAAATAAGCATTCTCACACTCCAGGTGTCCTTACCAATTAGTGTGACTGACCAGATTTGTTTCTCCTCACTGCCTCCATTAGCATTTGTCAGTGAGGTTTGTGATTCTTTATCTTCTTGTTTATGGCTTCCTTCTTGCTATCCCTTTTTGCAGTCCTTGACCGGATACACTTAAAGGAGCAGACAGTCTCCTGCAACATACCCTTACAATGAAGACTTGTGCCAAGGGGCTTGGCAGAGCCCTGGTGGGTAGAGGCCTGGTCCTCACCCAGTCCTCTCATTTGAGAGGAGCTGCCATGGCTCAGAAGTGCCTGGCGAGGCTTGGGTGTCCCTGGAAAGTTGCTAGTGGTGGTGTGTCCCACAAGAGATATGGCTTTTCCTGACCTAGTGCCTGAGGTCCTGTGGCTCTCCAGTGGGGCAGATGGGGGGCTGATTCAGGTTAAAACTTAACTTTTTCTTCCCTGGAGCCCTGTTCTGGAGTCAGTTATTTGGGGTTGCTTCTTTGGGGGAATCTTGCAGCTTTAGGGGTGGAAAAAGTGCCATGTGGAGCAAAATGTTACCAATCCAGATTAAAGGACAGAACAGTTCTAGGTTCTAGGTTACACTGAGCAGCAAAGCTGGTCCTTGCCTGCAAGGCTGTCTTGCACAGGGAGGGTGGGGTGAGGGTTGTCTTTAGGGGACCTGAAGGGTTTCTGTTGTTGCAGGGAGCTGGGCCTATGTCCTGCTGTCCCTGAGCCAGCAGGATGGCATTGAGCAGCACATGGACTTTGACAGCCGCTACACCTTGCTGGAGCTGTTTGCTGAGACAACATCCTCTGAAGAGCACTGCATGTCCTTGGAGGGGATTCACCTTCCCCAGGTAGTGACAGGCCCTGCCAGCCCTGGGCCCGTGGGCTTTAGGGATCAGGAGGGGTGAGAGTGGGGAGCCAGAGCTGGTCTCCTTGTTTGGGACAGGAGGATAGTCAGCAGTGGGCAGCTGAGCAGGACTGGATATTGGGAGAGCTGGCACAGGATCTGGGCCTGGCTTGAGGCTGGGGGCTGGTGGAGAGGCACCTGGAGAGCCTTGTCTCTGAGCAGGGAGATGAGGGTGCACTGAGAGGTCTCTGCCACTGCCCACTGGTCCAGCGCTCTCATGATAGCCTCACTGTGGAAGGGCTGGAGGCGCTCTGCAGGCTAGAGTCTGACAGCCGTGCTTATTGCAGATCCCCGGGAAGCTGCTGTTTGTCCTGGTGAAGCGCTACCTGTGTGTCACTTCTCTCATGGACAAGCTCAGCAGTGGCGTGGAGCAGGGAGGGGAGCAGCAAGAGTGCGCTGTGCCCAGCCTTCTCACTGAGAGGAGCCCTGTGAAGCAGGAGTTTGAGTTCAGCATGGCTATGGCAAACCTCATCTTGGAGCTGGTGCATGTGATGGGCTGGGACCACAGCCATAAGCCAGAGCTGCTGCCCCAACACGAGCTGCGGCCTCGCACTGCTTGCTCCATCTTCCAGCACAGGGCTGCATCCTGTGCCGCTGCTCACGCAGCCTTCGCTCCCCCACCAAAAGAGCCCAGCATCTTCAAGACACGCTCAGCCTTCCCGAGCCGCAGCAGCTACGTGGAGTATGTGCAGGCAAACCTGGTGCACGGCATGCGTGTGCGCATGCTGGAGGACTATGAGCAAGTCAGCGCTGGTGACGAGGGTGACTTCCGCCAAAGCAATGACGGCATGCCGCCAGTGCAGGTATCCCCTGTGGGAAGGCAGGGGCTGCCGAGGGGCCTGTCTGCCTTGTTGTGCTGTAGGAAGCACGCAGCCTTGCGTGGGAGCAGTGGGGCTGGGCTCGCCTTCTCTCAGCTGGGTGTGCATCGGGCTCTCCTCCTCAGGTGTACTGGCAAGCCCTGGGCTGTACGTACTGGGTTCCCTGGCACATGGTGGAGATGATTGGCCCTTCGGGGCAAGAGGAACATGAGGGCCAGGAGAAGGTGTCCACCCTGACACACAACCACAAACTGGCAGCAGGTGAGCAGCCTGTCAGCTGGGCCTGCAGCTTCTCTCCTGAGCCCTTCTGCAGCTCCACGCTGGCCCTGTGGATTCTGCTGGTGCTGGGTGTTCGAGTGCATTGCCCTGGCTGGTCCAGGCACTGTGGGAACAGGTTGGGGGAGCAGTGAGCTAGAGGTGCCCATTTTGAGCATCTGCTTTTTCTGTTCTACAGCCCAAAGAGGTTCAAGTGAAGATAGTAATCCCCATCCCTACAGCTTCTAGGGTCTCCTCCCAGTGTGTTCCCCCCTCTCTCGCTGCCCTCTCGTCACCTCCCTTTCCCACAGCAGGTTGTGGGACAGCAGGGACCTCTTCTGCCCAGACAGTCTGCATGAACTCTTTCCCTGGGGAACGTGGGGTGTGCAGCAGAGAATGGGGGAATTGGTAGAGCTGACAGTGCCCTTCCTGGCTCTGCTCTCATGCAGTTGCGCAGCCCGTATTCTCCTGCAAGCCCTTTGGGGGGCTGTACTCCCTGCCTTACCTGGGGGAGCAGCAGACAGAAGCTGCAGAGGCCCTGAGCCATGCCGAGTGGTGGGAGTTGCTCTTCTTCGTGAAGAAGCTGGAAGCACAGGAGCAGAAGGAGATCTCCTGTCTCATCCAGCAGGACCAGGGAGAGCAGGTATGGGCCAGAGCCTGCAGTAAGGAAACAGGAGGGAGGGAGTGAGGGAGAATGTTAGGGAAGGGACTGGGCCCAGAGGAGGAGCCGGCAAGCATGAGCTGTGCAGGGACAGCCCGAACGGGACAGAAATGGGACTGAAATGGGAGGGTGAGTTGGGGATGGCAAAAGCGTGGGGAGCTGGGCACAGCAAAGGGGTGAGGGGAGGTGAGAGGAAATGCAGTCTGCCATGGCTCGGGAAGAGTGACTGTGCAGTGAGGTTTGGGTAGGCGAGGCAAACCCATGGGGTGATTGTGCAGGTTGCGATTGGGTGGTGAGTGCAGGTGGGAGGTCTGGGCTGGTGGTAGTTGGGTTGGGGAGAGCCAGGGGAGGGTGGAATTTGGGGAATGGCCGTGGGGGTCTCCAGCAGTGCAGCCTTTCTGTCTGTTCTGGCACTGGAGTCATAAGGGGTGTGGGATCTGTGGCAAGTCTGTGAGGGTTAAGTTGCTGCCATGTGTCCAGCTGTCAGAGGTGGATGAAGAAGCCCTGATCCAGCTGTCGATACCTGCGGAGCTGGCGCAGAAGGTGCTGCAGGTCTTGGAGAAGCGGTGCCAGGGCAGCACTCAGCGTGACCTGCGCGGCTCCCACATCTATGCCAAATACTTCCTCAGTAGAGGGGCTGAGCAGGATGGCGGGGGGAGTACCACAGCATCCTCAGAGGGTGCCAGCTGCAGGAGCACTGGACCTGAAGCCACGACGGCTGAGGCATCGAAGGAAGACCTTTGTGCAGCCACAGTGCCGCCCCGAGCCCCCGCTGCAGTGGCGAAGTCAGATTCGCAGCTGTTCAGTGAGCTCCTTGAGAGGGAAGGGCTGTTCCTCCCACAGGTGACAGAGGAGCAGATGAAAGGTAATCACGCGCTGGGGCACACACACGGAGCTGGAGGTGGCTCTGTTGCCTCGATGGAGGAAGGCTCTGGGCTGGGCATGGGAGGCGAGGCACCCAGAGGTTGCCTGAGGAGGGGGCGGCCTGCAGGTGCTGGGTCTGTGGGTGCACGGCACCCCGGGAGTTGCTGGGGGTGTTATTGCTAACCCTGATGCCTGTGTCCACGCCTCCCTCCCGCCAGTGTTGGGCAGCTCCAAGTGGGTGAGTGAGAGGGGCTCACTGGCCAAGATTGCAGCCGTGGTGGACGTGATCCAGAGCAGCAACTCAGAGGTGGGGCTGCGCTTAGCCGGGCTCAAGCACATCGTGAAGATCCTGGAGGAGCAGCCTGAGCCGGAGCAACAAGTTGGCAAAGCCCAGGGTGGGCTGGGGCCCAGGAGCGTTGGGTGAGCCCTGGGGTGCTGCGCACCGTTCCTGCTGGCTGGGGAGGGCCGTGTCGGCAGGGTGGGGAACAGTACCGGAGATGGGAGTGGGAGATGGCAGTGGAAGTGTGAAGGCCGGTAGGTCCCTGTGTGCTCAGCCAGAAGAGAGGTGGATCTTGTGTCACTTTGTCCCAGGCAGTCTCATTCCATACCCAGCTGCAGCAGAACCACGTGGGCAGGGAGAAAGTGCCTGTTAGGGCCTGGGGTGCCAATGTGCCAGCGGCAGTGCCAGGAGGCTCCTCCTGAGGCGTCCTTTCCCATGCAGGGAGAAGCTGGTGAAGGTGGCAGTGGAGCTGCTGAGCACGGAGGTGGCAGAGAAGGCCGTGGTGCTGGTGACGCTGCGGCTGCTGGCCGTGCTCATGGCACAGTACGACTGGCGCGTGCCCTTTGCCACAGAGGGCGGTGTGCGGGCTGTGCTGGCCTGCATGCAGCAGCACGCCTCCTCCGCCCTGGTGCAGCAGGCTGGCCTGGTGGTGAGCGTGGCAGAGGGGATGCTGTGAGTGGGCGGGCCAGGGTGCAGGCTCGCCCAGGTGTGGCGGGGATGCCCGCTGCCCTCCTGACTGCTGTTGACCTTGCAGGCCCTGAAGGTGCTGGTGGGAGCTGCGGCTGGCGAGCCAGGAGGTGCCAGTGGGAAGCCCTTGCCCCTGAACCACGCCGACGCGCAGATGATGCGGGAGATCTTTGCCAGCATCGGCTCTGCCTCCAGCGAGGGCTCGGCCAGCCTGCTGAGCGCCATCCCTGCTGCCATGAGCACCATGCAGAGGGTCCCAGGGTAGGGGCAGAGTGAGGGCAGCGGCCGGGGGTGGGGGGACCCTCTCTGTGGGGAGAGCAGGCAAGGCAGGCAGGTGGCTTGTGGGTGCAGGGGAGGCTCCGTGCTTGGGGGAGGAAGGCGCCTGCATCGCTGTGTCGCTGCAGGGGCTCCTCAGGCGTGCAGAACGGCTTGCTGGTGGTGAACATGCTGATCGACGGGCACCGGGGCCTGGCGGAGCAGCTGGCAAGCTGCGATCTCCCTGCCGTGCTGCAGAGCTGCTGGGACGGGCAGAGCCCTGGCTGCCCTCATGCCATGCTGGCCCTCAGTGTGATCAACCGCCTCGTCCCGGAGACGGCAGGTAGCGCGCTGCCCGCACCCCTGCCGTGCCACAGCCCCGCAGGTGCAGCGGGCAGGGCTGCCTTGTTGCTGGGGCAGAGCACCCGGCCAGTGCCTCTGCAGCGAGTGCCTGGGCTGGGCCCACGTGTCCTTGTCGTGGCAGGCAGAGGGGCCCCGCTGGACATGAGGGACGTGCGGGTGCTTCTGGATGGCCTGGGGGATGGCGTCTTGTCCAAGGATGTGGTGGTGGCCCTGGAGCGGCAGCTCTGCGGGGAAGGCCCCGTCCCCTGTGGTGAGGCGGCCCAGCTGCTGCAGGACCGCAGGTGCTTCAGGCTGCTGCTGCGCAGCCTTGAGCTGCTGGGGGCAGAGAAGGCCGTGAGCCTGAGCATCCTCAGGTGGGTCCAGGGGGATCTGGTGGGGGTCTGGGGCTGCCTCAGCAGGTGTGTGAGTGCTGGTGGTGGTGTTGGGGGCACAGGGCATGTGTTTGTGGGTGCTGGTGGGGCTGTTCTTCTTCAGCAGGGGCAGGGGCAGGGGCACCCTGGCACGTGTCCTGGGGCACAGGGCCATGTGGGGACAGCAGCACGTGGCTGGGTGCTGGTGGGTACGCGCGGGGGCAGCGCAGCACGTGGCTGGGTGCTGGTGGGGTGTCTGAGGTGCCTGGGGTGCCGGCCTTGCTGGCGGGGCAGGGAAGCAGGGCTGCCTCTGGCCCTGCTGTCTGTGTGCCCCGGCCTGAGTGGGCCCCCTCCGTCACTCAGGATCCTGCAGAAGTTCCTGGACGGTTACGAGGAGGATGTGCTGCCCTGGCACGAGTGCGTGGAGCCGTGTTTGTCCTCCCTGAGCGCCCACAGCAGGGACCGGGAGGTGAGGGGGCCCCGGGACTGCTGGCAGGCGGGGGCGGCTTTGCTGGCTGTGCCGTGCGTCGGCCGCGCCTGGCATTGGTGGAGCCGGGTCCCCGCCTGCAGCAGCCCGGCCTTGTTTTGGCCAAGGTGCTGGGAGAGACGGGGAGCGGCCATCCCACCCATGGCTGCGTGCCCGGCGCCGTGCCTGGCCAGGCTCTCGCGGGCGCTGCTGTGGTGTTGGGGTGGAGGGGCTTGAGCCCTGCAGCCCCCCGGTGCTGGGGCCTGGGGGGCTCCCGGCACCGGCCCGGCTGCTCACAGCTGCCTGCTCAGCAGGTGGTGCAGGAGGTCGTTGGCTTCCTGCATGGCCTGGCCACCGCCAGCAAGGACTGCGCGGTGGTGATGTGCAGTGCGGGCGCCCGTGAGGCTCTGTCCAAAGCCCTGGACAAGCACAGCATGGTCCCGTCGCTGGCGCCAGCCCTGCTCAACCTGGTGACTGAGTGTGAGAAGTTCGCCAGCCTCTGCAAGAAGCTGACGACCAGCATCTTGGCTGGCTGCATCCAGGTGGGCCTGGGGAGGCCCAGCTGCGCTGGGGCTCTGGCTCTTGGGGCCGTCCAGCTGTCCCCAGCACCAAGGGGCGGCCTTGTGCTCTCTGCCTGCTGCAGCCCTGCGGTGGGTGAGGGGAGGAGGACACAGGGTCCCCAGTAAGAGCCTTGCCCTATCCCGTAGCTGGTCCTGGAGCAGATTGAGGAGCACCGCCGGAGCCAGCAGCCCATCAGCATCCCCTTCTTTGACATCTTTCTGTACAACCTGTGCCGAGGTGATTGTGGGGAGCAGGAGCTGGAGCCCCATGGCTGGCGTGTGCTGGCCTGGCGGCTGGAGGCTCCGTGTGCTCTCCCCACAGGCTCCAGCGTGGAGATGAAGGAGGACAAGTGTTGGGAGAAGGTCCAGGTGTCCTCCAACCCCCACCGGGCCAGCAAGCTCACGGACAGGAACCCCAAGACCTACTGGGAGTCGAATGGCAGCACTGGCTCCCACTTCATCACTGTCCACATGCAGTGTGGTGTGGTGGTCAGGTGGGGCTGGGGGGGAGGGCTGGGGGACCTTGGGGCTGGGAGGGCCGGCGGCTGTGCAGGGAGGAGAGGACTTTGGGGATGTGTGCGGTCCCTGTCCTGGGGGTTGCTGGATGTGGGCAGTGGTGCGTGGGGCTGTCAGGGCCCAGGGCAGGGGGGTTGGGGACTGCTGGGGAGCAGCGTGTTTGCTGTGCTGCAGGGAGATGAGCATGCTGGTGGCCAGCGAGGACTCCAGCTATATGCCGGCCCGTGTGGTGGTGCTGGGGGGAGAGAGCCCCGCCAGCATCAGAACCGAGCTCAACGCGGTGAGTCTCGCACGGGCTGCTCAGGCCGTGGGGCCCCGTGGGAGCTGTGGGCTGGTCCTTGCTGAGCTCTGTGAAGGTCTTTCCCTGCTGTTGGGGCCCTGGGAGGTGCCCCAGAGGGAGGTGGGGGTGGCAGGAGTGGTGCTGCGGGAGCCGCCTCCTGGCTGTAGGCTGCGGGTGCTGGAGACTTGGGCACAGGCAGCCCTGCAGCCCAGTGTGCAGCAGGCTGGTGTGCTGGGGCTGTGAGCCACAAGCAGGGCCCTGGTAGGGGTGCCCAGTGTCTGTGTAAGGGCTGCTGGGGGGGACAGAGGCCATGGCTTTAATGGGCGGTGGCCAGGGGAGCATGCGGGGTGGCTGGTGCTCGCTGCCTGGCTTGCTGAGGGCTCGCCGTCTGCCTGCAGGTGACTGTCCTGCCCTCAGACAGCAGAGTGATCCTGCTGGAGAACATGACCCGCTTCTGGCCCATCATCCAGATCCGGGTGAAGCGGTGCCAGCAGGTAGGGGAGCAGGGGGCCGGGCCAGGGAGCTGGCAGTGTGGGGTGTTGGGGTCGTGTCTGAGGAGCTGAGCGTCGCGCTCTTCCGTAGGGTGGCATTGACACACGTGTGCGTGGCATCGAGGTGCTGGGTCCCAAGCCCACTTTCTGGCCCGTCTTCAAGGAGCAGCTGTGCTGGCGGACGTTCCTCTCCTGCACTGCTCGGGCTCATGCCTGGTGCCAGGAGATCTGCCGGGATCGGGGGCGACTGCTGCAGCTCTTCAGCAAGTGAGTTGTCTCCTGGCTGCGCCATTGTGTCCCCGGTGTCCCAGGGCCTTGAGGGACGGTGGTGGCAGGGTGAGGGGACTGCAGGGCAAGGAGAGGAGCAGCTGGGTGTCCCACCTGGGCAGGGAGGGGCCCTCACTCCTCCCTGGCCACCAGCAGTCCCAGAGGGCCAGGGCCACCTTGGGGTCCCCCAGGTTTAAGCTGGGCGCATGGGCAGGGTTAACCCACCAGAGAGGTGCCCCACGGGAGCCAGCGCACCCTGACGTGGCGGAGGTGGCTCAGGCACGGGCAGGGTCTTGTGGCCAGGGGTGCTGCGCAGGCCCCCAGTTTGGTGGGGGCCCTGAGGGCCCCAGGCCCAGCGCGGGCAGGGCCCCAGGGGCAGCGAGAGGCCCTGGTGCTGGGGGCGAGTGGGGCTGCTGAGCTGCGTGCGGCACTTTGCTTCCCTGGGGGGATCCCCCTGGCCGTCGGAGGTGCCCGGCAGCACCACATGCTGCCCAGTCGCTGTTGCAGGCTGAACCGGGCGCTGCAGTACGAGCAGGGCTTCGCCAACCGCTTCCTTCCTGACGACGAGGCGTCCCGGGCCCTGGGCAGGACGTGCTGGGAGGCCCTGGTGAACCCCTTGGTGCAGAGCATCACCAGTCCAGGTACCCTACGCTCTCCCGGGCTTGTCCATGCCGTGCCCGAGGCTGAAGCACCCCACTCTGAGCCTGTTTGGCTTCACAGACCCCCATGGCATCAGCCCTCTGACCTGGCTGCTGAGTGAGTACCTGGACAGCCTGGAGCCGCCCCGCCGTGCCACGAGCCGCAGTGCTGCCTTTGGTTCCTGTGTGCGGCGCCTGACCCAGCTTCTGGCGCACATGGACCCCGGCGGCCCAGAGCCAGAGGAGCCAAGAGCAGCTGGTGAGCGAGGGGCTGCCCTCCTTGGGGCTGGGAGGGCGGCAGTGCAGAAGGCCAGGCTGTGGGGATCCGCTGGGGAGCTCTGGGGAGGGCCGTGTAACACAGGAGGCTCCTGAGCCGGGCAAGGCTTGTGGCAGTGCCTCTGCAGTGGCCGTGCCTCTGCAGTGGCCATGCCTTCCCAGCATCTCCTCTGCCCTGCATCCTCCAGGGAGAGGGGGAGGCTGCTGGCGGTCAGAGCGCAGAGCCTGCCCACAGAGCCGTGCTGAGCCTGGCGTTGTCCCTCGGCAGGTGGGAAGGAGGGGAAGAACAAGGAGGTGCTGGCCAGGGCTGCGAGGGCGGAGGTGGAGAAGTCGAGCAGCCTGTGGGGCATCTTGCAGTGCTGGCGTGGTGTGGTGCAGCAGCAGGTAGAGCTCAGAGGGCCGGCCATGGGGGACAGAGAGGGCGCGTGGGACCCCGCAGCGGGTGGTTACAGGGGGAGCAGGGCCTGGCGGTGCCCTGGGAGTGTGGGGAGGGTGCAGGGCTGTACCTGACCTCTGCGGGGCCTGAAGGAGTGTGGGGCCAGCCCTGCCAGGCTTGCCACCTTGGCAGGGTTCAGGCATGAGCCTGGCCCTGTGCCCAGGCTGGTGCTGCAGGCTGGGAGCCAGGTACGGTGTTGGGCTACTTATTCCCTGCTGGGCTGCAGTCCTGCCCCTGCAGCCCCTGCCCAGCCCTCGGGGCTGCGCTCCCGCCTCGCCACAAGCTCTCGGTAGCCTGTGGCAGCACCAGGGCCTCCAGCTGGCCCCTGGCTGGGACCTGGGTGGTTGGTGTCAGCAGAGCGAGACTGGGGCTGCAGGCGTTTCTGCTGGCCATGGGCGCATCCCACTGCGGGGCTCACCCCTCTCGTGCTGCGTCCCACAGGTGCAGCAGTTCCTGGAGGCGGAAGGGCAGGCGCCGGACCTTGTGGAGCGATACTGCGGGCTGTACCAGCGCCTGCGCGGTGCCACGGAGGAGCTCTTTGGGCAGCGGGCCGCCTTTGTGCTGGCCCTGGGCCAGGGCTTCGCAGGGGCTTTGCTGCAGCTCTCCTTCCCCACCACCCTGCACGTGAGTCGGGGGAGCGTGACACCAGCGCCGGGGTCCAGCCCCACCGGCCCCTGGCACGGGCTCGGAGGCTGCCCTGGCCCACGGCCTCGGGGCGAGCTCTTGGTGGGTGGTGTCCTGGCCGCGCACTGAGCCACGGAGCCCCTGGACGGTGCCCACCTGCGGGTGTGCGGCGCTTGTCACTTGTCATGGCATGGCCCTGGCCCCAGTGCACTCATGTCACAGGCTGGTGCCTGGGCACTGTTGGCCCCTGCCCAAGAGCCCCAGAGTTTCCCAGCTGCTGCCCCCAGGGCTGTTGCCCCAGCCCTGCCCTGCGGCCACCCGGGGAACCCCCTCTGCAGCCAGCTCTGTCCCTCTGCAGGTGAGCGAGCGGTTTGCCCGCTACCTGGATGGGCAGATCCAGGAGCTCCACGGGGCTGCGGGCAGCACAGAGCGACTGCAGCAGATCCTGGAGCCCTTCATCGTCTTCAGTGGCCTGGAGCTCGCCCACACCTTCGAGCACTTCTACCGGTGAGGGGTGCCGTCTCTCACGGGACCAGAGGGCCTGGCGCGGCGTGATGCGGTGTGGTGGGGGAGGCACGGGCGGCACGGGGGCTGTGGCTGAGCCCGGCCCGGTGTGGCAGTGGTGTTCCTGCTCTGCTGCTCCATGCTCTGGTTTGTGGAGGGGAAGGCTGTGAGGGCCCGTGGGCGCTGCCAGTCTGTGGAGGCACATTCCCTGCTGGCGACAGGGAGGGGAGACAGGTGCTGCCGGGCCCGTGCGCCTTGGGGTGAGGCCTGGAGCGGGGCCGTCTGTGTCTCCTGGTGGGTGGCTGATGGCCACAGGGCTCGGGCTGGCCCCTGACCTGGCGGCTGTGGCAGGCACTACCTGGGGGACCGGCTCCTGGCGCAAGGGCCGTCTTGGCTGGAAGGAGCCATCGTGGAGCAGATCGGGCTGTGCTTCCCCAGCCGCTTCCCCCAAGAGATGCTGAGCAACTTGGCTGAGTCAGAGGAGCTCCAGCGGCAGTTTTACCTCTTCCAGCTGCAGGAGCAGGACAAGCGGCTGCTGGAGCTGGACGCGGGCCTGGACGAGGTGAGCTGCTGGTGGATGGGGAGGCTGGGAGCCGCCTGTGTGCCTCGCAGAGGTCCTGGGGCCTGTCCTGAGCCGCCCTCGTGTCCACGTGCGCAGGCGCTGGGGGCGGCCTCGGCGGCAGAGGTGCCGGAGGTGAAGGTGCTGGCCCTGTCCCCACGCTGCTGGCCCGTGTCCCCGTTCTGCTACATGGATGAGCCTGGGAGGTTTTTCTCGGCAGCCCTGAGCTCCCCACTGGATGAGTTCGCCGACTTCTGCAGGCGGAGTGAGTGTTGCAGCGGTGGGTGTGTGGGGGGGTTCTGGCCGGGGCCCGGGCACTCCGCAGCAGCTCAGCCAGAAGTGGCCGGAGTGCCTGGGAGTGCTGGGGATGCCCGCAGGGCTGGCCCCGGCCCTGGCGCTGATGCTGTCCCTGGCAGGCCAGAGCCGGCTGGGCTGGGCATGCACGAAGCCGTGGCAGCTGCAGTGGACGTGGTTGGGCCACGCTGAGCTGCGATTTGGAGACTGCGTCCTCCACGTGTCCACGCTGCAGATGTACATCCTGCTGCGCTTCAACAGCGCCGAGGTAGGAGCTGGGGCCATGGTGGGGTGAGTGCGGCAGCGGGTGCTGGAGCATAGCAGGGCCATGTCCTCCCTTCCAACGGGGTCTCCAGCGGTGGCTGGGGCACAGGCCCCTGCCTTGTTTGGCTGGGCCTGTGGCTGGTGGGTCCTGGCCGGCCATTCCCCTCCCATGCCCTCCTGCAGGAGGTGGCTGTGGAGGCCCTGCTGCAGGCTACGGGGCTCCCTGCTGACCTGGTGCACCATGCGCTGACGCCGCTGACCCACGGCGAGAGCATCCTAGTGCAGAGCTGCACGCCAGGAGGTGAGTGTGGGGCTAGGGCGTGGCTGGGGAGGTGCTGGTCTGAGCCCCAAGCGGGTGCTGGAGTAGGGGTGCACGAGCTTGTAGGGGAAGCGAGTGGGCTGGGCTGAGTCTGTTGGTGCTCAGGGCACAGGTCTTTGTGTCAGGTTGGGGCCTGAGGTAACGTCTCGGGCTGGGGTGGTGTGTGGAGCTGGGCCTTGGGGCTGTGCATGGGGCGTGGGTCAGCATGGGTGGTTGGGTCTCAGCTCGATGTGTGGGCTTGGGGACTGGGGCCAAGGGTTGTGTGTGTGGCTGTTGCTTGGGGCCACATGTTGGGGCAGGGACGGGGCTGCCACCTGTGAAGGCAGCAGCAGGAGGCCCAGGGTTGGGTCCAAGAGCCACACATGTGTCCTGGGGCTCCTTCAGGGCCCAGCTTGGGGGGGCCCTGGGCTTGGCTGACCCTGGACCGGGCCCTTGGGGCTTGGCTGACCCTGGGCCGGGTGCTAGCTCCAGGTGCTCTGCGGCTGAACCGGGCAGCCCTGGCCCATGCCTCTGGCCGCCACCTGAGGCTGCTGCCCCAGCAGAGGTACCTGAGGGCAGAGAGGGCTGAGGTCAGCGCCCTGGAAAGGAAGAGGAACATTCTCTGCTGCCTCATCACCCGTATCCTCAAGGTGGAGAAGCAGCTCCACATTGACAGCCTGGTGTTTCGGGTATGGAGGGCTTGAGGGGCAGAGAGGGGCCGCCTGGGTGCTGTGCCGCACTGCAGTGTGGGGCTCCCTTGCTGCTGTAGGTGATTGATGCCTGTCAGAAGGGTGAGTTGGGGCCAGGGCTGCAGTTCCTGAGCTTCTGCTGCCACAGCGTGGATGTGCTGTCCTGTGTCCTGCACCTGCTGAACCAGGGCTATCTCCGGCGCCAGGAGGGGAGGCCTCATGTCTTGGAATACACCTCTGCTGAAGCCACAACACCCTCTAGCTCCCAGGTCCAGCCCCAGGTTGCCTTCCAGACTGTAGAGATCAAGATGGCAGCAAGCCCAGCCTCTGCCGGAAGGAAACAGACTTTTTCCACTTTCAGGTAGACAAGGACCTGGCTGGGCTGGGAGGACACAGGCTGGCTCCAGTGTGGCTCTTCCTGAGTATTTGTGGGTTTTATTTTAAATAAACAAGCCATGCTCCACCAGTCCCAGTTCGTAGCCCATTGGAGAGCTCAGCTGGCCCCTGGGTGGGAGTGTGGCCTGGTCATACCAGTGGTTGCTGTGCCCAGGCAGCCCTGACAGCTGTGCTTGCAGAAGTGGTGGGAGTAGCTGCCCTCTGCCCACATTTGTTCTCTCCCAGCTGTGCTGGGCCATGTCCTCAGGCATGGAGGGACACACACACACACACACCCCCTGCCATAATGGTACCAGCATTAATTTATTAAAATTAATCCCGAAAAGTAACCGTACAATAAATTTAAAAAAAATAGAATCTTGTAAAAAAAAAAACCCAGGTGCCCCTATGCCACACCTCCAGCTGGCAGCACCATGGGGCAGGGCTGGTCAGGAAGGGATGGGGAGATGAGGGTGACCTCCAGCAGCCTGGGGACAGCCTCGGCAGAGCTATGCCAGCAGAAAAGCTGCTGAGGCTCAGCCCCGCAGGGCAGGGCTGGGCACAGCAGCGCGAGGCTGGCAGCAGGGCTGACGAGGGGCAGTACAGGGTTGGTGGGCCCTGCTCAGCACCTGTCCCCTCCCTGCCCCGAGCGATCCTGCTGGCTCCAGCGCTGGGGCACCCGCTTGGGCCCAGCCCAGCTGAGGCCCCGGCGGGCCAGGGAGCTGGCCGGGCAGGCGTAGCTGGGGAGAGCAGGGCCCAGAGCCCTTTCTGTGTCCCTGCAGCTGGTGCTAACCCTTGTCCCTGGGTGCTGTTGGGGGTCATGGGAGGCAGATGGCGTGGTGCCCTGGCTGGTATTGGAGGGTGCATGGACCCGGTCTCACTGGCCTCACCTTCATGGGTCTTGGCCCACAGGGAGTGGTGCAGGTGTGGTATCTCCCTCTGCAGAGCAGTCAGGGGCTGGGCCGCAGAAGAGACGGGACGAGCGTGTCCGTCTCTCTGCCTCCCAGTCTCCTCCTGCGACCCTCCGCAGCTCCATCCTGGGGCTGCCCCCGCATCTCACACACTCTTTGAGTAGCCGAAGATGCCCACAGGCAGGTACTTGACGTGCGTTGGCCACTGTGCTGCCAGCTGGAAAAACTTCACATCGTTCCACTCCACCCCATCTATGGAGACTGAGAGAGAGGCTGCGGTGAGGCACAGCCCCGCCACAGGCAGCCTGTGCTGCTGAGTCTGACACCTCCAGCCCCGTGGGGCTCGCGCCTCCCCTCACCTCGCAACATCGTGTTCTGGTGCTTGGCTGTGCAGATGAGGCGTGTGATCCCTTCGATGACTTGGCTTTTGGGTTCCAGGTCCTTCTCTTTTGGTTTCTTGCTCAGGAACATCACTGGGGGCCAAGGACAGAAAGGACCAACGTTAGGATGTCCCCGCGTGGCCCTGGGCGGGAGCCCTCACCCCAGGGCTGGCTGCACTGACTGGCCCTGCTGGGCCGGGTCTCAGCCCTGCCCTCCCTGCGGGCTCCCCCCCTGCCCTTTTGCAATGGACTGTGGCCCCACAGCCGGCGACCACCCCAGGGTGGGCTTGGTTACCTTTCTTGTTTTTCTCCTTGGTGACCACAGTCATGGCCATGGTGCTAGGGGGCACCAGCTCCCCTGTGCTGGGGATGCGGCTGACCTGGAGTGAGCGGAAGTTGCTCTTGAGTGTGTTCTTGATACCAATCTCACGCTTCTCGCCCTCCTTCTTCCTGTCCAGCCCCTGTGTCGTCCAGTAGTCCACCTGCAGGCCCATCACCTCCACACCAGGGCTCAGAGACCTGGGCAAGATGGGCAGCACTATGCAGCACACAGGTGGTGTCCTTGCTCCTCTCCTTCCCCACAGCCCTGCTGCAGCCTGCCCTGGGAGCACACTGGCCCAATAACCCCAGGATGTGGCAGCCTGGCCCGTGAGCACCTCAGACCCTCCCACCCCAGCACCCACTGCCCCAGACTGAGCGAAGCCTCCTTACCCAGCACCGGAGAGGCCACTGCTGACGGATGGGGAGGGTGGTGGGGTGCTCACAGTCTCCTTGCCGTAGGAGGCTGCTCCACCAGTGGCTGGTGCTGAGCTCAGCAGGGAGGGGGTGCAGGCTGTGGCATCATCTGAGTCCACTAGGGAGGAAGAGTGTGAGTCAGGGCGGGCTGGAGGACATCAACAAGGGCCTCCCCACAGTGGAGAAGGGAGCCAGGGACTGTGGGCTCTCAGGGACTCACCAGAGGCGCTGAAGGACTGCTCCACCAGGCCCACCTTCACCACCTGCAAGGTCAGACAAGTCAGATGATCCCCAGCTCCAGCAGAGCTGTGCACTGCCCCTCTCCCCCCAGCCCCAAGACACACTCACCCCCACAAAGGGTACAAACTTCTGGCAGGAGTCCTCGTCGGGGCTGCACAAGGAAGAGAGGCTGGTCAGGGTCTGGGTGGGCTGAGCACCGAGTGCCATGTGGCTAGCCTTGTGGCCCAGGGACCCCCAAACTGGCAGGGGTCAATGCTGGCTCACAGCCCCTGGGACGGTCTGCTCTGCCCTCCCACCCATGTGACCCCGTCCCCGACATGGCAGCACAGGGCACACTACACACGGAGGCAAGGAGCTGTCCCCTCCGGTGCTGGGAGAGGGCTTGCATGCGGGAGGGCAGCCCTGCCCCGCTTTGGGGTCACAGCTCCTCTGCACGGCAAGAGGGATGGACGCACATGGGGGGAGGGGGGGGCCAGGCAGCGGCACAGCAAGCACAAGCCAATACCTGATATAAAAATCAAAATACAGACTTCTCTTCCTTGGGTGCCAGAAACCAAGAGAAGGGAGAGGTGAGAGTGCAGCTGGAACACGAGCGTCACCCCCCGGGCAGCACAGTGCCAGCTCGCAGCCCCCAGCCCAGCCCAGCCTGGCAGCCGGTCCCCACTGTTGGGGCTGTCACAGCCCACAGCTGCTTGAAGGGCTGAGCACACCAGGGGGTGGCAGGGGGTGGCACCATGGGCCTCTCACTGTGGAACCCCAGCTCCCCTCAGCACTGCGCTGCTCACCGGCAGAGTAGAGCGCGGGGCCTCGCTCGCTTGTCCCCCGTCTCCCACAGCCCTGTCCCGGGCACAGCCCAGACGGGGGCCGCACAAGGCAGGACAGGCGCCTCAGGGCCATGCTCACCTCTTCTGCTTATATGTCAGCATGGCCTCAGAGATGGGGAGCTGGTGAGAGAGGCTGGCTCCAGCGATGAACTGGGCGACGCGGCCCGCAATGTCCACAGTGTCTGCAGGTGCAAAGAGCAGTGAGGGTCTTGGTGGCAGCTGGGCTCCCCTTCAGGGCACTGCTGGCCCCGGCCTGCCCCCCTCCTCACCTGCGACGGGTGGCTCAGCCCTGCTGAACAGCTCCCGCCACGCTGTGTCCAGGAAGAGAGTGCTGTATTTGTTATCCACCGAGGCCAGGTACTTGGCCAGAGGGTGAGAGCCTGCGGGTGAGAAAGGGTGACATTGGCTCCAGGCGGGGGAACCCAGGCGGTGGGCGAGGACAATCCTGGGGCTGGGCTCGTGGTGGCTCTCACCCAGCGGCACAAGCAGGAAGCGAAGGTAGTTGAGCCAGTCTGGTGTCTTGCTGGCCAGCTGCTCCACGAAGAAACGGAGGACAACGCTCAGGTAGCTCTGGTCTCCCGCCACCACCACCTTCACCGGGGGAGGCATGTGGGAGTTACAGTTACAGCTGCCAACAGGAGAGAAAAGGAGACTGTGAGGGACGCACAGTGGCTCAGCAGGTGGGTCGGGGGGCAGAGGATATGCCCTGCCAGACCAGCAGACCCAGCATCAGAAACCCATTGCTGACAGTTTCCAGCTCGCCGAGTGCTGCCATGGGCACAACCAGCAGCAGGATCCCTCGCCTTCCCCAGGGCCCACACCTGCTCCTAGAGTTGTGTCCACAATCCCAAAGGGTCCTAATGAGCCCTGGGGGAGCCAGAGCCCTTCCCAGCCCTTGTCTGCAGTCACACGCTGAGCCCAAGCTGTACTCACTATCGCTGGATGCGGGAGACGGTGGTGTTGAAGGCTGCCTGGATGTCCGCCACGGAGCAGGTGGATACAACCAACTGCTTGTGCGCCTGGAGCTGCTCACTCACGTACTGCCAATGCAGAGAGCTCAGGTTAAGGCACACTGGGGGGCCATGGCTGTCCTGGCCAGCACCAGCCCATGCCTGTCCTGGCCCCTGTGCCCCCCAGGATAGAGCTGGGGCCCCTGACCCACCCATGCCGTGCGGGGAGGCTGAAACCATCAGGTCACCCCTGGCTGCATGCCCGAGCACCCCCCCCTCCTCCCAGCTCTGCTCCAAGGGGCTGCTTGCCCCAGCCCCCTGCTCTTGCCTTCAAGCACAGCAGTCACCACCCTGCGATGGCAAGGGCAAAACTGTCCCAAGAACCAGGCTGTGCTCCTCAGACAAAGGGTTTGATCCAGGGAGCCTCTAATTTAAATCCTGCCATCCCACAGCAGGGCCCAGATGTAGGCTCAGTCCCCCTCTGATCATTCCTTTCTCTTGCTCTCTCCCACTGTGGCACTCCAAAATCCTTCTGTGCCTCTTCAAGTGTCTGCATGCAGCTGAACAGTGGTAAAACAGGCAGTTGTGCTAGACAAGGGGGCTTAAAAGATGCCATGACAGGGTCTGGGAATGGGCGTTGCTCCTTTTTCCCCATCAGGACAAGGGCTAGAGCAGGAACACACCAAGGATGCACAACTTGGGTCAAGACTCCACTGCCTCTCACTGAGAAGCCCTTTCTTCTGCCACAAACCCTGCCTTGATTTTCTGGCACTGTTTCTGGATGTCAGCTGTAGCTGCAGGATCCCAAAGGGGTCTCACCAGTGCTTTATACAAGTGCTGTTTGCATGTTTGCACACATGTACGTGGCCCTGCTCACCTTCAGCAGTCAACTCCTCCATGCATGGGGGAGGCAGGTGCTCATCAGGGGCTGGGCCCGTCCTCACATGGACACGATGGTGATCAGCATGAAGCAGGAAGGCCTCACATGCCTCCCTGCCCAGAGACCCCAGCTCTGACAATGCAGTTAATGCTCCCTGGGAGTGGCAGGCTACGCTCTCCCATCTCTGAATGAGAAACGGCACTTCTGCTGCTTCCCAGGGCCTGGTGCCAGCAGAGGGAGTCTGGCACCTCTGCCAGGGCACCCAACAAAGCTCTGATGAGTGTGGTCGCTGGGAGCCAGGACCAAGCAGTGAGCGTACAGGGCACAGTCCGTTAACCAGCCTTTCTGGGACTGGTCAAGGCATCGTGCTTTGAGGATCCAGCAATGCTAGTGTGTGGCACATGATGGAGGAGGCACACTAGACTATTGTGTCTATAGCTCAGCACTGTGCAAATGCACTGTGTCCCCGAAGGAAGGGCCACGTTGGGGGAGAAGAGGGCACAGTTGGTGCCAGTTTCCCTAGGATGCCCTGCCATGGTTGGGAGAATCCCCTGGGACCCTGCTTACAGCTCCCCCCGTGCATCCAGCTCCCGTCACGCCTACTCACCTGCCCCTGCCACTCGGCGACATTCACCAGCACAATGCTCTCGGGGAGCTGCTCGTCTGAGACCAGAATCTGGTTCAGCTGATCGTAAACAGACTTTCGGGGCACCTATCACAGCATGACCACAAAAGTTAACCCCAGGCAGCTGCCTTGGCCACTCTGCCCATGGATGAAGGCTCTTGAGTGAGAAGCCTCCAGGTGAGGTGGCTTCCAGGGCCTCACCTGGGTGCTGTGCCACGAGTCTGGAGAGCTCTCGCTGTCCAGGCTGCTGGCGCGGCCACCCTGTCCCTTTGAGCTCTGCCGGTCCTTCACAGAGGTGCTGCGGGGACGCCACAACTGCTTGCTCTCTGCCTTGCTGTGAGCAAGAAGCAGGAGAGGCAAAACTGTTGAGGAAACCCCATCTCCGCCAAACCCTGCTCACGCCAGGGAGCCAACGTGAGCCCTCTAAGCCCTGGCATGAGGCATGGACCTGCCTTACCTGGGGGACACGGCGCAGGGGAGCTCGGCTTTGGTCCCGGGGCCCAGCTGGGCCAGCCTGTCCACACTGCCCTCCCTTGTGGCAGCTTCTGCGGGGGCCAGCCGTGAACATGGCTCCTCTGCAGCCAGCTCCTGAGGGCCACACACAGTCACTTCTCACACACCGCTCTCCTTGCCCTGCACCCATGGGTGCCCCCATCCAGGATAGGGCTGGTGGCCCTGCTGGGGAGCCAAGGCTGCAGGGCCTCAAAAGGGGCTGGGCAGCATCTCCTGCAGACCCTAACCCTCCTTTCACTCTTGCTGCTCTCCAGTCAAAGCTACTTGTCACCCCAGCCCTGCTCCCAGGCTGGTGGGCATCCCTGGTACCCCAGAAAGCAAGGTGAGGCCAGCCCCACTCCACATCCCGTAGCCTGGACTCACCACTGCAGGGACCTCCACTCCTGACTCTTCCTGTGGTTGCAGCACTCCTGGCTTCCGCTTGTCTGCCTCGCCCTGGGGAACATGGAGGGGGGTCAGAGCAGGATGTAGCACCCCGAGCGGGGCAGCTGCCAGTGACCCATGCCTGGCCTCATAGAACACATGCTCCCACAGGGGAGCCCGGCATCCCCCTGGGACCGGCCCCAGAGGATGCCCCCCATCGCTACCTGTCTGCCTGCACTGGGAAAAAGAAGAGGAAAGAAGGGAAGGAGCAGCCCCAGGCAGGTGCTGCCAGGAGCTGTGGTCTCAGAGGGAGCTGCAGGCACTGTGGGGATGCGGGGCTGGCTGGGGAGGGAAGGGGGCAAGAGGTGGTGGTGGTGGTGTAACTCACAGGGCTGCCCGACTCTTGATCCTGCCCTTTCTGGCTGTGCAGACTGCCGATCTCAGTCTGGGAACCAGAATGAGAGACTCCCTCAAAGAAACGCCTGCAGAGAAACAGACAGACGAACGGATGGACAGACAGACAGACAGGAGAGAAAAAGGCAGGAATAAGAGAGGAACAAAGTCACCATGACCCCAGCACATGCCCGCCAGCCTGTTCCAAGCACAGAGCACTGTGGAGAGGTCCCCAGTGGGACACAGGGCCAGACATCCAAGTGTCCGAGCAACTCCCAGCCTAGGAGCAGACCTGCCAGCAGACTGCCAGCCCCACACGCCATGGTCTGCTGCGACAGTGCGGGGTGCAGGGACAGGATGGGGCCACCCCAGACCAACAGGGCTAAACCTGTGACCCCGGTGAGCTGGAGGCAGGGTCCCTGTCTCCTAGCCAGCAGCGATTTCTCTCTCAGGTGATCCTCTACCACTGCAGCGCAGGGTGAGGTACTGCCACCTTGCCCCATCTCACTGGCATATCGTCTCTGTCAACACCACAACTCCAATGTGCTGCTGAGCCTCTCTGCCCGCTCTGCACCACCACAGCTTCCACAGATTTCTGCTGCCTTCCCTTCTGCTCCCCCTTTTCCAGGGAGGGCTCCTTGCCTCTGACTGCTGCTCCTGCACACTTCCAGCAGCAGCTTCCACCTTCCCCTTCCCAAGGCTTTGAAGACCACAGTATTGCACACAGAACCACACCTTGGGTAGTGCAGCAGCACAGCATGCCCTGTTTTGTTCCCCAGCACTTAAATTTGCCTTTTTTTTTACATCTCTGAGGTGATGTTTGGTAGAGCTGCACACAGTGCAACTGCAAGGTCCTGTGCCCAAGTCACAATGGTCAACACAGGAACTCCTTGGGGCAGCAGGACTGTCTCTGCCGCCACAGTGTGAGCTTCCATCTTTGTTTCCCCTTTTTCCACCATTATTTATTTGCCAAGGACCCCCTCCATATCTTGTGGGCTGCTCAAAGACCAGTCTGTCGGAAACAAGCAGGCTCTATCACTGGATATCACCTGTCAGCTTTCCCAAGACCCTTGCAGCAACTGCAGCCCATCTGCAATGTGTGACTTCCCTGCAGGAGATCTGAGCCAGCTTCCCTCTAAGATGTATATATGTATTTGCTCACTAACTCCCAGGAAAAGTTTCTCCTGATTCACCTGGTGTGCAGATGGGGATACCAGGTTGAAGGTTTCCAGGGATGGCCACAGAGGCGTAGGATATAGAGCAGTTCTTCTGTTAGGACTCTGCCAGGGTTTCCATTGTTTTCTATTGTCCTCATCTGGATATATCTGCAGCTTTCTGCAGTATACCTACAAACCTCTGAACATCCTGGCTGCTCCTTTTACTTTCCTTTTAACATGTTTTCTCATTTGTATACAGCACACTGTGCTGCCAGGTTCTTTGCTTTTACTGCTCCTACAAGGACATTTCATCTCAGTAAATGATAGTCCCCACAACACAGCAGCTCTTCAGCAGCAGTGTTTATACACTGGCTGGGAGAAGTCAAGGCTCAATTTTCCTTTCACTGGCTCCAGGACCAGCTGCTTCATGACGTGTTCATTTACCAAAGCTACAGGTTTAGAGTCGGCATTGTGCCTTGGTAGGACATTTTCTCCACATCACACAGGGATAAATGATGTGTCCTGTTATTAACGTATTTCTGCTCTCTCCACCCTTCCAATCTCTGCTACAGGACCTCAGGCATCATCACCACGCTGTACAGTCATTACTCTACACTTGCCTTTTCCCAGCTAGCAATTTCAATCCATACAATGTTAATAACTTAAGAGTCAAACCAGAGAAATATGTAAGTTTTCTAATAATTCATCCCCCAATCAGCATCTTTCCCACACTCCTCTGTACTGTCCCAGTAATCCCACCAGAATGTGAAATACTCCTGGTGCCACTGGCACCTCAAAAATGTACGTTCATCCCCCCCTTTTTCTTAGACACTGGACGTGTCTAGATTGTATACAGTCGGTCTGGCTTTCAAAACCCAGCTTAAATGGGGCTGTCTCCTCCTTCCCCATGGAAGCTGTGTCTGTTTCTGCCCTCTCTCACTTGCAATTCAGAAGCTTTCATCCCTACAGGATGTGTCACACTGAGCACAGAGCTCTTCTGCAATTCTCAGCTTTCCCTGTTCTGCAGTTTAAGGGCTCTCCTATAGGCATGATTGAGTCTGAGTCTCAAGCAGGTTGAGATTTAGGTAAATTCCAGCCCTTCTGCACAGCCTCCTCCTGTTTTCAATGAATCACCCCCCTCTCCCCCATCCACTTTCCCAGTCACCTATGGAGACATTTGTTCCTTCACCTCTGATCTTCAAAGACTCAGACTGTTGGGGTCTTACCTAATAGCCTCGGTTCTAGCCTCAGTTTCACCCCAGTGCAGGAGCAGCCTACAGCTGCATGGCCTCCCTGGCTGATCAAAAGGATGGCTATCTGCTCCCAACACCACTGTCCCAATCCAGAGCACTGGCAGAGCACCGTTAAGGACTACCTTAATGCCCTTGCTCCACAGAGATCTTCACAATGTCTATCAAGGCTGTCTATGAGAATAAATAAATCCAACATGAGGATCACATCTTGAATTTACAGGCTGGGCTGGAAGGTCATCACCAGCTGAGAAGGCTATGCAGGGCCTTGGAACCTTCTCTACTAAAGAACTTGGCAGCCAGCTCCCATGTCTCCTTAGAAAAAGTACAGGCCCAGTAATGTGCATTCAAGGGGACACACACTCAGCAGTGCCAGAAACCAAGGCACTAGAGAGCAAACCAAGCTAGGGACACTTTGTGACCAGGCTGAAAACCAGCCCAGGGCCCAACAGGCTGTCCTAACAGAGAGAGCAGCAAACACTCAAGGAAGGCTGTAAGGGCAGGTACAAGCACAAACCAGCACTTACTCTAGGATGCTCTCCCAGTGACCAGATGTTTGCCAGTAGGCACTTGCAGAACCAGGGCGGGGTCTTATATTTAAATACTCCTAATAGACTTTTCTTACAGTTTACAGAGTTTTACATAGTTTACATACATAAACCGTTACCTGACCACAAAAAGACCTTCTTTTTCTCCCACAGCACCTTTGTTTCTTTAAATTCTTTGATGAGAGACCATGTGAAACTCCTTTTGGAGTCCAAGAAGACCACCTAAGCAGCTCCCCCTTGCCCATGCACCTGCTGCCTCCCCTTCATGATGACTCGTGCGTTTGTGGAAAACATGACTTCTGTCATGTTCCTGTTTCTTCCCCAGTGCCCCAAGGGCTTCTGAATCCAGCACATTTAATTTCAAACAGTTTTCCTGTGGCAGACAAAGTCTGCTACCCCTGCTAAGAACCTTCAGCAGGGATTCCAACTAATCCAAATTATATTTAAATACTGAACTATAGAAACAATGACAAGCAAGCTTGGGCTGGCTAGAAGAGACCTGGCACAGTGTGAGGCAGCCAAGTAGAAAGACAATAAAAGGCAACTTTCTCACAAAAGGACAGCATGGAAACAGAACAGCCATGAGCAGAGAGGCCAGGTGAATGCAGATCATGTGGAAGAAAAGCCTGGTTTCACTTCATGGTCCACTGGAGACCTCTGTGCCAAGTCAGCAGTGCTTGGCAGAGCAAGTCAAGCCACCAGGTGCCTGGGGAATGGGGTGAGGAACATCGCTGATGGTTGCTAGTCACATGTCTCCACAAAGGGTAGGAACACAGCATGTAGATCTCACAGGGACACAAGGACTGGCCCAAGCAGTCACAAAGTGCTCAAAAGACAGGCATGCTTCAGTGTGGAGAGCCCTGAGAAGGCCAGAACTGTCAGCAGATAGATAGGAGAGCTGGGAAGAGCCAGGACTTAGATCAAGTCGGTAATCTTTCAGTAGATCAGTAAGTGTCAGGTGCTGGACTGGCAGGATATTAAATGAGACTAAATGTGAAGGAAGCCAGCTTTAATGGGTAGTTTTGAGTTTATTAAACAGGATATGCAAGTGAGGAGCTCAGTGGTGCCAACAGAAGATGGCGATGGAAGTGGAGACAAGACAATGTGTGCATTAGCCCAAGCAACAGAAAAGTGTCAGAGGGCATTTCTCTGCGTCCCATAGACTGTGCTGCTGGCCTGTGACTCCCTGCAATCCTTACCTCAGGGTGGGCTTGGGTGTGCTGTGCACACTCTCATTGTCCTCGATCTCCGGGCCGCTGTCACTGTTGTTGCACTCTTCCAGGCTGTCATAGAGCAAGCCCAGGTCTTCCTCCACCTCCTGGGTCTGGTCTACAGGGTCAGAGTCCAGGACCTGTGGGATCAAGCCCAGAGGGCAATGAAGAGATACGGAGTCACCTGCATCCCAGGCCAGGCACGTACAAGCTCCCTCCCAGCCACAAGGCACACCACGGCACTGTTCCCACCTCGGGGGAGCCAAATCCAGGCTGTGGAAGAAGCAAGTGACACTGTTATTGGGCCAAAGGAGGGTGCCACGAGAGTGACATCTGAAGAAGTCTCAGACACCCATCATACTGGGAGTTAAGACACATGGGAGGACCTCCACTGGCTGTGCTGCATGCTCATTGCAGGCTCCCAGCCAAGGCCAGCTACCCCCAGGCTGATGTTAGCCTGCTCTCAGTTGTGAACGGGGTTGCCCCTTCAATGCCAGCTCCTGGGGCAGAGCCAGTGTATGACAGCACCCTTCTTCCCCTGGCCTCTCTCCCCAACAGGAAGGTGTTTTTGATTTGAGCATGAAGCTCAGAGCTGCCTTCTTGAGGCCAAAGGCTTTGGAAAAGCCAAGGCCCAGTCTGTGCCATGTCTCACACCACCTTTGGAACCATCCCTGAGCACCTGCAGCTCATGTCTTGTGCTCCCAGCGAGTGGGAACCAGCACTCTGCCACCTACACATCTGCAGGAGACACTGCCACTTCTTACCTCCTCGGTCACTTTAAACCTCTTCAGCAAAGCCACAAATTTCTGCTTGAAGTTTGGTTGCTAAAACAAAACAAGGGAAGAAAAAAGATCAGCAAAACCATCAAACCACGTGACTAATGGACAGGCTACGGTTGCTCTCTCTAACACGCCGTTGGCTCCTTTCTGGGTCCACAGGCCCAAAGTCAGTTATGTTCTCCCTTGCTCTTTAAATTTGCTGTAGGATTTGAACTAAATCTGGACTCTGCAAGAAGTTGCTGTATCTGGGCATGAGGGAGGGTGCAAGGACTCAATCTCTCTCTGACACACACTGGAATAGCACTTTCTCTCATTTTAAATCTCCCTTCTCCCCAGACCATCTGGTTGAGGAATGCAGCCTTCAGGCAAGAAAAGATGGGGACCAAACCCAGGAAGAGGGTGCCCAGAAACCCGCAGAGCTGAACCACACGGGGACAAGGAGGTGCTTGGAGAGCAGGGGGCTGGCAGGGCAGCTCCCCACTTCTGCTGACAGGCAGAGGAGCTGCTAATGGTTCACCCTTCCTTGCACCAATCTTCCCCCTCCTCAGAGAGGGAAAGGGAAGAGACCATGTCACAGCAGCATGTCAAAACTGTGTTGCACACAGATAATCATTGATTTGAAGCCAGGCTAAACACAGTACAGACCATGAGCTGGGGTACAGCTGTGAGCAGCAAGCTCATTAATGGTAAGAGGTTTGCCCCTTCTTCTCAGAACCAAGGCCTCTCTCCCCTGCTCTGCATCACTGCCAGCATCAGCCCCCAACCCCCTTCACTCCCTGCAAGGGTGGGGAGGAAGTGAATCCCTTCCATCTCTTTGATCACATTGTAAATGCTGATGTTACTCTGGTGATTGATGTGGTTCGGATCATTTTCCTCCTAGCCTTCTTGGTTTTCCTCAAGTCATCCTCTTCATCAAACAGATCCTGCAGGCAAAAGGTTGCAACACATCAGAGCAACTCAGAGTGCAGAGAGTAGCACCTCCTAGAAGTTCCCCTGCTCCATGCTTGCCCCCGTTTTGAAAAGCGTTAGTCCACTCTGCTCCCAGAGTCTTGCTTCTCACTACTCCCACCTCTCTCCATGCAGCTCCTTCTCCCCGCTTCGCACTGTCTCCCAACAGACCTTCTTCCCCAGCACCTTTGCCCCCAGGCCCCTCCAGGGGGACATGTACCAGCAAGATTCAGAGGAGAGACAGCAGCTTTCTGCAACAGTCCTTGTCACAACCTAAAGCTATTCTCTCTGCACTCACCAGCCTCCCCGTGACCCATGTGTCGTCCTGCTCTCCCCTCTCCGGGGTTAGCTCAAAGGACACAGCACCTGAGCTCACAAAAAGTGTTCTTCCAGGGATCAGCCTCAACAATACACACAGCTCCCAGGGACATGGGGCCCTGATGTGTTAACCCAGCACGATGGGACAGGTAATGTGGAGGGCCCTGAACAGGGGTTTGCCCCTGTGCTTGATCAGCACGCTACCACAAGTCTTTTTTGGCCCTGAGTGTGGGGACCACAACAAGAGGACAGCAAACAGCAGTGGCACAGCTCATCACAGGGCTGGGATGGGCCTACCACCTCTGATCATTTTCAAACCCAGACTGTACTTCTTCCTAAAAGCTCTGTTCTCTCTCAGAGAGAGGGCAGCCTCTGGTCTATTATCACAGGCAGACGGGAGACAACCACGGTGCAAGGTGGAGGGGGCTCGGCAGGGGTTTTATGCTGCAGACGAGACAGCTCCAAGGACACGTGGGTGAGATCTATGGCTCTCCAAAGTCCCTGGCCCCACCATGGACTTGACAGCAGCCCACAGCTCTTCCTGCTGTCAGGTATTGTGGCTCTCTGCCCTCTGAAACCATGACAACGGTTTGCAAGGGAGATGAGAGCACTCAGTGTGATCAAGACCCTCAACCCCTGACCCTTGCCCCAGAAATGGGACCAGGACATAAGCCACCCTGCCCAGCCTCCCTTACCTGACCCTGCACAGCATCATCACTGGCTTCCTGCTCTGAGGAAAAGCTGTCATCCTCTTCTTCAGAGTAGTTATCAATGTCTGGGGAGCGATCTGAAAGCAGACAGTGCAGATGCCACAGCTAAGCATGACACCTGTCATGGCTCCAGTGAAATGATTGGTATTGCTGGCAGGCGCTTGTGGACGCACTCTGTTACCCACGTTCTGTCCCAAACGCTTGCCTTCAGGTCTGTGATGAGCGCTAACACACCTGAAGCTTTGATTTTAGGACCTGAGGGGACGCTCCCATCCTCATGGTCAATGGGCTGACTGGACAGAGAGTAGATGCTGATTTCAGCCACTCGGATGTTCACGTCCTTCATGTTGCTGTGGAGGCCCAGAAGCTGCCCGCCGTCTGTTGGGTGCTGCATCACCTAGGCAGACAGACAAGCCCCCTGCCAGGGTGACACAATGGCAGCTGGCAGCCCACCCCCTCTGTCTTATAGCTAGCCAACAAGCCATAGCACTCACAGCACCAAGCGCCTGCCAGCCGGCCCAGCTCCCTTCCCAGCACTGGCACACAGAGGCCATGCAAAGCTCCCCTCTGTTCCCAGCACCCTGTACCTCGGCCATGTTAATGATGCCCACTGCAAGGGTCTTGTAGCCCAGGATCGTGCGGTTCTTGTATCTCTTCCTCCGCTGCAGCATGATCTGCAGTTTGTTGCCATCTCTCTTGAGGAAGTGTGGGTACTGGGGAAGGCAAGCACAGGGAAGATGGCAGCATGATGGCAGGGCTCAGTGTGACACACAGGTAGAAAACTCTTCCTCAGTGCTGAGGTACAGCAGGATATGACCTGCTGAGCTTTGAGATGCCCCTCAAAGGCCACCTGCACTTCACATCATCCTCCAAATCCACACTGCCCAGCAAAACAACCCCTGGAGCAATGGAGCAGCTGGCCAGCAGAAGGAATCTGTGCTGTTATGATCTGAGCATGGGCAACCACAGGAGGCCACTCCTCAGAGGCTGCCCCCTTCACACTGAGCCCCCAAAGCCATGCTTGCTGAGAAATGCCAGATGAGGGGAGCACCGGGGAGCCCAGGGGACCAGGCAACACAAGGTACCTGCAGCGAGAAGGTCAGTTCCAGCTCGGTCTCCATCAGGCCGCCAGGTGGGAGGACGTATTCATTTGATCTTAGGACTCGCTTTGAACCCTACAACAAGATTGGTAGATGCACACAGCTAAGCTGGACCATCTTGGCCACGGACTCCACTGCACCATGCACACAAGTCAACAGTATTCACAGTCCATAAGGAAAGAGCCAGTGCCTTGACTCTGTTCTGTTCCACCTCGCAGAGCCACCTTACACACACCAAGCAACGTTTTGCAAAAGCCTGCAGTTTCTCCTGAGCTGCCAAAGGCCCCTTCTCCTTGCCCACCTGCCAGAGTGCACTTGCTCTTCCCAAGCCTGCTCTGTTTAATCTTGCTCCTTGCACCTGGAGCCCACCAGACACTGCAGAGGGGGACACTGCTAGAGCCAGAGGGAGCCATGCACCAGCAAGGGAAGGAGAGTGTCCCAACACACTGCCTAGCCAGGAAAGGGACAGGTCCTGGAGCACATCTCTTGCCTCCCAGCAGACAGACCCAGTGCAGACCCCTGCCCAAGCACAGCTGGCAGAATGGCTCTGCTGGGACCAAGGCAGAATGTCCCACGGGAACAGAGGTCACACCACTTGCCCAGCTTGCCTCTCAGAAAACTTCTCCTCGTCTTTTCCTCTGGCAACAGTCCTTATCTCTCCACATATACAAACTGTTTTTGCCCCAGGAGGGCAGTAAGAGAAGCACTCTAACCACATGCCCACTTTTCTTTACTTCTGTCCTATGTTTACTATCTTTATGGCTTGGCTGCTGACAGAGATGCTGAATGATTTGGGGGATGAAAAATGCTGTCTGCATGCACCAGGCTCTCTTGCTCACAGGGTGGCACAACTCACGGACCCCCCAAAAGGCTCACGCCCACTGGCTGTGTCTGCAGGGCTGTGGGACCAGCTCCAAGTATAAAATAGCCCATGATGGTTCCTCACTCTCTCCTGCCTCCCTATGAATGGGTCAGCAAGCTGAGACATTGATTTAGGGAGGCAACAGGACAGGCCAGTACAGCTGTTCTTGCAAATCAGTTATCATTGCTTTTGTGAGCACTCCTTAATTTAAACTGTGGGCTAGTGAGCAGATGGGTCAAAGCTAACCAAATAGCCACAGCAGTCCAAAGGAACCAGGCCCTGCCTCATATATGTTGCCCCTTCCCAGGACCTCATTGCATCCCCACACCCTTTCCAGATGGATCCTGACAGATGCTGTGGCCAGCAGGATCCTAAGTTGGCCGTGGCCAGAGATCCTTCAGCAACTTAGCCAAATCCTAGATTTGGCTAAGATTAGGTGAGGTTAGAGCCCCCAGCTCTTCATCTCCACTGCAAACAGGACAGCAGCCCCAGAAGACATGACAGGAGCATGAAAGTGGCACCGTAAAGGAGACCACAGATACATCCCCTCTGCAATCAAAGAGAATGGCAATGGGCACAGGCATGCTTCAGCACCCAGAGAGCACCAAGGAAGCTTGCTGATGGGAGCTTCAGCAGGGTCCAGCAAGCCTGGGTGGCACTGATATAAACCCTTTCTTGCACCTCCATTGCTGGTGTTACCCATGCTAGCAAGGGGAAAAAACAAACAACCTACAGAGGGGAGGCAAGAAAGGCCTCCACATTTTGCAGTGATGCTGCATTACAGTTCTCACTGATAACAGAGCAAAGACAAGCTGTAGTGAAACCCTCCTTGGTTTTCAAGAGGCCCAGTCTGAGCTATCTGCAAGACTGTTCCCAGTGACTGTGCCAAGAGTGAGGCTGTCCTGTGAAAGGTGTTCCTAAAACTGAAGAGGGGAGGTGTGGCTCATCCCCTTCACCATCTGTGAAATTTCCTGGCCAAGAATGCACTGACTCTTCCTTCCTGAACTCTTCTTTAATAAGAGATGATAGGTGGTCACTATGACAGTGACCATTTACTTTAGCACATTTACCATTTGCTGTTTGTTGCAGAGAGGTTATCCACCAAAGAGTCATTCTTTCATCAAAATACACATACTGGTGCAATTAATCTTCTTGAAGATGCTATTTCTGGGGACAGAGTTACAGCAAAGGAAAGGTGAGAACAGCCTGGGTGGCACATCCAGTGAGTGAAGGTTTCATAAACGTTGCCGTCCTGTGTGTTGCTGTCATTTACCACTATGGAAGTTACACACCCAGCCCCAATCCTAGGCTCTGGCCCAGTCCTTGCAATGCCATGTGGATGTGCACCAGTGTTTCGCTGAGGGTCACATGAAGAGAGAGAGATCATAATGTTTAAGCTCAGCCAGAGGACCAGCTCCCAGGGCACCATGGAGCATAGCACTCAGGACATGGGGTTAGAAAAAGGGCTAGACAACGTACTGCAAATGTGTGAGGTACAGCCCACTCAGCAAGGTAAAGCCACTACCTAAAGCTCAAATTCAGCCTGCAAGGTATGCTAGGTTTCACAAAATGGATGGCATTCACATATTCAGTGGGAAACACTGATCACCTTCAGGAGCAAACCATGACCCAGCAGAAACTAGCATTGCTCCAATTAAACAGATTAGAAACTAGCACCCGGGGGCTACTGCTACCTGCCTATCAGCAACAGGGAGTTAAGAACAATCTGGGATTTCTAGTAAGGTCGACACAAACCTCATGAGGTTCAATAAAGGCAAAAGCAAAGTCCTTCCCTAGGACATCCCATGACTTTGCTGCCTGGGAAAAACCCCAGACACAGAACAGACTGCAGAAAGGGACAGGGGGGATCTTGGGGGACATCAAGGTACCCCTACGTTGGCAGCATGCCCTGTTGCAACAATGACACCAATCTTGGCCTCAGCAAATGCGCAGAGAAAAGGGATTCCTCCCCTCTATTCAGCACTGGTAACACCACAACTGGATTCCAGAGCCACTTTGGGCTCCCCAGTACAACACAGATATTGACAGACTGGAGCAAGTCCAGCAGAAGACATCAGGATGGTCAGGGGCTGGAGCACAGTACATACAAGGACAGGCCAAGTGAGCTGAGTTTTTTCAGCTGGAAAAAGAGAGGGTGAAGGGGTACTTTACTGCTGCCTACAGACACTTAGCAGGAGGGTGCAGAGAAGACAGAACTGAACTCCTCTCAGAGATGTACAGGGACAGAGTGAGAGGCAACAGGGATGAGCTGGTACATGGGAAATTAGTTAGATGTTGAGATTTTTTTTTTTCTCTATGAGTGCAAACAAACCTTGGGACAGGACACAGGAAGACTGAGGATTCTCCACCCCTTGAGAAGTTCAAACCTCAACTGGACATGGTCTTGAGCACCTGACGTAGTTCAGCTGTTCCGCAATTCAAGTAATGCCAAGCAAGACCAATTTCTCAGCAGAACAGTTGAGTATCACCATCAGTACTACAGGAAAACTTAATATCAGACTGTTACAGTGAAGATCACAGATGACAAAGACTATCAAGGAAGTGAAAAGCAATAGGGAGAGGTTGTGGTCACAGATCTTCAGTATCTAATAGACTGAAAACATACAGCAACTTTCACTACTATACACAGGCACATGATGGCCAGGTCTAGTTTGCAAGGTACAATCCCCAATTTCAGGTATAAATCCATCCTGATGGGTCTTGTTTAAAATACAGTGTTGAGGCTAGAAGTGCATACCAAACCTGGAAAAGGAGAGAGAACTAACATAGTAGGGGAGACCAGGCCAAGGCAGAGAGCAAAACACTGCCCAGAATCCAAGCTAAAGGTGCATTTTGGGAGAGAATAGCCCATTAAAAAACATTAGCAAATTTAGTTATTTAGGGGATAGCTCAGATTGCTAAGGCAGGAGTGGAAAATCCTACAAGTGGTTGCAAAAAGCTTAGAAACAAAGGATGAGGGAGGTGTAGACAGAAAACTCTGCATGTACCTTCCATGCATAGCAAGAAGGAGGAAAAAATCCAAGTTCCTGCAGGGAGCAAGGCAGGGGCAGCAGGCAGGTCTGGCAGAGGCAAACAAGCTTCTCAGCCTGGCCTGTTTTGTAGCACACATTCTGGGCTGCTACGCAGGGGCTGCCAGCATCACCTCTCTACAGCAGCACCAAGGGTTGAACCTGAGTCACCAGACACATCCTGCAAGCAGCTGCAGGAGGATCTGCATCCCTCCCACAGCACCTGTCACAGGAGCTGAAAGGTCTGGGAGTGCTGGGGTTTGTTTTCTTCTTTGACTGTTTCCTCTGTTCACAGCTCAAGGCTGGGTGTTTCTGAATTCTAGTAAGTCTCTCTGCTGAGAGGGAGCACCACGTTTCCCTTCACACCATAATAAGTTACGATGCCAAGACAGATATCTGCACCTTTATGGAGCTAAGCAGGGCACATCTGACTCTCTTAATGCCATGCTGAATAATACACAGAAGGAAATGCTCTATGACATCTCCAGTCTTTTAAAACAAATAACAAGGGGTAAAGGTTTAAAAACGACTCAAGTGATCTGAGAGTAAGTCCCCTTCTTCACAGTAGTTCAGACTTTATCTCACTGGAAGTCACTGAACATTAAATATTCAAATCACCTCTGGGAAATGCGTATGTTCTGGAGACATAGAAAGCTCCCTTAGTCCTTTGACAGAGGTCTTTTCAGATGAAGGAGCAGATAACAGCACATGCCACACTTGGAAGCTGAATTTTAAGACCAGAAGGGCATGATCACTGTGAGAAGGAGATCAGATATTCTAAACAGGCTTACACTATCCTTTGGGTCACATACATTCATTGAGCAGACTGTCTCCAGCGCTGGGGCTGTTGCCTTGGTGCCAGCCCCGCTCGCGTAGGCTCAGAGCTTTGTTTCCATGCAGTCTGCCTTTCAGAGCAGTAACTTCCTGACAGGCAGCTTCCTTAACCCAACAGAGCTACTGAGAGAAAATGAGAGAAAATAGAGCTCCCCTTTCCACTAGTCCCCAGCTGGCCCCTTGGGAACTTGCAGGTCCTCTACAAGTTACATGCATCCATCGTCTGTTTCCATCCAAAAGATGGAGATGGCAATGCCTGCTGGGCAGCCTTCAAACAGCTTCTTACTAGCGTGACTCATCTGTTACCTAGGAGAGGAGCAGGAAGGATGGATCCATCTGAGGCCATTCTGTAGGCAGGCTGTGCTGAAGCTTCCTACAGCTTCCATCTGCCTTCTGGGAAGGCTCAGCAGTCCCTGACCCTGCCAAGGTGGCTGGTCAGGCAGGTGGAAGCAGCCTGGGGAGGCACACAAGTCCACGCCACTCCCACAATAAGTGTCGAGCCACAGGGTAATGTGGGCAGAAGCATTCTCCTCCAGTTTCCTTCAGCTTTGCAGGAAGCCTACACCAGCATGCAGCCATGGGTGTGTGGCCACGCAGAGAAGAGGTGACCATGTTTAGATTAAGACCCTGAATGCAGCCTCCATTCCCTGGCAGGGAAAGGAGCCCTGCAGTGAAGAGCCCCGGTGGCCTCAGTCACTGCTGAGGCCTGTTCATTTCTTTTGCCAACAGGGTGCAAGGTTGGCCTGGGGCAGAGACAGGGATGATCTGTTTGAAAGAGCTGGAGTCCCACTGTGCAGCCTCTTCCATGGTCTCACATTTGCAGTGCATGAGAGAGGGGGCAGCTGAGGACACACATGCTCAATACATGGCAGCCCCAGCATAAGGGGGGCTGCACAGGAGCTCAAGGTTCCCCAGTCCAGAAAAGCACAGATAGCTTGGACCAACAGTGCAGGAGAGAAAAGGAGTGAGGGACCAGCCTAGCCCTCCCAGCCACATGGGACCAACAGCCCCCAGCTGGCTCCCAGCCCCCCAGTCCTGTGCTGCTGGCACCTGTGGTCCAGCCTGGATTGCTCCCACACTTCCAGGGGCCAGACAGCTCTCTCCTGCCCAGGTTGTTCCCTTGCTAAAGCCTGCACCAAAGAGGCACAGGTCTCAGGGGTCTTGGGGATAAAAGCACAGTGCTTTCAGCTCTCCTGAATGGGACCATACACACAGTGATGGAAAGGCCAGCAAAGTAGGACACTGACCAATAATGTGTGAACCACAGCATCCTCCTCCTGTCTTCACCCCAGGCCCTGGGTTTCACATATTTCGCTTTCAGTTCCTTCTGCGCAAGTGAATCGGGGCTGCCATGAAGGCAAACCCTGGCTCCCAGAGCTCCACTAATACTGCAGCTTGCAGCACTAATCCAGGATTTAGATCCTAATGTGTGCCGCACAAAGAGCTCTGTGGGAGCGCAAAGCTGCTGAGCTCCTGCCCCACAATGCTTTCCAATGGGATCAGCAGCTTTTCTACCAGCTGACAAGAACAAAGGAAGGACACCAGCATCCCAGCTGGGTTAGGGGAGCTGTGGCAAGGACAGCATATTCAGCATCTTGCTTCCATGCAGATGGTGGAAAGGATGTGCCTGCACCCACATGGACCCATCTCTTCACCACCAGCTGCAGAGATGGAGGGGGGAGGATCGAACATACCAGGATGGGGGCAAATTCCCTCTCCCCTTGGTGACAAAGATCCTCTCCCCTCCCCTCCACCTGGTTCAGCATAGAGTCACCAGGCCTAGCAGGGATGCACAGAGGAAGGGAGGGGACAGCAAAGGCAGCAGTGAGATCACACAGGGTGGAAATGCCAGCAGAAGTCACGAACAGAGTCGCTGATCCCTTGCACCCTTCCCTTCCCACCCTTCACTCCCCAGGGAGGGGATCCAGACGGAGGGCACTGCCAGAAACCACCCAGCACTGAGCCTGTCTAAAGGGTCAGGACTGGTGGGGTAGGGGATGCCAAACTCCAAACAGCAGCTTGAGAGAAGGGCCTTGGCTGAAGCAGGCAGGGAAGCAAGATGCACTCTGTCCCAGTGCAGAGGCCTAACCAAATTAATCCCTGATACAAACCAGCACCAAGCAGCTTGCTGCTGTTCCTGGGGCATCATTCCCACCTGCCTGGGAGCCAAAATCTCCCCAAGGGTGCTAACCGACACAGAAGCAAGGGGTTGGCACAAGGCAAGGGACATGCAGACCAGCACTTCACAGAGGACACAAGGATGGGCTTGCTGCCATCAGGCAGCAGCAAGGAGAGGAGCCTACCTGAATCTTCACAGCGATAAGCACAGAGCTCAGCTCTTTGTCCAACTCTTTCAGCACTGTGAGTTTCTTCAGGCGCAGACTGCAGAGCCTGTAAGACAGAGGGAATGGGACACATTCAGGCACCACCATCCCTTTGGCCCTGCCACATGGTACCCAGCGCTCGGAAGGCAGCCTGGATGCTTGGCCCAGCCACAGGCACAAGCTTGGCCGAGGAATGCTGGTATTCACGTGCCACCGAGACAGCCCATTGGGGAAAAAACGGAAAGACGGAAAATTAACCGAGCTAAAGCAGGCTTAAGGGATTAGCATGCGACAGGAAGTCCAACAGCAGGCCATGTGGTAAAGAGATCCCTTCCCAAGTAGGGCTGTTGCCAGCTCTGCTTAAATCTACCTTGGCCACAGTGCTGTTTATTTATAAAGCAAAGCACTTAAATCCACTCTTATCCTGGACTTAGTAACGGCAAATGTTCCCATGTAGACATTACAATTCAGCTCTTCTCATGCACAGTACCACACAGAGCTGACTTGGGAAGGCAGTAGCCACCCAGAAAGCCTCATATAGCAGAGCCACACTGACAACCTGAAATCCTGGATACTCAGTGTGGTAAGTGGCACTTCCAGGAAAAATCCACGAAGGAGCCTGAGGCTGAGTGAGAAGAGCTACTTTTGCTGCTCGAAGGATTAGTCAGTGCCTGTGAGACAGCCAGCCATGCCAACCTCCCGCCCAGGAGGCTGCAGCAGGACTCCCATGGAGATTACTTGCAAGGATCTATGTGTCAGGGAGCACAGGCCAGACACGTTTTTACAACAAGCAACACTGGCACTCTCATGTTTTGCAAGCTAGCCTCTGTGCTCCATGCTCAATGTCTGCATTCCTGCAGCCAGTGGTACCCAGGACTTTTGTGGATACCAGTGTGCTGTACCTGAGATTCAGGCCACCCTTCCTGGAGAAGAGATGGGCCACTACAAAATACCTTTCTGTCTGACACATTGTGCTCTCTGAGGGCCATTTTTTTTTTTAAGAAGGAAAAAAAACCTGCTCTTGCTATGCTAATGTACATCAACAGTGTAGCACAGCCCAGAGGTGGAACAATACTGGAAAGGGAAAGACAGACAGCCATACTGCAGGACAGGTTTAGGCTTAGCAAGCACTCACCTCCTAGCACGTCCCTGCCCTCCCTGATAGAATGATTCTAGCTTGCACAGAAGGTTTGCTGGACAGTGACTGCAACGCTGCTGCTCTGTCCTTTGTGTTTGGATAGCTGGACATGGGGGGGACCAGAAATCAGGAAGCTGGGAGCGCAGGCAAGCTCTGCCTGCCTCTTTGCCAGATGGCCTGGATTCCTTCAGCCAAAGTCCAGGGCTACAGCCCCCTAAGCCCTTGTACCCTGTGCACCCCAGCACCGCAGTCAGTGATCCCATCTCTGTCCTCCCTTCCTCTCTTAACCTCTGCTTGTAGGAAGGAAGAAATCTTATCATCCAGGGCAGGCTTCTTGCTCCCCAGAAATACTCAGGCAAGGTTAGGAGTGAGCTGCAGGGAGTGTGGCCAAAGACAAGGAGGTCACCTCTAGGACAGGGAGGGCAGGACAGAGTGCTAGCCAGGAAGATCAGGTACAGCAACTACACCAGCTGTACTATGCAAAAGCTTGCAAAGAGCCTAAGCTTAGCTAACACCATCACTAACCAGTGCTAACTTTGACTGACCCTAGCCCCTAGGCAAGCCACAGAGAGGAATGAGGCTTGAATGTGTAAGCCAAGGACAGAACATCTACTCAAATTTTCCATACAGCACTAGTCTAGTCGTGGTAGTTACCTGTATGGAAAAGTTATCCCCAAAAGATTAAAACTTCCATAAGGATATCAGTCTTAATTTGAGGATATTGAAAGATCATAATTCTATCTGGCAGTTGTTCTCGCTGTAAAAACACACTCCTTATCAAAATTAATCCACTCATTAGCTCTTCATGCTCCTCTCTGAGGCACTCAGGTATTTTTCCTGTACCTGGTATTTTTCCTCAGGGAAGAGTATGTGCATACTGATCAGCTCTACCCACTTGCGTAGCTCTTTAATCTCTGATAAGGCACTTCAAAGCTTCTTTCTTCTCTTTTGACCCCTCTCCAGTTTTCAAGATCTCTTTTACACAGTGGAAGACCCTGTACTCTGCCCATGGTCCTTCCCATACCACATGCAGGAAGGTGGCTACCCCCTTCCACCCTCTGCTCTTCCCCCAGCTGCAGCACTCAAAGATCTCAGTAGCTCAGGTGAAGCTTGCACCCTGCAACTCCAACCCCTTCTCAAAACAGTGCTTTCTAAAATACCACTACCCTTCCCACAGGGAGTAGCACGCATGGTCTGGAGTCTAAATGTATTTATTTGCAGCACAAGAGCACATGATTTTTAAAAAGGTGCTCCCTAGCAGCTTGGCTGTCCCTGATGACCCTCTTTTGATCTGTTACTTAACCGGTCCCTGCATCGCCCAGATCTGTGTCACTGCCAGGTGTTTAATGCCCGTACCAGACAGCAGTGGGTCTCACATGAATCCCTGCAGATCTCTATAGGACAGTATTGATCCACAGTGATCAGAACAATATGCTTCTCTGAACATTCCAGCCAAATCCCATGGCAACGACCCCATGGTCTTGCCCAGAACTGATCACTGTGTGATCCCCCCAAGTCACTGAACTTTTTGGTAGCTAAGTTATAAATCTGGATCTACTGGCTCATAGAATTAAACAGAATAAGTATCAACTGCTCTTGAGCTGTGGACTTCCTCTATATTGAGCTGTGGTGAACTGTGTAACACTGATAGCAACAGTGACTGACAGGAACAAGGAAAACGAGCTCAAACAGGACAGTCTGACAGCCTCCTGGAACTCCCGTACTCCTGCACTCCACTACTGGTCGTTTACTGGTGAGAGCTATTCACCATTTCCTGGTATTTTTCTTCAAAAACGCCGCCGCCTTTCCATCACTAACTGGGATGGTCAGTCAGCCAAAAATTCCCTTTCCCGATCATGGCTTTTAAAACATGCATCAAAATAAAGCAGCTCCTACTTTTCACTTGCTCCACTCTACCTTGTTATTCAACCTGGTACCAAGCAGGAGCATATACCCCACCACCACTGCTGGCCGAGGAGGTAACAAACAGGAGTACATGTACGCACACGCATGTTCACAGGGCCATCACACACCCATCACAGCTAAGATAATGGTAAGGAAATGATGGTAAGGCACATGCACGTACACGCAAACACACGCATCCCGACAGCACCATCCCCGGCTAAGGAGCGTGCAGATGTCTGCACCGACATGTATGCACTCAGACACACATTCACGCAGACACACACTCTCACACACCTTCGCTAAGCAGGCACTGACTTTCAAAGTTGGGATTCTGAACTGCAAGCAATTACATCAAAACAAGACCAGGGGGAAGAGAGAAAGGAGCAAACCCAGGAACTCCCTGAGTTAACTGTCCAATAGCATTAAAACCTCAATAGTAACATTTTCTAGAGTATGCAGTTTTCTGGAGTATATTCTTAGACACTGAAGTTGTACTTTGAAAACACCCCAAAGCATCATTCTAGGCACATTTTTTCCTTTTTTTTTCTGCTCCAGGTTGCAGCTTCCCAGTTGTTTCCTTCCTCTCTAGTTAAATAACAAATTTGGAGTTTTTACTCTGAAGTCTGATGAAACACTTATAACACTGTCACCAGCCTGGCCTGTGAGTTCATCGTGAAAAGCAAAGCTCCTGCTAACACACACATTTTGTGAAATTCAGCGCCAGCAGCAAAGCACTGGCTCCAGCTGTCTGCAAATTCATCCAACCTCATGTCCCAACAGGTGACTGCCGCTCACAGATGACACACACAGTGGCTAGTTTTACTGTTGCATTTCAAGGCCAATGTTTCAGTGGATGCCACACATCTCTCAAGCCCCTGATGCCAGGGGAATACAAACCAGAGGTACATTTCCTAAGGCTGGTAGAAAGGGAAGGAAAATTGGATGAAAATATATCTGTGCATAGTACAGGAGGAGAAGGTTAGAGCCCGTGCTTTGCCTGTTAGCCTGAGAGCAACTAGTAAGGAGAGGAAAACAATTTTGACCTACCTACGGCCTCAGCAAAAAGATTTGAGGGCACACCATACACAGCGGGGGGGCAGCAGCTTTAGAAGCACCCTGCAAAACTGGAGCTGCACAATTACCCAAAATTTATCCACAAATTGGCAAAGGTGCCTGGCAGAGGAGCAGCTTGAGCTCTGAGTAAATAAGGAACCTCAGACATCTCTTTTTGCACAGGACACAGGCATCAAGGAGGCAGAGGTGCCAAGGAGCACTTCTACTGGGATCATATATGGAAGGCGAAGGCTAGAGGGCAAAGTAAGGCGGCAGCCAGGGCTCTTTGAATGGTACATCTGGCCACTAATGGGATATAAAACCTTAATACCAGTTCTCGCACTCCTTCTGAGCAGACGTGGTACATTTTTTCCGCTGGCACCCTGGGGTGTTCAGTGCTTGGCTTACCGACCACTGTGTGAGTCGCAGCTCATTCTCTGGGCAGGATTATTTTCCTGAACATTTGCACTGATTTCTGTGAGTGGCAGCAGCCAGGCTCCCTGGGTTTTGCCTGTAGCTCCCATGTCACCTACAAATGTTAGAGCACATTCACCTTTCCCAGCACCGGCCCTCCACACATCCTTGTCAAAACTACCACCCTTATTAGATGCAGTCATGGCCTTCAATAGCAGCAGTTTAGCAGCTCCTCAATATTTTTCCTGACTTTGACAGCTCAGGTTTGTCATTCACGGTGATATCCACCTCTGAGAGTGGGCTTCTGGAGAGATGTGAGATGTTCAGTGGGGCTCACAAGGTACAGGACACTCCTGCACCGCTGCTCAATTGCTGTGCAGCACTTATTTCCCACAAAGCTTCCCACCAAAGGACAGAAGGCCAGCAGCCAGGACCAGCCACCCCCGGGCGATGGGGATGCCCTGCACACTGGCTAGTCTCATAGAGCAGTTTGTAAAAGCAGCTTTACCCACTCTGACCAGAGGAGTGTCCGGCCCTACAGCTCACCTCTGATAGTGGCCAAAGCAGGGAAGAGCACACAAAACGGGTTCAAGCATTCAGATACCACAGCTCTCTGAAGTCAAGATACTTCCTGAGCCATAGGTGATACATATGCACGAGACACCACTGATACACGCAGAGGGGAGGAGAGACCTACTCCACTTTCAGAAACCAAGTCTCTGTTGCAAGCGAACAGGAGCGATGAACTGGGACAGCAGCAGGCTCTTCTTCAAGCCCTGCAGCTCAGGCATCAGGACAGGTAGGTGGGCCAATTACATGCTTTAAGATGAACTGGGATGAAAGCTGACATCAGCTTGCTTTGAGAGCTTCCCCAAGGGAAAGCATGACAGAGCATGCAAGGCTTGCTAGCATACTCTTGCCTCTCTGCCCTCCAGCAACTGCAACTGCTGCAGCCTGGGAAGGGCAAGTGAAGCAAGCTGCATTGAAATGGTGTAACACAGTAGGATACAGAGGCCAAAGGCCATGACAGCACCCTCCTGGGGTCCCCAAGGAAAGAGCTAGGGCCAGGGCCACCAAATGCCTGCTGTGTATCAGGTCCCCCAGCTGAGCTACACAAGGTGGTGTGCAGCACAACAGCCCTGGTGCAGACCAGCAATCCTCTCCTTGCCATGAGAGAGTCATTTTGGCTCCCCAGCATCCTGGCTGACAGCAGCTTGCTACGTCTGCCCTGCTGCTGGATCCAGGGCAGACTTCTGTCACTGCAAATTGCAGTAGGTTTCACTCATCCCAATTCCCAGGTCACCTTCCCAAAGGAAATCCCAAAGCATGAGGGACAGGAAGACAAAACTCCCCAGGTTGCTACGTCCCTTCATTTCCTGTAAAGCATTTCACAGCTTATCGCTCTGCCTGCCTTAGGAAATCCAGCCTGTTTTCCCATGTGACTATTCCTGGTCCCCTCCATCATCCCACCTCCTTCCAAGTGACTCTAGACAGGCCAAACCCAAGGCCAAAGCTCAGACATTCTGGAGGACCAGCTGACACTCTTCTTCCTTTTGTCTCTGAGGGTTATTACAGCAAAGGAACATAAGGCCCGTGCTGAGAAGGGGTTCCTTCTCCCCACAGCAGCAAGTTGGCCACACTACACAGGAGGAGGACAGAGGACAAAGGCATGCTGGGAACAGTAAAGAATGCCAGTGTTGGCAGAGTATACATTACCAAGAGCAAGACAGAATCCTCAGTCAGGACAAATGGGATGCAAAAGGAAAGAAAACAGTGTCCTGCAAGTAGATATGTCCACCTTTCTTTGTCTTCATGGCTGGCTGCTCGCAGCTGCCCAGAGTCCTCCTCACAGCCTTGTGTCCTGGCTAGCACATGCCCCCTGGCATGGCTATTCAGGACAGACTGCAGCCTCTTTTCAAAGAGGCCAGTGCATGCCCTGCCAGTGCGGCACATTAAATGGGACCTCAGCACCACTGTATTGAATTGGAGCGCCTCATTTTTTCATTTTTCCTACCCTCATAGGAGAGAAAGCCCAGCCCAACAGCCCCCACTGTTCTCATCTGACTGAGCAGTCCATTCTTAACTGCATTAAACACCACCGCCTCACTGTGTGTGTACATTTATGAGGCATGCCCTGCTCCAATCAGCCCTTGGAAGAGTGCCTAACTAATCTTCCAGGCAGATGATCTCAGAACAGCTTTGGTTTGGTCAGCAACTTGCCCTAGAGCTTGCTGGATCCAGCTGCTCTATAAAACACACTCAGAAGCGACTTTCCTACTGCAGGGACCACACATGGGTCTGCCCAGGAGCTCTGACTGCCAGCCAAAGGCCTCTTGGGAACAGCCTGCTCTCCCACCACAAGCTCTTAGCACTCCTCTGTGTCCAGATACATATTTCATAGTATTGCAATACCATTGAGACAGCACAGCCACTCACAACACATGCATGGGAAAGAGCAGGTCACAGCCCAACGAGATACAACAGGACAAAGCATAGCAGACGTACCAGGCTGGGTCAAATGCACCTACAAGATAAGGAGGCTCAGAGAAGGGACAAGAACATTGACAGACCACGTGCATGTCTCAGCCAGCAGCAGTAGCTACTAGTGATCACCAGCAATAGCTATCAGAGCTGATTGCTACCTATGTGAAAGCAGCCATGTGTGAGGGAGGATCGAGTACAGCCAGGCAATGTATTCACTGGTTTTGTCTGGAAGGTGTAAGATTCATTCAGCATTACGGATGAAATCTGTTGGATTTATCTAGGAGAATATAAAAATCTTTCTAAATACCTAACACGATGTACAAAATCATTCCCTTCCCTGGGGCTTTCAAAACTGGTATTTGATAGCTGTAGCCAAACTGTAGCCAAAACCATTCTTGGAGCAGCGCTGCACTATGTTTCCTTCACAGGGTTTTAACAGGTTACGCTTTTCAAACAGCCCTGTTACAAGAGATCAGCCAAGATGCATTACTGAGCTTACATCAGCCCTAAACACAGGGAGTCCTACAAGGAGAGGCAGACAGACCAGCGGCATTGCTGTGCACTGTGTGCGTAGTACTTTTTTTTTAAAAAAAACATCTACTACAGGCTTTCAGTTGCTTTTGTGCTGCCAAAATGTTAACATGCAGGCAGTGCACGTGGAAGGAGATCTGAACTACTCATAACACTGCATTTCTAATGAAAGAATGGCTGTTCAGGACAAGAGTTAACATCAAGCTCCCTCTGCTTGTTTGCTGCCCGTGGCATAGTGAGGAAGGGTGGGCTGTTCCAAGCAGCAGGGCAATGAAGCAGAGGCATGAGGATGCACAGCTTCTTCAGTGCCACTGCAGAGGTCATGGCATCCCAAATCAGGACAGAGCAGGCCTGGATGCAATGGAAAAACAGCTCTCTCACGCAAATGCTTGGCCAAGGCCATACACCAATTCAGGGACTTGGGTCTAGGCTCATTTCCAGGATGACTCAGTGTAGGACACCGTACACAGCAAAGAGACAGCTAAAGTCAATATATAACCTGAATGCCACCTCTTGACCCGAGGACTACTTCCTCCTGACCCATTCCTGCTGTGGACTGAGAGCTCCCACATGCTTGGCCAGCCTGGAGAGCAAATCACACACAAGACATGCATCCTTCCCACCCTGATCTCAGGGGTCATTCCTGCCAATGCGGCTAGTCCCACTGTGGGAGGAAAGAGCAGCTGCTACTGTGGCACCAAACCTATGCAGCACCACAAACTTCTAGGCAGGATGAGGGCTGCCTGCATATGTACCCAGCGCAGAACCTGGGCAGCAGGAAACAGATCACTACAGCCTGCCAGCGTTGGCAGGGCTATTCCTGCCCCTCCTTCCTAGCAAGTCTCCTCTCTTCAGACAGAATTCAATATAGAGCTCTGCCTAGAAGAGTGTATGAATTAGCAGAGACTGAACCTACCAGTACAGAGAGTTAAGGCAGGTACCACTGTTCACTGAGGCAAGCTACAGCCTTCTGCCCATCCAGCTTTCCTCTGTGCTATTAAACATTTTCTTTCTGAGCCAAGCCACTCCAGCGAAGAGCTGCTCCATCTCTGATGGCACTGGCACAGCCCGGGACACAGCACAGCTGCCAGCCAGGCTGCTACTGTTTCATCGCAGCTTCGGGCCTGCCTGTAAAGCTGCACTAAATGCCTCCCTCACACTGTCCAGCTCTGCTCCACAAGCCTCCAGCCTGCCCAAGTAGGCAATATAACCACACTAAGGTAAAACCCAAGGAACAGGTGCCAATGACAACGCAGAGAATGCCCAGCTCTCCACTCTGAGGGGGCTGCAGCTTTGAAATTTGAACTGACACATTTTGCTGCTCATGAGGCTTGCCTGCACCCTCCTTATACCCAGTGATGTGTTTTTTAAACTTCTCTCCTTCTACTCTTCCATAAATACTAAATGATGCTGCCCAAACGGTTCAAAAGCTAAGAGGAAACACTAAAATACTCTTGGGAACTGCATGTTTCCCAACAAAATTATTTTCCTGCTAGCATTTAATCTGATTCAAGTCAGATACAAACCTGGCACCTCATAATGTCATTTTACAGTCCGGTCATTCTGTTCTGCGCTAGAAAAAGTCAGCAACAGAAAAATGCCCCACTGAAGCATCAGGGCCTAGTATTATCATCCCCATCTGCACAGGCTGGAACACTGCTATTTTAACAAAGTTGCTGTGCTGTCTTCCCAGATGTATTCAGCCTCTGTTTACACCTTTCCCCACTAGTTTTGCTTTAAATCTTTTCCTTTTAATCAGTTTGTAATTTGTTACCCACCTGTACCTTCATACTGCAGCGCTGCTGAAAGCACTGTGTCTCACCCACCGCCCCAGACCTCTGGGTCTCGGTGCACTGCTTCCCAGGTGGAAGCAAAAGGGATCCAGGCTGACTAAAAGCGAGCTTAAATTTTCCGCATGGAGTTCCCCGACAGGTTGTTAACCTCTCTAACACACAGATCTCTTAACCCACTGATGTAGACCAGTGAGGCCACTGTGCTGACCACACATGACACAAAGACCCTTGTCTGAAAAGTGGGGGAGCTATGAAAGGATAGTTGTTAAAATCACAGGAGAACAATCACTCTCTGCATTCAGTGTCAAAAGCAAGATCAGAGGGTGGAATGGAAACCCTGAGATCTGCCTAGAAAGACCCTGTCGGCTGCTCTACCTTGTCACTGTCACAGACAAACCAGAGCTATCTCACACACCCCATGGCAAGGAGCTGCAGCTCACCTGGATGCTACAGAGCAGCTTTCCTTTTAGCATAGAGATACCTGCAAACACTCTAATGTGAACTGCTTCTCCTCATCAGTCAGCTTCAGAAATAGCCGCTCCTAGCATAAATGTCTGTCTTGTCACACCACTGCAATTCAAAGCTGCTGGGCTGTTTCTACCCAACCATGCATGCTTTTCTGAGGCAGAGATGCCACACAACCCATGCAGCTGGAGTGGAAGTGAGAAGGCTGCACACGTTGCTATGGCTTATGCTGGATCCCTAGCTGAGGGGTACCATGGCAGAAAACCCCAACAATAGAATAGTGTCTTGTGCTCAAGTTTGCACCTGTAACATCAGGCTCTCTGGGAGCAAGCATCGAGAAGCATGGACTAGCTGCCCTGCAAAAGTAGCAGAGCTGTGTCCATGGAGCAGCCTGAGCTCCAGCAGGCCAGAGCAAAGGCAGTTTTCCCTTGAGGACCTCCCCAGGCAAAGCACACAGGCAGCTGCTGCCCGCAGTCATTCACTGCATCCACTGTCATTCGCTGGCACCACAAGATTTCCCAGCAGGCTGTCAGGCTGCCCAGCAGTCGCAGTCCCTGCTCTCAAAGGCACTGCAGCTTGGGCTCAGCAGTGTCAGACAGTTACTCACAGGCTGACAGGGCCCTGGGGGCTCCAGCAAGCAGCACACAGACTAAGCAGATGACACTCCACGCACCTGGAGCTGCTCAATTCCAACCACTGTCCCAGTAGAACAGGTCATTCTCTCAAAGGATCACGGTGCCCATCCAGCATCTCAGCAAGCTGCAAGCAGAGCCAGGAGCTATCATGACACACATTTTGTCTAGCAAAAGGGTCCGTGAATAACTTGGTGTGCCTCCTCACCGCATCCTGTATTACAGCCACAGCAGGCACGTGCAGCCATCCAAAAACACCCTGGCTAAGAAAATTTGAATTCATAACATACATGAAAAATTCAACACCCTACCAATGGCTTATTCTCTTTAAAGCACATTTTTGTAGTGCTCACCGGAGCACCAGAGTGCCTATTGGAGAACTTGGGGAATGAAGGGACGGGTGGTTTATCATACAATCCTTCCTAGAAACCTGTGGGAAACTGTGGCTGAAGTGAAGGATTTCCTACACAATAGGTGCACACAAAGCCACCTGGTCCAACAGAGGCACTCTTTTATGCTTGTTATCTGGGCATGTGTTGGCCAAGTCAAACCTGTATGTTCAGATGCAGTGTCCTTGTTTTCTTTCTAAGTACTCTGAATTTTGCACAGGAGATCGTTAAACACTTCTGAAATGAGTCGTCCCCAGCTCTTCTACGCAGCCTGTTAGAAAAACGTATGCCAGTGCACATATCTTGGGACTGGCCCACCGGCAGCTCTGTACCAGCCAACTGAAGCAGAAGAGACAAAAATGTGGCTTTTTTGGTTCACTGATCAAACTGTAAAAGAAGCCTATAAAAGAAATAAAAGGTAGTTCAATACCAGAATAACACTGAAAAGTTTTGAAAACAGCCATGAGGGGACATCTCTAAATCTAACACGGAGGAAGTGGTTAAGAAAGGCAGGCAATAAGACTGCAAGTGACTGTGAAATTCTAGCCAGTTACAATTTTTAAGAGGAGGACAAAACCCAAGGGGCAACAACATCAGGGGAGCAAACTTAACTAAAGGCCCAGGATCTGGACGTACCAATAGGGTACCGTTCAAAGGAAAAACCTAGTTCAGAAATATCCCGCAGTTCCTTAACAGAAGTGCTGTGAACGCATCAGACAACCCACCCTAATGCCTGAAGGGATGGGCAGCACAGCAACCTGGCTAGATCGCACTGTCTTCAGTTCCCAGGGCCAAAAAGCAAGCATCTAAAAGATGAAACCAAGTCAAATGACCAAGGGCACGAAGAGCAATATGCAGAAACAAGAACAAAACACAAGCCCAGAGAAGCCAAGGCCCCCAAAGCATTCATCAGCTTGTTAGTAGCATGTTCTATTCACTGGTGCTCAGTTTGCAGCTATAAATAGGCTGCCAGTTCAAAGGAGAGGTGAATCCCTTCCTTGGGATAATCGTGTACGGAGAAGAGGCAGAGGAAGCTGTTCCCTCAGGAAGGCTGAAGAGCACTGCTACTCAGGTATGAAAGCACAGGGTCATTTGTTAGTGCAGTTCCTTGGGTGCAATTGCCTTATTCTTCCCTCATGGAAGATATAAAAGATTGATCAGAGATTCTATATCAGAGCATCACCGTTGCTCCTTATCGTAAGTGGCAGGTGGCAGGATCTGCCCAGATGTGGTGGAGGGGATGGAGGCACAATGGCTGAGGTGAGGGGAGACACGGTCCACAATACCTGGAGACCCAGCAACTATCCAGAATCCTGGAAGCTGCATAGACCATCCGACATGCTCAGAGCACCTAGCCTCACAAACACAAGTCGTATCTCCAGCAGTGGCAGGGCTGGGGATGCCCAGCCCAACAGCAGCAGTCCTGTCTGCTAGTGGGTAGGGGATGCTCAGAGCTGCTCTCTGGACCAGCCCGGCAAAGGAGCAGTTCCACTGCAGATATAGCATGCTTCCCCCAACACCTGCACTAGAGCAGCAGCCCAGCATCTCCAGGATTCCTGTGTTCAGCCCAGTGTGTCCTACAGTAGATAAAAAAGCTAGGCCCCATCAACAAGCACTCACAGCCAACACAGCATGCCCCAGAGCCATGTCACCATACAGGGAAGTCCCACTCAATCTTAAGTGAATCCCTCATCCACTGCAACCCTGGCAATGCTGTCTGGAAGAATCATTTTGCAGTATCTCTGGGGCTGCCTCCGGTATCAAGTACACTGACATGACACATTGAGGGAACAGGAGTACAGTTTGGTCCTGTCCACAGAAGCAAATACCATCAAGGTCCTCTGATGTCACCTACACCTAAAGATGCTTGTTTAAAGGGAACAACCAGTTGTGATGAGCAAATCCACACAGAACAATGTGGGTCTTTACAGACCTGGAGTGCCGCCAACCCTGCTTTGTACAAGGGGAAAGACAGCCCAGGAACTAAACTATCAACAGGGAGAATTAAAATAGGTTTGTACACTGAAAGAAGGAAAAAGGTCTGGAGGTTTCCCTTTCAAGGCATCAGCCATTGATGGAGGAGGCTTTTGCTTTAGAAAAGCTGAAGAGCATCACTACTAAACCAGAGAAGAAATCACTGCAGTGCTTTGGAGTGGAAAGGCAGAGGTGCTTACTGGGGTCTACAACCAACTACTGCACTGCTTGCCCGAACATCTGTGTCAACACCCATGTGAGGCTGAACAGTGCGATTTCAAACTGCCACAGTAGGTTCAGTTGCACCTATTGCATGCTATCTGCAACTGGCTTCTACCTGATGAAGGGTCTATGCCAAGCCTGCACTAGTTTTTTAACATGCACTAAAATTGCACTGGCAAATTTAAATACAGCTTTACAAGAATAATCCCTGCTTAAAATCAGCATGTAATTAGAGAAGCATGTACAGGTCATCCATGGTCTCTGTCATCAGAGGAGATGAAAGATGACAGCAAGGACAGGATAGGAACAAAGAGCACAATCAAAGGAAGGAAGAAAGTTCACATCAGAAGAGGCAAGAGCATCTTGCAAAAGCAGGATCACCGTAGGCAAAAACTGCCCCTTCTGGGGAGGCCAAGAATGAACGGAAGTCAGACAGCAAGGTCCTGGCAAGCACAGCACCTGCCTTAAAATCACCTTCCCAGGACCTGCAGTTCACAGGGCACAGTCCTCCAGGCCAGGATTTTACAACTGGACTTCGCTAATAAAACACACAGTCCTGCCCAGACCCTAGGCCAGATTCGTCGGTCCCGGAGGCACAACTAACACTTTTCAGGCGGGTGTGCTTTCTGGGGACCACACAACAGTGCCTATTCATCTGGGCTGAGAACCTCCATCCTTCAGCAATCCTGGGTCTCCCTTCAGATTTCATTACACTTGAGCCTCAGTGCAGCAAGAATGCAAAAAGCTTGCAAAAAGCTTCCAAAAAGCTCTTCTATTTAATCTTCTCTGTAATGGCCTTACTCCAAAGCAGATGTGCAGATAAAAGCCAAGCCAGCACTTCTTAGAGCAGTCACAAAAACTGAGATATTCTATTCAAATCTTTTCTAAAAGAGAAATACATCTAAAAAGTACATTGAAATTTTAACAATCATCCTACCATACAGCTAATAAAAACTATTTTCTGTGAACTTAAGAAAAGTTTTTTTCAGTAAAAATGCTTCATAGCTTTAAAGAACTCAAAGTGAGCAGAGGGAACTCAGCAGACTGACATCTGGACCCAGAGTTAGCTGAGTGCTAGCGCCAGCCTTGACAGCAGTTTCCTGCCCTGGGTGCACAGGGAGAATAGTGTGAGCAAACAGAAATGAAGCACTTCAGTTCATTGGCAAGTTGTGGAGTTGAGAAACCCAACTGGAAGGAGAAAGCTGATTTCCTTCTTTGAATCTCCAAGTAAAAGGAGAGAGTGTATACAATAAGATCTGCCAGCTCCAGACTCTTGGAGGGCATTGAACAAAATCCATTGGTTTTGACTACTCAGGAATAATAATCCGCCATCCATTTAACTGGGCTTTGCATACAAAACATGTTTAGATGAATGTTCTTATAATCGAGTACATCCAAAGTAGTTTTAGGGAGCTAATTTTAAGGGACTAACTTTAGAGATTTTAATTGAACTTTCATTTCCATACAGAAGCAGATTAATTATTTGTGAATTTTCAATCTAGTAAACATGAAGTGAGTCACACTCTCACTTTTAAAACAGGAAGCTAGAAATGAATATGCTGAATAACCCTGTAATTTTTATAGGGCTCCAGAAGGAAAGACTGCAGGGAGCTCACGTGTGATTGGGTACGCTTTACTGTGGTGATCATCCTGAGCCCATGCTGCTGTCAACAGTTATGCTATAGGTAAGTGGTAACGGACTTTCCAGAGACAGATTATTGACGTCAATCTGCTTCTGTGAGAAGGTACACAAAGCTTTTTCCATACAGCTGAGATGCTCCAGAATGTAAGAAACCAGAAGCAAGGCTGCAGCAGAGCCCTGGGGAGTCTGCTAGCAGTAGCAGCAGCATTACTATTAGCATTTGGTACTCCAGCTCTGACCCATTTTGAAGAAAGGAAGTTTATGTTGTCTGACAGCCTTGCATGTTTCTCTTCTCAACACCAAAAGCGACAAGGGATCCAACTGCTGTCCAAGCCTCTGAGCGCTCCTATTAGCAGCATACATATCCTGAACTCTGTCAAAGAGGCTTGAGGTCCATTGCATTTGCACTGGCAGTAATCATAGATGAGTGCACATTGCCAAAGTAATTAACACGAAGATGCATTGACCATCTTGTGCCTAAACAAGATCCTCTTCATTGGCCCATTTTTTTTAGCATAAGTCCTAGTGAGTTTTCTGAAGCAAACCTCTCTCCCTGGGACATGTCTTTATGATATGAACTGGCAAGGCACTTCCATCTTGAAATTTATGCCCCCAGCTGAGACCGGCATTTTAAAACACCCACATTTAGTGCTTTTGATCGGATTTGGACTTCAGTCCCAAAGCACTGGCAGAGCAGGAGACTGAGGTTGTCTTTTTGGCACATATTACCGCCATATTCAAAGCCTAGTTACTGGGCTAAAAACTGGCAGCATGAGAAACTCTTGCTTACGCCACCCAAAATCAATTCTATACACAGAGAACAGCACAAAGCCATCAATGTTCATGAAAACCTGACCTGCCTCACTAATGTAAACCAAACTGGCTTTTCCCATTTTGGAAGCAGAGGAGCACCTACTGGAAGCTGCAACATTGAATAAATTTCTTTCACATTTAAGGCAGTTAGAAAACTCAGCACCCACTTGGCTACCAACTATGCACATTGGTAAAGAGGAAGAGACAGGTTAGACCTACCTAAATGCTGATTGCCCTCAGCAATGCAAGGACAGGTCTACCTACTACAACAGAGAGGCTACCGTTGTTCACAAGGTTTCTCCTCCATCCAGCCTTATGCACACACTGTTATAAGTACAGTTGTTCTTGAAAGGCAAGCATTTTTGTTCTTCAGTACCATGGTCAAACAGGAGCCCTGGGTACAGTACAAGCTTATAGCAGAACACACTGCTGCCCTCCAAGACCTGTCAGTCCATACCCTGCAAGTCCAGAAAGCGGTTAAAAAGCCCATCTCCAAGGCAGCAAAGCCTCAGACACGCAAGAGCTACCATGCCACACTTCCCAACGCCTTCTGCAGGCTGCAACTCACTGCACCAGCCAGTGGCACAAGAGAAGCCCCTCCTTGTCCGTGTCCACACTTCACTTCCTGCTATGGCGAGCTCGAGCAAGTACATCCTGCAAGCTGCTGCTTTGTGTAGCCATGCACAAATACATCCCATGCAAATGCAAGTGTGCCCACAGCCAAGCTCTGCTCTTTGCCTGCCATTACCAGGCTGTGAGCAATATATGTCCAAAGACCCTTTCCCAGGCACTGCTGTGTCTCCAGCACATGACACACAGCCGTGAAAACAAGATGGATATGAGAAGGAAGGCCAACTTGCTGCGAATCACTCCCAGTGCAGGCTGGCCTGGGATGTGCCATTGCTGAGGGAAGGCAGACCAGAGTGCAATGGCAAAAGTTTCTCCCACCAGAGCACTCATCTGACAGGAGTCCTGCACCAGCAATTGCACATCTTTGAAGACCTCTCAGAAAAGAGGAAAGAGACTCATTTGGAGCAGGCTCAAAACACTCCTGTTGGAAGAATGAGGAGTGCAAATAAGAGCTACTCAAGCCAGCCAGGTTGCCAGAAGTTGGACAGCTCAGCTCCCATTGTGCCTGGTCTGAACCGGACCCGGTGTTTCCTTGGCTGACCAAATTTCCCTTCCAGTGCTGTAGTGGAAGACAAACAGCAGCAATCGTTCCATGCACACACCACCCCTGGCTCTTCCCCTCCAGATAAAAAGCAACTAGCCAAAACACAGCTGTTTGTACTTATCTCTTCATTTTTGCTACTATAATGGATCGCTAGAGCTTGGACAATTCACCTCATCCTCCCATCCCACTGCACAACGTAGCAAAGCTGCTGGTCATTCAGTCACACCGCCTCAACACACCCCAGCACTGCTCCTTGTTTCAGATGAGAAGGCAAGGCACAGAAAGGGAAAGTGAGATGCCCAAGATCACAGAGAAGTCGGACCCAAAGGTCCCCCTTTGGACTTGCACCTCAGGTCACCAGACGCCACTCTAGCAGGAACTGGTATTTTTATAGAAGCCTTTATGATTTACATTCACACCACAAATCTCTTCAATAAAAAAAATGGAGGTGGACTGTGTTGGGCTCTTATCACATTCACCAAACTCCCTTTTCTCCCTCCAGACATTCCTGACAGGCAGATTTCCCTGACCTACTTTTCCAGAAGAAGAGAAGTTTCAGCTGCTTCCCCTGAATTGCAATGAGCTTCCACATGCCAGGAAGCAGCTCCTCAAGAGCAGTGGAGTGAGCAGCCAGCACTTCCCAGGAGGAACAGCCACACCATGAGAGAACCAGAAGCCCTCGAGCCCTGCCACCAATGCAAGCCCACCCAAACGTCCATGTATACTGCTGCACAAAGACAGGGGCTAGCAACACTTGATGCGAGCTGGGCTCTGTATGTGAACAGATATCTATGTTTCCCCGTGGAAAGTTTAAATACATTCTGTTCTTGTGCATCTCCATACACAGAGGTCAGAGAAGGAGAGACCCAGCAGCACTCACTCTCCTGTCTCCATGAGCCCTCTAGCAGATGTTATGGAGTTGTCATCCCTCTCCAAATACTCAGTCTCTCTATGATTTGGCTGGATCCTTGCACAGGCAAAATGCAGGCAAGAGGACTGCCAAGAGGCAACAGCAACCACCTTGGAGGAGAGGTCACCAAGGTAAACTGTGGGTTCACCATTCCACCCTTTCGGTTTTCAGGTTCTCATTTCTGAGAGCAGAGATGAACATTTGCAGTGCGAGAGGGTCATCTTATAGCCCTGGCAGCCAAAGTAGCTGTGAGAGCAGAGTCTGAAATGTGACCCATTTCAGCACGTGGATTTGCATGGCTCCAGAGCTCCTGTGCAACAAACACGGTGCCAGCTCAGCCCTGGGTGCCTGAGCAGGCACTGCGCATTTCATGGATTAGAGCTGAACTGCAGACTGCTGATGAGTGAGCTCCATTTTCGCAGTGTCTGGAACAATAAGTGTTTTCTGCTCCCAGTTATTTCCTCCTCACTTTCCACTGCACTATGAACTACCACTTCTGCTTGCTACTGCATTACTGCATATGACATGAATATAAAAAACCCCACAGAGCTCATCAAAACTTGCAGCTGGTTCAGACCGTTGCCACAGTAAGCTCAATCACTTGTCTCCAGCTGCCAGAGTGTCTCACAAAATGGCTTCTGTCAATCTGATCAGAATGTACTCCTTAAACCATGCTTGATGATTTCCCCAGGATTCAACATTGACATTCCTCTTTCTAAGCAAAGGGAAGAAATCTAATATTATCTGGTACTTCACAAAAAGAAACTGGATGAAGGAATATGCCTACTTTAAATACCCCTACTGATCTCTGGAAAGTTTCAAGGGCTCCAAACCAATATTTTGCCAAGAAGAGACATGTCAGATTCTTAAAACTCTCAAGTCAAAAAGAAAAAATAAGATTGAGACAGAAAGCTCAACTTGCATTCCTGAAATGCAAACCTAAGCTACATCCAAGTCTACAGCACAACATCACAAACCCTCCCTAAAAATTTAGGCAGCTAAAGCTCTGCAGAGGGGGGGAGAGAGAGAGAGAGAGAGAGAGGTGAGAGAGAGAGAGAGATGAGAGATGGTCCCTCAGCAGACACTCCCTGGGCTGGAGTTCTTCACTGCTACAGCAATCTCCTCCAAGAAGGAATGTTTAGGATTATACTGAGCAGGTATCTGAGTGTAGATCCCTCCAGATCTTCACAGGTGAGCTTTTGCCATGACAACTGACTATGTATTCCTGCTCTTTATTTAGACTATTATTTATCCCTGTGAGGACTTTCCCCTTTGCTCCACAGCAGCCTCGCTTTTTAAGAAGCTCCTCTGAGAAACATTGTTGAAGGCCTTTTAGAAATCCAAGTAGTGTATCAACTGGATCTCACAGTTCTTATGCCTCAACAATTCAAAAACATCTCAGAGGCAAGTCTTTTTACAAAGGGGCCCATACACCAACATTGTATCTATCCATGTGCTCCACTACCTCTATCCTTTAGCTTCTACTAATGTGCTTGGTGCTTACTAGCCTAGAGTTTCTCAAATCTGCCTTAAAACCCTCAGAAAAGTGTGGCTTCCCATCAGCCGCTCCCAGTCTCCTGGGAAAGACCCTGGCTGAAGCAAGAGGCTACATACTGCACTCAGTAGTCCAGCTATTATAGACTGGCATCTGTCCCGGCTGCTCCTGTGAATCTAGTTCTGGGCTACTTGTTCAGGTTTTTTCCCCATTTTTTCCATAAGTTCTTCTGTCACCACTTCAAGCTGTAAAAGGTTTTTCCAATGCACCCACTACAGAGAAAGGTTCCAGACAAGGAAGCACCCAAGCTGTTCACCTTCAGAGCCAGGGGGCCGGGCTTGCCCTTCTTACGCTTTTTGAGTAAACATCCTGTCAGCCACAGTCAGGACTCAGGGCTAAGGCAGCTCTAGACCAAAACAGTACAGCCATATTCATGTTCTCAGGTCCACCCTAGCCCCAGCACTGATCATGCAGATATCAAGATAATGTTGCATAGCAGAATACTTACTTGGAATTTTTTTTTCCATTTTGTTAAAGACATCGCAGCCTCAAACTGCATTAAAATAAAGTTCATAGATTCAAACTGTCGAGGCTAAGAAAACAGCAAAACTACAGCAAGGCTACATTAGTACCTTTAATCCAGCCTTATTTAATGTTCTTGTTTCAAACTTCTCTAACAGTGGTCATGTATGTCCATTCTTCTTGTATTGAAACACCTCAACCCCTTTTGCAAGAGGAACTTCATTTTCTAAATCAAGAAATACAAAGTTATTTAAATAAAAGAATCCTCCATTTTTGGAGCAGAATTTCTTAGTAAACGACTGGCATCCCAGCTCCGATTGTATGACACTGCCCATGCAAGTGTCCCACACTTCTGTGTGAGGCTGAGCTGTTAGTTTCACCTTGTCCACCAGAACAAGATGGCAAAGCCACCATGCCTTGCAACCAAGGGATGAGAAGGGATGACAAACCAATCTTGATTTGTCACAGTGATTCTCAAGGTTATTTTCTGTCCTCAGGTGGAAAATCCTTCCCTGAAAACAACTTCAGTCTATGAACTAGCCCATCGCATCAGAAGGGACAGGCAAAGAAATATAGTCACTGATGCTAAATTAACTGAAGTTACTTTGTCTCAAGCCTCCCATCTCTTTAGCCTTAAAGAGAGAGAGAGAGAGCAAACAGAGCTTGGCAGCCTCTGAAAAGTGTCAGACACACTAGGAACCTATACAGCTCCCAGAACCGTGGGAGGAAATAACACTAACACAGAGACTCTTCAGCAGAGAGCTTCCCCAGAACATGCACAGCTACACCAGACATCCTCTCCTTCCTTCCTCCAAGAAGGCCTCCAGAGTTCCCGCAAGCACATTCAATTGCTGATGTGCAAAGACACTGTCACAGCACACCACCCTTTGCAGGACAGCTGGATGAGCACAGGGCCACAGCAGGACAAAGCCATAGTGCCGATGCTGCGGCACTCAGTGCCCTCTGTCACATACATGCTGCTGTGTCAGCCTCCACCATTGTCACTTACAGGCACCACATTAAAATCCCAGCGGTCTGAGATGGGCTAGGGAGAGCACAAGGGGCTGCTCCCTTCAAACAGATTGACACAGCAGAGCCCTTGAGCACTGCTCCCCTAGCAACCGAGACAGCAGAGAGAAGGTCTTTTTGCCAGCTTTCTACCTACCAGCTGCCTCCACCAATATCTGCACTAGGAGCTGCTTCCCCAGCACACACAGGAGGCATCACGCAGAGCCCTGGGAACAGAGCACCTTTTCTGCAGCCATGCAGAGTGCGGGAGTCAGTGCTCTTCCTGAAAATGATACTTTGACTTATGTTGTTGGACAACTTTAACTGCCCCTCTGCCAAGTCATGACTGCTTGGCCTGTTTTCCTTTGGTAGACAGGTTCTTAATGAGGTATCTGATCAACAACAGCCTGCAGATTCACCCTAGGGAGGTCCTTAGTGAAAGACTCACAGATCAGAGAATGGCTCAGAATGACAAGATGGCCCAATGAGAACGTGCTCCAAAAGACTTCTCAGCTTTTGGATCCATGGCTTCCCTAAATTACCAGTCAGCAGCAAGCTGCTCAACCACAAGTGTACCCTCCCCAGTACAAGTCACAGAAGACAGCCAGATCCTAGGGAAGGTTGTCCCCAGAGCTCTTGACTCACAGTATGATCAACAGCTCTCTCGTGCTCCGTTAAAGCAGACAGAATCTCCTCACACTGATGGCTGCAATATTTGTGGTCAATAAAACAACGTATTACTGTGAGGTAGTCCCCAACCACGTCTTTGTTGTACGAGCATTTGCAGCTCTTACCATGGACCACTGCTGCTACTGCTCACCAGAGTAATCTATTGTGGACTTCCACATACACACACAACATGGACAGCCAATAAATGGGCTCTTGGAAAAAGGGCAGACAGGCAGAGTAGAGACAGTCAGCTGAGCTCAGCAGAAAGGGATGAACTTCCAAGACAATGTCCTCTCAAAGTACTGCAGCCAGCCTGAAATCTCAGCATCCTCAGATACTTAAAAAGCTGCTGGACAGAGATCCAAAGTATCAGAACACACACATCTGAGATCTAGCTGCAACTCAGACAAGAGGTCAGGCACAACTAAACAGATCAGCATGCTCATGCCCAAGAAGCTTGACGCATCTGCAGTCTGGAAATTAACATTTTACTCTGGAATAAAAAATCTTCAGCGGCTGTGAAATGCAGACACTGTTTCCTTGGTAACCGAGGTGGCAGGACATCTCTCCCCAGTGCTGCTATCCAGAGTCCTCCCTGGAGAGCCACAACCAGGGCAATATGCCCTTAGGCACCCTAGGTTCTGCAGTCACTCCTCAGAGGGCATCCACAGCACCTACCTTCAGTCTAGCACCGTGCTGTTGGCAACCAAGTGCTTTCACAGTAGGTCAACAGCATATAACCACTGGACTCACACAAGACTCGACAGCTACAAGTCCAGGTACCACCTGAAGCTCAAGAACACTGTTCAAGGTCTCAACATGCTCCCAGGCCTGTAGAAGACTTTCAGGGTCTGTATCCAAAGGGTGAGCAGTGATAAATAAAAGCAGTAGGTAAGACTGCAGAAGTTAAAAAAAACACATTATCCAAATCAGAAGCCACTGTTCTTAAAATTAGATACAGGGATACTTGGTCAAACTGGATCACTATATCCACAGCAGAAGCATCCTCTGCAGCCCTAGTCTAGGTGCTGTTTGTCAAGGGGATCCCATCAGAACAGTTATTTTTAAGACTCAGATCTTTAACTTAAGCTTTTCATTAGGCTGCATGGGTATCATGGGGAGGGTTCAGTCACTCACTGGACGCCATAACCAGTAGAGAAATAGCTCAGAGTAATCCTATCGCTGACAGTTCTGACCTATGATTTCCTGTGCCCCACCACACACATGCACTCCTCTGGCGAGAGGCCAACACTGCTCCCATCACAGTAGCACAAACCCTCCACTTTCTCCCCTGCATGGCTGGGGACCTCTTTGTGGAGAGCCACTGGTAAGGCTCAGCAGCACGGTACACCCTCTCCCTGAGTCAAGCCATGGCCACACAAAACCCTGGTGTTCAACTTCAGAGATCATCTTTCCCAGATCAAGGAGCAAACATGGTCACAGCCAACTGAGACATCAGGAGCAGGTTTCTTGCAGACAGTTTTGACTAACCACAGCTGGCAATGGAATTTCTTTTAATCCTTGCCACATGAGTAAAGCAGTCCAAACTATTCCCCCTTTTTTTGTGGCTGAGCAAAAGATGGACACGCTGCAGTCCCCGAAGCCTACTGCTCCTGAAGGGGCAGTTCTTCCAGCCCTTCTCTGCGCACTGCCGGACAATCCCAAATTTACACTGTGGCACAGAAGAAAGGTGTCTTAGTCATGGGTGACTTGACTACTGAACTATGGCCATGGAATTAGGATGAAGGCTGGCATACACACTAATGCTTGAGTATTGCATTCTAACGTGAAAAGTAAGAAATTTTTGAGCATCCTAGCTCAAATTTAAATGAAATCCAAACCAAAGGCAGAGTGAGTACAAAGTTCCTTTTGCAGCAAGACACCAGTCTAGGCTTCTCTTTTCTCTGCAAGCAGCAGGAATTCATTACTGGAGTGTGAACTGATGTTTGCAAGCACACAGCAGTGGCAGCCTTCCACAGCTATTACCATTTCCTGCCCTGCACACGTATTCCCCTGCCCCTTCAAGGACAGTTTTCACAGAGGCCTAATAGGTTATGACCCTTCCTCCAAATGCTGCTGAAACCCTCAGATCCTGCCAAGTTCCTTGACCTGGGCTTGTTTGGTGGTTTAGTTTTACTGAGGACGGTGGCTCATTTTGTCTTAAAGTGTTCAAGAGAGTCTATTAAGCTTGCACCAGGTGCCCACAAAGAACAGGCTTGTGCTGCCAGGGAATCGCTTGATTGTGCTCACTGCAGCTCCTTATCATGTTCAGCTGAGAGAAAACAAGCAGAGAAAAGGAAATCAATGCACAGAGCAGTGACGGATACTAGACAAGTGCCTTGCTAGCACAGATTCATAGAGCTGGGGGCTCTCCGGAGAAGAGAACACAGCATTGGTTTGTTACTGCAAAAAAAGGTGTTAGTAACAAGGAACAGCAGGATTCAGCTCCACGGGAGCTTCCAGGAGCAACATGTTTCAAAGGTGGGTTGGGAAATGTAATTTAATTGTCCCAAGTTAGGATTCAGGATTACCTGGTAAAATAGAAACAGCCTGTTCTCAAAGCAAAGCAGAACTGCATCAAAAGCTGCCCTCCAACTACACCCATAGTGTAAACAGTATTCAAAAGCCAGTCAACTGAGGAATGAGAGACAGGACACCAATTACTATCTCCCAGACCCTCCTCAGCCCAACAGTAAGCAAACAAACCAACAAATAGATAACTATTCCAGGAGAGGACAGTGTCTAGGGAAGAAATTGACTTTATTGCAGCTACCAGCACTGTAAGCCAGACTCCCCATCCCAGCAGACACACTGCCCCAACACTTCCCACTCAGGATCTGCCACCAAGTTGGTGGGCACACAAGTGCTGTCCCTCATGGGCTTGCCTTAGGTGCCCCTTGGACTTTGTTCCAGCCCCAGTACAGGCTGCCATGCTCCAGGGAGCAGGTGGCCAGCAACATTCACACGTTCCTGAAGGCTTGTTTCCAGTTGCAGGAGGGCACAGCACACAGCTCTGTTAGGGTGGTGCTGCTGGCAGGATTTCAGGATGCGTCAGGCAGAAAGGGAGAACAGACTGCTGACACAAGTCGCCCACATGCATGATATTGGTTCATACAAGCCAATTTCAGAAAGAGTTGAGAAAGTTATTACCATTATTTCTACCTTTGCCTGCTCAATCTCGTTGTCCTAGTTACCAAAGCCCTGGTGACTAAGGCAACAAGCCTTGGCAAGTAAGAGGCAGAACACAATGAGATGTAACACAAATATTTAAGATGACTCTGAAATAGCAAAAGCAGAAACAATTAACAGCAATTCTGCGTCCCCAGCATCAGCCCCTGCCCCTTGGTCTCTTACATTTCTCATCATCCCCCAGGAGCCTGGGAATGGACACTCAGGTATGTTTGTAATATACCCAGGAGACACAAGGTGGACTGCAAACCCAATTCAAATGTGCGAGAGCTCCCCCCCGCACACCCCCTCTTCACAGCAAGTTAACTGTACAGACACTAGCATGGACAGTCTTGTGCCCAGACCAAAGATCACAACTTGTGCTACCATTCAATAAACAGCTCTTCTCTACCCATGTATGGCCTCTGCAGCATTCAGGCTCCATGTTTATAGCGTGCTGGAACATTTCACCCAGGCATTACAAGACATCTCCATCTGGGAATTGAGTAACATGACACTCCTGTGGTTTCTGAGATCACTAACAGCTCTGCAAGAATTCAAGTCCTGATCACATATTTACTTCTTTGTTATTTTTATCACATACATACAATACCTAGAATGTCTCCAGGTTCAAGGCTGTGTAAAGCTAAGTCAAATGTTAGTTTAAGCGAACAGTGTGGCTTGGATGGTATAAAGGGAATAACTATTGCAGTGACCATGCGCCACAAAATGATCAGACACGCGTGTCCATCTGGCAACAATCTAGTCTCAGAAAAATATCTGTATTATAAGAAAGCACCGTTTACCAGCACACTTAAAACATGCAAGGGCTTGAGGTGATCTGGCAGAACTAAGGTAGCTGAGGGTAGGGATGCTGAGAGCAACCTTCCTCCTAGACAAAGATCAACCTGCCACTATCATGTGGAGGGCTATTGAATCCTCAGAAGCTGCAGAAAGACTTTGCAATGTCTGTGACCACATTGGCTTCATCTGCTAGGTATACGGGATAAAATCACCCTATGCATCCCAGCAGGCTTTACACCTGGCTGTTTAGCCCAAGGTCACCCCACAAGTTCTATACTTTCCAGCCCCACGATATGCATCACTGAGAGGTGTGATGGGAACTAAAGGGTCACTTCAAACACTTCAATGCTTCCAGCTTCCCTAAGCACCAAGAGGAGCTGATAATTCTGCTGTGCACGGTCCAACACCTTCAACTCTAACCTGTTATGATCATGACCCAAAAAGCATATATATGCTTTATATTCAATTGCATATAAAGCCCAAAACATAAGCAACTCTTGCTGTCTTGGAACTCCAAGCAGCATTTCACTAAGCTTAGGTTTTTCTCCATAATTGCTGTTAAAATTCACAGAAACAGGAGAAAACTATGTGCTTTATACTTGAATCAAGACTATTCACAAGACGTCAGTCATGCAGAACCTGTTGGATGGAAAAATAAAAACTGGAACAGCTTTTGATGAATGCTGCATGTCTAGCTTGCCCTGAACATTAAGTACACAGTTGTGCTGGGCACCTCACAAGAAACTTGAAAACAAGACTATTAAGCTGGGATGGGTGGTCAGATCCTGAAGAAAAGATGAGAAAATTTCAATCCAGATATGCATACAATATCCCACAATGCATAATAATAAGGATATGTTTAAAAATTTATTTAAAAGAAAGAAAAAGATACTTTTATCTCTCTGTAATCCTTAATTTTCTTGTATTACAGCTGTGCCTACCATTTAATTAATCAGCTTCTTTTCTGTTAGAAAACATCTACATAAAATAGCAAGTTTCATTTTCTCCCGGGTGATTCACATTGTCATGCCCAAGGAGATATCCACCCAAGGCCTTGTGAGCATCCTCAGGAGAAGGTGTTGGAGCTTAAGAAGAAAATTTGTAAGTATGTGGAGCCAACACTGCTGCACACTGAACTCGCAGGAGTGAAGGGGACGGTTCTGCACAGGCTGCATGTTCCAGGGAGGACCTCAGCTAGGAAGCATCAGGTCCTAAATTACTTTGGGACCTTTAAAAATTCTGCCTTCAAGGGCTTAGCTCAAGGCCCTGTTTGAACTACACTCCACTCAAACAAACTTCAGAGGAATGAGATCCCTTGCAGTGAGCACTGTGTTAAGAGCCATGTTTCTGCTTAAGTTACCAATATTTTTTTCACTTAAAATGAAAACAGCACAAGTTTTCAAATTACTTCCAAAAAGGTTGATTTAAATTGTAGCTTAGCTCATTCTGACCTAAATGCATTAGGCCTGGGAGACAACAAAACCCTTTAACTATGGCAGGAATAAGCAAGCAAAGGCAGCAGGGAGGTTGCAGAAAGGCAGCAGCTCTCCCCAGCCCTCTCTGCCCCTCTCACAAGCAGGATGAATAGCGAAGCTAATTGGGAAGCCGGGAACCAGGCTGGGGCTTGAGGGAACCTATGCAGGTTGCCACAGCAACTCAGCAAATCCATGTCACTGGAGACCACCATACTCAGAAAATTCAGCCAGCAAAGCCCTTCTAGCACCTGGATGACAGCCAGTTATCCTGCTTTCTGGCAACAGGATTGCAAGCCTAAGTAAGATCAACCCAGCTCAATCTTATGAATGGAAGATCTCCAAGGGACACCAGAGCAGCTGGGACATAGGGCGCAGGCTTGGCATCCAGCAAAGCCAGGCTGTGAAGGCACCATAAGTCAGATCCTTGAACCACCGCCATTACTGATTTCCCAAGTTTTTTCCATTTGAAGGAATGACACATTGGAGATCTTTGAAGACTACACACATTGGTTTCAGAGCAGCATGCATTTTGTGTGCAACACAAACAGCTCGTTCTGTTAAAAAGCAGCCTGAGCTGCTTCCGCACAACAGGCAATAAAAACATAAAACTAGATCTACTGGAGTGAGTAGTCCTCAGAACCACTTTATAAGGCTGACAATAATTCAGAGCACAGCAGTCTTCAGCATTTTCCAAAATCCCAGAAATAAACCTGGGCATTTTCCCTTCCTTCTTGTTTACATCATCTCTCAAAGCTTGAACTTAAGTACCTGATATTAAACACCTGGCTTAAGCCTCAGTCAGACAACACTACAATCCCGCTGGCTTGCAGTATTAGCAAGAGTTAGTAGGCTTAATGCAATTGCTCCTGTCAGCTCCTCTGACTGCTTGTAACTGCCACGTAGAAAGTACAAATTATTCCTGCAATTCTGGAGATAACCTGAAATATGAGACTCATCTACCATTTGCATTTCTGTCAGTGCTGCTTTTGCCTCCCTCTGCAATATCCCAATTTGACAGCAAGTCCAGCCTCACTTTTGGTGATGCTGCGGGATGCAAAAACTCTGCAACTGAACAATTGCGAAACATAATAAACCCCAGACGTGCACACACTTCATTGACAGAGGAAACATAAGACATATGCCTTAACTCTCCTTGCAAGAAAAGAGATTTAACCCAGCAATATGAACAGCTACGAAATACAAATTAAAAATCCAGAAGATACAGGTGACAACGAAGCTCTAGAACAGAGATCAGGCACATAGCTATGAAAAGCCCCTGCATCAGTTACAGCCACCTCTGCTTCCAGGTTTGGGTACCTACATAAAGCACACGGTACCTGCCCCCCGCCCTCCATGAACAAGCTCTGTGTGCACACCCGGTGTGTGAACCAGCACCCCATCTCTCCAGAGTAATGCTGCTTACTCCTCAAAAGGCAGGCTGAGACAGTTTCCCACAAGCTAGTTTTATTTGAGCATCCTGCACAAAGAAGAGCTTCTCATAGACACTAAAGTGCTGGGTTTCAGACTCAAGCTCAATTTCCCCCCTGGAAAAAGAAAGGCTTAAAGGGGAAAGAAAGGCTCTTCAGTTGTAGAACAAAGAACTGCGGGGGTTATTTGTCAGCTGTTTCTAGCAGCTTTTTCTTGATTTTGCACTGCTTTTGGTAAAGCTGGTATTCTGTCCATCACACACCTCTGACTGAGAGCTGCACTCCTGATTGAACTGTTTCTAGCATAAGATTTCAAAGCCCTGTGAATATGCCTGCCACCCACTTGCTGAATGATGTTTGCTTGCAGCCCCAAGTACACCATGGCAATTTGGGCTTAAAACACCTCTCTGCCCAGGAAATTCTGTAACAGCTTCAAACATAAGAAGAAAGGATGAGTTCTTACACATGCACACACTGCTGCAATCTCCTTGGGAATCCCTATGCTTCAATGCAACTCTGCTATGCTTTGGTGCTTTTGGAAGAGCCTTTCATCCAGTTAGAGACATATTTCCACCTCTGCAGAGAATTTTCTTCAAGGAGTCACCTGGAGAAGGTGCCGGGGGAGAAGACATTTGATAACATACCCATTAGAACTGGTGCTCAAGTGAGAAATACCCTGCTGTATCCATTTACCCTCCAAATCACTGTTAATTGAAGCCAGCCCAAAACAAAATGTAAAGAGGACTATTTATCCACATTAATCAAAGGAATAAAAGACATTTGTGAAGAAATAAAAAGGAGGGTTTAATCTGTTTACACTACAGCTAAATCAGAAAGACCTTTTTTCTTATACAGCTGCCCCAACCCAGACAAAACAGCGACGGCTTCATTTTGTGACCTCATGCTGCAGGTTGTGCCCATTGTGCCCACTTGGCTTCTTCAAGTACATTCAGCAGAAAAAGGAAAGACTAGGGAAAATGTGGGCCCACTGCTGAATGAGAAGGGTGTCCTGGTGACAGAGGATACACAGAAGGCGAAGTTACTGAATGCCTTCTTTGCTTCAGTCTTTACTGCTAAGACTGGCCTTCAGGAATCCCGGACCCTGGAGGTATGAGAGAAAGTCTGGAGAAAGGAAGACTTTCCCTTGGTTAAGGAGGATCAAGTTAGAGATCATTTAGACAAACTGGATACCCACAAACATATGGGCCCCGATGGGATGCATCCACGAGTGCTGAGGGAGCTAGCAGATGTTATCGCCAAGCCACTCTCCATCATCTTTGAAAGGTCATGGAGAACAGAAGAGGTGCCTGAGGACTGGAGGAAGGCCAGTGTCACTCCAGTCTTCAAAAAGGGCAAGAAGGAGGACCCAGGCAACTACAGGCCAGTCAGACTCACCTCCATCCCAGGAAAAGTGATGGAACAGCTCATTCGGGATGCCATCTCTAAGTACGTGGAGGAAAAGGAGGTTATCAGGAGTAGTCAACATGGATTCACTAAGGGGAAATCATGCTTGACCAATCTGATGGCCTTCTATGAGGACATGACCAGCTGGGTAGATGAGGGGAGAGCAGTGGATGTTGTCTACCTTGACTTCAGCAAGGCTTTTGACACTGTCTCCCACAACATCCTCATAGGAAAAGCTCAGGAAGCGTGGGTTAGATGAGCGGACAGTGAGGTGGATTGAGAACTGGCTGAATGGCAGAGCTCAGAGGGTTGTGGTCAGCGGTGCTGAGTCTAGTTGGAGGCCTGTAGCTAGTGGTGTTCCCCAGGGGTCAGTACTGGGTCCAGTCCTGTTTAACTTATTCATCAATGATCTGGATGAAGGGACTGAGTGTACACTCAGCAAGTTTGCTGACGACACAAAACTGGGAGGAGTGGCCGATACACCAGAAGGCTGTGCTGCCATTCAGAGAGACCTGGACAGGCTGGAGAGCTGGGCGGAGAGGAGGAATCTAATTAAGTTCAACAAAGGCAAGTGTAGGGTCCTGCACCTAGGGAGAAAGAACCCCATGTATCAGTATGGGCTGGGGTTGACCTGCTAGAAAGCAGCTCTGCAGAGAAGGACCTGGGAGTTCTGGTGGACAAGTTCACCATGAGCCAACAATGTGCCCTTGTGGCCAAGAAGGCCAATGGTATCCTGGGGTGCATTAGGAAGAGTGTGGCCAGCAGGTTGAGGGAGGTTATCCTCCCCCTCTACACTGCCCTAGTGAGGCCACACCTGGAGTACTGTGTGCAGTTCTGGGCCCCACAGTTCAAGAAAGACAAGGAACTACTGGAGAGAGTCTAGCGGAGGGCTACAAAGATGATTAGAGGACTGAAGCATCTCTCCTATGAGAAGAGGCTGAGGGAGCTGGGTTTGTTTAGTCTGGAGAAGAGAAGACTGAGGGGGAATCTTATCAATACTTAAAAATACCTTAGGGGCAGATGTCAAGGGGATGGGGCCAGACTCTTCTCAGTGGTATCCAGTGACAGGACAAGGGGCAACGGGTACAAACTGAAACACGGGAAGTTCCATCTAAATATGAGAAAAAACTTCTCTACTTTGAGGGTGACAGAGCACTGGAACAGGCTGCCCAGGGAGGTTGTGGAGTCTCGTTCTCTGGAGATATTCAAAACCCGCCTGGACACGACCCTGTACAACATGCTCTAGGTGAACCTGCTTTGGCAGGGGGTTGGACTAGATGATCTCCAGAGGTCCCTTCCAACCCCAACCATTCTGTGATTCTATGATTTATTAGAGAGCACGCAACGGGCAGCATCTAGCAGATAGATATCTGGGGTAATATGTTACTGCTCACAGCCAGCTTCCCCCACAATGCCCCCAGGGGTCCAGACGGTTCATTTCCAGGCTCATTTTCAGGCCCTTGTAAGAGATGTTCACAGAAATCAAATATCACCCCAGTTCTTTAGGAATGCCAACATCCCTTTCAGAGAGTACAGGCAGAGAAGCTAGTGAACCAAGGCAGCAGCCCCCATCACCAGAAACCGCTCCCTGTGATTCCCCGTTACGACCGTGTGTTTGAGCACATGATGAACTGACTCAACCTGCTAATCCAGCAAAGAACGAACCTAAAAAATAACGAGTTGTTTCCTTCCAGACCAGCACTGAGATGGCTTGTCAGGCATGTGCTGGAACTAGTGTCAGAGAAGGGGTGCCAGTCCCAAGCTGCAAGGCCAGGACTGCCAACTCATGCCATCCAAGGTGTCACGCCAAGTGTAGGTACAGTGGGTTTGGAATTCGGCCTGAGAAAGGAATAAAGCTCTCCACCTTCTTTTGAAGCAACACAACACATGAGTCACCCACATGAAGCACTTTTAATGCCAACTACCCATATCACCCAGCACCCCAGCAGAAAGGCATGCAACTCAGTGAGGCTCCCAGTTAAGGTGAGACAACAGCAATTAGCCACTTTGGGGTGCCTCTCACCTTTCTCTCCCTCAGCATACCAGAGTGCTAACACAGCTTCATCAAGACCATGTTGTTGGCTTTATTTGAGTACTTTTATTTCACCTATTTTGTGCTGAGTCCTGCAATCTGCTACACAGATTTCTATTGACAACACTGGCTGTGCTGTGATGAGAGCTCACACAACAGCTTTGGGCCGCCTGTCCCAGCTATTTGCATTGCAGAAGATGAAAGATGCCGAACAACACATATTCTTCGGGGAAAAAAAAAGCTGATATTTGAGAAGATACTTATTAGAAAACCATTCAGTGTCAGGATCTAAGATGTCACCTCCTAAGGCTCAGCATGCAAGACTTCCCATTGGGGTTTTTTTCCATTTTTTTTAAGATTAGGAGGGACATCAGTCTTAAAGGTCTGTCTGGCCTGACCCCCTGTAGAGCATACACAAACACCGTATTTGCCCACGCAAACAGAAAATGGCAACACACCAAAAACCCACAGAAAAATGGTCCATCATTTATCAGTGAGTAACAAAATAACTTGGGCTGGTGTCAAGCCATCTATGAAATTTATTGCCCTTTTTGTATGGTATGTCAAGAGAACAAACGGCTGCACGGCTGAAAAAGTGTCCCCCCATCAGATACTGGATGTAACTCCTTTCAACAGACAAAGAAGCAGCCTGATTCCAGGAGTAACTCCTCCAGCAACACAGTATCCGATATTCATTCACAGCAGCTGAATTTAACTTTTGCAAAGTTGAAACTCAATAACTTCAAAGTCACTGTTGCATTAAACAGCACCAAAATCTTTAAACTTAGAAGCAAAGCTGCAGCTTTTTGAAGAGCTCTGATTCCCATCCTGAACAGCTCTGCCTGGACCCAGAGGTGGCTCCTCAAGTTGTTCACTAGAAATCATTTCCTTTCCCAAAACAAAATACGAATTAGTAGGAGAAAGCTTCCCTTCTCCACCATAGACTCCTGGCCTGCAGGTCTCTGACACATAGCTAGGGAGCTACAAGATATTCTTTAGAAATGGGGACAATTACCATCACCCATCCTCACAGCTTTGCAGCAGGGCACAATCTCAAGCACCCAGAGTGCAGCGTACCATGACCTGTCTGTTCTGCTGCATCTCAAGCAGATAGCAGAGCTTAACTGCACACGAGCATCTGCACAAGCTACCCACAGCCAGTTCCCATGTCAAGTGTTCGGCTGGTTGGTCATCTGGTGGGATTTACCATTCCCTACCTTCTCCTCCCTGGCATGGGCCCCACTGCTGTGTTACCTGAACCAACAGACTTAATACTGCATTACTTCCGCAAGGTCTGGCAGCCCCATTTCCAGTTAAAGTGCAAGACTTTTAGGTTTCCCTGGATGGAGTCAGCAGTTGGACTCAATGATCCTCATGGATCCGTTCCACTTCAGGAGATTCTATGATTCTACGATATTTGAACTGTAAATACCTCTTCTATCTTAACACACTCCCCCAACACCTGAAGCATGTGAACAAAAAACCCTACAAAGGGCATCAGAGCAGCTGTAGGATTTGTTTCACACCATGGTCAGCCAAACTTTCAGGCAACTTCCAGAAGGGCTGTGGACAGCTTTTCTTTTCTCCATATGCCCAGGGAGAAGCAATTGAGAGGAAATGGCAGGACTCTGTTTGAGAAAAGCTTGATTTTTTTTTCTTCTAAGAAATAAAATTTGTAATTACCCAGCCCCCTGCTTTGTCTAAAAGCAGAGCAACCAATGGGAGATCGCTATCTCTAGTAGATACTTCACAGATAGTTTGCATGCCCCTTCCCATCTCTTCTGGAAAAGAGGTTTCAGGTGCACTGAAGGAGGAGGTTTCTCAGCAGGAAGGAGTAAAGGTGAGGGGTGTTCATCCCCAGCAGTACCACTGCCTGGAAAGTTGGCATGTCTCTCCTCACCCACTGAGTGACAAATCTCCTTAGAAAAGATTGGAAAGCAGGCAGATTGTCTTCTCTCTACCAAAAACAGGCAGACTAATCCCACCCAGGTCCATATAAGAGAAGACGGAAGTCAGTTACCATGGATGAAAAAATCAAAACCACAGTATGCTTCCAGCAGCCATGTTTCAGACTGGATTTTCATTAAACCCTCTTTCTGCCTTCCAGCAGAGCTGCTGCAAGCTCTAGAGAGACCCACCAGGCAATACTCTTCTATGTAGGGGCAGCTTCTCAGCATCCTTGCCACATTACTCCATTCTCCTTGGGGTTGGTGAGAAAACTAACTTGGAAGAGAGAAAACAACTCCTACCAGCTTTTCCCCTGCTAGGGATGTCAGCTGCTGGAAGTTAGTGCTGGATTTGCACTCAAATTTATACTAACTAGTCACCCCAAACACTACTTTCAGGCAGGCTTTTCCATCTGCACTCCCAGGGCACAACAGTGTATTTCACACACTGCAGTCATACCACCTTATGCTTGCTGTAATTCTCACATGTTACTAAACTACTCACACTACAGGTGATTTAGCAAGGCAGCAAGAGACTGGAAGTCTGCCAACAGCCATTGAGAAACAGCTTGAAATGCATCCCAAAGGACAGGGGAAAAAACTCAACCACACACCTCATAGCTCAGCTTTCTCAGATCTGCAACAAAGTAAGTGCCTGAAGAACAACCTAACACTCAACACCTTTGTTACACTCTGGAGCTGTGGCCTCAGGAGCTGTCTGCAGACAGGAGGAAGATTTTACATCCAGTTTTGTAACTGGATGTAGCCCAGTAATTCAGAGCATAGAGACAGATCTGATTCTAAAACATACGCTTTAGGAGCATCTCACCCATTTCATCTAGAAGCTGAAGCCACCAAGAAGCACACAGCTTGTCCTGATGGAAAATTCATTATTTTATTCGACACCTTCCTTCAGAGCAAAATCTGCATACACCTTCAAAATCAGATCTTTACTCTTAAGGAAACAAAAGCTGCTAGCCTTGATATTCAAAGGGTGACATTTCCCAAAAGCATAATCCCAGAAGGCAAAGTAAAAAGAAACCGAAGCCTGCCTTAAGAATCACAAAACTTTACAGGAAACCTCCTACTATCAATGCAACAGAAAGCACACACCAAATTCTGCAAGGGTGGGGAAGAAAGATGAGCAAGAAAGAAATACCCCTGTGGGTGCCGGGCAATTATAAACACTTTTGTTCTCAGGTGTTGCACATAGAAAAGCAAGATTTTTTCCTAGTCCCTAATGTCTCAAGGCCTTCCACTAGAGAAGAAAAAAAAAAACATATTTAGGGGGTACTTGTTGTGGACCTGCATACATACCGTAAGAGAGCTTATGAGTTTCACTCCCCAAAGCACAGCAGCGGTAAGTCAGAGGAAAGGAAGCATCCAGCTGAGGTGAATTTCCTCTGAGTTTGTTGTCCATTGGGGCAATTTAATGTTAGTGAAAGAGTGTGGTGAAACTCAGCACAAGCAATAAATCCTTGTGTTTCAGGCTGTAAATCACAATATATCATGTCAAAACCAAAGTCAGGAGATCTAAGATTGGCAATGGCTGCATATTCGCAGCTTTAAGTGCAACATAGTGCAACACTGAAAAGCTCTTTTGAATCAGTCATACACAACCTCTTACAAATTCTCCAGCCCGAAAAATCTCTCTGCTACCCTGTTTCACTGGCCTGGTCATTTTCCTACCAGGTCACTAGTTGCCACCCCATACCATCTGCCATTAGCAGACCTACTCAACGAACAGTTTGTTCAGGAGCTGCTTCTCCTCCCAAACATTGCAGACTGTCCATGCACAAGAACAAGGTCACTAGGAGTAAAACAGACTCCTTCCCTCAACACCCCTTTGATCTAATCCTAAACATTAAGACTCAGTCCTTCAAAATATTCGTATCACAGCTGAAATATGGGAAATCTCAAGGTAGTACAAAACCTGAAAATATAAAGGGAAGAAAATTAGCAAGTGCAAAGCATGGCTGGCTCTCATCCAACCTCACCTGTCTTTCATATAATCTGCATGTTGTAGAAAACAGAGAAAAGCTTGAGAACTGTGGGAACCAGAGAGATCCTAAGCGAACACCACAGGCTTGTGCTCCTACTGTGCTTTAGTGATACAGTTGCAAAATGGCTTCCGGTTGAATAGGACAGAAGAACACAAACTCTCCATTTTTGCCCCATCTCCCTAGACCTGCACCACAGATGTGGACAGTACCAGCTAGCAACTTGTTTGCTTTAAATGGATTTATTGCTTTTCTAAAAGAGGCTGAGCACCTCTGCTCAGGAGAAGGAGAATGATGTGCAACAGACAGAGCACAGTGCAGGTGTGATGGTGAACACGCTGGTGAAGCCAAGCATTCTGCACAGACATGTGCTTCAAAGGTAGCATTTCAAATACTCTCCATCACCACTTCTCATCACCAGGTACCGTTCAGAAGCAGCAACTGTGACTTGCAACCCCATGAGCATCCTACAGGTATGGAAGCTAGCATGCAGAGCTTGCACTCCAAAAGAGTCCACAGGTACAGGGAGAAGCAGCAAGGACTAACGGTCATGTCACCACAGCTCAAATTCAAAGGTCTCTTGCAGTGCATGCATTTCCAAAGTGTCCTTGACAAGGGTGGTAACTTGTCACTGAGGTCCATTTTGTGTCTTTCAGGGGGGTGGTGGGGTGGTACACACACGCACCTGTTTCAGTTACGTGCCCAAAGAGCAATAGATGCTCTACAGAACATACACCACGTATTTTGTGGGAAGAAAAGATTTGCTATTGCAAAATAAGGGAAGAAGTTGTTCAAAAGTCTCCTTTCAGGCAGTCTGAGATTATCTCTCTCAACCCCAGAAAGCAGCAAGTTATTACCCCTTCAGTGGCTTCACTTCCCACAGCTAATCAAGAACCATGAGCCAGAACACTCAAAAGGTACTTCTAGAAATCCTCACATTGTCACCAACCTATCTTTTTTTTTCTTTTTTTTTTTTTTAAGAAGATTCCTTTTTTTAGCATTTATTGTTCTACCTGCTGCTGCTGCTTCTGAGAAAGTCCCTCATCTTGCTCTCTGCCCTACTGCTTAGACAGAGAAACCAGATCAGATATCAATTCACCTGCATTGTTGACAACTCAGGGATCCTTCTAGAGGGCTGTCAGCAGCAAATATTTGTTCTGGATAACAGGAACTGAATTCTGAAACCTCACATGCTTTACTTATACCATCAAATATAACCAGTGCTAGCAAAACAACACATAACTCTATACTGCCTTTTCATAACCTCTTCCAGGGTGCTGCGCTGTTGGGTATCACAAGGAAAATGCTCTGTAGAACTGTCTCCATCTGGACAGCTGAGGCTATAATCAAGCTGAGGCTGTAATCACCCTGGAAGAGATCTACATTGAACACTTCTAACCTCAACAGAAAGTTTGTTTCACTTGAAACCACGTCTACTCTGAAGGCAGAGACTATGGAGCTTCTCTCACACAAAGCTACCCTGGATTTTAAACCTTGCTCTACTTAGTTTTGCCTTCTTCCCAAAGAGAGTTCTGACATCCTGCAACATCTCACAGCCAGCTCTCCTTGAAAAGTCATTTACTCTCATCGTATTAGGAAAAAAAATAGGTTGCAATTAAGCAGAGTTATTAATCTTTTATCACTTGAGACCCGGGATCTATTAATATTCATGTCAACAGGAGTGTTTGCCACTACAACCAGGACTGGACACAACACAAGTGCCCATCATTTTTCAGAAGAGAATATAAAATATTCTGGGGGCCAATAACTAACTGCTCTGCCTTCTGTTCACAGCAGCATTTAGCTGGGATGTTGACCATTTCTGCTATCCCATCACCAACCATTTTTGCTTTTCTGCATCTCGCCCAAAGAACACCATTCCCCTGGCACAGGCACAAGCTACCACAGTCTCTGTCTCAGCTCTGCTAGCTACCCAGAGGAGAAATAACCATGGCTGCAGTGCTAGAAGTGGTCTCTGGAACATGCTTTTCAAGATTCCTCTTCTCAAGAGGAAAGAACGATCAGGATCCGCTAAAAGCCCCAAACTTCCCCCAAAAGACACTTAGATGTATGAAGGAAGTGTCCAGGTCACTTAAAAAGAGAGGCTGGAGAACCCAGTGTCAGCCAGGCAGTCATTCCTTACCTGGACAGATAGACAGGACTAAAATTTTGGGGCCAACTGTTCTCATGGTCCTTGGACAAACTCCAAGTGGTCAGTGTGAAGCCTCATCACAGTTTCTTCAGGTAATGGTCAAGGCACAGAGAGGTTCAGTGATTTCTTCACAGACACCACATCCCTGCATGAAAGAGCATGAAACCAGGACTTCTCTGTTCTAACTGGGGCCCAACAGTGTCAGGATTAAAGGACGGCAGTAACTGGATTGCTTACTGTAGTCACAAACAATAATAAGGTTAAGAGATTTCCTTTCCCTCCTCTTGGCTAGGCGCTGAGTAGGCAGAAGTTATAAGTCAGGGGGGTGGTTGTTAAACCTTTCCTCCTCCAGTTGCTTAAGAGGGGTGTTTAGAGTTGTTAATTTTGCCTCCTACTCATGGCTGACACTTCTCCCCTCACTAGTTTAAAGGCACATTTATCTGTGTAATTAGGGAGAAAGTGCACCTTGCTGCACAAACAATGGACGAAACAGGCTCCTTGAAACCATTCTCCCCTCACTCTGCATCCTTTCACATTAAATACCCACACAGATGCATCACTGGAAAGATCACTGCCCAAATTTTGCTTAAACTACTGCTGCCAGTCATGAAACAGCTTAGCCTGAAAATGCACCATTCTCTCCCACCCGCTTTCCTGCACTTATATTGGCTCTTTCCAGGCTGTCTTCTCTCCTTCTTTTCCCCTCCCGACTCTCAATACCACCCCACTGGGAAAAAGCCAGCAAACCTTGAGGATGGTTGAGAGTTACCTCTGCAACGCACTCAGGCACATCGGCCTGCAAACGGGGGGTTGGAAGAGAGCCAAGTTCTCCATCACAGGGGATCTAACAGGACCTACAACCCCCCTCTAACCACCGTTTTCTATAAAACATGGTTCTCTGAGGCAGTTGCTCTTGACAAGCCAGGACAAAACTGGGCAAACACATCAGAAGTCGAGAGAGCTGGACAGACGTGTAGTAGTTTAGTAGTTTAAGACGTGTCATCTTAGTAGTTTCCTGTGTGAGGCTACAACTCACTTGCTATGTTATTCACAATACCCAAACATTTGGGGATGGGGAAAAAAAAAAAAAAAAAAGAAAATTAATTGAGGACAAACCATACCAAACAACTGCTGCCCCACCATGTGCACAGGAGAGCTGCAGTGATATAACCACATCCCCCAGGCTCTGCTACAGTGAGACTTCGCTTTTACAGAAGGAAGCAATTTAGAGTTAAGATCTGGTTCCAGGCAGAGAGGGGAGATTTAATCCACGTATGCCACTTTTTAACTGTTGGATGAATCACTTCACCTCTGCTTCCCCCTCACCCATGTCTATCCAAAGCATGGAGTAAAACCCCCACAGAACAGGCAGAGTTTCATTTATAGCACATCACAAGCATCTACCACAACAGGACATGAGACTCCGCCATAGCCTTCTGGCGCCTCCTGTCACACAAGCTGATTTCCAGATAATAAGCACATTGTCAAGAAACATCTCCCGAGGATGCATTAGGATCTGCCCAGACAGCCTGTCCTAGCACGCACAGCATGCTACTCAGTCACACAGCCATTAGCTTCTCTCATGCTCCACAGCAAGCTATGCAGATATTAATTGCCCCTACCAGGAGCAACATCTTTCCTCAGCACAAAGAGCCCTTAAAACCTCAGCAGAAAGTCCAAAAAATCCCAACTGATTTCCACATACTGCTCCCCAAACCTTCCTCCAGCCTCCACCAGTTCCCACGGTCCTCTGAGCCTGTTCAGAGGATTCCCAGCTGCCAGCATCCAGATTAGAGAGCAAGGAAAACTCTGCTGGTGATCTGGCTCTCAGATAGTTTCTCTCCAGTTGCCCCTTTCCGAACACCCTCAGGCTTCCTAGCCCAGCTCTCCAGTCTGTGGACACCGGGGAAGAATCCCCAGCCATTTCCTCTACCTTCAGCTTTGTCTTTCCAGCTCAGGGAAATACATTAGAGCGTACGGGCAGTCTTGTAAGGCTGCATTTTTCCCAAGAAGGAGAAATTTCTTCCTTTATGAGTACCAGCACCGGGTTGTAGGACATTGGCTTTGGGAGCAACCCCGCCACACCTCAAGATCACTTCTGCTTTACAATAGAACTCCCCAGTCGCCCTGGCACACACAAGGAAACGGCAGCACTGCAGCATGGAAACAAGCGGCTGGGAACAAAGTGGGGAGAACAGGAACATGAGTCATAGCTATGGCTTCAGGCAGGGAAAGGGTTATTTGAACTAGAAGAAGAGTAACCAACTTCAGATCCTGGATCTGAATCTGAGCCTCACTTCAGTGTCCAAACTGCAAGGTCATCTTTCTGCTCTATTTTCAAACAAATGTTTGAAAAGAAGTAACAAAAGTTACTTGTTTAACAAAAAGCATGTGACCAAATTCATTGCTGCTGCATAACAGCCTCCCTAGAAACGTTAGAAAGAGCTTACTAAACAATCCATGGCTCAGTTGCAAGGCTACATGCTGTAGTAAACTTCAAAAAAAAATTTTTATAGGCAACAGAAAGGGTACATTACTTGGGAAACATCATATCTTTAACTGGTCATTGCTTTACTTAAGATCGCTGTGTTTGAAATCCCAGCTGTTCACTTGGGGTCTGCCCAAAAGCCACCTCAGGGCAGACAGAAAAAAAAGCAGTCTGAAGCAGCACATTGATCTTCTCTTGGTTTAGCCATGCTGAAACTAATGCTGCATCAGCATTAGTATGTCACAGAACTTTTTTCACAAATGTAACAGATTTTGAACTTTTCTGTCTACATACACAGCAGAACTGCTGCACCAGCTATCCTCAGATCCAAGGCTGCTTTAACAAAAGATTCTGCACTGCCAGCTTAGCTGAGAGCAGCAGTCAATGGCATAGCAAGGTACAAATGCACCACACCTCCACGGATCCACAGCACTAGCAGTTTGCCACGATACCTGTTGCTAAACAGCTTGCTCACTGTGTCTCCAGGCTAAAATAAAATATGTTAATGAATTAACCACCACAAAGCAGTGAGTGATTACAAAAACACCACTTGCAGCCTTGTCACCAGGAGGAAAAGAACAAGTGCTTAAGACACAGTGACAAGTACCTTTCAACCAAGACAGGCTACATCCTAACACCCATCATCTGGCAGAGCTAGATGGGGTACACCTCCAAGTCCACTGGAGATGTGCCAATGCAGCCAAGCTGGGAAAAGCAGCGAAATGAGATCAAGGTTAGTTCACTGATCCACACCACCTTCCTCCAGTTCTCTGCTGCAGGCATTTGTTCAAGCGCCAATAGACACCTGTCTGGCAAACCCTGTTACAGTGACTTAAAACACAGGGCATCCTCCATCGTCCAGACTGTCCTGGTAAAGATCTCCACACATGCTGACAAAAAGGGAACATGCCATACAGCAGCTTCTGTAACGCATAGTCTAACAACTTTCCTACTAATGACGAACGCAGAGTTAAGGTTTCATTACAGCTTGCCACTTCTGAAGTAGCAAACCCAGCAAACATCCCATCTGTTTCCTCTGCTGTTATCTTGAGCTGGCAAGCACCTTAGATCTGACTACCTGCAGGCTCAGGCACACAGTACCATGGTAAGATACATCTGGGAAGAGAGCACAAGGGAGTGATTGAAGTGATACAACAGCAGTGATAAAGGCCCATGGAAGAGACACTGTCAAACCAGCATAGGCATCCATTTTTGAGGCTTCTTCATAACTAAGAAAAAAATTTTACCTTTAAAAAAAAAAAAGTTTCATTCTAAAGAGTTGCACGGTTCAGATTCTTCACTCAAAAGAATGATTCTCACCAAAACGGGTAAATTTGTGCGTAGGCTTTTCATCCACTTGCAACACAAGCTGTTAATAACCAGAGCCTGTACAATGCAGCTCTCTGCTCAGATCCTTGTGGGTGCAGCATGTCCCTGAAATAAGAGTGACTTTTCCACACTTCCACCAATCAGTATTGTAACAGATAAAGTTATCCCCAAATAAGTATGAACATTTAATCAGTACACAGGTGAGATGAACAAAGTGTAAATGCAGAGTAATGGGAATGTCGTCTTTTTGTGTGACTGGAGATTAAGGAATATAATAGGCAGAGAAAAAGCTTGAAAAGTCAAGGGACTTGACAAACATAAGGGAAAAAAATGAGTAAATTATTCATATACACAGTATGCTGTGAAATCCAAATGGACATCCTGAGTCTGCTTCAGACAAAGGAGCACACACAAAAGGAAGGAATACTTGGAGCAAGCAGCCTCAAGCATAATGTATGAGAGGACTGAAAGAAATGTCAGCTTATGGGACTGTATTTCAGGGATGCACATACAAGAAAAGTCAGGAAGGCTCACAAAAGAAAAAAGCTGGTATTCATTAACAGTGACAAAATCTAAAAGCCATTAAAAAACAATCCAAGCACATCAAGAACATAGTCCAGCTGAAAAATACAAGCCATACAAGAACAAGATGTGATCATTGCACCTTCACAAGGAATAGTCTCTAAATTCTGAGGAAAAAAAAAGCAAACTACTTTGAAAATAGAAAAATTAAGATTCAGAACTAAAGATTACTCAATTACAAGTGTGCAAGGCAAGACAGAAACAAGGAAAAAACGTTAGAACAGTGCCAAAATTATCAGCAGGCATGTGCAGTGCTTTTGAGGGAAAGAAGCAATGAGGAGAAAGTGGATGTATTGATAAGGCAGAAAATAAATGGATTACTGGAAGATAGCTGAAAGAACACAGAGGAAAATGCAGAAAAAATGCAAGGAAGCTCTTCTAAAAATATATAAAAAACATAATTCTAAAAAACTGATCTAAATAATACGGATTCAGAGACACTACTTGAACTGTTACTGAAAATCAGAGAGCAGAAGAATCAATGAGAGGTTTTGAATGAACATGATCTTCTCCCTTGGTAGAGAAAAGGTATTAAAGAACAGGCAAAGAGTAGCAGAACCCTTTACAAGGGAGTTACACTTACTCTAACCCTGCTACCATTGTAACAGCGGAACAGCTAATTGTTAGTGTTTTTCAGTTTTGGAAAATGGAACCAAAGACATAAGTCCTGCCATCATCCCCAACTGCTTATACTGATGAGAATTTAGTTATCATATGCACAGAAAAACAATCAAAAACACACAGCTGGGCATGGAATCTGGACATTTTTTGTCTAGGAGATGGTCCCACATGCACTGGCTTTGGATCTCATGCTACTTAAGATATTCTTGCACTGAAGAAGCATGATAGAAAGGATTTACAGTGACGTGTAAAAATCGGCATGAGTAGGAAAATAAGGAGAACCTAGAAAAACTACAATAGCAGCCAAAATACAACAGGAGTTTTTATTTACTAAACAGAATCCCTCATTGGTTTAGACCACATGAGACAGGGGAAACAGAAAGAGCACGAGAGATGACAGTGGGCAGTAAATTATAAAGGAGATGACATTGCAATAGGCCTGCAGAAAAAGCCAGTGTGATTTTGGTCTGTGCGCACAGCGGCTGAATCACACTGCAGAGCAGGGAGTGGTCTCTGTAACCACAGTTGCGATGTGTTAAGGTACCTGGAATACTGCATCTCTCCTTTGGGTTCACTGCAATGAGTATACTGAAGTATCCAAACAAAGCCTCATTTATCTAAGATACTTCTAACTACAAGAGCAATATCACTTAAAGCTGTCTGCTTCCCTGGAGGCAGAGACAGGTGCCCTGCTGCCACATCCCACACAGAGGAGTAAGATACTCTCACTTCTTGTTTCCCAAAACAGTATCCACCAGCTTTGATGTAGTTAAAAAAAACCCAAACCAAAACAAAACAGAAGCACAGCTTCCCCATCAGCTGGGATGCTGAAAGCTTGGACTAGGTAGGAACACAAGGAAAATTCTCTTACCCAGATGCTCACCCGGCATGCTATAAAATGCAGTATGTTTCTCACCTCTGGCTCTTTTTTGCAAATAACTTCTTCTGAAGTTGACTGGAGACATGCATTCAATCTAGAATCATGCCACGTTGCAAACAATTACACAAAAAGCATCAGTACAGATTTCATCAAGGAATGAATCTGCTACAGGAACCCCATAAGAAACTGGTGCTCAGCAATTTATTCTTTTGACAGGATAAAGGTCAGAGGATCTCCATCCCACAGGAGGGTGTACCATATGCACACTACTTGGCTGTTAGTAATCAATCACAAGTAACTGAATATGCCAGAGGAAGCAGAATGAGCACTCATAGCGTACTGGCACAATAAGAACAATGCAACATTTTTAATAAGCCGTCAGACAACTGACCTAACACAGCCTAGCTAATGAATGAAACACTGGACAGCAAGGCTAGGAGGCAGCGTGCCAGGTACTTCAAATAAAATCAAGCCTTCAGGAAAGTCACTATTAATATTCAGAAAGGAGCACATGCCCCGCCATCAATCATACTGGCAGGGGACACTTGTCCTGACTTCCACTAAGGAGCAGAAAGAAGGAGTAACAGACACCAACTCAATTTATGCTCAGAAGGGAGAGCTTCTGAGCATACTGCCAGAGGAGGAATCCCAAACATGCTCCTCTGCAACAGCAAGCCACAGAGAGCAACAGATAGTGGACAACTCATTAGACGTATTATGTTGCAGGCTTGTAGCAAAGCCCACAATATTAAGAATAATAAGCAATTTGATGGCTGTTTAGAACATTTTGTTTTCTATACAGGACTAAAAGGAAATCATAATTCAAACATGGCAAGTATCACCAGTTATAAGAGACTGTTTCCTTACAAGAAACTGTGGCCTCTCCCAAGCGCTCCCTGTCAGGAGCTACTCCGGTTTGTCACGGCATTGTAGTATCTTCTGAGGGAACAATCTGGAATCATTTAATGCTCCCAGAGGTGCAACTCTGTGGCTTACTCAAACAGAGCAGATTTTGCTGAGGTTGGAAGTTTACCATGAAAATGCCTGATTTACCCAGGAAACCACTCAAGAACATCTCAGGCAGACAAATACATGTTGTTCCAGCTGGAATAAGTGTTTCTTAAAGGAACACCGTGTTCAGAGGCCTCTCATCACCAAACCAGCTTCAGAAAAGGAAACTCTTAGGGGTTGTAGAAAAGACAGGCAATACTCATTGCAGAGAAGAAACAGGCCCCTGAGCCCACAGCTGACAGAGCAGCCCACTTCATGGGGCTGTGAGATGCTGCCAACCCAGTTGAATGCAGCTGGGCCAGAGGAGAGCATGTTCCTCCATACTGTACAAGACGTACTGCTCACTGCAAGGCTTTCTGGATCTGAGGCAAAGGAAAGCATGCAACCAGCTGCACAAATGAAGTCTTACCGTACTCTCCATGAGGTGTCAGGTAATAGATACTGTCTGCCCAAACAGGACAACAGGGCTGCAGCGATGAGAACATTCACCTCATGGCACTTCAAAGGATCACTGTAGCTGGCACTTACGGGGTATTTCCAGTTGTACTTGCAACAACTGCTCTCATTCCAAGAAGACATTCATTAGGCTATAACTTTCAAAAATGTACATTTGGAAGTTTTAATGATAGAGAATTCAGAGCATCTTCTGAAACATAATGTCCTGAAGGTGCACATACACAGTCTCACAAAGTGAGCCCAAACCACATGCATTTCCCTAAGTCAATGCTTTTCTAACTATCATAATCAGGAGACACCATGTTCGAGCACACTGTGTGGGTGGCAACAAGACTTGGAATGTTTTTGAGCTCATGCATCATACCGAGATACAAAGTACTCTGGATGAAATGCAGTGTATTTTAATCCTTGCAGCACCATTCATAGCATAATTTGTACAGGTAGAATCGCCCCTTGCAACTTGAGCTCAACAATGCATTAGCCAAAATACCACTCATATCTCTCACCTCTAACTAGAAATGTGATGACTTATCACTGAAACAACATCCACGTAACACTGAACACAACAGCTGTGTCATGGAAAAAGAGTAAGAGCGAACACAATCACACAATCTTATCTTGTTTCCTAATTAAGAACTTACATTTATGGGCTCTCAGATATTAAAGTGAAAAATAGGAAGAGCAGTCTTATTAACAGAGGTTGAAAAATACCACTACTAGCAAAGAACAAGACCTCAAGCATGTTTGCACAACATCCTTTTACACATTTTTCCAAACGTACTGCCTGATCAGCATACAAAACAATGAAAACACAGTGAGACATTACCTTGATGCGGACTGACATTTTACTTTGGCAAAGCTCTAGTTCATTTCTTCCAGTCTCCATACAGTGAAAACCTGCTACAGCCCTTAAGGGTGCTTACTTGCATGGTATCACAATAAAGACACTTTCTCCCGCCTCAGAACACCGCTATGAAAACTTTTACTAAGATAACTACGAGTGGAAGTTAAGGCTGATCGACTGACTATTTTAGCAAAAGCATGTTTCACACCCTGCAGCGTGAATCAACCAGGATTGCTTTCCTTCTCAGGCATCACAATGGGAAGTCAATAATCCCGACCCCAGTGGGTAGCCTAACTGAAGAGCAAAAAGCATTTTGCTTGGTTTCCAGGTGTTTATTTCTTTCTGCCTCTCTGCATAATAGCCCACTGCCCAGAAAATTCACCTCTGCCTCCCCTGAGAGCCACCTCAGCCAAAGGCAGCTGGATCTAGGCTATGCTTACTCAGTTCATAGGAAGGGCATTAAGAGTTCACAAATCTCTCTCAACTTTGCTCTGAAAAGAGAAAGACCCAGCAGGAGGGATGATACCTTCATTCTGAGAGCAAGGCAACTTCCAAAACTAAACATGGAACTAGTTCAGTGGCGCATTCCTGATTCATCAGGAAAGACTTCCATTATGGGCAACAGTTCACCTTAGAAAGCCAAGATCCTCCTACAAGGCATCAGAAGTCTTACAGTCATACTACCAAACCGTTCAGTACATTGAGGCTCATACTTCACGGTGCCTATTTTTACTGGCTCAGACTTCCTCTCTGAAATCCTGAAGGCCTGGACACAACCTCTCAACTGTCCTGCATTAACAGCCAAACACAGAGCAACCCCACAAAGGTTGATCTAGCCCAGTCCTGCAGCAGCTGGAGCTGCATTTTCAGAAAATGAAACACCTCAGAAGGAGCACAGGGACAGCAAAGACTTATAATACAGAGTCTAGAAAAAGAAAGCATGTTCTATAGCATTAAAATCAGTGCAAAGTTCTCTTTTCCCTAAATATGCACAGGGCTGAAAGAATTGAGACTACACATGCATAAGAGACAGAGGGGCCCAAGGGAGAAGGATTATTGCCCTTGAATGAAGATTATTTTGCCACCACTACCACCCCCAAAGCACAGTAAGACCAGAGACCACCTGTGCTGGGCACCGGGGCAGTACAGCAGAGTTTCTACCTTGAAGAACATAATGTCAAGACTAAAACATTATATGAGCAGATCAGTAGAGGAAGAACACGGGCAAACAATAAGTAAGCACAGTGCACAGATACGCCATTAAGCCAGCTCAGATTTGGGGCTTGATCTCCCTTTAGTTTCAGTGAACACAAATACCTGCCTGAGAGGTGCACACCTGTGACCCACTCACTTGGGAAAGCTTGGGCTAGCTGAAGACTAGAAAACACAGAAGCATCAGTCCCGCACTGGTCACTGCAGCCTGACAGGATGTCTCCGGACACCTGCTGACTCTACAGGCATAGCAGCACACCATGTTAGAGCTGTGGCCTCTGAAGGAAGAGTCAGCTTCCATCAGCTTCTTCCCATCCTAACAAACGTTGCATTTGAAAACATTCCAGACATGAAATTTCAGATTAATTTTACAGAATTTTCCTCCAAGCTGGTGTGTCAGATGGCTGCCTGCCTGGCTATCAACACAAAAAGAAGCTCATGCATTAGAACAGGCATCTACACAATGCTAATGGAAACTGTCCTTGTGAAAAGGCACAGGATTCATTGGGTCAAAGAGCAGTTCTCCAAACAACTTTCAACCTGATGACACACCATTTCTGCTCACCCAGTGGCATCCCGCCACCCATGTAACCCACTTCTAAACTTGGTCTCACTATTCCCGGTCATTCTGTCTTTGGTTTGCCCAAAGCAGTTCCTCCTCTCTCTAGCTCTTGCAGCATTTCCGTTTGTGAAGACTATGTACATACATGTGCTTCACCATCTAAGTTCTGTGCTCTGTATCTGCAACTTCTATTCATTCTGCAGGAAGTCAGTCTGGTAGTTCTGTCCTGCAGCTTGGGAATAACCTACCCCCAAATAAACAATACCTCAAGTCACTTTAAAGCTGTAGAATGATCACTGCTTCCTGCTCCACACAACAGCCTCAAAATATGGCATCAAACGGCGCACTGGCTTTTCACAGACACATACTGCAAACTCCATCCCATTTGCTGCCTGCTCAGCCCAGGACCTTCTGGGGCAACCACAATCACACAGCCTTTCTCTACTAGCTCAGAGTATTTCAGAACATTTCTACCCCAACCCATCTGGCCACTCAATCACCAAGTTTCTCCCTACAAACACATCAACCTTCTGAAGCCCTTTCACAAAGGTTGGTGTTCTGCCCTACTGGCTGAGAGAGTTGGGGCTCTTCAGCCTGGAGAAGAGAAGGCTCCGGGGAGACCTCATAGCAGCCTTCCAGTACCTGAAGAGGGCCTACAAGAAAGCAGGAGAGGGACTTTTTACAAGGGCAAGTAGTGACAAGATGAGGGGGAATGGTTTTAAACTGAAAGAGGGTAGATTTAGATTAGGAAGAAATTCTTTACTGTGAGGGTAGTGAGACACTGGAACAGGTTGCCCAGAGAAGCTGTGGCTGTCCCCTCCCTGGCAGTGTTCAAGGCCAGGTTGGATGGGGCTCTGAGCAACCTGGTCTAGTGGAAAGGTGTCCCTGCCCATGGCAGGGGGGTTGGAACTAGATGATCTTTAAGGTCCCTTCCAACCCAAACCACTCTATGATTCTATGAACAATTATTTTTCCCCTCTTGAATTTTACGCCTCTAGTTTTTGTGCAGCACTTGAATACACCACTTGCAGACAACATGCCACAGCCCAGAGATACATGGATCCAGAGCAACTTCCTGAATCTGCCCCCTAACTCTCACGAGAGACCTCCTGATCAGCGTGCCAAAAGACACTTAGCTCATTAACACATCCAGCACCTCCTTGCTCCAAGACAGGTCTTTGCATTCTTCCCATAAGCACATCTATCCTGGACATACCCTTAACCATACAGTCAGCAACGACATTTACACCATTCAGCTTGTGAGTGAGATACACCTGTGAGTTCAGCTGGCAGCATAGCGAATCCTTTTTGCTGTTACCTACAGTCTGGAGCGCAGGTGACACAGGGCCCATGGTGGTGGCCACTACCTGGCTTCAGGGGACCGGCTGCAATGCCATCATTCGCTTCACGGGCAAGAAGGCAGCTTTGAGAAGCAGCATGGCCACCATGGTACACCCCACTCTGAGATGTTCCATGGCCGTCACGGTAGGCACTCGCCAGAGGCCGCAACATGGAGTCAACGCAGCCGTGGTCCGGTGCTGGCACACCCAGCCCCGCCGGTCCCCGGTGCTGCCGCTGCTCCCACTGGAAGCACACCGGGCGGCACGGTGGCGGAACGGCGGCCGGGGTAGCCGTTCTCCGCGCATCCAGCCTCTGGCTGGGGCAAGGCCCAGCCGCCACCGAGTGGGCGCGGCCTCAGTCCCGGCTCGGCCTGGCGGGGCAGGGATGCTGCAGGGGCCGCCAATCCCGGAGGCGCGGGGGCGCCGGTCGGGGGCCGGTCGGGGACGGCCTCATCCCCCTCGCCGTGCCATCCCCGGCCCCAGGCCCACCAGGGCCCCCGCAGCGGAGCGGGGCGGCCCCCGGCGACGCCCCGGGCGGCACAGCTCACCTGGGCACGCAGCTCGGCGCCGAACGGTCGATCTCCCACGTCGCGAAGAGGTTCATGGGCACCGGGACCGGCCCGGGGCCGGACACCGCCATCGCCGCCGCCGCCGCCCCGCCGGCCACCGCCGGGGGCCCCGCGGCGGGGCCCGAGCCCAACGCGCCGGCCGCCGCTGCTGCCGCCGCCGCCATCCCGCCGCCGCCGACACTGGCGATAGGGGACGGCCCGAGCCCCCCGCCTCAGCGCCTGCCTCCGCCTCGGCGCGCGCCCGCTCGCTCGCGCGGCGGGGCGGACTCGGGCTCCCCGCGGCCGCCAACCGGAGCGTGGCTGAGCGCGGCGGGGGGAGGCCGGTGACCAATCAGAGCGCGGCTAGGGCGCGGCCTGCGGTGGGAGACGAGCCAATCGGAGCGGGGCAACGCCGAGGATGGCGACTTTGGCAACCAGCCAATCGGAACCGAGAGGGAGGTGGCCCGGAGCGGTCAGTAGCCAATCGAAGAGGGAAAAGGACGCGGCCGCCGGGGCGGGGCCAGCCAATGGGAACAGCGTCACTGCTCCGGCTGGCGGGGTGGGGCGTGGCGGCGATCCCTTTAAAGCACAGCGGCCTCAGACCGCGCGAGCTCGATGAGGGGCGCGGTCGGGCGCGCGCGTGGGCGCCCCGGTGCCGTGGCCCTGCCGGTGGGGTTGCCATGGCGGCGGGGTTGCCATGGCGGCGGGGCTGGGCCGCTGCGTCCCCCACACCCCGCGGGCGGGGGATCGGGGCCGTGCTCCGCTGCCGCAAAGGCCGCTCCACGGGGCGGCTGAGGGGGTCCTCGAGGGCCGGTTCAGAGCCCAGCCGCGGAGGAGCTGCACCGGGGGCGGCGGGTGAGGGCGTGTCGCGGTGAGGTCTGCCAGAGCTCCCGGGGTGATTCAGGTGCTGTGGGGAGGGGGCTGGCTGGGCCCCGTGGGGACGGGGTTGAAGGGGTGACTGGAAGCAGGAGCAGGTGGGTGTGAGGGGGGGAAACCACCTTCAGAGCGCCGGAACAGGGAAAATAGAGACCCACGGGGCTGGCAGGTCAGAGCCAAAGCCAAGGTCCTGCGTGTGGTTCGGGGCAATCACAAGCACAAATACAGGCTGGGCGGAGAATGGATTGAGAGCAGCCCTGAGGAGAAGGACTTGGGGGTGATGGATGATAAGAAGCTCAACGTGAGCCGGCAATGTGTGTTTGCAGCCCAGAAGGCCAATCGTATCCTGGGCCGCATCAAAAGAAGCATGGCCAGTAGGTCGAGGGAGGTGATTCTGCCCCTCCACTCTTATGAGACCCCACCTGGAGTACTGCGTCCAGCTCTGGGGCCCCCAACATAAGAAGGACATGGAGCAGTTGGAGCGAGTCCAGAGGAGGGCCACGAAGATGATCAGGGGGCTGGAGCACCTCTCCTATGAAGAGAGGCTGAGAGAGTTGGGGCTGTTCAGCCTGGAGAAGAGAAGGCTCTGGGAAGACCTTATAGTAGCCTTCCAGTAACTGAAGGGGCCTACAGGAAAGTGGGAGAGGGGCTTTTTACAAGGGCAAGTAGTGACAGGATGAGGGAGAATGGTTTTAAACTGAAAGAGGGTAGATTTAGATTAGATATTAGGAAGAAATTCTTTACTGTGAGGGTAGTGAGACCCTGGCACAGGTTGCCCAGAGAAGCTGTGGCTGCCCCCTCACTGGCAGTGTTTAAGGCCAGCTTGGACAGAGCTTTGAGCAACTTAGTCTAGTGGAAGGTGTCCCTGCCTGTGGCAGGGGGGTTGGAACTAGGGCACTTCAAACTGAAACCATTCTATGAACACGAGCCTTGCAAAAGAGAAGAAGCTGAGAGCTAAAACTGACTCTTTCCTCAAAACCCCCTAGGAACAAGGGCACACCAGAGCATCTGTAGGGCCAGCATGGTGTGCAGGGGCAGAGCTTAGGGCGAGCCTGTGGCACAGTAGCTGAATAAACATGTTGTTGCGGTGCTGTTCTAGCAGCAAGCGGGAAGGATCCTGTAGGGGACCTCATCTTTCACAGGGCTTTAGCCCTGGATCTGTCTGAAACGGCACTGCCTCTGGAAAAATGGAAAAGGAACAGAACCAAATCATCAGAGCAGGGTGATGCTGGCCGAGGGATCCTGAAAGGAGGCAGAGAGGAGCCGGGAGCTGCAGTGCTTCTCACTTAAAACTACCTGAAAGAATTGGCCAAGTCAATAATGGCCAAGCCACAAAATAAAGAGAAGCCCCTAGCTTCTGCAGGGACCATGCCAGGACCTGTGCTGTTCAATATACTCAGCAGTGACAGTTCTCCATTGATGCAGTGTTATTCCAGGCAGACTGTAAAATGTGGCTGATGCCAGTGGGGACATTAGGATTTGAGAAGTGGTAGCAGCACAAACTTGCAAAGCCGTATAAAACATGCACAGTTTCTGCTGTGGATCTGGAGCACATCACTGGTGTTTTCAGAACATTATCAGTAAGCATTTCAGGGTCACTTCCCTGAATACTGATGTTTAATTCGTAGCCTGTCCCTTGGACCTCTTCTTTTTACTTGCATTTGTCAGTTCTACATTTCATCTGCTGTTGAGCTTCAAGTCTCTCAACACACAAGTATTCCCATCAGCTTTTGGTTTGACTAGATGAATAATCTGAACCATCACCAAACTTTTCCACCTTGCTCTCTGCCCCCTTTCCTAGCCCATTTCTGCATCTGATGAACAGCACACATCCCACCGCAAAGCTGCCGAGACCTCCAGTCTTGCTTGCAAAACAGCTGGTTTGCTGCTTCGAAGTGTCTTCCTTCCTTTAAGGAAGTCACTAATGTGTGAGGACTTTTCCTTTCATCCTTGACAGCCTTGGTTCTCTGAGAGCATCTGCCAAGGGATCCTAGCAGAGGCTTTTGTGGAAGTCCAACTGGATCAAGGATGAGCTGCATTTTCATAGCATTCTGCAGGCAAGTGTGGAAACCTTGTTTTGCAGCAGGAGAGAGTACTGCGGTGGTCATGCTGGCCGGGTCTTACATCAGCATTTCCACCCATTGTGGTTTGATCTCAGCTGGGTATCACCATTGCCTTTCCCCAAAGCAGCTGGCTGCTCCAGAGGACTCTGCTAGATCTGGGGGCTTGATTTGTCCCTAGAAAAGGGCATCGCAGAGCCCTTCCCAGCTGTTTGCTTTTGTCCATTTACCTTCCAGTCTTAGTCACCCATTCCAAACTATTTGTGTGGTACTTCAATAGCATTGAGTGCTCCAGGCTTTCAGGGATCCCCTCTCACTTCCAGGAGGCCAGAAGCACCTCTCCGCTCAGCCCAAGGCAGCTTGCTGAGGTGACAAGCCGCAGAACGTAGCCTTCCAGGCAGCCCCCAAGGGCTGGCAGTCCTGCAGCTCTCCTGGGCCACCTCTCTGGCCTGGGAGGGCTGCTTCTCCCCTGCCTTCCTGAAGGATGCCCATCACTTCCAGCCACCTCTGCTCTGTGGCTATGCCATGCTCTACAACCTGTGATGCTTTTTCAGAGCTGTTGAAGCTCTCAGCATGGTCCCCAGCTCACAAATGGCCTTTCCCCATTGCAGCCACCACTTGCAGTTTCTTGCTGATGAGCTTCCTCCATTTCCTGCATTTCCCCTGGGGAGATGTTTAATGTGATTGAGGTGCATTTCTCTGGTTCTCTCCCTGCAGCCTGTTCCCTTCGAGTACCTCTATGCTTAGTGCAGCTTGCTTGTTTGTTTCAGCCTTCTGGCTTTTCTACAGATGAATTCATGAATTTGTTCTCAGGCTCTTTCAATATGCCATGTTTATTTGGGGGCTTGGCTACACAGCCTGCTCTTATCTTTTTCCTACCTTCATGTTATATTGACTTTGTGCCTACAGGATGAGCTACCCAAAACTGTGCTCTTCCACATGTGGTGGCTTTTCCCTGTCCTTGGGGGTCCAAATTTTTCTGTGTTTTTCATTGTAAGTTCCAAAGCCCAGTATCTTTCAGCTTAAACAGAGCCTGGTAGAGCTATCATCTCATTCAGCTGCTTCCCCACCTCCTCTTAAGCTGAGACCTTTCTGTGTGCCAAGCGCCAGCTGAGATTTGCTTCATTGTGGATATGATCTTCAAGCACATCAGGAAAAGTAGCCAAGGAACCCTTGCTCTTTAGCCTCCAGGCAACCATCTTGAAACATGTCTCCAGAAAACCCCTTCTTTTTCCTATGTGTCACTGCTATCCAAATGGACCATGCCCACCAGCTTCTCCCCAGCACTTCACACTGTTTAGAGACTTCATAGCAGCCGGCATCTTTGTCCTCGGCAGACAGATCACCACGGCGTGCCCTCGTGCATTGTCGAGCACATGCAGGGCACCTGGTCCCTTTGGGCCAGCACATTCTCAACCACGCTGTTCCTGGAAAGCCATGTGCTGCCTTAGCCTTTGCACTCTGGACAAGGTTGAGGTGCAGCAAGACGTGGCAGATGCTCAGGAGCAGAGCATTTCTCTTCAATACAGATGTGCCTCTCCAACAGCCCTGGGTTTAACTGTAAGAGCACCTTTTGTGGTGCAAAGCCATGTTTTCTCCTTTGTGACCACAACCTGCAGGCCCCTGCTGCCAGCAGCCCCGGCCCAGAGCGGTGGGAAAGGGTGCTGTTCTCCGGCGCCAGGCCCAGCTCAGGCATATTTGGCTGTGCCCTGACAATATGGGGCTGAGAGCAGCTCACCCCACTGGTGCTGGGGGTGCTCTGACTACGGCTGAGGTCTGGAGGGATGTGGGGGGATGTTCGGAGGGGTCTCTGGCCCCGGGACCTGCATGGGACAGAGGATGCTGCCGGTCACACACACACACATCCCCCCACCCCATGACAAGGAGCCAGCGTGGCTTGTCCTGAGCAGCCTGCATAGGTCTGCGCTGGCCCCCAGTGGCTGTGGCACAAACAGCCGTTCTGCGGGCTGTCTCCCCATCCAGCCCGAGGCCCGGGGACAGTGCCACATCACCAGTGCTTGGGCTTGCTGGTCCCTGCCTCCGCCATTCGTGTACTCACCGTGTGAAGGACTGGGGTGGTCTCCCTGCCCTGCAGGACCTCCAGGATTTATGTCCTCTAGACTCAATGGCACAAGCCTCAACTTTCAAAATCCTTTGTGCCAGGCTACTGCCTTCCCCTCTGGGTGCGTCGAGGTGGTCCAGCCTGTGCGCTGCCGCAGCTTTGCACCAAGTGCCCTTATCATGCTGTTTTCCATGATGGTCCTTTCACCTCTCCTCCGAGTTGCTGCCAGCAGAAGCAGCAGTCCTCACCTCTCTGTCCCGTCAGGTGTGTGACACCACATGTGGCTGTGTTTGAAATTAAGGTTTTTCAACAGACACCATTTTCTCAGAGGCCCAGCCCGCACCCCAAAGGACATTGTCACTGTTGCTTAGCTCCATCCCCTCCATTCTGTATTTTGACAAATGGTTACCTGGATTCACTCTGTATGTTCACTCCTTCATTTTCCCACTTGGCATACCCAATTTCTTGCTTCTCCACTCTGATGTCTCCTTCCAGCACCGTGCTCACGTTAGGCCTTTTTGTGATGTTAAAGTACCCTTCAGCACCCTGTGATCCAACACTCAGAAGCTGTTCCCAGTTATTTTTTTTAAATTGCCTTCCTGAAGGATGCCCACCAGTTCCAGCCACCTCTTGCCCTTTGCACTGTGGCCAGGCTCTGGGGGCCATGAGGCTCTTGTGGAGCAGTTGAAGCGCTCAGCATGGTCCCCAGGCCAGTGCCAGCCTTTCCCCACCACAGCCACTGCTTGCCATTCCTTGCTGACAAACTTCCCCTGCTTCCTGTTGTTCCCTTTCGAGGATGTTCACTGTGACTGATGGATTTCTCTGGCCCTCTCCCAACAGCCTTTGAGTGCATTGTGGTCACTGCCTTAGAGGGACTCTTCAGTGATAACGGTGGGGTGCAGCTGTCCTAGGCAGCACAGGACTAAGCTGAAGATGCTCTTCCTCCCAGGTGTGGAGCCAGCAGCAGCCAGGGAGCTGCTAGGATCTGCCTAGGATCCTTGGGGTACCTCTCTTCGGTTTCCCACCGTTTTGTCTCTGATCACAGCTGCATCCACATGCGAGCACTGGCACCGTGGTTGCAGTATCATGTTTTAGAGAAGTGCATAATTATCTGCCTTTGCTCTGGTTGCTTATTTTTATGTGCCTCGTTAAAGCAGCTCTTCACTGCTTCCCACACGAACGTTGTCACCTCCTGTCCTAGTGTCTAGGCTAGAGCCATAAAACTCAGGGGTTTTATGATTCCAGTCCAGGGATGAATCATCTTGTCTTTAGCCCCACTGCTTGGTAGCTGCCTCCAGCACCTCTTTCCTGCCTTTGTCAGGTGTGTATCTCTGTGGTCACCCCCTGGGTGCCTCCATGGACAGAGACCCTTTGCTTCTCCCTAGAGCCTGCAAGAGACTGGCTTGATATTGAGTGAGAGCTGGAGCTCCTGTGTCCAGCAGGGAAGATCTAGGTTTTGTTGCTGTGTTGGCTTCTCCTCTCGTGCCTCACAGTGCTTTCCACTCATCTTGACTTGCAAGGTCTCCTTTCCTTTTGGAGGCAGGTTGCTTTGACTGCTTTGTTTCCCTGCTCTTTCATCCCCTTCTGGAGATTGCCGTTTTGTCCTGGACTAGGAGAATGATCTCACAGCCAAACTCTTCACCTTGTTGCACCTCTCTAACCCAGAGCTCTGCTCCCTTCACACGGGCCCTTCACCTGCCGGAATAAATGAGGCCCACGCTCACTTCAGGACACGTGACTGAGCCTGGATGCCGGTTCAGTGTCTCCATTTGCCATGGACACTACAGGCAGGATTCATATGTTCCTGGTGCCACCCAAGATGCCCCAGGGCATCAGATACAAGACGGGACTTATGGCCACCCTGTGAGCAGCTGGAGGGTGAGGTGGGCTGCACTTCCATGACTGTGACTGGCACTTGTCCTCTCACTCAGGTGTATGCCTGGCCTTTGCTCTTAGCCCATCTCCAGAGATCCGAGCACTTCCCCGTCTTCAAAATATGTGTATTTACAACGAGCACTTCAAAGTCAGAGTGGAAATATACTGGAAAACCTTCCTGCATAGCTAAGACTAAATCAATTAGAACCATGCTCAGAGCTAAATGCAGTAGGCTGCTCATGCTGATAGAAGAGCATTTGCAGAGAGGGATGTCTGCCAGGCTAAGGGAAACCTTTTGGCTTCGCTGGTCTCACTTGTCTGCACACAACCCATGGGTTCCCCTGCCTGCTCCACCAGCAAGGCCCCAGCAAGGAGTGGTCCTGGTCCCACCCAGTGGGCACCCAGTGGGCACCCAGCGGCACCCAGCGGCCAGGACACTTGCCAGCCCAGGCTTTCCCGGGTGCCCAGGTTTTCCTGGGGCCCCTCCTGGGCTGCGGCAGGGAGCACCCATGGCCCTGTGGGGGTCTGGGGGATCCAGGGCAGAGGGCTGGGGCAGGAGGAGGGCGGTGGGGCAGGAGGGTGGCTGGGGGCGGGGGGGTGCAGGATGTGACCCCAGGGCAGGAGCTGATGGGGCAGGAGGGGGAGCGGGAGGGGTGCCGGAACGGGGACAAGGGGTCGCGGCCCCGGGTTTGCCCGGGGGAGACCAGGGCAGAGCGGTCCGGAGCAAGAGCGAGCGGCGGGCGGTGACGGGCGCTCCGGTGTGGCGGGGGCCGCCGCAGTCCCCGCCCGCCCGCCCGCCGGGAGGGGCCAAGCGCCGCCGCCGCCGCAGAGCCGCCGCCGGGACGAGCCGGGCGATTCCGCGCCGGGCCTGGGGCCGCCGCCGGGGCTCCGCCGCCGCCGCCACCACCCTGCCCCGGCGCCTCGAGGAGCCGCCCGAGGTAGACGCTGCGCGGGCAGGGGGCGGCGGGCTGCAGGCCTCGCCGGGTCCCCTCCGCGGTCGGGCCAGGCCTGCCCCCTCCTCCCCTACCCGCGCCCCGGGCCCCGGCCAGGCCCGGCCGGTGGCGGGCTGGCTGCGGGCTGCCACCCCTTCGCGGGCAGGGGGCTCGGGACAGGCCGGGCCGGGGGCGGCCGTGCGCCCCCAGGCACCCCCTTGCCGTGGCGGGCGGGAGGAGCAGCGTGCTGAGCGGGGACCGGGGCTGCCGCCGGCTCCGCGAAGGCGTGCGGAGGCCGTGGGGCGTAAACGCGGTGCAGAGCCCAGCCGTGCAGCACCCTCCAGATGTGCCACATCCAGCGTTTCCCCCGGGCCGGCCAGCCTACGAGCGCTCTCCCTTAGAGGCACCTGTGTCCTGGCAGGCTCAGGCTTCGCTGCCTCCCTCAACACGCCAGGGTGCTTCTGGGCCCCGGGATGCAAGAGTTCGGGTAGCTTGTGCCCAAGGGCCCTGTGCTGCCCATGTCAGCACCAGGACCATTGGTGTGCAGGGGTGGCTGTTCACCACGCAGCCTCCATCCTACGCCCAAGCGCTTGCTCCCTGGTCAAGTGCCACCCGCATACTGCCCACAGGGTGGCCAGGATGGTGTCCCCTCACGGCCCAGGTGTGGCTGAGCAGGCTCTGCGTAGGCAGCCATCGTGCAGCGCTGTGCAGTCAGCAGGCCAGCTTCATCCTCCATTTCAGCCGGGGGGCTGGCTCCCCTCCAGAGCAGCTGCCGAGCTGTGCCTGGTGAGGCCCTGGCTCCGTCCTCCCTCCATCTCTGGCAGCAGCTGCCCGCAGCTGTGCTTGGCCAGGGGGAGGGAGCCTGACAGCCCCGGTGCTGGCCAAGCCAGGCAGGGTGCTTTTGGGGAGCATGCTTTGCCCTGCCCCAGCCTGGGAAAGCTGAGCATCCAGCTGAAACTGAGGGCCTGTTGCAGAGCTCCTGTGTCCTGGAGCTGTAGGCTGGTGCTGCTTTTCCTTGCCTTTGGTTTATCGTGCTGGGGCAGGGTGGGCATGGGCAAATAGCTGTAGGCAGAGCTCTTGGGGAGCGTGAGGCTGAAGGAAACTGAAGATGATGGGCTGATTTCTTCCCTCCCACCCCACAGGACAGCCAGGCTAAAAGCAATCCTTCGTCTCATGCTGTGCATGAAAATAAAGATGACTAAAAAGAGAGCGGTCCTGGATCATAGCAGTTAAGGACCTGCTTGGATTGAAAGCATAGATATGGTCTTGTGTGCCTTGGCGGGGGGAGAATATAATCAGTGCTATGGGCTGGGAAATCCCACTGAAAATAAGGCAGGTACCCTTCATAGTGGCAGAGACTAGCCACTGTGATGAGCTACTGGAAGAGGCAGCATCATCCCAAGTGCTTGAAGGCTGTTCAGCCTACCCCACCATATCCCCATGTGCAGCCTAGGAGCTGGGTTTCAGCCAGCATGTGCCACCAGGATGACCTGGCCAGGAGTCTCAGGAGCACTTTGGCTAGGAGTCTGTGGGTTTGGAATAAACCAGGCACACAGGATGGGAGAAGAGTCTATGAACCCTCCTGCCTTCTTTCAGCCATCCACAGGTGTTAGGGAGAGGAGGGGCAGAAGGGGGCCCAAGGTTGGGGAATGGGGAATCCCAGCAACTCCCTGAGACCTTTGCGTGTTCCTCTGTGCAGGATGGTTCCCCCACCACCTGTCAGCAAGCCCCACGTGTGCCTCTCCACTGTGCTCATCATGACCAGCCTCGTCCTCATGGATGCCTACCTGGTGGAGCAGAGCCAGGGCTCCAGGAAGCTGGGCATCTGTGTCATGGTGGCAGTGGGTGATGTGTGCTTCCTGCTGGTTCTCCGCTACGTGGCCATCTGGGTCGGGGCAGAGGTAAAGACAGCTAAGCGGGGCTACGCCATGATCCTCTGGTTCCTGTATGTCTTCGTTCTGGAGATCAAAGTCTACTTTGTATACCAGAACTACAAAGCTGACCGGAAAAACCTGGATCTCATAGCTCGCAAAGCGCTGACCTTGCTGCTCTCCATCTGCATCCCAGCCCTCTACATGTTGTTGGTGGCCACAGAGCACATGGAGTACGTCAGGACATTCAAGAAGAAAGAAGATCTCCGCAACCGCCTCTTCTGGGTCATTGTGGACATGCTGGACGTGCTGGACATCCAGGCCAACCTGTGGGAGCCCCAGAAGAAGGGGCTGCCGCTCTGGGTTGAGGGCATCATGTTCTTCTACTGCTACATCTTGCTCCTGGTCCTCCCTTGCGTGTCCCTCTGTGAGATCAGCATGCAAGGGATTGGCATCATGCCGCACCGTATGATGCTGTACCCCATGCTGAGCATGCTCACTGTCAACATTACCACCATCTTCATCCGAGGCAGCAACATGGTCTTCTTCAGGGATGCTCGGGTCTCCAGCATCTTCATGGGCAAGAACATGCTGGCCATTGGGCTGAAGGTCTGTATGTTTGTGCAGTACCAGCGGCACCGGCACCACACGCCCCTGGGGCCGGACCCGGCCCTGCAGCACAGCACCCAGGCCCAGCCCTCCCCAGGGCTGCGCAAGACCCGGGACCAGCCTGCCTGCCCTGAGGAGCTGGCACAGGACAACACATGACAAGCCATCAGGAGCCACAGCCTGGGCACCGCCATGCCTGGCTGTACCTGCAAACATGAGGCGGGCCACCGAGCTCCTCACCCAGAGAGAGGGCAATGGTCCTGCTCCCTCCCTCCCTGGGGGAAGCTGCTCCAGTCCCCGAGGGTCACACGGCAAGGGCCCCCGTAGCAGCCTCTGTAAGGCTGCAGAGCAGTTTGGGACCTCAGCACCCCACCCAGTGAGATGGGCAGTGGAGTAGAGGAGGAGGCCAGGTTTGCCTGCCACATATCGTGTCTGGCTGGGGCCAGGCAGCCCTCTTCTGTGTCGGGTTCCACCCATCAGTGCTCCCCACGCAGCACTACCCTCCGGCCAGCCAGGGCTTAGGCTGGGGGGGGTGCTGCATGGGGACACCGTGGATCACCCTCTCCGCTGCTGTGGTTGGCCCTGACCTCAGCTCGGTGCTTGGCAGCAGCCCTGTGAGCTGGGGTCCCCGTGCTGGGGGAGAGATGCACGGGCCCTGCCTGTCACCCCTCTCAGCGAGCTGCAGGCCCAGGGGGGCTCAGAGGGGATGACTGTCCTTTTTTGTATCTCCCTCTTTGCAATAAAAGACCTGAGCCCTGCAGCCTCCTCATGTGTGTGTCCCTGCCGGCAGGCAGGTCCCCCTTGCTCCCGTGGGTGTCTGTTCCTTGTGCACGTCGGGGGTGGGGGGGCTTGCGCAGTGACCACCCAGGCCTGGAGAGAGCATCCCAGGTACCTGGGGCTGAAGCCATTCCTCCTGGCCAGCAGCTGTGAGAGGAGAGGCAGTTCCTTGTGAGAGTCTGGTGGGCTCCGAGGGTGTCACGGGGGGAAGTACGTGTGGAAGCTTTGTCAGCCACCACTGTCTGTCCAACCAACTGCAGTTACATCAACTGGCATGAGCCATGCCCAATGGCTGCCCTGCCCCTGGACACCCATAGCAGGTCCCCACAGTTCACCTGGAGGGGCACCAGAGCAGGCCTGGCAGATGCCCTGCTGGGACAGCATTAGAAACAGAAGGAAAATAACCCAACTGACTCCTTGAGGCTTGGAGGCCACAGGGAAAAGCAGCTCCCCTGTCAGTAGAAAGCTCTCTGGAGATGTTGGAAGCATCTCCTCCCATGAGCTGGTGTTGCCATGCTGCTGCCTACCTCAATGCTCAGTGCCACCACAACACTGTCTGAGCTGGGCAGTGCCCTAAGGCTTCCCCTGCTGTGCGGTACTGGGCCCAGGAGCTGGCTGGGAGAGACAGGCCAGCAGACTTGCTCCTCACTGCTAGCGTGCTGAATAGAAGCAGGTGACATCCCCACGAGGACGTCCTCCTTGCAGCCAGGCATGCAGGCCCCAGCAGGAAGGAGCCATTTGGCTCCAGAGGGGCAGAAGGGGAAAGCAGGACCACTTTTGGGGTGGCAGCAGATTTGCTCCCTGCTGGGCAGGATCTACCAGCAGCTGAGGATGGTGACACATGGACCCAGGAATGCAAGGCTCTAGCAGCAGTGACACAGGGGTGAGCCACCTCCAGCCTGACCAGGCCCTACCCTTCTTGCCTTAAAGTACAGGGGATTTGTTCAGTTTTGGATTAAAAACTGAGAGCATAAAACAGCAGACCCCTACCACAAAGGGGCCAGGAGAGCCTTGGGCTTTGGTGCTGCCACACTGCTCCCAAGATAACTCTCCTCTGAAGACACAAGGATGCAGCAGGCTCTGCCTCCCACACCATGAGGCAAGGAGAAGAGGCGGAAGCAGCCAAGCACAGTCCAAAGCAATAAGCCACGTGCAGGTTAAAGGCAGCTGAGGATTTCCACGTGGTCCCTAGCCAAGCTGTCACATCCCATTTCTACTGCCTTCCCCCAGTTACACTAAAACCTGTCACCAGAGCAGAACTCACATCACCCACAGGAAGTGCAGTGGAGGCGGATGCTTCAGCAACACCCTCAGGTAGGCGTGATGGAGTTGCTCATCATTCCCTTTCTTGCTCATTGCAAGGCCTTTCCCCAGGCCTCACACACCAGCTGCCCCTCTGGGCTGTGCCAGGGAGCACTCTGCCCTGCAGAGCTGAGGCACACGCTCTGACCTATCAGCCAGAGATCATCTGGGGCATGGCCACATCACCTTCTTGTCAGCACAGCCACAGGAGACAGGGCAATCAGGAGTGAGGAGAAACAAGAGAGCTAGTGGTCAAGGGTATTAACTCCCATAAGTTCAAACACTTTTGACTGTAACAGCACCAACACTGGGAATAAAGGAAAACCGAGGTATTTTATTTCATACAGAATCAGTTTCCTAGAAGCACTAAGAGCCCTGTAGAGACCACCTTGAGAAGCTGAGGAGCAAGGCAGCCCTGCTGGAGACATCCCGGCAGCAGCACCTGAGCACAGTCCGTAGCATGCCCTGGCTGCAAGGAAGGCCAGCCACAGCAGGGGCTGCATCGCCAGGGTGCAGCCCACGCAGAGGGGTTGGATCGTCTCTCCTTTACTACATCCAGGTACTGCATCCAGGCTGGGCCCCCAGAAGACAAGCTGTAGGTCCTCTGGGCTGACTTCAGTTGAGGATGTGAAAGTTGTCAGAGGCTGGAGCACTGCAAGGAAAGGCTGAGGGAACAGGGTTTATTCACCCTCAGGAACAGAAGGCTTTGGGGAGACCTAACAGCACCCCTTTCCCACCCACCTCCCAGACCTATGACCAGGCTATTGACAACACAGAGCCAGGCACTTCACTGAGAACAAGACAAGGATTGTGGGCTAAAACCAGGCAGGTTTCCTGGAGGAGGGAAAGGAAAAAAAAAAAGTTTCATCTTGAGAACTCAAAGCAGGGGAGCAGAGGCCAAGAGAGGTGATGGCATCTGTCCTTGGACATTCCCAGACCCAACTGAAGAAGCCCTGGGCAACCTGGTCTGAAGTCAGTGCTAGCCCTGCTCTGCACAGGCACTGTACCAGAGCCCTCCCACCTGAGGTGCTTTTCCACCTCAGCTGGTGTCTGCTAAGACCTGAAGTTGAGCCAGCAATGCAGGGCAGAGCTTGTGCTCTCCTAGCTAGAGGAAGAGATGAGCAGGTGCAAGGACAGACCATGTGCATCTGCGTGACAGACTTGTCACCACCCAGGCTTGGTGTAAACCACAAGTGAAGAGGACATTTCAGCTACAAAAAGCACTATTTCCTTCAGTTCAGCCTCTGCTCTGCTGCCTAACAGCATCACTGTATGGTGAAAGGCAGATACTGGGAAGAGGGATGGCCATCTTCCAGGCCTGGCCAGGGCAGAGCGAGTCCCAGTGCCAGAAAACAGCATGTCTGTCCAGCAGTCACAAGTTCTTCTGTGAGGGCAGACGGCGCTTGTCTTTGATGGCATTCCTCTTCCTCTTCTTGTTCAGGAAGCTTTCCAGCTTGCCACTCCTCTTCAGCTCTGCGTACTTCTCGGCTAGCTCCAGTTTACGCTTCTCAGCTGTAGAGGAGAGGGAAGCAAGGTTTTAAACTGAAGCCTCAATGATCTCTACAGACCAGCCCCTTCCCACCTCTCCCTCCCCGGCTCCAGGCCTGGCTTGTCCCTTGAGCACCAGTGCTAGAACAATCCGTCCACAGCTCTGTGGAATATTATGGACAACTCAATTCCAGTGCTGAGTCCTGTCAGCAGTACTCCCTCTAGGTCCTCCTGCAGCACGTTCACACTGAGTACTTACATTTCTTTAGGAAGAAGGGTTTCTTTCCCTGCTTGGCCAATTCCCTCTGTTGTCTCTTCAAAGACAGCTCCCTCTCCCTCAATTTCTGCTGTTTTTTCTGTGCCTGTTCTTGCTGTGTCTGTACAGAAAGGACAGCCTGTGTCAGCAAGTGTCTAGGCAGACCTCAGGTCACACATCCTCTCTTCTAGTGCATTGCCTCACAGGACAGGAGATGCTGCACTGAACTCACCATGCGATTCAGGAGCTGCTGGAGTTTCTCCTTCTGCTCCATGTTCCGGCATTTTTTCAGCTGCTTCTGCACCATCTAAAGAAGAGAGCAGAAAGCTGTGTGACTGCCTGCCTGCCACCTCCACTGTGAAAGGCCTTTGTGGAAGCTGCCCTTGCCAAGCAAGGTTCTTCTGGCCAAGGACAGGCACACAGCATTCACCTCCTTCTCCTGCTTCCTGATGCTGTCCAGGAAGCTGTACGTCTTCATAAATATTTCAGGCTTATACTCTCCAGACAGGTCATCAAATCGAGGGTCTCTGCGGACCTGAAGGCATGGAAGGCAAAGGTAAGAGCTGTGGCCAGGACTACCCTGTTAATAGCCTGCTTACTCTCCTCCCATGGATCAGACCTTGCCATTTTTTTTACTAGCAATATTATGCACCCACCATTGAAAACATCTGCAGTTGGCAAAGACTGAGTCCAATAATGTTGCAGTCCCTCACAAAATCATCACGCCTGCATCGGGCCTACTAAGCAACAGGCATTTCCATATGCAAGTCTACCACCCAGGAGTAGCCAATTCAAGGAACAGCAGCATGAGTGCTGCCTCCAAACACCTGCAACTCCCAGACCAAGAGCTGGCTGAACATGTGTTGACAAGGCGACGGATTTGGGAATTCAAACCTATCTAGACATTCACAGATTACCTGGGTTAGGTAATACAGAAAGAGAGAGAGGGAGAAAGAGATCTCTAACTCTGGAAATTAGCATATTAAGATGGTCCAGCAATGATAAGTCAAAGTTATATTCACATTAGAAACTAGATGGACATTTGAACTTACCACGTGATTAGTACTGAACAATGACCATAGCTTACAGTGCAATTGTCACTGGCAGCAGCCATTACAACTTCTAGCAACACCTGGGTCTCAAATGTTCGAGTTACTCCTCAAGTTGTGCATTCTGCAGGGCAGCACGTTATACAGAGAGCAGCTGCTCCTGCACCCAATCTCTTGTTCTCCCCAGAGACATGCTAGCACTGCCTACGCTCACTAGACAGGGGTCCAAGCCCTATCCTCCAGAAACAGCCTGTGGCATCTTCAGAAGCCCCATTACCATGTCTGTGCCCTATTAGCATCGCTAAGGGAAGTCAGCTCCTGAGCTGGGGACTGGGAGCACCCACCTTCTTTGTAACAGAGACGACTTGTCGCAGAAAAGGTACAGGCTTCTTGGCAGACATCTCCAATGGCCTGAAAAAGAGAAAAACGTACTGAAGAGGAGCAGAGGACAGAATGAGGCCAAGGCTAACGTGTCAGGAGGTTAGCCAGACCCTCAGGAGAACATTACTGCACAGTGCCGAAACGGCAGCCTCTCCCACTCAATCCTCACCATGATGCCTACAGAGAGCAAAGAGATGACTTGGTCAAGAGCCAGACAAGGCTACTACAACCGAAAGATCTATAAATGCGTGGTTAAAACAATTCCACACAAAACAGCCCCACAGTATCAAGTGAAAACACACCACCTGTATCAGTAAATGCACCGTATGTAATTATTCCTCTCCATGTTTTCATTCATCACGCAACAGTCCTCTTCTATTGCTGGCCCACCAACTCATCCACTCTTGACTAATTACTTACACTGAAAGGTGAGACCAAAGCTGGGAATTTCTGCACTGACCTGGTATTTACAAAGACAGGCCAATTCTACTGTGGCCTAGCTCAGTGAGAAAGCACACCATAACCCACGTAAAGGTCAGCCCCCAGGAATAAGGGCCGTACAGCTCATGGTACGTAGCCCAAAAGAGATTTCACAGTGAATCAGGACCACGAGGACCATGGTGACAACTAATTAAGCGAACAAGTTCTCCTTGCAACACAGACCTTTAGAGCTTGATGCTCTAGGTGTATGAGGGGGACAGTATAAGGTGGGAGAACGGGGTATTACTCTCCCCATGTTACTTGGATACTGTGTCCTCCAATTTTTCAGTACATCAGGTAAGTTATTGGAAACATGAACTGTGAACCCCCCTGCTGAGAGTACCACAGTGTAGGCATTATACTCACATTCAGCAACACCATAACACCAGGGCAGGAACAAAAGCAACCCCCCAGGCACAAGTAAGTTTTCCAAATCCCACTTTGGGCAGCGTTCAGTGTATTTTCATGTTCGCCAATGTAGCTATACCTCTGTGCAACAGTCTCGAATCAGCTTTATGCAGCATTGCTGAAGCCAGCTCAGTTCCAGGGGATTTCCCTGAAGTCCTTTTTTTTAAGCAGCTCACTTCCATAACAAAAAGATGAGAGAAACAGCATGTGGGATTTACAGTGATGCATCACTTAAAGGATTAGGGAATTAAATAAAAACAGAATTATGCAAACTGTGTGGCAGAAATAGAGACACTGTGTGATGATGTTGCACTACACAAAATCCCCCAGACTTCTGAGTAAAAGGTAAAGCAGAAACATTATTCTAATCAACTGTTTACGGCAGAAGAACATGTATTCAGCAGAGATTCAGAAATAGGTTAGGGAATGCCAGTGTAACAGAGGAAACCTGTTCAAGTCACTTAGATACAGCTCTGAGGACTGAAAAGCAGCTAACTACTGCAGATAATGGCATAACAGTTCTTACCAGTGGGGGCCTGTGGAGGACTGTAAAAAGATCTGATAGTTTTTGTTGTGTTTAATACATTTTATAGTCACCACATCAATAGCACCTACAGAGCATGCAATCAGGAGATTTAAAGACCACTGAGGACTGGAAAAAGTCTGTGACAATAAGTTCTGTAGAGGGGAAAAAACAAAAATCAACACAGACAAGCCACAGATGAGACAACAGCAGAAGGATGAATGAAATTTCCAAACACTGCAACTCCAGCCAGTGGGAGCCAGGCAGACGATGCTGATAAGCTGGAAGGGGTTTAGAATACAGCAGGGTAACTATTTCAGGGCCCAGAGGACACAAGGAAAGCACCACCATAAAGCTTAAAAGAGAAGCATACCATGCCATGGGTTAAAAGTGCCTTAATACAGAGGATGTAAAGGAATTGAGTGCTGATTTAACTATCAAGTAACAGGTGGCTGCTGGGCATTTGAACAGGAGAGGATATTAAGAGCTCTGAAACAGTAACAGACCATTCCCAAATGAAACACTATAGTGAAAGGCATTATTGCATAGCACATTAAAGGAGATCTACTCCAGCTCCAAGGCAATGGCAACACTGTGAGGAGCTCTCAGCGTAACTTCTGCAGCACAGAGAGCGCACATACACATTTTTCTGATCACAAAATAACATCTTTACCCTTTTTTGCCTTGTTGCTGCTTCACCGTAGCTTTGGTAGGTTTTGCAGTTTTCTTCCCACCGGTCACCTGTTTGCCCACTCTCGTTCTCGTATCACTCTGCACCCGCAGGAGTTCCTCAAAAGACATGCGAGATTGATCTGGAAGAGAGCGCAGGACACATCTGAACCAAACAGCTTCTCAAGGTACCTCCCACCCCCAAATTCCACCAAGAGGGATGTCTCAGAGCCTGAGACAGTGACATGAGCACAGCGGTGCCACCCCTATACAACTGCATGGCAGAAAGAAGCCACTGCACCTCTTGGCCTTTGATTTCTCTCTCATTAATCACTGCAATCTTTAGCACTAGAACAGTCTCCCCCTCTCCCCAACACGTCTTTGCTTCTCTCTCTACTCAGTAGCACACTCAAGACCAGTTCAAAATTTTTACCTGGTACAAAGAGTGGTACGAGCTCCGCACTGGGCTATATTTTGGCAGCATTGCAAATTCTGAGGGGTCACTTCCCAGTCCCGATTCTTTAACAGACTGTTCTTGTCCCATTGCCTCTAAATGGGCATCATCACATCTCTCACACCATGAGACCAGCCAGAAGGTGCAGGAAAACCACGTGGCCTGTTCAACTTGTCTGTTAAGACTCGGAGACAGTCTCTCCCCGCTGCACATCCACCATAGCTCTGCTCGGTCTGCAATGGAGCTATTCCCACAGCAGAGCCTCCTCAGCACCCCGGAGGCCTGTAAACTACTGAAATCCAGACGTTCAACCTTCACTATCTCACTACCAACAGGAATAGCTTATACCCTGATTCACTGGGAGAAGAAAAAAATGCCCCAACACCAAAAAGCAGTTTCATATTCTAGCCCTGCCATGAGTTCCCCACAGTGCTATTTGCACCTTGTATTTCATAAAATATTCCTTCTCTCCTCAGACTCCTGACTAGAAGACCAACACAACACAAGAAACAGCAAAAACAATTCTACCCAAAGCGCTGATAAATGCATAAGATATTCTTCTGGAATTTTCTGTTGCTGTTTCTTTAATATCCCTCAGTGACAGTAATCTTTAACGCTTCTTATAACCACAACATAAAAATGTTATCAACAATTCTTTCTGGATTTACACCTCTGGGTGTTCAGGACTAGCAATCGGAAAACATTTCTTAAGGCAGCACTTGGATGTGCTCACTCCATTCTCTGGATGATGGTAGGGGCAAGAAGGAACAGGAGGGTTTGCATTGCCTCCCTTCTGATGGAGAAAGTCTTGGCTCAACACCTCCGAGCAGTGCCAGGCATATGGTCTTTCTAAGCCTTTGCAGTACTATGCATTTGGCACAAAACACCCCAACTGTGACCTAGCAAAAACAATCGCATCCTCCCTGTGGTGGGTTGACCCTGGCTGGATGCCAGGAGCCCACCAAAGCTGCACTATCACTCCCCTCCTCAGCCGGACAGGGGAGAGAAAATAGAACGAAAAGCTTGTGGGTCAAGATAAGGACAGGGAGATCACTCAGCAATTACCGTCATGGGCAAAACATACTCGACCTGGGGAAATTTAGTTTATTGCCAGTCAAAATCAGAGTAGGATAATGAGAAATAAAACCAAATCTTGAACCACCTTCCCCCCACCCCTCCCTTCTTCCCAGGCTCAACTTCACTCCTGATTTCTCTACCTCCTCTCCCCGAGAGGCGCAGGGGGACAGGGAATGGAGGTTGAAGCCAGTTCATGACATGTCTCTGCTGCTCCTTCCTCCTCAGGGGGAGGACTCCTCACACTCTTCCTCTACTCCAGCGTGGGGTCACTCCCAAAGGAGACAGTCCTCCATGAATTTCTCCAATGTGACTCCTTTCCCCGGGCTGCAGTTCTTCATGAACTGCTCCACAGAATCACAGAAGCACAGAATGGTTAGGGTTGGAAGGGACTCCAGCGTGGGTCCCTCCCATGGGGTGCAGTCCTTCAGGAACAGACTGCTCCAGCATGGTCCCCCGAGGCATCACAAGTCCTTCCAGCAAACCTGCTCCAGCGTGGGCTCCTCTCTCCAAGGGGTCACAGGTCGTGCCAGCAGCCTGCTCCAGTGCCGGCTTCCCACAGTGTCACAGCCTCCTTTGGGTGCAGCCACCTGCTCCAGTGTGGGATCCTTCCTGGGCTGCAGGTGGATATCTGCTCTACTGTTAACCTCCATGGGCTGTGGGGGGACACCCTGCCTCACCATGGTCTTCACCACAGGCTGCAGGGGAATCTCTGCTCTGGCACCTCCTCGCCCTCCTTCTTCACTGACCTTCGTGTCTGCAGAGTTGTTTCTCTCATGTATTCTCATTCTTCTCTCCGGCTGCTGTTGCACAGCAGTTTCCCCCCCCCTTCTTAAATACGTCATCACAGAGGCACTACCACCGTCACTGATAGAGCTGCTGGCCAAGGCTGAGCCAATCGGACACGGGGGAAATTTCTGGCATCTTCTCACAAAAGTCACCCCTTTAGTAGCCCCCCACTACAAAAACCTTGTCATGCAAACCCAATACACTGCCCCATGACACAAAGTTTCTGCATGCTCTGCCCAAATCTGCTGCCAAATTCAGTAAGCAACATGAGGTCAGTCACACTGGCTCCCAGCATGGACTCACCATCCCAGTCACTCTCATCTTGGCAATAACCAAGACTTTCTGCTTCAGAATCTACTCGCATCATCCAGAAAACATAATGAGCACAGCCAAGCGCTGCATCAAGAGAGGTTTTCTTTTTGCTTGTTCTGAACCCCCAGGAACTCTGCTCTGTCAATGCTCGTTAGTCCTCTGAGGAGGGTTAAGGGAACACTGTACACCCAGTTTGCCGCACAAGGGACAAAGGAAACGTGAATACAGCACTCTTTCATTACAGTGCTTCCCCAAAACACCCTTCTCACTTATCTTACTGCAGTTGGATATCTTCTCTTGCTTGGGCTCCCACAAATGCCCTTGCTCCCCATCTTCTTAGGCATGACAGCACTGTCGCCCTTTCCTATCTCCCTCAGGTTCTCCATCTTTCCCCGTGTCACCCTTGTGTAATCCCTTACTGCCTGCCTGCCCATAACATGAAATCACCTTCAGACCAAAGAACTGTGCCTGCATTCAGGTAGGAGCTGAGTGCCATGCAACTCAGCAATTTAAAGTAATCATGCTGTTGGGGTCCACAGGGACTTAAGAAAACCAGTAAGTTCTAGCCTTGGCCAAGAGCACCTGCCACAACACTGTTCAAATTCAGTGCAGATAGCTTTAGACTGCTGCACTATAGGAAAAATCTGTGCTAATTATAAAAGTTATGGGGTAGAGAGCAATTAATCACTATATAGGAAAATATTTGAGTATTGCTGATTACTCAAAGCATCACCAGACAAACAAATGAAAGACTCTGAGCAAGGACAGTCAAAAGGGCAAAGAAAGCATTAAAGGAAAGGAAGAACGATGTGGAAGCTACTCTAACATTTCACGAAGACAGACAAGACACCACCACTTGCACTACAATACTCCATTTGGCTGCAATTCCAAAACAACACTGTTAAAACAGCAAAGGCTTACAAGATGTCAACTAAAACGGGATAAAGACACCGTATAAGAAGATGCAACATTTAGCACAGGATTAGAAAAGAGATTTGGTGTAAATCAGACAAATCAAAGGCATGCAGAGCTTTCACTGGCAAAGTATTTCAATACTATTACGGGATACCAGACTTGACCACCCAGAACCTAATGGGGAAAGTGCTTTCCACACAGTAGTATCAGTCCATGAAATACATCCTACTATCTGTTTGTAGGAAACTAAATTAGCCACTCACATTGAAATAAACATCATTTGACATCAGCATAAAAAAAGAAGCCTGTTTTGGGGCAGAAGTGAACAGTCCCAGCAGGCATTCACTGCTGGGCAGCAGATTTGGCAACTGCGTGTGTTAAAAGGTTGCTGGCTTCCTGCTCCAAAGTGGCTGGGCCTGTCCACAGCCTCTGCACAAGGAGAGTTCATGATCCTTAAAATCTGTGCTGATGGGTTCTCCATCAAAATACCTATTAAAAGACAGGATGAACTTACTTTCCTTATTTCTTACATTCTTTCTTGACACTTTAATTTCCCATTTTTTTCAGTCCTTCCCCCCCCTAGAACACAATTTACTTTTTCTGTCCTGTCTCTATAGTCCATTTCATCTTCCCTTCTGCCATTTTTTCCCTTCCTCCATTATTTTGCAGATTGTTTCCTCTCCTTTCCACCTCTTGCTAAGCTACTGTTACCTGCTGATAACATGGGCATTTCCTGCTTACCAGCACAGTCTCCCCAAGTTTCCTCTCCTCCCGCAGACTCCTGTGACACATGGACACCTTACGCCTTTCTCGGCTGAACCTGTTGAGAACTCTACAACCTGCTGACACATCAAAGAGTGTCCAGGATGCAAAAAAAGACAGCCTAAGAAATGGCTTGTATCCACCCAGTCATTCTCCACTGAGACAAACTCAGTGCTGGACTGTTAATATCACAGAGTGGTTAGGGTTGGAAGGGACCTCTGGAGATCATCTAGTCCAGCCCCCTGCCAAAGCAGGTTCACCCAGAGCATGCTGTACAGGGTCGCATCCAGCCAGGTTTTGAATATCTCCAGAGAAGGAGACTCCACAGCCTCCCTGGGCAGCCTGTTTCAGTGCTCTGTCACCCTCAAAGTAAAGAAGTTTTTTCTCATATTTAGATGGAACTTCCCATGTTTCAGTTTGTGCCCGTTGCCCCTTGTCCTGGCACTGGATACCACTAAGAGTCTGGCCCCATCCCCTTGACATCTGCCCCTAAGGTTTTTGTGTAAGTATTGATAAGATCCCCTCTCAGTCTTCTCTTCTCCAGGCTAAACAGACCCAGCTCCCTCAGCCTCTCCTCGTAGGAGAGATGCTGCAGTTCTCTGATCATCTTTGTAGCCCTCCGCTGGACTCTCTCCAGTAGTTCCTTGTCTTTCTTGAACTGAGGGGCCCAGAACTGCACACAGTACTCCAGGTGTGGCCTCACTAGGGCAGTGTAGAGGGGAAAGGATAACCTCCCTCGACCTGCTGGCTACACTCTTCCTAATGCACCCCAGGATACCATTGGCCTTCTTGGCCACAAGGGCACATTGTTGGCTCATGATGAACTTGTCCACCAGAACTCCCAGGTCCTTCTCTGCAGAGCTGCTTTCCAGCAGGTCAACCCCAGCCCATACTGACACATGGGGTTCTTCCTCCCTAGGTGCAGGACCCTACACTTGCCTTTGTTGAACTTGATTAGGTTCCTCTCTGCCCAGCTCTCCAGCCTGTCCAGGTCTCGCTGAATGGCAGCACAGCCTTCTGGTGTATCGGCCACTCCTCCCAGTTTTGTGTCGTCAGCAAACTTGCTGAGTGTACACTCAGTCCCTTCATCCAGATCATTGATGAATAAGTTAAACAGGACTGGACCCAGTACTGACCCATGGGGAACACCACTAGCTACAGGCCTCCAACTAGACTCAGCACCGCTGATCACAACCCTCTGAGCTCTGCCAGAGGGAGATAACTACTTCCATTCCAGAAACAAGATTACAGAGGGCCCAGACAGATGGTAAAAGCAAAATGCTGTTCCCATTCACATCCAGCTGTGGGAAGGAAAGAGTGATGACTGTCAGTGGTCTTCTCTCTGACCTCTACTGAAGTTCACCATTAAGAGAGAAAAACATAATGCCTACAGATGGGGGGCACCACACCCACCATTGGAATCCCCCTCCTGAACGCCTGCCCTAGATGAGAAGTGCCTCCCCACACACACAAACACAGCCAGGAGACTCCTCTCACAAGACAACCAGTCATTTCTCACACTGGTGACACACCATGCAGCTCCATGTATTTAACATTGATGTCCATTCCCTCACAACTCTCTTCAAGAGCCTTTGACAAACTTCTCATAAGGTTTTCATTCTCACCTTGAGACAAGGAAACCACACTGCACATACTGTGGCAGATGAGGACAACCGCCTCGATGGGCCAAACCTTGGCACCACCGCTGTGGCCACAGCCACGCACCCCCGGGTCCTTCCCACCTGCCTGTGCTCTCAAGGGCTGCTCAGGCTACCGCGTATCTACATTTGCACGGAGCAATCGTCCCTGAGAAGATGTACGAGAGCTTCTGCACACGGGGAAGGCGACTGGGGAGAAGAGAAAGAGGCCCCTGGAAGTTGTGGTTTCAGAGACCCCTCAGACAGCTCGCACTGAGACCCGGCCCGTGATCCCGGCCTCGCCCTCCCAGCAGGGCAGGCGGGGCCGGGGGGAAGCCGGAGCACGGAAAGGGACCCGGCCGTTTGCCGCTTCCCCGCCGACCGACCTTCCCAGCGCGCCGGGAGCCCCGGCCTGGGGCCCGCCACCCCTCCCGGAGGGCGCTGCCGCCCCGCGGGGCCTGCCCGAGCGGGGCAGCCCTCACCTCTCTCGCCGGCCCCCGCGCCCTCGGCCCCCGGGGGGCTCCCGCTATCGTCACTGTCGCCGCCGTCAGCTGCTGTCGCCAGAGCTCTCACCCTCCGCCGGCCTCCAGCCTCCCGAGGGGCTGCTCCGCGGCCCGCCGCCACGCTCCGGCGCAGCGGCCACCCCCCCCGCCCACCTCTTCCTCCCTCCTCCGCAACGGCAGCTCTTCTCCATCCTGCCGCCCGGGACCGGCTCCCGCACCCTCCTGACGCGGCCACATCGCCGCAGCAAACGCGCGGCACCGGGACCCACCTCCCGCCCCGGTCCCTCCGCCCCGCCGCGAGCCGGCGGCAAACGCGGAAGCAGCGCGGTGAGGGCGGAGAACGACGGCGCAGGCGCAGGTAGAGACAGGCAGGGAGAGGGGAAGGGAAAGCGCGTTTATTGGTGCGGGCAGGGCAGGCAGCGCGCGTGCGCGGCGGGGGGCCCCGCCCCCTCCATCGCCCCGCCCAGGAGGCGGGGCAGGGCGGGGCCGGGCGGGAAGGACCCGGGCGGCGGCCAGGACCGGGGCAGGGGGGCGGCGGGCGGCGAGAGGCTGTCGGCCAGGGCGCGGAGCTGCGCGGCCAGCGCGCTGAGCTCCTGCCCCGCCGGCGGGGCGGTGGCGGGCGGCGGCGGCCGTGGGGCGGTGCTGTCGGGCGCGCAGGTAGGCGGCCTCCTCCTCCCTGCGGCGGACACGGGGGTGAGGGGCAGCCCGGGGGGCACGGCACGGCCCGGCGCCGCGCTGCCCGCTCCCCGTACGAGCCCTCACCTGAGGCAGCGCTGGTGCAGGTGATGGCCCGGCCCCCGCCGTCCCGCCGCGCCGACACGCAGAGCCAGGGCCCAGGCGCGGTCCCTGCGCAGCACACGCAGCACGGCTGGCTCTGGCTGCCGCCCCCGGCCCCCAGCGCTGCGGGCAAGGGGCTGCGTTAGCCCGCGGCGGGGCACGACTGCCCCGGGTGCCAGGGCAGGGTGGGGTTCTGCTTGCGACCCCTCCCCGGCATGGCCCGTAGTCACTGCTGCTGCTCTGGCCCCAGCGGGACAGAAGCCCCAGGGTGTGGAGTCAGGCCCGTATCAGCCCTGCCCTCTGAAAAAGCTGGGGCAGGGGGGGGCTTGTCTCCTCTCTGCACTGCGGCAAAAGCAGGGTGACCCCCCTCCGCAAGCTTGGGAGCTACCTGTGACCTTATAGGCAGTGTATGGGGTGTGTAACCAATTCTCTGCTTCATCCTTTTCAGATAGACATCCTGCGCAGTGGGCAGGGACTAAACTCACTTTGTTCCTGGTGTCCTGGACAGCCAGGTTTCAGGCATAGCCAGAACCACGTAGCCAGAGAAAGACACGCGTGTCCCCAGGCCTGACACTCACCCACGCCCTGTGCTGGGCACCGCTAGGTCAGTGTCCTCAGGGTGCAGCAGGCTGTACCACGACTGACCGATCAGTTCCTCCCTGCGGTAGCCAAGGTGGTAGGTGACACTGGGAGAGACAAGGGGAGCGAGGACTGATGCTTTGCAGCGTCTGCACTGTGTCAGCAAGGGATCAGCTGTTACATGATGGAGGAGAGAGCAAAACAACAGGGGTACAGAAATGGGTGTGCAACGCGGGAGGGAAGAGGCTTGGGAAGTGTCTGTGAGAGTCCCACTGCTCACGCAGGGTCCAGCTTGCATCCCACACGCAGGCTCTGTGAAGGGAAATGCTCGTTGCTGTGTGAGATGCACAGCTGGGGCTGTGGTGCGAGCAGGCACCCCTCACCTCTCCGTGACATCAATAACTGTCATGTCTAGGATGTGCATGCTCTGGAATAGGTCGTCCTGGGAACCAGCATCACTGTCTGCAGGGAACCGCGTGACGGGTGTGCAGAGGGCCAGGAAGGCTGTGGTGGAGGGGCAGGCCGGCCAGCGCAGGGCCATAAAGCGCCCGCACACTGCCACGGCCCGATTACCCCCGTGCTGCAGCCGGAAGGCCTTGGATGTGCCGCATCTCGCTGACAAATGTGACTTCTGCAGGAGAACAAACCGGCCGGAGCAGGTCAGGGGTTCCCTCCCGAGCTCTCTGACCGGAGCCACAAAGGGCCAGAGCAGGGCCTGTAAGCAGTGTCTGTAAGATGCCAGCCGAGGCCTCCCTTACTCCTGCCAGGCTCTTCCTGGGCGAGGAGGAGCTTCTTGCGTGCGTCCTCATGCGCTTGCCCATCGAGGATGTCAAAAACCGTGTCCCCTTGGGCGAGCAGCTCCACCTGATAAAGAGGGGGGCTGCCATTGCAGAACTGTGCCTGCCCCCGCGGGGCCGTGTGCTGGCACCCGCGAGCGCACAGCCAGCTGGAGCCACGGCCAGCATCTGCCAGGGCAGCGTGCTGTGCACGCAATTAAGGCACCAGGACAGGTATGGGGACAGTGACCCGCAAATGCCCAGCAGGCAGACCTTACCATGGAGAGGCCCAGGACCTGAGGCCACGTTCTCTGAGATGTAGATCAGCTTGCCGTTGGCCGAGAGGCACAAGCGAAACCCCGGCAGCAGTGAGAGCAGCTCCATGCCGAGGGCTGGTCCCGCAGGAGGAGCTGAGTCTGCAGGGGGAGCATAGGGTGAAAGGGGCTGTCTTGGGGCAGGAGCCGTGCCCCATGCAGAGCCAAGCTAGCATGGGGTACAGCAGCGTTGTGGGTACCTGGAGGGAAGAGCTGAGCCCCCCGCAGCCGGAGGCACACCAGGGCCATGGTGTGGAGGTAGGAGAGCTGCTCCTTCTCCCGGGTGGAGATGGGAAGCAGGGAGCGCAGCGCCTGCAGCTCCACATTGATCTGGTCCCGGCGAGCCTTGGAGGCACTCTTGGTTGACCTGCAAAGCCAGCTGTCTGGGGAAACATGTCCAGGGAGGGAGAAGGACAGCATTCCCTGCCTGCCGCTATGAGGACAATTGCAAGCTCGGGAGTGGAGGTGGTCCCCCAGAGAGGCCCAGTGGTCCTAGAGAGGCCCCGCACCCGTGCCAGCTGCCTCTAGGAGAGCAAACATTTGGTGGCTGTTTCGGTGCAGCGGGCACAGGCAGAGGTGCTCGCAGCTACCCAGGGGGACAGCACTGCTGGTATGGCTGGTGCCCCTCTCACTGGGGGCCAAGTTGGACAATGACCTGTGCTTTGAGGGGGGAGCACGAGTGCCACGACCTCCCCACCAAACCCCAACAAGGATGTAAACTGCATCCAGTGCCAGAATGTGAGACCCAGCCCATTGCATCTGCCTTTACTTTTCAACCACCCGAAATCCCTCTGCCCCTCCAGGCTCCCACACCTCCTCCCCACGCACTGGCTGGCAGCCCCACTCTCCCAAGCTGCTGCCAGCCCCTTGCAAGGGTCATCGGGTGCTACACAAGCTGGCCCGGGGCTCGCCCCAGCTCAGAGCCCACCACAGCCCCGTGGGCAGGAGACAGTAGGGAGCTCACCTGAACCGCTTTGAGGCACTGGGCGCCTGCTTGCCCCTCCTGGGTGGGCAGCTCGTCTCTGCCTGCAGTGGCCTGTGGCAGTGGCTGCAGAAGATGGTCATGGTGCCGGCGCGAGGATGCGTGAAGCTGGTAGAGCACTGCTGCCTCCCTCGCGTCTGGCTGCATCTGAACCTGCTGACCCTGCTGCTCCTGGCCTCCTTTTGTACCCTCCCGGGGCACAGGGGCCAAGGCACGCACAGAGAGAGTTACCTCTCATGACGCAACTCCAAATAGCTCAGGGCTATTTTTAGAAGGCAGGCTACTAAAAATAGCCTTTGCAGCCGCTGCAATCTGAGAGGGGAAGCAATAAAAGGAAGCCAGGGTCTTTAAAACAAACCTGCCTGCTCAGGAGGGGGTGATGACAAAGGTAGGAGGGATGCCCCCGTGGGGCCCACAGTTGTTGCCAGCCCAGCAGAAGGTCCATGATGGGCCGAAGGCCTGTGGCTAGTCCGCTCGCCCAGCAGCTGCTCTCCAGCATCACTGATGACCCAGCTGGGTGCTGGGAGAGGGAGCTGATATGCCAAGAAAATGCACCGGAGACATCCGGACCAAGGTGGTGAGCAGTGTCCCACCCCTGGGTCTGCAGCAGAGTCCTGGCAGAGGGAGGTCAGGGCCATAGTGTCCCTGAACTCGAGGGAACCTTTGAAGGGGAATGGGGTGCCTGTGACCCTCTCCCTGGTGAGCTCCTTCTTCCCAGAGAAGCCTTCTCCCCACCAAAGGTCTGCTCTCCTAGAGGCAGCTGGCACAGGGCACTGAGCCTTTCTAGGGCCTGTTATCTCCACTCAATGTCCCAGAGGTTGTGATCCTCCCCAGAGGAGCGCCAGTGACAGCCATTCATGGACAAAACCAGGAGCACCTTAGGGAGCCTCTGTGCTCAGCACCACACTGCCCAGGGCAGCGAGTCTGGGTCATCTGCAGGCGTTTCCTGGTACCTGGCACCCTACAAGGAGAGTAGGGTTGGTACTTCAGTGCTGGGGAAGGGGATGCCGTGGCAAAAAAACTCCACCATTTCATGGCATGGCTTAAGAGAGAGCCTGTCTGAGGCAGCTGCTTGAGCAGAGGAGCTGGAGCTGCAGCTGCTGGGCAACGCATGGGAGATGCCCATCCAGCCCTTGCAGGTAACTTGGAGGTGCCAAGGACCACAAAGCGGGAGCCTAGGCTGGGGGTGCTCTCTCTGAGCCGGATGTGCTGTCAGCACACGCTGGCTCCCTTCAGGCCACAGCCCTGCCATCAATGCTCATCACCCACCACAGCGATGTGCTGCCAGTACGTGAAGAACAAGCTCTTGCTGCAATTACGGTGCCTTCTGTTCTCTTGCCATGGCATTTTCACTGCTCTCACGCCACTCCATACCCGCACTGGTCACCTCCTGCAGGCTGAGGAGCCCAAGCACTTCCGCAAGCTTGTGCTGCTAGATGAGCAGCACATGATCCTGGCTCCATGCCAGCCCTCAGGGCAGGGGAGACGACCTGGGCCCTCTGCCACCCATTCCCAGCACGCAGCCACCACCATCTCTCGGCTGCCCTGTGACCTTACCTCCCAGGGAACACTCTGAGCACTTCCCCAGCTTTCCTTGTGTTAGCTCTGTTACAGTTGCCGCCAGAGCTCCTCTTCACGTCAGACACCTCACCTCCACGGGAAGGGGCTCGGGCACAGCCCTCTGTGCCACCCCAGACATCACTCCACCTCCCTCCCTGGGGCAGGGAGCTGTGGGGCACCCACCTTCCTGAGGCAGCACAGCCCAGGAGACATGTACTATCTTCCTCTCTGCCCTCCTCTCGCAGGGCAGCACAGCCCCAGGCAGGAGGCAGGCACACCAGGGCAGGGCTGCTGTGGGGGGCCCAGCTCCCCTTCTCCCACCCCAGCCACACACCACCGCCCACTCTCACACCAGCCACAGCCCACACCTGGTGGCCTGCAGCTGTTGGGGAAAGCACCCAGTTTAGTCTCCCCCCCTCCCACACCTTCTCTCCGCCCAGTTCGCCTGCTAGGACACACAGAGCAGCAGAAACCATGTCCGCCTCAGCGTTTATAAAACTCCCCCCAGTTGCTGTTTACAACGGGAGCTGGGCAGAGGGGTCCAGCTGGGCCCAGAACCACCCACATTAGGCTCAGCTTGGGGCTGGGACCTTCCATCTGGTGCCAGGAAGCTGGTCAGCGCTGGCGGGTGCAGGTGTGGAGGTCCCTGATCTCTTGAGGCAGCACAGGAATAGTTCATATCCCAAGGTCCCAATCCCAGGGCTGTGGCTGGTGGTAGGAGTTTGATTCAGGCCCTTGGAAAGTGGCCAGGGACCAGGTCAGCACGGCTGCAGCTCCACAGGCAAGGGGAAGGAAGGCAGGAAATGCTGGAGCCATCAGCAAGGAGGGGGGTTCACAGTTGTGCTGCTGAGGTGAGCAGGTTTCTTCCCTGGCCGCCTGCTCTGCCCAAAGTGTGACAAGGGCAGAGGGAGGCCTGGCTAGTGCAAGACAAACTGAGCTCACATGTTCCTTGCTTGAAAGGGCTAAAAACTCATGCAGGCAGTGGAGCAAGAGGCCAGTGTGTGGAGGGGCGAGGGCAGGGTGGTAGAGGGATGAGCCAGCATCAGCCCTGGGAGGAGACGATGGGGCGGCTGATGGTGCTGTTTGTTGTCATCGCCGAGAGCTCCCATCTGTAACACACCGGTGGAATACACTGAGAGAAAGCACCAAGACAGTTCCCAGGGCTGGAGCAGCTCTGCTGCACGTCAGCCTCAGCTGTGGTCTCCAGTCCAGCCTGCCCTGAAGCTGCACAGTGCTGAGGGCCCCAGGCAGCTCTCAGCTAGGGCTGGAGCACCCCACGGGACAGGGTGCACCCATGGGGTGACCTCCCAGCAAGGCACACAGTACCTGATGTCATGGGGAAGGCAGGACTGGTCCAGGCTGTACTGAATCACCGCTAGCTTGCACAGCGTCTTTAGACTGGGGCCTGCGGAAAGAGGGCAGTTAGCCACAGCAGTCCTTGTCTGGGCGCCACGGAGGGGGTCCAGGCATCGTGCAATCAGTGCCACAGGAAACGGGGCAGAGCACCCCAGCCGGCCCTCTGAGGGGCAAGGCAGGGAGTGCACCAGGACAGGCTGGAGTGGTTTTCTGTTCTCCTACAAGAAGTCTGTGTGAAGGAGTGCATGAAGAGCCATGAGCTCAGCTCAGGCCTGCAAGCACAGCTGCACCTCTGGCTGGTCTGCCTTGAGCCATGTACAGCAGGCAGAGACAGCTGCCTGACTCCAAGAGGCAGGCACCTGGAGCCGTATAGGACACGGTATGGTGCTTCACAGTGGGGCCCACTCCCAGGGCACCTTATGGTGAGAGGCACAAGCTGGGTGGGGAGTGCTCACGTACTGAAGTCAAGGATGTAGAGATCCGAGTGATCCATCAGGTCATATTCATCACCCATTCCCTCCTCTGGAGACGGGCTGCAGAAGCCAAGCAAAGTGCATCAGTCAGTGCCAAAATGCTTGTACACCAGTTATGGTCCCTTGGGCTCCCCAAGGGCTTAGCGAGTTCCTGGCCTGCCTGCCCCATGCAGGGACCCTCTGATCACTCCTGTCCCTCTGCTTCCCCCAGCAGCACCCAAAGCCATTACTCTCCCAGGTCCTCACAGAGCAGGCAGAGCTGCACAGAGCCAGGGCTGTCTGGCTGGCCCGGCTCCAGCACTTGGCAGAAACACACACACCATCTCCTCTGCAAGCCAAGCAGGGAATGGGGGAACTGCCTCCTCCTCATACATGACCACAGTGACTCCAGCTGTGAGACTCCCCCACACCTCACCTGTCTCTCTCACTTTGCTGCATCTCCAAGCACAGGTCCTGCTCTGCAGGGAACATCCCTTTTCCCTTCTTGTACACTGACCAGCCTCTGGCTGGTTTCACACCCTTCCTTCCCCAGGTACCTTCCAAACCGCTCTCCAACAACTGAGCAACCCTGGGGCCTCCACCAGAACTGTGGCACCCACCCTCAGGGCATGAGAAGGGTGCTGGCAAACAGCTGCCTCCAGAGCTGAGGCTTGTTTCAGGGCTCCATTGTGCTCAGCAATTTCAGTGGATCCAACACTCCAAAGAGCTCCACTTAGAGAGGCAAATCCAACCCCCAAGATGATGATGAGGATGACTCTGAGCAGGCTGGAGAAGGGATGTTACAGCAGCTCCTGAAGGCAGGCGTGTTTGCACAAGCATCTGTCCTGCTCTTTGTGTGATAAACAGGCCCCATGGGCTGCCCCACAGCAGGCAGGGTCAGACAGTCTGGCATCACCTGGAGAACCCAGAGCACTGTTGGGGACTAGCCAGCTTCACAGCAGTGCTGTATCATGGAAGGCTGCCCTAGTAACACATTAGAAAAACACATACAGATCAATCTGCCTGGGCAGGCAGGGCTCAGCCCATCCCTAGTCCCAAATAACACATGGGGTAGCATGACACAGCCCACACTGTGTCTTTTTACAGACCTCAGGCCAGCTTCACCTCACAGCTAAGGGGAGGCATGCAATGGGAAGTACAAGGATTTGGGAGAACATCACACGGGACAGATCTAGGAAGAATCAGATGGCAAGCAACAGCACAGTACAATGTCCAAAAAGCACAGTGAGGTAGGCGAGATAAGCTGTAGACCCAAGAGGACTTTTTGCAAGGTGCTCTAGTTGTGTTGCAGGGCCACAGATCATGGGAGCCATGACTTATCTCCAGAGATGGTGGCAGACTCAGCAAGTAGCTAGCAGCCATCCAAATTTTCTGCAACCTGGAGAGGCAACAAAAGGAGCCATATGCTGCAGGCAACACTGCTGTGCTCTCCCTGCCCACCTCAGCTCTAGCTTCCTAGGGCTGCATGAAACATCTGCAGACTGCCACAGGCCACATGTTACTCATGAGTCATGCCACAGAAACCTGTGAGCTAGATTCTCCTGTCTGTAAGCTCTCAGGAGCACTGAAGTTGCTGGGGACAGAGGCAGCATGCACTGTACCACACCGCCCCAGCACTGCAGCCAGCCAGAGTGTGATAAGCCAAGCTGCTTTCTCCGAGGACAATATGGAAGGTGCTTTGCAGAAGTTCAACTTTTTCTACAGAGGAGTGAGGGCAGCAGCAGAGAATAAGCACCTGAAGAGGTGCTGAGGTCTTCACCTGGCTTAGTAGCAGCTCTTTCCCTCTCTGTCTGCAATAGCCATATGTACCTGCTGCTTTAGCACAAACTCTCCAGCAAAACCTCACGGGCTAGCAACCTGCAGCCTGGAGAACATCCTATTTTATTAGCTCACTGACTAGGCCAGGAGCTGGACTGCTTTTGGGTTTCTGCTTCATGAGCTGAAGTTGTGGTGCCAAGCAGAACAGCACAAGGTTTGAAATAGACTCTGCCCAGCCACACGCTGTTTACTACTCCAGTTCTCATGTGGTTAAGATCTACTGCAATTATTTCAGCATGGCCATCGAGATGTTGTAAGAGAAGTGTAGAGAAAGCAGCTAGAAAACATCTGCGTGGAAAACATCTGCAAGCACAGACATTTCTCAGTCTGACTGCAGGAATCACTGTGGGCTCCAGCCAGAGGTCCCTGGCTGTGCCAAAATGCAGACGGCATTTCAGAAGACTGTAACTGTGTACGGTCAGGCACTGATCTGGTGCAGCAGTCATTTTAAGCCAATCTCAATTTGCTGATACTCCTGTCTGATGTTGGTCCTGGAATGCTAGTGAGGAGCTATGACTCCAGGCATTTCTAGGGAACAGACAGCCTCACCTACGGTTCCCTGCCTCTACGGTCTTGATGGAACGGCCAAAGCACTGGAGAGACGGGTCCCTGCATCCCCTAGCAGAGAGAGACCAGCCTGTGCCGGAACAGTGGTGCTTGGACCAGGGGAAAGCACTCCCATGGCTGATGGTTGTTTGGAGAATTTGAAAGAAAGGAAAGGTGTTTTAAGTCCTGCTTTGGTTTGTGACAAGGCAATTTAGCATGTCCTCACTGCTTAGCCGGGACCTCATGCAGTGACTTCTCACCCCAGTGTCACTTGCTTCCCCACTTATGACCCACTAAGCTTCACGTCTCATGGCACCTGAGACAGTACCTGCCCCCGCAGGTTCCCACAACCCCAGCACAAACTGCAGGGCACAGCTCACTGCTGGCAGAGAAGACCTGTTGCTGATGGGTCCCATCTGCCCAGATACAGGCAAGAGCCCCTTTAATTCCACCCCTGTGCTCACCACACCACAATCTAATCTCACATCCATGTCACAGAAAACTCTAGACCATCCCTTATCTTTCAAAGGAAAGACAGCAGGCACCATGTCTGTGGTTTTAATTACCAAACTGCAAGCAGGTAGGGAAAAGCCTGGAGTTCAAGACCAGGAGAGCCCCAACTCCCAGACAGCAGGGTGCAGGGCACCCTTTTGCCAGCCAGAGCCCAGCAAAACCACTTGTTCCAGCTGCACAGCAACTTGGCATGCTGGCGAATGCTCTTGGGCTCTGCACCAAGCACCCCTCACCAGAGCCAGGCATTTCTAAGCCTTGTCAGGGAAAACAGAACCTCAGGCCAAACCTGGATCGGCATCTGTTCACCTAAACTCTGTTTTATAGCATTATGTTTCCCTCTCCTTCTCCCTTCTGGATGGTTTCTGCATGCTGACGTGCTAGTGGATTTGGGAGGAAACCAGACCAGGGCCACAACAGTGACACAGCTAATGGGAACACTGAGCTTAGTGCTACATGACTTCCTGGTCACTTAAATGGGACACAAATGACAGGATTTCTGCTGGCCACAGTGAGAGACCAGATCCAGGGCAAAAAGACCAGGCTCTGGGCAGGACTACAAAAGAAACTAACCATTTGGATGCCACAGGAGCAGGCACCCTACAGAAGTGCCTCTTGAACAGTCTACAGTGTATGTGAATCCTGTGAGGGAAGGCAGGACACAAAGGGGGTTTGCCTGCCAGCCCCCACTGCTGCAGCCTAGCAAGCTGAGCCTGCTGGCTCATCCTCTAAGGAGCCCTGCCGGATCCCTGCGCTCCCCCCCATACCCACGCAGGGCAGCACAGGTCAGGAGGCAGACTACAGGGAGTTCTCCATTACAACGACTTCCTGGAAAACTTCTTATCTCATCAGGCAGCTCCAGAATACACCTGATAACTGTTACAGGAAGCGAGCACAGTCCCCACCCCCCATCACTCTCCCCCTCCCCCAGCCTGCAAGACCAACCCTCCCTCCAGTCCAAGCAGGCTGCATTTCTGGCTGCCAGCAGCTCTTCCTATCCCAAACTAGTGCTGATGAACTGGCCCGCATTGGGGTTGAGCCTGGATTAAGGAACAAGTTGAATACTGGAGTCATTTGGTGGAGAAGACAAAGTGCTGCTGCATTGCCTGGCAGAGGTGGACCAAACTCCAAAGAGCCGGTGTCAAATTTGTTGTGGTTTGCTAGTGTTCCCTAGGAGTGCCTAGCTTTAACATCAGAGTTCAGCTGCTGCTGTAACACAAATCCACACCGCAGCATCTGAGAGCATCCAAAACTGCCATCAAGCCCTACCAAGCCTTCTACCATACAGAGCAGCACCCAGTATCTGTTGAGAAGACTGGATAAACTCAGCACCTCTGCATACCTCACCTGCACTAAGCACTCTCTTACACCCACACGGACATCTTACAACTACTAAGCACACATCCCCAGCACTCCTGGGGCCTGAAGGCCCTTCACTCCATCACACACTGGTATGGTCAGCCCATCAGGAGAACCTGCCCTACTTTGTCCTCTGCCCCAACCTGTCTTCAGAAGTATCCCCGAAAAACCACTGCCAGGGTCCCAGAGAAAGCTCCAAAGCTTTCCAAACCATGTGGAGGGCTGAAAGCATTTCAGAAGTCTCTGCAAGGTAGATGCTGGCAAACAGGCCTGTGCTCCAAGAGCTGCAATTTGTCCTTCCAGACAGCATAGAGCGTATTCTGGTGATGGGCCACTTCCTTCCTTTAGCAGCTGTTAAGGCTCTTGGCCACATCCAGCTGCCCTGCACCCTGACAGTATCACTTCCAGTGTTTGACAGCTAAATCCTTAACACCAGGATTCCATTCACCTTTTGTGAATGGAAACTTTGCTAAGGAACGCTGGCACAGAAGGGGATGTTGCCTTGTCGTGTGTATGGGCTCCTCAAACAGCTCCCAGCTGAGCCAACATCCTACTGCAGCTTGGCAGACACCACACTTGTCAATGAAAGAAAAACTCTGGTGGGAGAAGCAGGGCAGCATGTAGGGGAGCATAAGTGAGTCTGAGGCCTGCTACAGCACAGCAGACTAGGATACTTGTCCTTCTGATAGCAGGATCTCCTCCTCCCTCCCCACCACCTCTTTCACAGAAAGCTTGACCACTACACAACCCCTCCTGAACAGCATACGACATACTTCTGCCTCTACTTGTACGAGAGGGCTTGTCACCAGGTGCTTTACAAGCTTACATGACATCTTCAGTCTCCCCCTTGGCCTTTTTCCAGAGGAGCCCTGACCTACATGATTTCTTACACTTGTAAGTAGACGGACAGCTGCCATGTGCCTCTAAAGGTGCATCTGACTACAGCATGGGGCAGAGCGTGGAGGGACGCTGTGCTGAAGGGAATGGTAAACCCTCTCAACAGAGCCACCCCACAGAACTCACCTGGTGCCTCCAAAGAGAATGATTTTGTCCCCCACTCTGCAGCAGCACTGCCGGCGTCGAGGACACGGGCCTTTCCCCTTGGGCTCAATCTTCCTCCAAGAAAGAGAAACTAAGGGATGGAAAGGAGTGCACCAGCTTGTCACAAGAGCCTGGTCAAGACCCGGGTGTAAGCAGGTTATGGATTTAAACAGATCACAGCAAAAACAGAGGCCCACTGCCCCACAGTCACCAACTAGCCAACATCTACCCTCCCTGTCAACCTCCTCTTCTCACTAGCGGCAAAACGATGCACTTCTAGCTTCTTAGATGCCAGGCACAGCCCTGGAGCTCTGTCTGCTGAGACAGGAGTTGCAGGTCGAGGCCTTTCGCTTGCAAAGCCTGAGTGCCAGGACCTGCAGATTGCCAGGGCAGCAGGTCGGACATCACAGGGAGCTCTACAGGTCAGAGCTCCAGGAGCAGGAAGCCTCCTTTCCCCAGCACCTTGTTGCGGTCCAGATCTGGACGGAGACCCAGGAACCAGCTCCATCTGCTGGCAGCCACTCTGAATGCAGAGCATCCTCACAGAGGGGAGACTGCTGGGACAGCTGTTGTGGGAGCACAGGGAACAGAACCAGGTGAAGAAGATAGCAGCCTTTGTCCTTGCTGCTCTCTGGCACAAGGATGCTGGGGAATGATTAATCACTAATGCACAGAGCACTGAAAGCTTCAGGAGCTCTCACACTAGCTCATAGATCAGCTTGGGGGGCAGCAAGTTGGCTGCTTTTGGGTAACTTTACTACACAATGTTATTAGCAAACAAAATTGGTCTAATGGACTGTGAAAAGTGCCTGAGGACTGACCCCAAACCAGCTCACACTTGACTGATATTCAGGGTACCAGCTCAAGAACCACACCTTCTGCTGAACTGGTACCAAGAGAGTGTGGTATAGTGATGCCGCAGCTCAAGTTGAGCTGTTTCCCCAGCTAGTCTCTTGCTCCACTAACCCCATTGCTTCCCCATATCTTCTTTTCTGCCAACACTTCTGCATGCTTAAGAACAAGACAATGTTTTGCCAACCACCCTTTGATTAGCTGTGTCTTTCAGCAGTGCTTCCTTTTCCACTTTCTAACTGAGATTTGGGTCCCAAGCACGATAGCAAGTTCCTGTCAATGCTGTCAGAAGAGCCATTTCCCCCGAGCATGCTCCTTACCCTTGGAGACTATGCTCATCAGAGCACTCACACACTTGAGGGCCTTGACCACTATCACTGCAACAAGGTAAAAGCATAAATACCTGGACTGAATTTCCAGAGATCGTGGAAGTGTCTGTTGAGGCGTGCATTGTAGCCACCAAATACATATAGCTCCCCATTGTAGCTGACTGTGGGGAGTAAGCATAGACATCAGTGTGCCACCCAAGGCAGAGCCCAGCAGGTCCCTGTCCCAACATCAAACACGAAGCAAAGTGGCACTTGTTATCCACCTTCCCTTACATCACCTTCATGGGCTAGGTGCAAGGCTTTTCGGTGGGCAGTAGCTTTCCACAGAAGCCAGGCTCTGTGCACCCCTTGCTAACCCACATCTCCACCCAGCAGACCAGACACCCTTTCTGAGATAGGCAGCCCCTTCCACTGTCCTCCTGTCTCAGCAGACGCACACTCACATGCTGAATGGCTCCGCCGGCCTTCAGGGAGCACGGGAGTTGGAGGGGAGTCCAGCCAGGAGTTTGTTTCTGTATCAAATACTTTAATGCGGTTACAGTAGATCTCATTGTTGGAGTGAAATGGCCCAAAACGATCAGCTCTGCCACCAAATACGTACATCTTTGTTCCAATGATGGTAGCTGAATGGAAGTCTCTCCAGCGAGCTGGTGTTCCCTGTAGGGACAGAGTAAAACAGAACAAGAGAAAGAATGCAGATTACCCAGGGAGATGACATCTTGATGGGGAAGTTGGGGTGGCTGCCTTCTCCTGGAGAACTTCCCCTCGTGCAGATCCCAGCCACACCAGACAGAAGCTGTGAAACAAGTGTGGGCAGCTACCCCAGAGAACAACAGATACAAGACTTCCTCCCCAAACCAGAGTAAAAAAGCAGATACTGACCTTGGCAGAGATTAAGGTCCACATCATGTTTGTGGTGTCCAATTTATGGATATCGTTTGAAAAGCAGTCAGCCTGGAAGACAGCAAGGCCAGCCTGGTCACAAAGGGACTGAGAAGCCTGGTCACATCTGGCCCCAGGAAGGACGCTGTTCTACAGACCTGGAGCATCCCTTTGGAGTCAGTACTTCCTAAGAGACATGTTGCTTGCTCCAAAATGTCAGGGTAAGCAGCACACTTACCACTTAACAAGAGGGAAGCAAAGCCCATTTCTCCTCAACTGTGTCCTGTCTTTCCCTGCAGCTTTCCCATTTATTTGGTGCTCAGTTCCTCCCACCAAGGCTGTCCTGCATGCAATATGTACATTCACAGCAAAACCCTGCCTCCACTCCATGCAGCAACAGAAAAAAGGGGCACTAACGGGGCAGTCAAACTAGCTCTGCTAAGGCCACCTGATGAGAGGCAAAAGCTAAGATTACTTCGAGGAAGCTAAACATCCAGGAGCAAATACACTCGGGGTTCTGAAGATCCCACAAAACTCGTCTGCAGCTAGCTGCCTGGAAGAGCCTGCATTCACACGAACAGCACAGACTCCTGCTCCTCCAGGCAGAGGAGATAGCAGCGAGACAGCTACAGGCTTGTTTGATCTTGGTTACAAACAAGCCCCATTTGAACTGCTCCTGCTGCTGTACTCAAGATCATGGATTTGGTATGCTATTGTCCTCAGAAGGTGGGGAATAAACCAGGGACTGCTGTAACAGAGCCCCAGCTTTCTTCCAAATAAACAGATGGGACTTTGCACAGCTTTTCTGGAGCCTGGTGATAGGCTGAAATGATATTTACCCACTTCTTAAGATCAGAGCATAAGGATTTGCTCAAAGGAGCATTAAGTACACTGACAGCTAGTGCCGGATGACCTTCGGCTCAACGTATTCTCAATAAGAGGGCAAGTAACTGTTTGCTGGAGGGGATCAGCAAGATGCGAGAGCAGGTACAGAATACAGGGAACATGCACTAGATTAGGACAAAACCTCACAGCAACACTGCAGACATTGGAAAGTGATTTTTCTGGCTAATTTCTCAGCCAAATTAAAATAAATGTAGATCAATATGTATTTATTAAAATTGTTATGTATTTATCTCTCTAAATTTGGCTGAGAAATGAGGCAGAAAAAAAATTTTGTATATGAAAATATGTATATTTTTACCTCTATATATCTATATGTTTTGAGGAAGAAAAAAAAATCCACCATTTTTTTAGACCTACTTTCCCAACCATCTTCTCAGCAAAACAATGAGCATAACCTGGGTAATTAATGCCATAACTTTGCTGAGTTATAAAATGAAAGCAACTACGGAAACAAATATGCCCCTGTATCCTGCCTCTACCAATGTCCTGGGCAGGAACACCCTTTTTCCCAAGGGATCACCAAATAGCAGTTACAGACACTACTCACCTGCTGTTCGTAGCCTCCGAAGATAAACATGCTCTTTGCCAGGACACAAGCTGAGTGCCCATCTCTCGCTCCTGGGACCATTCCAGAGACCTTTGGCGTGAACCACTTGTGCGTGTCTGAAACAAAACAGGAGGCAACGCTAAGAAAATACAGAGGATGTTGGAATGGGATAGCTCTTTACTACTGTTCTTCATTTCTAAGACAGAAATCCTTCTCTCTTTCACACACAGCACCTGCTTCTCCAGAGAGGTTGTAAGCTTCTTCAGGCAAGGCTACCTGCCTGAGCCTCCACAGCAGGGCATGGTGGCAGAGGTCTCAGCTCTTGGGCATGGCCGCTGACTCTGCCCAACCTGACAAACAGCTCACGTTTTAAGTGTGAGTAGTACAGCACTGTTTGAGCAATGTTATTTTTATTGAATCTCATGCAAAGCCTACTTGTGAGCCACTTATCAACTCTGCATTTACAGTTTCAATTACAACGAAGCAATGATGCTAAGTGGCCCAGCTGACCTCACGGCGTGGAGATGCTGACTGAGGAAAAACAGCACGCTCAAATCCAGGCAGAAGTCCCTTAACCACAAGCTCAACATGTCAACTGAGCTACTGTGCACAACCCCACCTCTGCAGTGCAGCTCTCCCTATCTTATCTGCTCCTCTTACATTCTCATCCCCTTTTCAAGGGCAGTCTTCCTCACTCTCCATGGTTCCCTTCGCACTGCTCCCCATGAGCCTGCACCAGCCAGATTCAGTGCCTTAGCCCACATGCTCCAGGGGCTGGCTTGATTTAGAGGAGGACTTTAAATCCAGCCAGAGCTGTTCTCCATGCCAGAGCAACATGGAGCCAAGCCATCGACTCACTGCCAAGCACAAACAGGCACCTGTCCCAAGAGCCCAGAGAGGCACAAATAAGCCTCGAGGCAGCAGGAGACATTCCCCCCCCACCCTTCCTAACTGTTGCGAGCTGCCAAGAGCAGTGCTTATTTCAGGAAGCGGTAACACTTGAGCCAAAGCAACATTCTTCATGAGGATAACTTCTCTGAACTTGGCCTGTGGCCACAGCTACCCACCTAGGCTCCAGCTGGAACCACACAAAGGGGCTTGCAAGGTCAACAGAATCCCTGGGCAGCCTCTAGTGAGAAAGCTGCAGCAGCTATTGAGTTCCTTTCCTTCATGGGGCTGCTTCCAAGCCCAGTCACACAGTAGCAGCAAGAGCTCACCCAAGCACAACACATCAAATTAGAGATGGAAAAGACCTTGACTTGTGATCTGCTCGGCACCCCAGGGGACAAAATTGCACTCAGCCAGGACTTTATTCAGCCCGATGCAACTCCGACAGTGGAACTTACACGACAGACCCAGGACTGAGACTGCCAGCCCCACTTTCCAGGATTGGCAGGGGACAGGCACAGCATGTACAGATAGCTGCAGAGGGTTTGGACCAGGACTGAAGTCTGGTGTTTCTGTTAATTTTCACTTAATGCTAAAGTGCTGGAGTTGGCAGGGAGATCAGGCAGCTCCTACTACAAGGCCTCTGCACAGGCAGAGGTTTACTGGTGGCTTCCCAGATGCATGTGTCATGGGAAGGGGGAAACCAGAGCAGCAGCTCCAAGCTGTGAGACATTTCCTGGTGAAGAAGGGAACCCATGACCAAGCAGCTTCCTTGCAAGTACAACAAGCCAGTTATTGGTCAGTATTTAAATGGACTTGCCTCCAGAATCCAGATGTACTCCCTTTCCTTTCCTGACACTCCTGTCCACCCAGCTCCTGATGGCGCCTGTTCTCCCCAGGTGCTCCAGCAGCACTATGGAGAAGCCAACTGAAAGGCTCAAGGAGTTTATCTTTCAGGTTTATCTAACTTGACTCATGCCTTCCCTTATTTTGCCACCCTGTCCCTGACTACTTCTGTGCTTTATTCCTCACTCTCCTTCATGCTTTCAGAAAGAAGGACCACCCTGGACAGGAACCACAATCCTCAAGAGCTCTAGCTCCTTCTCACTGCAACCTTCAGCCATCTATGTGTACTTTAGTTACTATCAGAGAGCATACAAAGCTGACAGAAAAATTAAAATGAGTTTGACTATGAGACAAGCTCAGTAATCTCTGTTCAAAGGCTTTTACATAGAGTCAAGTGTGCAGACACACTGGCCATCGTACTCCCCTTCCAAACCCACTGAAACAGCCAGCGACACCAATTCCCTATTTGCACCATTTCCTCCAGATTGTCACTTTGTAGAGAGACCGAGGGACAGGAAAACAAGTTGGGGAGCAGTGTTGTGGGGCAGAGAGAAGATCTCATCAAGAGCAGTTGTGACAAGGAAGAGTGAGAAGCTGGAACTTACTGACATCAAAGGCATAGAGCACGTTGCAGGCTCCCTCAGTGTCGTTGCGACCACCCCATATGTAGACAGTGTCATCTATGAGCACTGCTGAGTGCCCATACCTCATGTAGGGCACCTCTCTCACGTGGTCTCGGCTGTTTGTCCACACTGGAGGCAGCTTGATCCAGCGCAGAGACACTGAAAGCATAAGTTTGAGCACATGTCAAATGCTAAGCTCGCTACACGTGCTCACAGGTCACAACCCATCCTGCATGGCTCTTTTTTGCCCATGCCAAGGGGCAGAAGCAGTCTCACAAGCAAAACAAAGCTGTGTCTGACCCTGAGTAGCAGCTAGTTAAGAAATACAAAAGCACAGTTTTCCACAGGCCCCTGTCACAGGTGAGACTAGAGGAAGCACTGGAGGACCAGAGGACTCTGGACAGAAATAGGCTCCATTCTGCATCAGTTACACTGGAGGGGTTTCCACTCTGGCTCACCCTAGACTGTGAGTGAAGGTACAGTGCGTGCACACACACAAAAAAAAAAAAGGGAAAGGAAAAAGTGCAGAGATGATAATGAATACAGACACTACTCAGGCTAGTGACATTTTTGAAGAGACACAGCACAGGAATAATTCACTTCAACATGCAAAGGAGCACACCTGAAGGCATCATTGGGACTTGCAGTAGTGCAGTTTAAGTAAAGCAACGCAGCAGCTTTGTAGGAACAGGGGTTGTTTGCTTTTGTTTTGTTTTTTAAACTTTAGATGAGACACCTGTCTGTCTCCTTTACCCCCATCCTTACCTCCATTCTCCCTGCTAACCTTGTGTTACTAATAGGAGTTCCTTGTGATTACAGGTTCTCCTTCCTGGCAGCCTGTATGCCACATTCCGCAGTAGCCAGAGCAGTCACCAGGTATTACAGGGTTTAATGACAGTGCAAGAGTCACTGCGAGTGTTACGTGGCCATTACATAATAGCACCTAGACACCCTCCCTCTAGCATACATATAGCCTCCAGTTTTGTTATCTCAGTGTTGAAAACACAAAATATAGGAGAAAACAGGCTGCAGTTCCCCTGAAATACTAACATAGGGAAAGGGTCAGGCATCTTAAAAGATGAGCATCCACCCCAGAGGCAGAAAGGGCACTGAGGAAGCACAGCCAATGCTAAAGTCAAGCTAGATGGGATGTTCCCTACCTAAAACACAGTGTTCCTCTTTGGAAGATTGAAAGAACTAATTCAAAATCTGGTATCTTGGCTTTAGTGCTGGAACATGGCAATGCTAACTGAGCAAGGGCTTGGAAAGCCAGTGTCACCTCCCGCATGGTGATGCAGCATCATGACCCTTTAATATTTGGGAGTGGTAAGAAGGGAACGCAATGCAAGAGCATTCCTTTGGGCACAGTAATTATGCTTCCACCATAAAAGCGGTGCTCTGCTGTCACGTTTTACAAGCTACAACGTTCAACTGTCTTGAGAGTGAGAGCCCAGTCTCTCTGGAGAGAGATGAATGTCTTTGTTTACAAGATCCTGAGCTTTCTTTTTGGTCATTGGTTCTCCGCTCTTGTCTCTGTTCATCTGGACCCATCCAAGCAACTGTGCAGTTTTTCAGCCACCTGCGTAATTACAGGGAAATACTTCACAGACCAGCTCAGTAACCTCTTCAGTTCAACGAGCACTGAATCAAGAAATACAGCCTCTCCCAGCACAGTCATGGCTCCAACTCAGCTTCCTGACAGAGACTGGCCACCCTACACAAATGGCTCCGGCTCCAGTTGTTTTGCTAAGTCACATTGTGAATCTGCATGAGAGCTGCTACCAAAATGGGAAGGCCTCCATCCTAGCCACATGCCTCTACCGACTCCATCATGCTGGCAGCGGTTGCCTCCACAGGGAAACAGCTCAGGAATCTAAACCTGGAGACTTAACTGAGTACACTGGCTCCCACCCCTTCCACACTAGAGGCAGCTGAGCATGGTCATGCTGAAAACTGGATGGGGGACCTGAGCCAGTTAAACAATGCCTCTTTGCATCTAGCTGAGTTAGTGTTCACAGAGAACAAGGACAAAACAAGCCATTGGCTATGTGGTTACTTCTAGTTAGTCCTTATCCTAGCAGTCTGCTGAACTACAGCCCCTCTGTGCCCTGCCCCTGAAGCTGAAAATACAGGGCTGCACAAGGGAAGAGGCTCCCATCTACACTGATAACTTTTTTGGAAATTAGAGTCAGACAGCATGTTACAGAGTGTAACACGTTAAGCAGCAGTGGGCAAGAAAACTAGTAACCAAGCCCAGCAAGCTACTCCTTCGTGCACCACAAGGACACATTTACCTGCATTAAAAACATGGACGTCAATCTGCCGCAAAGTCTCATAGTCTTCTCCAGAACAATATCCGCCAAAGGAATAGACCTTGTGCCCGACGGCCACAGCTGCGTGGTTCACCCTCCGCGGCCCACCTTCCAAGTGCACTGCCCACCGTAGCATTCCTCCCTGCAAGCCAGACAGTCTTCAGGGACTCCAGCGCCGCAGCCGCATGCTTCCTGGGCCACCACGATGTCACCTGGCTCTGTAACAGAGACAGAATGCTAAAATAACGCCATCCATCTCGCAGGTCTTCCTACCTTCCTTGAACGCCAACCTCAAAGGTCATATTGCTGTATCCTCACTCAGCTGCCTCCCATCTGGAGACAATTTTACTCTCCCCTTTGGAAGGAGACACAAAGCAGGTACCATAACCTGAGTAAGGCTCAGAAGAGCAAGCAGAGACGCCTTCGCATACAAAAAAAAAAAAACCTCAGGGCAGCTGTACAGGCAGCCCAAGCCAAACACCTTTGGCAACGGCAGCCAAGTGATGCGTGCTCAGCTGTGCCCTGGTCACACTGGTCATGTACACATAATGTACATGCCAGAACAATTTGTGCATGTGAATGAAAACATACAGCGAGAGCCAACTGTGAAGGTGAAAAGAACCAAGCCAGAGGAAAGAGAGTGTGCTTGTTGGGTCAGTCATGAGAAACAGTAGAGGAAAATATTTAAATCCCAAAGAACCACCCCCACATAAAGCAAATGATTCCCCGATACAGGGGTGGACTACAACACTAACATTTGGACTCACTGATTTGAGGACTAGGGTCCAGTTTAATTAAACACAAAAGTCTCTCCCTAGTCTGGGGAGAAAGCTCTTTGCTAATGACCACAATAAGGCCTTTTTCTCCCACAGCAAATCCAGGCATAACTATGAAAATTTTGTAACATCATATCTCAGTTAAGAAACTGACAAGCTTCACACTTCAAACATTTGTCTTAGATCAGCTCTTAGAGAAGCCACCGCAGCTGATTGTTGCAGAGATTCCCCTTTGGTCTAAGGATCTGGAGCACAGTCCTGCCTGGGTGCTTCCAAAAAAGCAGGTCAGTTGATTCTTAAACAGTTTTCCCCCAGCTGAAAAAAAAGCCATTAGAAGAGATGTCAGTGTTTCAGACAGCCTGAAGAAAATTCTCTTTTTTGGTGCTTGGTTCTAGCTTCTTGTAAGACGCAGTCAGCATGCTCCCACCTCACACCCAGTTTTAGCATTTGCAGAATGCAAAGAAACCTGCAGATGCCTTAGAATGAGGACTAAAATCCCTACACATTTTCTCTGTCCCTTTTCTTTTTGGAAAGTAGTGAGTTTACACAAGAACTTTCCTCCTGTTTGAAGTTTCTGAAGTAGCTGGAGAGCAGCAAGAATGGGCAGCGCCATGCTGCCCTGCTCCACTTGGCCTCCCCTGGCCCTTCAGCCAAGTGGAACCACCGCTCACAACCAGGCACCTGTATGGCTCATGAGCAGCCTGATCACCGCAGCATCTGGCCCACCTTCACACTCTTATTTTATACCCACCTGGGGAAAGAGTCAGAGATGCCACCCAACAGGGAGCTCCTGGCATGGAGCAGAGCTCAGGTTTCTAGCTCCAGCCATGCACACTACAGGCAGTTCAAAAGCATCCAGAAAACAATCACCTCATTCCAGAACTCCTAAATCTCAGCAAAATTTGAGTAATTTCTTTTTAAAGTTATTTCTTTTTCAAGTTGTTCCTAAAATAAAGACTGGTAGCCAGAGCATTCTCTGTACCTGAAAGTTACAGCAACAGGACATGTGCAAAGTCTGAACAGAGAGCATCCTGCAGCTTTACTTGTAAAGATGAGCGCAGACCAAGGAGTCGCTCCTGCGAAGCTGCTTCTTCTTACAGCAACCACCGTAACCTAAATTGCAGTCAGCAACCCAGAAAGTCACATGAAGCTTTTCTCCAGCAGAGCTGCTCCAGAAAGGCCCAGGAACAGCGCCCCCACCCCCAACAGGCCATGTTTCACTGTATATCTGGGACCACCCCAAATTCAGATCTAGCAGGTTTGGTTTCTGTTTTTTAAATTACTGTATTTTTTTTTAAGCCAGGCAGCAGCTCTTGTATAAGTCCTCCACAAAGCTACAGAATAGATGAGTTTCCATGGAGACCACCAAAGTCACCTTTTGGGCTATTTTGAAGGCGTCACATATCTAAATCTGTTTCCTGCCTCAGTCATGAGTTATCACTGAAAAATCTAACCGATATTTTCCTCAAAATCACTTCTTGGTTAAGTGATTCTGTAAGAGAGTACTCAAGGAGCTTAACTGGACTTCATCACCAGCGTGAATATTTTCAACACCCTTCAGACTGAGCCCAGTCCTGGAAAATGAAGAGGTTGAATCTTACTTCCAGCTTCTCCACTTGGTTCCTCCTGGGGTAGAGGAGCACAGCAGCCTGGCGTGGCAGGCAGGCAGCTTACCAAGCCGCCTGCCTTTTTTTTGTCAGAAACGCTGGGAAAACCCTTCCTCACCCTTGGGAGTTCACTCGAGCTGTGTGCTGAGGAGCATGCTGCTGCCAGGGAAGGACGCTGGTCCTTTCACTCCAACACGAGCCAGCTACCCTGCCTGAACAGTTTAATAATTAAGATTAGTCATAGGAACACAGGAAACGAAGGCTGCACATCCTAAGAAGTTAATCTGGTCAACAGAGAGGCAGCAGCTCAAGGCCCAGCTGGTTACACTGTAGGAAACTATGTTGATGTCATAGCAACAACATTGCAATGTTGTTTTCAACAATTACAGTTACTGGGAAAGGTTCTTCCAGAGATCAGCCCTTTGCAGAAGGCAGTTGGTCATACATAGGCCCGGGGAGGCAGCGGGGGTGATGGGGTTGAAGTTGGCTGCGCTTTGCCTTGGCTCGGGACAGGGATACCCCTTCAGAGCAAACACAAAGCTTGGCCAGCACAGCCTCTTGTCAGACCCAAGGCACGCAGGAACACTCACTCATATGAAAAGAAAACAATTAGAAGTGTGAAGCGATCCTTACAGGATCATGTATTACAAAGCAAAGGAAAACACAGGGAAAACTGTCAGGTTTTTCAAACCCAAGTGCTCTTCTCTATACTGTAATAAAAACATCCAGACAGACTCCATCTTACTCTTCTGCCACTGGCCACAACACTACCCCAAAACTGTCACCATGTTGTTCCGCCTTTGCCAAGCACTTCTCTTCAGCCACACACAGGTCCAGCCCCATCTCCCGAGGACCCCCGACTCCTCTCCATGCTTTCTGCGTCCAGCTCCAGCTTCTCTCCTCTCCTGCCTTTTTTTGAAATCATTTCATCAGAGCAGTCTTCTGTCCCAAAGTCAATTTTCCTCCTGTGATTCCCCTCTCTGCACTATCTGCAAATATGAGTTAAACACATTTTTTTGAGAAAAAAGTTATTTTCTGTCCTACAACTATGCACGGTGTTAAGTTTCATTTCAGGTTTTGATTTCCAATGATAATTTATATGATATAAATGAGGACCTAAATACACCACTTTCCAACCTCATTCCTATGAGAACTTCTTAACAGCAGGCATTAATACACTTGACATTGGGCAGTGTGCCTCAGATTTCTTTAAAGATTACACAGGGCAAAGCTGAAAGGAGAAGGGAACAGCAAAATCAATATGAAACAACTTACAATTTCCCCCAACTGTACAATACTAAGTTATGCAAAATACATTCTGTGATTTCTCATTTAGGACACCAGCAACAGGGATGCAGGCCATAAAACACGGAAATATCGATAAGACAGGGGCAAATCGTACCAGAGAACCAGGAGGGGGCACACGTCCCAGCTCAGGCAAACGAGGTGCTTTTCCATTCTGCACCGCAAACCAAAGGGACAGTTAGCGACACTAACGTTCATCATGGATCAGGGGAAGGGCTTTCACACCACAGAAAAATTAAGCTCGAGTCGTTTAAATCACAGAAGCTATTGCTACTACCAAAAGCCAGCAGGGTAAAAGGAGGGTTGCCTTCTACATGGATTCGTGCAGACACTGAGCTAAGCATGTGTCCCTTTTCTGGATCCTGCTGACCCACTCCTCTCCTCCCCAGAGCTGCACCTCTTTTAGAGCAGCCTCCACAGTTCATCTGCACCCACAGCAGAAGCTGGTTGAAGGTCTGAGGAATCTCCTTTGACCGATTCACCATGTCCAGCTGGAATCATACCCCAGCGCCCCCAGGAACTATGACCGTATACTTACAGGGAGACCAAAAACCCCATCAAAACAAGCACAAGTTTCCTATACAGTAAGAGAAAAGACTTTCTAGGTGAAACAAAACCAAAGAAACTGCACTCCCACATGCTCTGATAGCTCAGCATTCGCTCACTCACCTTGTATCAGAAAGCTGTGGCTGCCTCTCTTCCCCCAGACTCAGCTGGGAGAAGTGATGCGCTGAGCATCCTGCCCACACGCACGCACACACTCAAGGTCTCCTTCACAGAAGGAGATGTGCTTCTGTTCAAGCCACTGCTTGCTTTCACTGACACACATGTCAGCTCCCCACTTCACCTCTCCAAAAACTAACAGATCTTTTCATTTTGTTTTGCACTCACACAGGCAGCAATCACGCAATCTTTACAACTCCCCATTTCCCTGGTCTGGCATAATCTACCCAGAGTTACAGTCAAGCAGAGAGAATGCAGAGAAATTTGGGTTGAAACCCCAGTAGGTCCTATCATTAATTGCCAGGAATAAGAATGTTTCTAATAATCAGGTTCACCTACCGTTGAATTACCCAATGCTGCTGATGTTGGAAATTACATGAGCAATGAGTTGTTCTTGTGCCACTAAGCACAGGGAGGCTAAAATTAAAAAGTGCTCAAAATAACCTGCTGTGGTCCCACAGAAATGCCTGAAGCCCTCCACTGACTGTGCGCAGCACCACAAGCCCAGGTACACACTTCCAGAGTAAGTGGTGCAACAACAGCCACGGGGTGACTGCAGACATGGTCAGGTGTCATGCCTGACTGCAGTGACAGAGCCAAACTGGAAGCTCACAAGTCTGTCAGTAGAGAAATAGCTATGGACGTCCTTCAACACCTCCCTTGTTCTTCATCAGTGCTGACATCCAGCAAAGGGAGTGCAGCAATTCACCCAGGGCATTTCACTGCTAAGCAAGGGAACAACCAGATTTTAAGTCAGCTCTGCGTTCTTCGAACACAGCACCTATAGACACCACTCCCAAATCTCTGGCTGTGCTGCTGTCTGAAGATGCACATAATGCCTGAGATGACCTTCATCCTAAGTGCCCCAGCTTTTACTCCTAACAAGAGTCTACCAGCACAGCATATAGCCATCTGAGAACACCAGAAAAAAAAAAAATCACCTAATTTCTCACTAGCATACCTTCCAAAACTGTTCTGATGACTTGAGCAAAGGGGCATAGATGGGGTGGGGGGTGGGGGAAAAGGGTAATCATGGTTTTTACAGTCAGATTTTTCAGCTGTTTGTTCTACTTGCTCTAGACTTTCTATTTTCAATCCTTCAATTAACTATGGAAACATTTCATTCAAGATAGAAAGCTACTGACCATCACCAAGTACAGCAGCCAGATGATAACCTTAGAACAAAAAATATATATCCTTGGATCCACTTCTTTGCACAAAGAGAGTTCACTGGACTGCCTCATTCCTTTACACACACAGAAAGAAAGCTAGAGCCATTTCTGAAAGCTGCTCAGATTAGCCTTGCTGCAGTCAATTCCCACAGCAAGGGAGAGAAACCCAGCAGAAGGTGGCCTAGATTTTCAAGAGCTCGCTGTCACCCCCAGAGTTACAACACTACCCCAAGCAGAGCAGCCTACTGCCCCTGCAAAGTCGCTCCGGAGAGCAAATCCTACCGTGTGGCTGCCTCAGTCCCGTCTCCCAAAAGATGCCAGCCACAAGGTTTAGTACCACTTAAAATAGCCCAGCCAGCTCACAGCAGTCCATATAGAAAGTTCTATTTCAAGCACATCCAACTTACTGTTAGAGATGGCATGAGAACAACCCACTTTCTTCACTCATGCTTGACATTTATCTAATGCTTTGACTATTTATGCCAAGGCAGTGTGAAATTGCAAGCTTGCACATTCAGCAGCTTGGATACTCACAACACAATTCCAGTACCGGCAAACTAGACGGTGCTAGAACATCCCTGACGCGTGTTAACCAAGACCAATCTGGAAGCTCGTGCTAGACATGGGAATCACAGACCATGTTGCTCAGGCAGAAATTTATTCCACTGTCCCTCCCTGCAAACAGCAGTGCTGCCTCCTTATTTTTGCCCAAATATTTTGCCTTACTTTTGCCCAAAGCCCATGTCTCTGATTAGCCCGCACCCAAGGCTAAACAATAACCAGTTGTTCTATCACTCAATGTCCTCTCCCCAACCAAGACAGGGAACTGGGAAAAGGAGGGAGACTCATGGGTTGAAATTTAAACAGATTTAGTAAAATAACAAAACTGATATCAATACTAATATAAAAGACACAAAATTATACTTTGCTCATAGAGTGGTGGCAAGTCCCTCCAGGGATAGTAACTGAGGAGCAGGAAAGAGCTCCCCACCTCCCCCAGGCTTTCCCATTTATAGTGAACATAAGGTTAATGTTACAGAACACACCTGTGGGCCAGCCTGGGCCACCTGCCCTGGCTTTCTGCTGAGGGCCTTGATCACCATACAATGTCTGGCCACAAACTGAAACAAAATGTAACAGAAAAGTGATTCTATAAATTTTATCCCTTCAAAACCAGGAGAGCCCAGCTAAGATGCTGCCCCTACCGAGCTGACTTCTCCCCTTCCTCACCTCGCCTCCCAAACCCCACTGTCACTTCTCCACAGAGAGTCCCTAAGCTTCGGAGATATTCCTTGAACCCCACTCCCCCGCCAGGAATTTGTCGTGGCCTCTGGCTCCCGCCAAGCTGTTCCTGCCACGCCAAGAGCAGCCCCTGGAAGGGAGAAGGCTCTGGAAAGCCGAGGTGATGGCTAACTTGGCGTTTCTTGCTTGACGCCAAGTCCCACCATTTTCTTCCTCTGCACCTGCCGTCACATCACACACACACACACACACAGCCCATCGCTGGGCTCTGCAGGCGGCCGCACAGGGCCAGGGCCGGTGTCAGCCTCCGCTCTGCCTCGGCACGCGGGGCCCGGCAGCACCAGGCGTGAAGCCCCACACCCGGCAACGTGGCCGAGCCCGAGTGAAAGTCCAAACGGCCTGAAATCACCCAAGCGCGTGGGATAGGGAGGGAGAAGGTCCGGCAGCGGCGACACCAGGGCGAGGGGCGGGAGGGCAGCGTCCCGCCAGCCCCGGGGAGGAGGGGGGGGCAGCGGGGCCGGCTGGTCGCCCCCCGCGGGCCCCTCGGGGCCGCCCCGCGCCTCCAGCCGCCGCCCGAGGGCCCGGCCCTGCCCGCCCCGCGGCCGAAGGCAACCGGGGAAGGTGGCGGCCCCGCGCCCGGCCCTCACGGAGGGGGTCGGCAGTAGCTCTAGCTCCAGCTCCCCCGGCCGCACCGTCACAGCACCCCGCCCCAGCGGCCGGTCCCTCTCAGCCCCAGCCCCGTACCTGGCGGCGGGAAGGCGGCCCAGCAGCCCCGCTCCTACAGCCGCGTCCACCGCTCCCTGGGACTTGTAGTCCGGCGCTGCCTCGCCCGCCCCGGACTGTGGGCGCCCTCTCCCGCCGAGGCGGCACAGCCTGGCACTGCCCCGCGGGGCCCCTCCGAGGGTGCGAGGCCCAGGCCCCCCCCTCGGGGATGCCGCCTTCCGTGCCCCGCCCTACCCCGCCACGGGCCCGGCCCCCCCCGCGCTGCGCCGGCCCCGTGGCTGGGCACGATATGGCGGCTCCTGGAGAGGCCGGGGGCGGCGGGGGAGGGCAGCGGCGACGCCTGCCGGCTGGCCCCCCCGCCCCGGGACTACAACACCCACAGTGCCCCGCAGCAGGAGCGACGCTTCCGGGTGGCGGCGGCGGCGGGGCCTCTCCGGCGCCGCGCCCGGTGGATGGCGGTGGCGCGGAGCATGGGGCCGGAGCGGGTGTGTCCCGAGGAGCCGGGGCCGCCGGAGGCCCCCGACGGCGCGGCGGGCTGGAGCGGCGACGAGGAAGACGAGGAGGAGGAGGAGGAGGAAGGCAGCGGGTACTTGTACCAGCCGCTGAGCCAGGAGCCGGAGCAGGGCCCCGGCGAGGCGGGCCCCCCCGCCGCCACGACGGACTACGCTGAGGCGGGACCAGGCCTGCAGGAGCGGCTGCAGGTATCGCCCAGCACCTCCTGCCGGACCGGGCCGGGCCGCGCCGGGGCTGGGGGAGAGGCGGCGGCGGGGCGGCGCGGTCCCGCGGGGTGGGAACGGGCCCAACCCCCGCTGCCTGCCTTTCCCTGTAGATGCTGAGGCTGCACCTGCCCGACCCGCCGGCGGACAGCGAGGAGGAGGAGGAGGAGGCGGCGGCGACGAGGGAAGCCGCCGCGGCTCAGAGCAGCCGCAGCTCCATCCCCATGGATGCAGGTAACAGCGTCTCTGGCCAGTCCCTCCCGGTTGCCCCGCACGGGGCTCAGCCCCGGTCTCATGCCCTCTCTGTTCCCAGAGCATGTGGAGCTGGTGAAGAGGACGATGGCCAGCGTGAAGCTTCCCACCCTGGGTATCCCTGCCTGGGCCAGCCAGATCTCGGAGGACCAGTGGAAAGACGTGGTGCAGCGTACGCTGCACGCCCGGCAGAGCCTCAGTGGCCCACGGCCTGAGTGGAAGTGAGGGCCAAGGTGCGGTGCGGGGGCTGCTGACCCCAGCCCTCCCTCCACCGTGCAGGCGAGGCAGGTGCCCGCTGCCTTGGAGCTGGGTGGTGATGGGATTTGCTGGTGTCGACCTTCCAGTTTCTCCCACTGACATTGTCTGACTTCCCTTCCCGCTCCTCTTTCCTGGTTCCGGCTGGTGCGTAAGTCACTGTGATGTCCTTGTGTTGGCTTCCTCTGCCTCCGAGGAGCCTGACTGGTTTCCATACCTCTGTGTGTGGGGAGGGAGGGGGCTTGGCCGGCTTTGCTCAGATTCCCTTGGGACAAACACTGGATTTGTCCCATGCTGTCAGTGCTGGAGAAGTCCCTCTCCCCAGTAGGGCCCCTCCTCCCAGGACAGGGGCTGTGTGTTGGAATATCAGAGGTGGGGTCCAACGTGTCTTTCCAAGAGATCGGTTTTACTTAGTTCTGTACATACAGGGACATCTGTACAAAATCCAACACTTTCATACTATGTAATGCTCTACTGAAAATAAAGTACACCATATGTACATATGAACTGTAAGCAGCTTAATACTTGTGTCCAGGGGGTGAATGCAGCAGTTAGTTAGTTTTGCTTGTTCCCTCGGGAGGAGGGAGCCAGGTGAAGTGGAAGAGGCAGCTCCAGTTCTGTCCATTTGGCTGATGTGGGGAAAGGCATAGGCAGAAATGAGCAGCGCTAACGCTAGAAACCAGGTGTTGAGCAAGGGGCAGCTGTAGCGTGGCAGGGCTGCATATGAGCAGTACATGTGGCGGAGAGGGCGAACACACTCCTCCCTTTCTCACATGGTCCCCTTCTTAGATGTCCAGGACACTGGAATGGATAGGCAGCAAACTAATGGCAATGTAAAGGTACTTAGCATAAGTTCCCTGACCCAGAACAAGACACACAAAGCCATGAGAACATTGAAGCCGTACAGCACGTAGTTGTGACGTGTTACAGTCCTGTCCCCGCACATGGCACAACCCCAGCAGCGTTCCTCCAGCTACGCTTGGGGACTGCCGGCAGAGACGGACCATCTGCAGGACAGCGACAGCCTCTGCGCACCGTAAGTCTCTGCTCCTTCTGCAGACAGGGAAAGGCAGCCGCTGCCTAGCAGCAAGCAAGCTCGAGCAAGGGCACGCACATGCTGTAGCAGTCAAAATGAGGTGGCGGCTTATAATGCAACGCTAAGCATACGAGTTGGAACGCCGTACTGCAACGGGAAGAAACGTCCTCCCCAGCCCGAGCCCTGCTGCGGGTGTTGCTTGGCAGTCCTCGTCTCCATTGTGCCCCAAGACGCCTGCCACTCCTGTGCGCCATCCCAGCATCACTCAGTGCACGTCTACACGCTGTGCCAGGCATGAGGTAATTGATTGGCAGCTGAGCTCAGACTAATGTTCAAAATAAGCAATAACCTCCCTGAGGTGTTTCAAGTCTCCTGATGAACTGGCCCATTGCATGAAGCGGAGGGGAGGTGGGGTCCTGCGTGGCTGTGGGTGATCTTGCACACAGTCACGCTGGCCAGCTGCTCCTAAGAGATGGTGGCATGCCTAATGAGGGCCAAACTGAAAGAGAGCTAAACAGGGCAGCGGGTACAGGATGCACAGGGGAAAAAGAGCTTAATTTGGGTTGGAGGAAAGATGTGCTGCACACCAGCAGTAAGATTAGAGGGGATGAACCTCTGACCTGGGAATGGTTTACTGGTGAGGACAAGCAGATGCACCAGGACCTTCTGCAACATCCCATGATGCTGCAAAGCCGTGTCAGACTAGCACCAACCCCATAAGCTCCCCGCACTATTGCAAACCCACTTAAGCTTATGAGTCAAGAAAGCAAGCGCAGCAGGTAAGAAGCAAGGAAGACTCCCTTTTCTATCACAAGCCAGTCCCTCTGAGGTGGCACCTGGCCTGGCGCTGAATCTGCACCACAAAAGGTAGGGGAGAAAGCTGAATCACAGTAGCACCCAAGTGCTGCACAACCCCCTGGGCTATCAGCAAATGCGCTCTAAATGCTAAATTAGCACAAGGGCCTCGGGCCACGGCAGGTGCCAAAGTAACAGGGCAAGGCAAACTTTGCTCAGAGCACCCACAGAAGCAATTCAGCAGTAGCACCCAGCCATTGATCATAAAGAGGAGACACCTGAACACTCAGAAACTCAGCCTGGCCCTGTAATGGTGTATCCATTGCTTCCACTAGTTTGCAGAAATGACTTCAGCAGCACAAACTTCCTAGAAACCCTGGCCACTGCAGAGCTAAGGATGGGATACAGCGACAAAGGGAGAGCTGCAGGAGTATTTTAATTGAGCAGCTAGAGGACGAAAGCAGAAGTCAGTGGCTGACACCTGCTACAAAGCAGGAAGTTAATTCTGGGCCCACAATTAACCCAAGACACCGGGATGGAGACGAGTCAGCACAGACCAACACAAAGAGCTGAAGGAATTCACTTTCCCACAAAAGAGCTTCTAAGGACGCTCTACAGGGAGGGTTGCAATAGTATGTAGTGCTTGCACCCAGCTTTACTGGGAGTGGTGAAGCACTGAACCCCCACTCCACTGACAAGAGAACAGAACAAGGGGCTTGAAGTAAAAGAAAGAAAGGTGGAAGCAAACATCTCCTCCGCTGTACGTGAGACCCTCCAGCTGTGGAGCTGCACCCCAAGGCAGGGCGGAGAGGCAGCAGAGCCCCCGCAAACTCTGCCACACACTCCTGCCCTGAGCTCAGCTCTGATGGCCGCAGGGCTCAGCGGCACAGGCAGCACGGGGGCAGGCATGGCAGAGAGGGGCACTTGGGGCTTGTAGCAGCATGCTGAGCCACGCGCAGCAGTCTCTGGCCAACACAGAGACTGTGCTGCAGGGCAGCAAGGCTCTGGCTCCCAGGTGGAGTAAGAACGAGGCAGCAGCTGGAGATGAAGCGACTCCTGCCTAGGCTGACACAATCGCAGGTCAGGCAGGCTCCCTTCACACACGCACACCCAAGGTGGAAGAGCAGGAGGAAGAAGGAAAAGCAGGAGCACATGACAGTGGTGAGATACAAGTTATAACGTAAAACCAGATCTACCCTGGAGGCATGTGGATGGAGTGGAGGACAGGCACAGCTCACCATATTCATTCCTTATTTATACATGAGAACCGAGTGCATTTCCGTGACCCCTGGGGGAAAGGGATGGGGCAGAGCTTCCCGGGCTAGCTCCTGAGCCCGTCAGAGAGCCTCCTGGCTTGAGGTGAGAAACTCTTCTGCTCTCTTGTGGGCCTCCAGGGCTTTTATAGTGTAGACGTCCTGAGGAAGCTCAGATTTCCGGCGCAGCAAAACTTTCTCCTTCTTAATGTCTTTCAGCATCTACAGACAAACCAAAGGAGTCAAGGATCAGAAGCAAACCCCTTCACCCTTCTAGCCTCCCCACTCTCTGACTCCAACCACTCTAGGATATGCTGGGTGACACCGCAGCACGCTGCAGAACAGGCTGAGAGCCAAACACAGACCAAAAGGACACAGAAAAGTCCCAGTTGCACTTTTTCCAGAGTGGGAAGGTTAGATAAACTCCACTCTTCAGACTACAGGTTGATCTCTGACGATCAGGGGCATTTACCCTCAGAACACTTAGAAAGAGCCAGTACTGGCTGCTGGACCCTGGACTGACTACTCTGATGACCTGGGTGGTCTGAGAGTAATTGTGGAAGGACCCTAGTGACCTACGCACCTGCACAGCCTCCGTCTCCACCGTTTTCTTCAGCAGCTGTATATCCTCCGCAGTTGGGGTCTCCGTTTCCATACAGCAGACAGGAGGCAATGGTGTAGGTGCGTAATACATGGGGTACTGCAGACAGAGACAGCTGGAGAGTCAGCACGCCATCCAACACCAAGCCTTCTCCCCCAGCATCCTAACACAGCATGGCACACTTCTTCCAGCCACCCTCTCTGGCACCCGTGAAGGTAGCAGTACGTACACAGGCAGGAAAGGAGCATCTTCTCCTACCCATTCCTACCTGTGCCCTCTGAGCCACATCACACTGCATGTGCAGCCACAGCTGAGAGAGGAATCCATAAACACGTACATGCTCTCCATAAGGCACTACTTATAGGTCAATGCTACAGAGGGCCAGACTGGTAAAACACTGCCAGCATCCCCAAGACACTGGCTTTTGGGAGGGACAGACCACTGCTGCAGCTGTGTGCACAGGACTGAGATCAGGTGCTAGAGCCTGCTCTCATGAGCTGAGGAAGCAGGTCAAGACCTCCAGCACATTCTTGTCTCATTCATCCTAGGTCCTGCTGTTACCCACCTGGGGGTTCAGCCGGGCCAGCTCCTCTATTTTCTGCCACATTTCTTCTCGTTCCTTCATCCTGAACCTTCCCCTGCACAGAAAGAGAGAGCACACGTGTGAACTCCTGGCAAAAGTGCAGCTTTTGCTCACAGGAAGACAAAAGCAAGAGAAAGCAGAAAAGCACAGGCAAGGGGAAGAGCAGCTCTGTCCTTCAGAGACCCCTAATTCTATCTACAGGCAAGATGTGGCAAGAAGAGGGGACACACTGCAGCTAGCAGGAGGTAGGCAAGCACACTCCTCGCTCACCTCGGAGCACAGGGTGGTGGCAGTGGGTTGCACAGGCACTTCTTCCCTGGCTTTGTGCTGCAGGAGTGGACCAGAGCGACTGGTTTCTGGAGTAAAGCAATGAAACCAGTTTGGATGTCAAACACACATTTTCCTGGTGCCCCACAGATGCAGAGGGATAAACTGCCACTTCCAATAGAGCTGGGGCTCAACTGCCCACAGTTCCCTCTCTCTGGCCATAACACACCAGAGAGCTACCCAAACCCCCAGGCACAGCTCTTGAACTTGGCACAGACTTTGGCACAGACCTTAAGTGACCGTTCAACTGGGCCACCTGAAAATCCCAGGGCAGCAAACGTTCCCTGCAAACAGAGGTGAGCATCCACCACTCCTTGTTATTCTACATTTTACACTAAAATCTCCGCTTTATTTCTGATTTTAACTATCTGTCTTTCATCCCAGCTACTGGTCTCTCTAGTGCCCTATCTATCTATCTATGCTAAGGAAGTTCTTACACTCTGTAATCACCTCACACTCTTGAAATATATGTAAGAAAGGAGGCTAAATTGAGAATGAAGCTGACAAGCATTCAAGCAGCAGACTACTCCATCAGAGAACACAGGGTCAAAAAAACCCAAAAAAACCCAAAACCAAATGAATAACCCACACCTCATTTTCTGACAGAGCTCTGGAGATCTCTGCAGGGGACTGCGACCAGGAGTTAGCACTGATCTTCCCTACCTCTTTCCTGCCTCATCCCCAATTTCTCCAGAATCCTTTTAAACGTCTGGTAAACAGAAACATACGTATTACTCAAATCTTGCCACTAGAAATGTAGACCAATATGCCTGTCCACAACGGTCCTCACATCGTGAAGGTCACTGACCCTCCAAAGCAACGTCTACTTTGCTGGTATCATGTCTACCGCCACGCCATGTAAGGGTGTAACAAAGCTCATTTTATTTGGCCGGACTACGTCACATTACTGGTCTGGTACACATGAGCCAAGGGCACTCATCCAGTCATTCAGCTCCATGCATCTCAAGCACCAGTTCTTCCCTTTCGGATCACCAAAGCAGTCTGATAGCATCGGGGAAGCCCTCCATTCCTCATCGCACTTTGAGATCCACCAGTTTACCCATCATGTGCTCCGCTGACATTGCAAAAGACCACCTTGCAAAGAGAATACCTAGTCTGAGTAAGAGCAGTGCTTCAAAAAATCAGATAGCTTTACACCTGTGATCACTCTTTTCAGCCAAACAAGTATTTCCAAAGAATGAAACAAAGTGTCATCTTTATTTTGATGCCACATTGAATTAATGGTAGTATTATAGCTGTCCAACATCCCTCTATAGGGGAAGCTTCCTCCCAATCTCATCAATCAGCCTCGCTTTACCTCCTACACTAGAACATTTCCATTGCAGTTTATCAGAAAGCATCACTCATCCACATGAGTCTTTGGAGAATCCTATCTTTCCAAACAGCAATGCCTCACAGGACAGCACCGAGCCTACGGGAGCAGCACCCCAGCCCTGCTTTCTAAGTGATGTGCACCTCATCAGCTCGCTTCATTCCTGACCCCATTGCTAGCAGTATGAGAAAGCCACTGGCAGGACATTTGGAAAAGATGAGCTACATTGGGAGGTATCTTCTCCTTCCTGCTGGTAGCCTACGCAGAAGGAGACAAGGTAGCTGCTACCAGAGGTAGCAGGTCAGGTGTCAGGGCATGCTGACACCACACTTGAAAGGCAGTGTTCAAGGCCCTCACACTTTTACAGAAGGCCATGTTCAGGACAAGACACTATCTATCTGCCCTAACCTCCTCACTGTTTTCTGAAGGGTTCTGATAATTCAAACAGCTTCAAGATGTCTGGGGAGATTAGGAAGGCGCAGTCAGCCGATCTGCACTGAACAGCAGAGAGCCTCCCCACCACGGGGAGAGTCTGTCCCTCCATGACCAGCCTTGGCTGCAGCTGCACAGCCAGGGGTGCAGCAGTGACAGGCCTGAGCTGCCATGTCACTTGTAGGCATGGCAACTAATTAAAAAACATGGCTAAACCTTTTCTGAGCAGGCCTCTCAACATCTGGTTGCAGCCTAATTGTGTACCTACAAGCACTCCTTTTCACTGTTTCACATTCACTGGCTTTGTCTGCACATGCAGTCCTTCCCACACGTGCTATCTTCTAGTTCATAGCACAAGGTCTCAAGCAGTTCATCGGGAAAACACTTCATAGGTCTCTCTTCCTTTTTCTATCTATGCTAAAGAAGCCTCAGCATTTCAAACTTGTCAGTCTCACTGAATAAGGCCAAGGTCCTGTGGAAAAAGCAAAGCATTGCACAGTTACAGGTCAATCCTGCATTACAGTGATCCAGTCAGCATTCCCAGAGGCAGCCTTCCTCATGCTGCTTTACTCCAGAGGCACTTGACATCACAGCCTCACAGGTTTTTATTAGGAAAAAAAAGTACTATTTCTACATGGTTTGAGTCTCCTTGTTGGAAAAGAAAACGATTGACTGCAATGCCACATCACTGTCCACCGCCAGGCATGGCCTGCAGTCAGCTCTGCCAGGGAGGCAGCAGAAATGAGCTGCGGAGGCAGCATGTCTTCTCCACAGGAAGGGAGGCAACGGGACCTGCTGCTCACCAGAACAGGTCTCAGCACTGTGTGGGAAGGAGAGCAGGTAGGGGTAGTACAGGAATGGCACCCTGAACTCTGAGGCAGACTCTTCAGCTACGAAACAGTCTCGTTCCAGCAGGGAGACACCACTAAACAACACTTTCTCCTGTCTGGGGAACATGCTTTTTCTAACCCTGTTCATTCCAGCAATGACTTATTCTATTACACTCCAGAACATGCAGCCACAGTGTTAAGTGCACATGGATTTGCCTGTAGTTCTTGGATATTTTGAAGACATGGAGGGAATGGATGACATTTTCACAACGTACTTAAGTGAAGAACTCAGGCATACTGCTCTAGTAAACTCAGGTTTCTAATCCTCTTTCCAAGTGCACACTCTTTTCCTCCACCACTGTGCTACATCCTGTCCAGTCCCAGGCCCCTTGCCCAACAAACCCTTATCTCCTCACTTCTCCTCCTCTAATTTGTTCCCTTTACCTATCCCGTTCCTACTATCCATTGACATTAACACTACCACCACCACCACCCCGCAACCCGGCTCTTCACTGTACCTCTGCCCAAAGTCTCTACCTCCATTCTATCTCCGTGCCCAGACAAGCTGCTCTTCCCCTTCAGCCTGCTGTCCTACCCCATTCCTTTCTGCCACCAATTTCCCTTTCTAGTTGTTTCCCAGCGTGTCACTACAGACCTTTCACAATGTTCTCTCCCAGCTCTAGTATCCCTTCAGAGGGGGACCTTTTCACACTTCTCAAGCCAGGAACAGCTGCTAATGCTGTGCTAGTGACAGCAGAATTGAGCCTTCTTGTTTTCGCCCAGAAAGGCCTCCTTAGCTGGGTCCCTGTGGCAGGGAAATCCCACTTAGCTGAGGAATTATATCATGCTCACCCTAGGTAAACTCATCCCAGATTCAGCTGCTGAAAGACTTTTTTACATCCCGCCCACCGAGCTTTCAACTGACATTTTACGAAATTTGGTTATCATCTAGGAGAGCAAAAGGTATATCCTTGATAAAAACCCAACACAAGGTTTTCTGAAGCATAATTAGCAGAGGCACTAGAGAAAAAAATCACTTTAACATGAACAGAAAACAGTGCAGCTCTACCCATCTATTTCTCGGACAGCTCTGAGCTGATTTGTTGAACATCCTCCATCAGCCACACACCAATGCTTGGAACAGTCACCCTCGGCAGGTCAGCACGGGTAGAAGCTAAACAGGTAGAAAAAGCTCCTGATGGAAACACCAGGTACATCTCATAGTAAATGTGCTGTCACTGTGACTTAAAATATATGTGCAGACATTTGTGGGCTTCACAAATGCCCTAGAATGGGAAAAAAAAATCTTGCTTGCTCCCAATTTAGATGTTAACAAAACCTTAATTTCTCCAGATACAGGTTACCCATCCACAAGCCCTGATTTATATCTCAACTTTGTTTTTTATTACTATTTCACAAAACAACTGAATGTATCCCAGAGCTTCCCACTGCCATCAAGGGTTAGCCTTGCTCTCCCCACCGCCACCATTGTGGCAGCTCTGGCTCATCCAGGAACGAGCAGCACTATTTTATGTCACTAAGTCAGCAGAAAACAGACCCAGGAAAAAAAACAGAGTTTTCTTCTATCTTACTGAACTGACTCAGCTCACCAAGGCAAGTTATACAAGCACCAAAACCAGCACAACGAAGCAGAAAAACTGGAGTTTTTTTGTCTTTACAGCATCATGGCACAGGTACTTCCTGAGCACAGATTTTATCCCCACTATTTGCTCTTTGAAATTCCAGGTATTATTCCACCTTTATTACTGGAAAATTGAAAGCATCCTGTGGCATGAAAGATGCATTATGCCCACTGCAGCAAAGCTCTTCAGAAAAGTCTTTCTCAAGCAGCAGGATTCCACTGGCATCACTATGACATATATGAACTGGTAAATATTTCCAAGGCAGAGCATAAGCGTCTCTGCAAAGCTGAGTATCCTCTACATTGCAATTTATTTCCTCATGACTCAGCAAACTCTGCCACTCTTGTTCAAGCTACCTGCTTCAGCAGAACTGAAAGGATTTTTATCAGGGCACACAATTTACCTCTTCACATCCCTACACATAGTTATTGCTGAAGAATCCTACTTTTTGACAAAATTATTTTACCACCTTTCCATTTCCCCTCTGCCTACTGGCATCTACTATCTGTTACTGTACCCCAAGGAGCTCCAGGATGAGCTCAAGTTACTTGGCAGGAACCTCTTACTCACTTCTGCTTCTCTGCCTTGTATTGCTGTGTGCAGTCATCAAAAAGCTTTTGGTTCATCTCCATGAACAGCTTCAGTGCATTGTAGATCAGCCCATGGATTGTCCTGCAAAGAAATGAGGAAAGGAGAACAAGTCACGGTGGTATTCTCCAGGTTCTCAGCCCTGAGTTAGCACCAGCAGCACAGACAAGAGCTAACAGCAGCAGCAACTCATATGCTATAACAATGTGACAAAAGATTTTCACAGTCCCAGCTCTTAGTGTGGGAAAACCCCCTCCACAAACATAGCAGAGACTATTGCACAGGAAGAAAGAGACAGAGAAGAAAGAGAAGACCACTGGGACAGGTCTGCTCTACTGTGGTCAGACTAATGAGTGAAAAAATATGCATTCACAGGTTTATTTCTTGTAGTTAGAAATTGGAAAGGAAGTATGCTAGGGACCTGCTCAGGGCTGTTCTCAAGGGGGCTTTCCCTAACGTAGCGTTAGTGCCTCCCAGAGCTCACCTTACATATACACAACATCTTTTTTTGGCTGCCCAGTATTCGAATAGTCATGAGCTTTGTCACTGAGCTGCCCAAAACACAGACATTCAGCAGCCCTGTCAAGATGGGATCCAGCACAAAGAATACCACAGAAGAAAAGCCGACTTCATGTCAGCAGTTTATGGATAGGTTGCACTGTGTGTGAGCTCTCTCTGGGACAAGGACTCTCCCAGGGAACAAAAACAAGTATTGAAGCTGCCTCTGAAGTACTTGACCCAGAGGCAAAAGACGAGAGACTCGGTACATTGAGCTCTGTGCCTCACCAGCTCTACAGATGGAATAAGGAAGAGAGCCACAGCCCTGCTGGACTTATGCAGGCTGTCTGACAAAGCATTGGAGTAGACAGGCTATTGGAAGGAAGAGGAGAATCTGAGGTACTCAACCTGCCCTGAGAAGATGTGGCTATTGCTAAAACAAAGACAAGGAAAAACAAGAAGAAACACCTTCAGGACTTCTGCCATACCACTGGGAAGGAGACAAGACAGAAACAGCAATATCATGAATCTTGACTGGTGCAAGAAGGAAACAGACCTGGTGAAGTGTTTCAGACAAGAATCATAAAGTCCTTTTCTGAACTCTGATCAGGAGGGGCAGTAACACCGAATGAGTGTGTCTGTGTACACCTGTCTGCACACACACATGTATATGAGCACACACATCATACGTGTGTGCGCATGCACGTGCATGCCCATCTGCACATGCATGTGCCTGTTGGCATTTGTGTGCATTCATGTCTGCACATCTGTGTCTATCCCAGTCTTTAGAGCACCCAGGACTGGTGGCTCAAGTTCGTGCTTCCTGACACAATGAAGAGAAGGAAGCAGTCGAACAGCAGACCAGTGGGGAGCTCTCTGCAGACAAGTTCCACCTCACAACCCTGTCTTTGCTGTCACAGTATACTCCTAAGCCCTGGACTCACCCAGCCTCCCTAGAATTAATTATTTTGCTTTTTTCCACCCTTTAGAATACGACAAGATGACTTTTGTTTTTACTTCTTGTGGTTTTTGCTGGAAGATTTTAAGATCTCGGCTGTGGACTGAGTATTTTTAGCTAATTCGTTAAAAGGAAGTGAGTTTTGCAACTTGAATTAACCACGTAAGGAATCAACTGAAGAAGCAGTCAGAAGAAAGGAAGCTGATGAGAGAACCATAAAACAGACTAGTATCGAGGAATCGGACACAGAGGGCAATAATTTGATGTGGGACATCTGCCTAGTTAGTTCCGCTTTCTCCATTCTTCCTGTACTCAAGGAGTCAGGCACTGCATTAGCCAAGGTCTCTGGTCACAGAGAGCATACAGGTAATCACTAGTTAACAAGCAGCCAGAAGTCGGCTGGAAAACCTACTGCACACCTCCAAGAGACCGGCAGCATTGCATTAGTGATATGCAGGTATCAAACTCTGGGTAGACTGAATGGCCCCAAGGCAGGTCATTGTAGGCGCCCGACCCCTTGCAGAAGCAGGCCACTGTGGTCTGCTGTGGCACTTTTCTATGCTGATACTACTAACAACCCCTCTGGCTCAGCATCTGGTGTCACCGAGCTCTATACGTCATTGCACTGTAGCAGCATGTCCCAAGACTGCTAGTAGGTCAAGAGACCCTGCATGCACAGCAACTGCCAGGGCATGTGGAAAGACCTACTTGTTCCAGTGACTCTTGGAGTTCTTGTAGAGCGCTGGAAACATGATCGGGAGAATTTTGGCTGCGTTATCGCTGATCAGGCTCATGATATATTCGTTGTTCCAATAGTACAGTGCTCGCTCTGCCACCTGCAGTGGGAAAGAAAGCCATCCTTGGAGAGGCCGCTTCCAGTAACACCTGTAGTGCACAGGGAAACTGCGCAGCGCTGAGACCAGAGCTCGCCACCACCCAGCCAAGGAGCAAATGCTTCCCCACAGTGCAGGCAGTAGGGCTGACCTTCGCCAGCTTCTACAAGGCCATTCATCCCTGCTGCCCAGCCTTCTTTCCCTTAGCCTCTGCCACACGCTTCTCACTTCCCTGGGAAAAAAACTCATGTTCTTGACTAGGCAAGCCTACCATCAATATACTGATACACATATATACACATATATAATATACACCCTTTACACAACATTTGAGGACAGTAATGTAATCCTCTCCAGGTCCCAGCTCAGACTAGCTCCAAGCCTCCTTCGTTTCCTCAGACTGTCCTCTGTAAAGCTCCATTCATCCCATTCCTCCCTGGCCTTCCCCACAACCGAGCCTCTCTGGGCTTTGGAGCATGCTTCGGTTACCGTTTCGGTTACTACCCACAATTCATCCCCCCGATTGAGTAAGGTTGAAAATATAGAAAATCTTGGGGCAGCCATCCTGCTCTAATAAGACAAACAAGTCTAACTAAAGTTTCCACATAGTGATAGATTCAACCACAATTCTTCACATTTAACCACAAATCTGGGCAATGCAGATCACGAGGCTAATTTCTGCATTTAGCGCTAGCTTGAGAATGGCTTAAAAACCTAGCAAGAGAGACATCCAGTCTCAGCTTTATATTTCAGATGATGGAGAACTCACTATATCCCCTTAACTTAATTGTTCCACAGGAGTAAATGAAGTGAAACTCACCTCGTGTTCACTTACCTAGCTTTGGTTTCCAGCTATTAGATCTTGTTAAGCCTTTGTCTGCTAGATTAACACACATTCCACTCAGAGAAAACTCTGTCCCACCACTGTGTTCAGACTTACCAAGAGTCAATTCCTATTTTTGCTCTCAGACAAGCTGCAGACACAGAGACTGTTCAGCCTGACTGTATGGGACACCTTTGGGGTTAATTTTCTTAGGCTGTAAAATGTTTGCACCTTCTCCAGGTTCTTCGGTCTTGTTTTTCAAAGAGTTGGCAGCAGATGAGGTCTGCTAACAAGTACAGGATGCCTCTCCTCCAACCTTTACCCTACTTTATTCAAGCTCCTTAGTGCCCTATGGTAGCTCCTTCCACGCCCAAAGGTCATGTTAGTCGTTTGGTTCCCATCACTACACCAGTAATCCATGTCCAGCTGGTTTCCATCAGGCTCCCCTAGTCCTTTCCAGGAAACAGTGATCTTTTACATACACATGACCTCGACTGACCTCATTTTTGGCTTGTAAACACATGACTTTGTACCTCTCTGTACCAAAAGACAGACTGAAGCCAGCCTGCATCACTGTGCAGTCACTCTCACTCTGGGGGAGGGCTATGTCACTATTTAACACCCCATCTATACCTGGGTCAGCCATGTGTTTCACCAGCAAGCTATCTTCCTCCTGGGCACTCTTCATGGCAACCTAAACCAGTGAGCCAAGAACACCTGCTAGGAGCTACTAGGAGGTCCTACCACACTAGACATTTTAAACCTTAAGACTACCAGCCACAGAGATTGTTTTAGCCTGGTACTACAGCCAGCTTCCTTTCAGTGGGAACAAGGAAGAAGCAGACTCTAGCACTTTTCCAGTATACCTCACTCTTTACCACCTCCACCAGAATAATACAAAATACCTTCTCTGCACACTGTCTCTTTGGTTGGCCTCCCTCCAACACGGCAGCCAGCTTTGTTTTACTGCAACAGGGTGACACTGGATGGATCTCCTCTGTGTTTGCTAGCCAAAACAGGAGGTGGCAGAGCACCTCTGCTCCAGCTCCAGCCTGCTGCAACACATGGTGCCGAATAGCACAGTGCAGCAGGAGGGGCTCCACCAATCCGTTTTGTCTTCTCTTTGGATGAGCTTGCTCTGCAGATATGGAAAGGATTCTCACCGCCTTCCACCACATGTCACCCCAATGCTCACCCTGGTCACACCTCCATGTGCCACCTATCCATAAAGACAAGCCCAAAAGCTGTGGTGTCACCTTCACGTGCCAAGTGGGTTACAAGCCAGTGCCCTATCCCCTCCCTGAGCTGCAACCCACCTGGAAGTGTGGGCTGGAGACACACTTGGCCAACTGCCTGAACAAGGGCTCCATAACTTTCACAAATTCAGATGGCTCAATCACATCCAGGATCTCCTCCAGCTCATTTAAAAACATGACCTCCTTGGGACTGTGAGTTTTCGGCCAGAACTTCAGCAAGCCCACAATCACCTGAGTGGGGAGGGTACGGAAACAGTGTTAGAGGCTGAAAATTAACACCAGCTGTAAAATAAATTTTTAAGGGTCTGGGTCACAACAGCAGAGGAGAGGAAGTAACAGAAAAGACTTTCTCAGAAAGTCAGGGTGGGTTATCGGGGAAGAAAGGAGAGAAAAGCCCAAACTCTGCCAAGTTACATGTAAGACAGCAGCACTGCCCAGGCTGCTCCAATTCTGTACTACAAGCACAAAGCTTAGAACCGTGTTTTCCCCCCAAACACAGCTTAACACGGAAGGCTCAAACCAGAGTGGGCAGCGGCTTGCAGATGGTGCAGAGCAACCATGGAAGATCAACTAATAAAATTGGAAATGCTATGGAGAAAGTCACTGAGGAATCATTCAATACACCACAGAGCTTGAACACTTGGGAACACCCAATAAATAATGCAATGGACAGGTTTGGGGCAAGCTAAAGGAAGTACCATTTCACACAAAAGTAATCCAATTACACAGCTCTTTCTTGCGAGACTTTGTGGAAACTCAAAGTCCAAACAGATTCCAGAAGTCAAGTTTATGGAGGTTACATCTAATGGTGATAATTAGATATGACAATGCAGATGCAACTTCTGGCTGAGTAAACTATTGTTTACAAGATACTGGAAGAATATACATGGGGAAGGGCTATATCCCACTTGATTTTATTTATTTATTTTTAATATTACTTCCTTCCCTACCCATCTGCTTCTAGATAGTCAAAGGTAGGATCCAAGATCCTGCAGACCTTCACTCTGTTGGAGCCATTGGTACAGCATTCACAGAAATGCTTACTCTGTGGACACTAGATTCACACACAACTGGCAGTAGGAGTTGCTCTTTCAAACTCCGCATACTTCAGCAACCTGATCCTGAAGCCATCACTCTAGAGGAAGTTCACAGCAGTGGAGGGACAGTAGTGGTCAACGCAACAGCATGATTAGAAACATCCGAGCATTATGTTTCCACCAACTCAAGGCTTGAGAAGCCAACAGTTTGGTATCCTCAGTGTTTGTCATTACACAGGTCTGCCATTCAGGCAAGAGTTAACTTCAGTGACTCAGATGTAATTTCTCCTACAGCTAAGGCGGTGCAAGGTGTGTCGAGTCTGTCTTTGCTATTACTGAGCACATCTGAGGCCTTGCTCTCCTGGCAGTCATTAAGACTGCTGTTAATGCAAGAGCTACTACATCAGGCCTTACTGAGCAAGCTTCCGGGAGGCCCACTCTAAGTGAGTGTGGAGCTAGTGAGTGATCTGGCCTCCTTCCAGCATGGGGGCAACATCTCCTAGTGCATTCAGAGCCTTGCTGATGCACAAGCCCTGTAATACTTCAAGACTTCAACAACCCCAGTCATGCCAGGAGTCTACTCAAAACCTTCACAAGCAGGATGCTTCAACAGGACACAATCTGTGGCAATATGGCCTTGGTATGTCTGGTTGAGACCCAACGCAACACCCACTGAAGGTGTCCTGGTTTCATTGGGATTTGGTTTCAGTTTGTGGCCAGTCATGGTGATCAAGGCCCTCAGCAGTTAAATCCAGGGCAGCTAACCCTGGCTGGCCCGCCGGTGTATTCTATATCATTGACATCAAGCTCACTATAAAAGAGAGGGTTTGCGGGGAAGAGATGGGGCTCCTCCTGCTCTCCTTGCTTCTCCTCCCTTCTCCCTCTTTCTCATTGTGATTCCTGGAGCAACTTGCCAGTTGTTAGATAAGTATAGTTTTGTCTGTTCTGTGTTGTCATTTATATTGATTTCTTCATTTCATTAAATCTGTCCAACTTCAACCTACAGGTCTCCCTCCTTTTCCCAATTCCCTTCCTCATTTCGGGAAGGGGCATTGGGTGATAGAAAAAACTGCTTATTGTTTAGCACCGGGTGCGGGCTAAACGTGGACAGAAGGTCATGAAATTGGGTCATTCCACTGCTTTCCATGAGCACCAAACCAGACCTGGGTCTCTAATCCAGGGGCCACTAACCCATTACCCAGGAAGCAGTGAGGAGCTATGGAGCTTTGCTATTTGAATAAGCTGCAAAATGAATCCTGGAAATATTGACAGATTTCTATTTCTCTCTTGTCCCTCACCCTACAGTAAGTGCTTTGGCAGGAGGCTGTTGGGCTGGATGTCAGCCACAGGAAGTACTCAGCATGATCAGGAAGGTACTTTACACAGTTTGATTCAGAGCAGGCTTTTGGGGACACAGGAAATGGAGGACCCACATTTAAAGGAAAAGCTGGGAGGTCTGCTTCAGCACTGCTGGTGTCAGAGCTGAGGAGCCAGAAAGCTGACAACAGCTGATCGGTTTCCACCGAGCACAGTCAGGCTCACCACGAACACACACATTTCAGTCAGAGAAGAGAACGACCTCGGCTAGCGTTACTCATTAAAATGCTTACACTTTCTGGTGCTCCCTGCTATAGTGACACAAGCATGCATTCTTTGTCCATCTGCTGTTTTGAGGCTGTGAAGCTCAGCTCTGTAGAAGACATTTCCTGGCCTGCTGTGGGTGGAGAAACACTTGTCTCCTGCTGCACCCTCTGCCAAGCCAGCATATAGCCTGATTAACACTGCAGGTCTGTGCAGCCAGTAACTGGAATATGTGAGGTCCCCATTTACACTGCTCACACATTTTAGAACCTGCTGTTTCCCAGCACTACGTTCTGAAGGCAAATGTGTCTACAATGTGACTTAACACTATGGAGGTGGCAAACCGATGTTAGAGCAGGAAGAAGAATGCTTTCATCTAGGAAGAGTGGCTTGTCTAAGTAGACCTCTGTGTCCCAGGTTCCTAATCTCATCCCCACAGTTTTCAGCCAACTCTGGCAGTCTGGAGTGAACTCTTGCTATTTCAGGGCTCCCATGAGCTCATGCTGGTTCCATCAGATATCAGACGGCCATGTGTTTTGTCTCTGCAGCATTTGTCACAAGCTGAAAGCTCTGCCCTGAAAGGACAGCTTGTACAGTGTTCCTCCTGCTACACCAAGATCTTCGGCACAAAGGAAGACTACAGCCCACCTTCCTGAAGCTTTCAGAAGAGAACACTCAAGGCTTGCACATGATCAGCACAGCCCCTTCTGCCCACAGGGTACCAGGCAAATCCAGTAAACAATTCAGTTGACTCCCAGCCTCTTTAGCCTTTTTTCACCCTTGCTGTACTCTAAGGAAGCCATGAAGCTTTTGGAACTTGATTGACACACAGAGGTTAAGCAAGGTTACTCACTGGCTCTGTCAAGCTGCTGTCTTTCTCCAAGAACTGTACAACACAGTACGCCAACTGTAGGAAAAAAATATGGCAAGATTAGAGCTTCCTCAAGTGTACTGGAGATTAAAGGGCCACCACCACCCTAGGCTGGAAGTCGCATTATGCCCTCCACAGTGTGTGTGTTGAGCAGACAGTTGCAGCTCCAAGGGAATCCAGTTCTTCTGACAGCAAGTGAAGGCTCTAAGACCAAGCAGGCAGGGCTTAAGCGTAGAACATACGTGCAGCATAAAGGATAAAACTTGAGCCACCTAGAGCTGTCCACAGCTAATAGATTCAAATGCAAGCACAGCTGCACACATGGGAAAGAACCAACCTGACTATCACAAAGCTCTGCCCCATAAAAACAAGGCTGGGAGAAAAGACATCACTGCTCAGTACCCATACTTTTTCACTTCCTAGCCTGAGTCCTGATCTTCTCTACTCTTCTATTACGTATTCTAAATTGCAAGAAATTAATCTCTATACCAGCCTAGCAGCCCAGCACACTGATTTCTCCACATATCTCAGTGGTGACGAACAGCTGACACACCACACACACAAGCTGCTGACTGCAGCTCGGAATTTTACCTCTCTGGTTTCAGCAGGGCCCAAATATTTCACAAACTTGCAGCACAAAAAGGCAAAGTAGGCCACAGCATTAAGTCAGCAGGAAATGGCAGGATACCCTCCTATCAGCCAGTGGCAAAAAGAAGACATATATACACATAGGCCCAGGCGCTGCAAGGCTGGGACAAACCACCGCAGCAAGGGACTAGTGCAGAGCCCAAAACGCCTCACAGCAAGAACTATGTACAACACACTAATGCAGCCCAGTGAACAGCTATAAGCAAGTCTGAACAACAGCTTTTGCAAGAATCACATTCTGCCCTGGGAACTTGAAGCACGTCTCACCTGCGGATGGTAGACACTGAGAGACTTCACCTTGTGCAGTGGTAACAAGACTCTGATGAGGAACATCTTGTGCTCTTCCTTCAGAGGCAAAGCAAACCCATTGATTATGCTGAGAAGAAACAAGAGTCTCATTAACATCTTTACTCTCTCACCTCGAAAGAATCAATGGCGTGCCCTAGCTCTAATTAGTCACTTGAGAAAGCACCCACCAGAAGAAGTGTAGTCGCTGGGGCCCAACCTGCATACCATGCTCAGCGAGAGTGTCTCCTCAGCAGGCACACGCTTCTGATGGGGCCTGGGCTCTGCTCTGTCCTGTGCCAGGGTGAGCCCACACACACTTCAGCAGAACCTCTGGGGAAGGCCAGCACAGAGGCAGCCCAGTCCTCAAGGCTTGTACTTTACAGAACAGGAGGATGGCAGCATAAGAGAGGGCTGTAAACAGAAGGGCAGTTGAAGCCATGGAGAAAGCTGCCCAATGCTAAGGCTTCTCAGGGCTGTGAGGAACTCTCCTCTTTTACTGTCTGCTGAGGCAAGACAGCAAGTGTGACTGGACTCAAACTCAAAAGAACAGGAGACAAATCTGGGGAGGAGAAGGCTACCACTGCATTTATCAGCAGGCTAGAGAGTACTTTCACCGTGTGATTCATCAGACTCTCATCCTCTGGAAGAGGTGGCTCCTGCAAGAACTGCTGAAGGAAGGCACTGCCAGCTCACGCAGCATGCTGGTCTGGGAGATCTCACTCACTGTGGGCCCTCTGGGACTTCCAAATGTGCCCTTACCTTCCTAGGATCTCCAGCAGCTCTGCAATCCCATTGTGGTGCTCTGTTTCATAGATGAACCTAAAGAGAAGAGAAGAATGAAAGGTCATTGCCAAATACTGGATACAGTTTGATAAGCAAAGGGAAGGAAAAACACTCAAGATGGGGAGTTTCCTAGCAAATGACAGAACTCCAAGACGACAGGGAAAGGTGTAAGAGACAGAAGCAAATTAATTCACAGCCCCCAGATCAGCTAAAGCTCACAGGTCCCAACATTTGCTATGTGCACTGAAGACAGCGCCATACTGCTTTTAAGCGTAGGTGAATGCTATCCCTACCAAAGTAGTGTGACATAACTGAGTCACTTAGCTAATCACAGTCTGGATCAGAGAGAATCACAGCCTAATGCCCCAAATTTATCTCACTGGATTGTCCCACTCACTCACTAGGCCAGTGCCACTAAGAAACATCTCACCTGTAAAATATATTGTTGATCTGCCGCCTCACATATGCTCGCAGACCCAGGAACTTTCCATAGATCCTGTGCAGAATAGTCTTTAGGAAGTCTCGTTCTCTGGGGTCTTCACTGTCAAAGAGATCCAGTAGCTGTGGGGAGATAAATTCAGTCAGTGTCTGCATACCGCCTGTCTAGACAAAGCTACCAGCAACTCTGCTCCTGCTTGGCAAAAGTGGCCCTTTCAGTTGAGTGATGCCTTCAGTACTCTAAGCACAGTGGTTGCCTCCCCAAAACATGCAGCCTCCTAGTCACAAGCTGGAACTATCAGCGCTTTCATCTTTGGAAGCACAGTGATGGCCCACACGCTCTACAAAGCTGCGTGTCCCTGGATTTCCCCTGCAAGGCCCCCAGTGCCCTTCTCCACCTGTACAATGAGCGATGAGTTCCAGGGACTACAGCTCGCACATACTCTCACCCTGCACAGAGAATTCTGGCTGCTCATTCAAGACTAGACAAAGGAAAAAAGAAAACCCACAACATCAAGCACCTGCTGACAAAGCTGGACTGTTTGCATAACACCTTGACCAAAATCTGCTGCATGCCCTTCATAAAGGTGGTGAACAGTGGCAGGGGCAACGATTACTTACAGATAGTACAAACTTCTGGTCAATGTATTTCTTGGCTACATTTGGTTGAAAGTCAGGCGATTCCAGGAAGCGGAGGAAGAACTCATACACCAGCTATGGGGGGAGAAGGAGAGATCACTTAGAAATCCCCCCCATCCTCTCACCAACATTTACCTCAGATTTTAAATGTTTTCCTTCTCCTTAAGGATTTGGGGAAAGGCTGGGAAGCCTGAACAGGAGCACAGAAAACACAGTAACCTGTGTTTCCCACACAGCGGGATCAACTCAGCTGCCCTTGCTCTGATGGGCAGGGGGCCGGTGGCACATAACTGCTCAAGTCTGCATGAGATCTCATCACCTCAGGTCCCATCAAAGACAACAGCCACCTACTCAGATGCAGACACTAGGCCTGGGAAACTCTTCTCCCACCTTCAGCCCACATCTCTATAAAGAACAGAAACCTCCAGAGGAGATGGCAAAGCCTCAGGCTTCACTGGAAGTCCTTGAGGCACACCAAGGAAGAACAGAAAAGCAGAGAAGTTAAACAGACCCCAGGAAAACACATTGTGTCCTCTGCCTCCTGGGGACTGACTCCAGATTGGCTTGGCCCTGCTAAGCCATGCAAGCTGCATGCTGTGTCCCACTTGGACAGCAAAGGGCAGCTTGCTTTAAGAAGGCTGGCAGTGCTGAAACAGCAACTTCTGGTCCTGCTGTCCTCCTAGAGGGATGAGTCCATTCCAGGGCTGACCCTGCCTAGCACTTCTGAGGGGCCACTAGGCCAAACAAGAGCGCTGCGTCCCAAAGGTTTGACTCTGGAGCTGAAGGAGCTATGGGGCCACCCATCCACGGGTAGGGCCCAGCTGCCAAGGACAGCAGTGCAGAAAAAACTGAGGTGATGATCAAAAACCTCAGCACACACTTGCCACAAATCCATGCTGGCTGCTGCTGACTTAACTCTGAGAAACAAATGCTTCCCAGCATTCATAGCACGCTGAGGACACGCCATTTCTATCGATGCTCACATCCCTATGTCAACTGCAGCAGTGAGAAGTGATTAACCACTGATGCAGGACTGCGCCTTATTTCCTCTCTGTATTTTCTGGTTCATTCTGCAGTGCCTGGCTCTTGTTCTGCCTCTGACTGCTTGACAACACATCCCTGCACAAGCGCTTGGGGAGACCCCCACAAGCTCACCTCCTGACTTCCACTGCTGAGCTCTCCTAGACCATGCTCACTGTTGCTTTCATAACCCTTTTCACCTCGTTTGTCTTAAAGTCTATTTCCCAGGACACACAGCATAATGAAAAGATCCTTGGCTCCCTTCCCCTCTTCCTCCGCTCCAGTTCCCTATCTTTTTGGGTCAAATGTTTGCTCCCAGTTAACGCAACTGAATTACATCTAGCATACAGGAGACATGTTAGCAGGTGCCAGCACAGGCTTTGCTTTGGCACCAAGCAGTCCTCTTTCCTCCTGTGTCTCCCAGGGTACCAGGCGAGGAGAGGAGTGCTGAAGCAGACAGAGGTGCTGTCTCCAACGCTGCTGAAGCCCAGAGGATGAGGGCTCTTGAGCCTTCGGGAGGGACATTAAGACTGCTGGGAATTGCTTCTTACATAGGCAATATGGCACAACTCCCTCACTCCCAGCAAAGTGTTCACTCCCAGCCTACCTCAGGGCCACCTGGGAGTACAGCTATCTGCAGGTGAATGTTGCACACAGCCATCAGCCTGTTTGCAGGACATCCCTGCTGCCTGCATTGCCTACAAGTCACCTCTGACCCATGGGTGGCAGGCCTGGACTCTCCCCGTCCACACACCAGCAACCCTTGCAGGCTGGGGAAGCAGCCAGTGGCAGGGCTGGCAGGTTCCAGCACTACATGGACTCTTGACTTCCTGGAGACAAATTCATCAGATCTATATCCCCCCTGCCTCCTCCTCACCTGAAGGTGCGGCCAGGCAGCCTCTAATGTAGGCTCGTCTTCCTCAGGGTCAAACTCTGCGCCTGTGGGATTGGATGATGGCGGGAGTGTCCGGAAGAGGTTCACTGAAAACTGAGGTGAGTGAAAAGGTGTATGAATGACATCCCTGCACCTCATGATGGTCCTCCCCATAGCAAATCCTTCACTGCAGAGCAACACGTTGTGATTTGCCATAGCCGTGCCCACAAACAGATCCCTCCCTCAAGGCTGTAGGGTTACAGTCTGCATGTGAACTCCACAAGTGCAGTCTGTGCCAGTGTCCTGGTTTGGCCTAAAACAGACCAATTTTCCTTTCAGCTAAGTCTCTTCTAAGTAACTGCACTTTCTGAAACTAACTGCATGTTTTGCAGACGGTATCCGCTTCTAGGACTGATAATGCTCGAAGTTTGTAGTTATCACTGAGGCACCGGTAGGGATGTTATGCAGAAAGGCTCTTGCTGTACTTATTCTTAGGAAAACCAAGGTCATTGCTAAATTCCTCACTGCTTACGAGTGAAGAGCAGCAGAAGGGGGGTCGCACCTGCAGGGAGGAGCAGACAGGGCAGGTGACCCAAAATTAACCAACAAGGTATTCCATCCCATACACATCATTCTCAGTATAAAGCGGGTGGATCACAAGGGTCGCCCACTCCTGCTACGGCCAGTGTCTGAAGAGGACTCTGTCCATTTTCCTGCTGCCCCCGATCCCAATCTGTGCATCCCTGAATCCAGTTCCTGTCTGTCGCCTGGGCCTTCCCGGAGCCCGGGGCCAGCCTGGGCCTTCCCGGAGCCTGCGCTGCAGTGCTGGGCATGACGTGACCGACATCGGGGGAGCTTGATCTTGGTTTTGTATATATTTGTATATATTTAATTATTTCCATTATTATTATTATAATACTCTTTTTCATTACTATATTCCATTAAAACTGTTTTAACTTTCCAATCCATAAGTCTCTCTCCCTTTTCCCTTTCCCTTCCCCTTCCCCTTCTGGGCGGGGGGAGGAGGGTTAATAGAGAGCATCTGCTACCGGTTTAATAGCCAGCCCAGCTTTAAACTGTGACAGCCAGAGACAAGAGCTTCCACCTCTCCCTACACCAGGCACTGTCACCCCCATCCCCTTCTTCTCTTTCTGGGGGTGGGCAAGTAATAAGGAGCGGGTAGGACTGGGGTCACATTCCTCTCTGACAAATCCCTATCCCCGCCTCCCTGCCATGCTTCTGAACAGTCCCTATTTCTTTGGCACGTAAGCACATACTGGTCCCATGCCCTACCATGATAACAGCTTCAGGGTAGATGGCCTCAGTGACAACATCACGGTTGTGTGTGATGTATTCCACCATCTCGTTGAGACCTGCTCGCTTCACTTCCTTGAACTTCAGGTCACTGAGGGGGTCAGAGATGAAATCAAAAAGCACGCAGCACTGCCGCAGCTTCTGGATGAAAAGCTCTTCTCGTTCGTGTGGAGGAGCATCTGTCAGAGAAAGCAGGGACATCTGTCCTTGGAGACAGGCAGAACATCCCCCTGGTTTGCCCAGGTATCAGTGCGGTGTGCTCCCTGTCCTGCATTCCCCCTCCCTCATCACAATCCCCCTTGAGCTGTTGGGGGAAGAGGGCGAGGCAGCGTTATCCCTGCTACAAAGATGGGACAGTGGATGCAGAGGGATTGCAAGGCAACTATCCCATAAGGCGATTCCAAACATGGTAGTGGTTTCTGATCTGACAAGCATTGATCCCTTCCCAGTACAAGGTACACTGGAAAAGGAACTCATTTAACTAGCTCCCATCACAGACCAGTGACACCCACACCCTGCACCCCCCAGTCACAAAGGGAGCTGGGCAGAGCACACCATAGGCTAACCCTCCTCCCAGAGAGCAGCCCAGAAGAGAGGGGCCAAGGCAGCAGAGGCCCTATATTAACAGCATTCTCTTTTTGATATGTTGCCACTGGAAACTATGCACTGCTAAGGCCAATCAGGCAAACTTACCTCTTGCTTACAGAATGGCCGCTGAGCTGCAAGGCAGCCGCCCTTCCTAAAAGGACTGCCTGTTTGTGAGCTATGTCAGCAACGGGTCTGGCTGAGCAACTGCTGAAAATGCTTTCTCCTTGTCTGCACTTAAGTCATTTTTAATTGCACCATTTTATAGACTAACTGCTAATGCTGGGTAATTGCCCTAATGTGGACAAGTTCACTAGCAATGAACTTGCAATGGAAACACAAGCAGGAGGAAGAGGAGGAAGAGGCCTGATCCTCTCCCAGGAACGGGTGGCCGTAGGAACCGAGAGCAGTCTGCGCCAAGGTCTCTGCATTTCACCACCTTCCTGCACAACCTGCTGAAGAATCTGAGGCAATCCCAAGTACATATAAGCACGAGGGTTTAAATCAGTTCAAATGAGAAGGTAAGTACTAAAGTTCACATCGAATACTCTCCTTTTCTTTTAGGCTATCCATCAGTCCTCTACCTGCAGCCAAGCCAAGCACCTTTCCCAGAGCCATCCCTGTTGCACTGCTGGCAGGAGGTTAGCCAGACACTGCCAGGGTCACTTTGGGAAGAGTGCTTACACCATCACACTCCATCTGGAGAAGGTGCAGCTCGTCATGCAGGTCACCCCCACCCCACAGCTCCTTTACCTTTAAGGGCTGGGAGCTTTTGCAGTTCCCGGTTTTTGCTCAGATTGAAGCGAGAAGAGCTGTGCCGGCGCTCCTTCTTCACAATCTGGGGTCCCCCCGAGTACTTAATCTTATTCAGCTGGGTTGGTGGGGGAGCGCTGTTACTGGGCCGCTTATTTGAAGTTGTCTGCTGCTGCGGCTGCTGCTGAGGCTGCTGGGCCTGACGAAGGAGAAGAGAGTAAAACAACTCATAAGCTTTTACCTATAAGCCTCACAAGCGATCAGATACCGTCAGCATCTTCTTGGACTGAAGAAATCAGGCACATTTTTCACTGTTGCACTTGTACTTCAGTGCATGTCACAACTCCTGCGGGGCTCTAGAGCCGTTGATTGAATTTGCAGCATACCTGCAAAGTGAACATCAGTTTTACTCATATCCGTGAGGTAACACAAAGATACCAGAGCCTCTTGGTGCACCAGGTGCTAGGGATATGGAAAGCAAAGCCACATCTTGCAACAAGTTACACGAGTTTGTTGACACAAAAAAGCAGAAACAAGAACTTTCCTTGGTCCAAACAGAAATCTCAGTGTGCTGCTGCTTCCCATTACAGCACTCTGTACAATACACAATAAACAATTTTTGAAAACTAGCAAGTTGCTTCTTTATCCTTGTGCAGGGAACCACCTGGGAAAAAGCAAAGCAGCGTGTAGTACAGAGCAGACACAAGGGCCCTGGAAACGCAATAGTGAAGACCACTAAAATCATTGCTACATCTACAGACCTGGAGATGCTAGTCTATGGACCACACAGGCCATACCCAGACCTTAGGTCCCAGGCTGTGGGCTTTCCCAGCCCATCCTCGCCGCTCCCTTCATCTCCGCCTTGTCTCAGCCTCACCACTGTCTGGACTTCTGTCAATTTGCTTTTTCCTTTTAGTCACACAAACTCTTTGCCTATACTTTCCTCCAGCAGACATCCTCTCCATGTTTGTTAAACAGCACTTATAGACGCACTTTCTTATGTTTAGCAGGTGACCACAAACTCAAGCCAGGGTTTGCTCAGCTCAGCTCTGTTCTGACCTTGCTGAAGCTCTGCTGGTTCAAGTCCCACTTGGGCCATAATGGCTCAATAACTGCCCCTTTAACACCATACTGATCCAACTCACGGAAAACTTAATATGGAAGAGGGAAACAACCCGCCAGTGAGCCTACAGCAAACGGCTCAGCTGGAGACAGCACTAAGCCTACTCTGGCTCTGCTGCATGAGGCAAGCAATGCTCCGTTCCTCAGCTCTGCCACCTCCTTCCCTCTGGCACATGAAGCCAAAGAGCTGCAGGGTGAACCTGTTTAGGACACAACAAGGATAGCGCAATGGATGGGGAGCAGAGGTGGGTGAAATCCTTGGATGTCACCCCCTCCTTCCCCCATAAACTCCCAGCTGCCACACACAGCATAGTGGTACAAACACAAACCTCCCCAGAACACCAACCAGCAGGATTTTGACGGAAAGCACCAGTAGTGCAGCAGCTCATCAGAGCTCTCCTCCAAATGAGATATGGCCAGTCTCTACCTGTGAGAAGCAGCTCAGCTGCAGCTTACCCTGCACAGTCCATACCCTGAACTGAGTCCTGATGGTTTCCAAAGAGGTGCAGCACAGCACCACAGTGCAAGAGCAAGAGTTACTGCACCCACAGCACATGTGGAGGCAGCAAGGTAGGAATAGGGAAAGCTGCCTACAAGGAGACACTGTTGTGTTCAGATTACGATCTGTAGAGCAAGTGCAAAGACTCCCTGTGAAAAACAGCACCCAACATGAAACACCAATTGTTTTGTCAAGCCATTACTTTGCACCAGAAATCTGAAATATTTTGATATGGGTCTGGCTCTTCCTGAAAGAAATCTTAAGTAGTTCTGTTTCAAGCTCAGCTCCAAGCCAAGGCGGGGGGAGACAACAAGATTTGAACTCTCTTCAGTTTAGATTTGATCTGATTTCTTTCATGGAGCAGCATTGTCCCATGATGAGAGGAGGGAGCAAGACGAGCTTGTGATGAAAACAGCTGTGTCTGTCAGACAAAGCAGGCCCAGACCACAAATTGGAGGCAACTTATCCTGAACAGTGGTCTCTCTTCAGTTAAGTCAGGCTGAATCCTCGCTGGCAACCTTCCAAGAGTGAGAAGTTCATTCCCCACCCTGAATATTTGGATATCAGGCAGCATGAGCCACCCAGATGTTGTCCAGACACTTTTGGGAAGGCTAGTCCTCTACTCTGCATCAGTCTCCTTCCATAGAGAAGAAGGGTAAAATCTGAATGCTGAGGCACTGGGGAGAAAAGATGGTACACAGAGAAACAAAAGATGCAGTGGTGGCCTCACAGGTAACACTGAGGTAAGCAGGACACACGGGTCCTCCAAGCTGACGGGACATGCCTGCGCACTCCCCACCCACCCAGAAATGCCACAGGCAAACGTTCTGAGCATGGTGTATGCAGCCACATCGCCTTCATTAGGGGACTGGAAAAGTCCTTGCCACCAGCTTCCAGTCTTCAACAGCTGGCACAAAGAGAGACAAAACACAGCTACAGGTTTAGCTGCTAGTTATTAAAGAAACATAAATAAACACGCAAAAATCACACCATCGAGTTTGCTAGAGGAAATCCAATGATGAGGGAGGTCAGATATACTCTTACACTGTAGTGCTCAGAGGGTTTTAGGATGGATTGCTTCTATACGGACTTTCTGGCATCAAGCTGAATACTTGCTTTCAGGACGTGCTTCCTGAGGCAGGCCTGCTGTCCTTCTGCCTTCAACACCTCCTACCTTGGTCACATGAATCAGAAGAGGCTTGTTTTAAGTTTTCTAACAGCACCCTCTCTGAAATTTCCATCCCTGAAAACACAGCAGAGTGCTAAAACTGACAGCTTTTCTCTTAATGCACAGGTATCAACCTCACAGACTGCTTCCCCAACATCAGCACCAGCTGACCACTACATGGCTGCAGGCACACATCTACCTGACCAGGCTCAGCCCCTTCCTGACAGGCAGGGCTCACACCACCATGGCAAAGCTGGCTGCTTGGGAGAAACTGTTTGCCAGCAGCTGTTATGCTGCCCATGCTGACAGTGACCAGAGAACAGCACAAAGCTGTTTGCCCAAGCACAGTGCGGGAGCCCCTTCTTTCCCACTGCAGTGGAGCGGCTACCTGTGCCAACAGGATGGGCCAGCCCCAACTGCAACGGCATTCAAACTCCCCCAAGCACAGGCTCCCTGGCTTCATAGCACTTCCTCCCCACTGTTTCCCACCACCTCTCCTCCTTGCTGGGAACTTGCCTGCACAAGCCCCAGGCCCTGGTCTTGCTCTATGCCATTTCTTTCTTCACCCCAGGCTCCTAGGGACAGAGATCCTCTTCCCCCAGTCACTCTGAACTATGCCAGCTTCTCCTCCGCTCTCCTACCCACTGCATGACCTCACCTCTGCAGGCACTCCTACCGCAGCTGGGTGCATTGCCACTCGGAAAGCCCTTCTGCCTCACTGGTCCCTTGAGCATCCCCCGCTTGCGCAGCTTCTCAGCTCAGATATGCTCTCAGCTCCTCCTCCTCAGATGACTCTTCCCTTCCCATCCCTCAAGTCAGTACCTGTTCTCTTTGTCTGCTGTTACACAGCTTCCCTATTAAAATCAAGCTCTCTGCCTCAGAAGTAACATCAACACACTGTAACGCCTGTCTCTGAATAATGAACTCCAGGCACTGCAGTAACAAGCCCCATGGAGATATCTGCAAAACACATAATACAGCAGCTCAGTGAAAAGGAGTACCCTCTCCCAGAGCTGCAAATCTCATCAGCAAGGCTCCAAGCTGCCCTTGAGGCTGCAGAGCAACTCCTCTCTCCTCTTTACTGCTGCTGCTAATCCCTGCTCCCACTTCCAGGTCATCAACTCTCTTCCCCACCCAGATGCCTCTCCCAGTCTTTCTGGCCAGAAGGAGTAACTCTTTCTCATCCTCTCATTCAATGCTGCCTTGGTCTCTGACATTATTTCTTTTTTCTCCTTAAATAGCCACACAGAAATTCTCTCCATTCATATCTTCATCATGTTCCAGAGGGAATGAACTAAACAAACCTTTTCATTTCCCACTCCCTGCTCTCCTGTTCTCCTCCACTGCCCCTCTCTCTTCCTGAGCAAACCACCCCACCAAAGCCAGCAGCTGGCCAAGCTCTGCTGGCTCTTCACCTCAGATAGCTTCACCCTAAGATGGGCATCTAAAACAGCACTGCACTACCCCTGTACTAACGAGGGAACTCAAACACTTGCCTTCCCTTGTGGGGATGTGTCTGCTTTTGAACATATCTGCCCTTCCACATCAGCTCCACTAAAAGCTCCTTTGCTGCAGAGAACAAAGCACTATGCTTAAGGGTTTCTGGACTGACTCCTACCCTCTTCATCTCCCTCCACAGAGATCCCCATAGGACGTCCTTGTCCGCTGCACTTGCTCAGATCTGTCAAACCAGAGCTGCCCTTCAACAAGCTTTACTCATTCCACCAGCCCGACAACTTGCCTGCAAAACAAGTCACAACTTTCTGGTACCAGGATAAATTAGGGCTGAGTCCTCCCCTGCTCCTTGGTACATGGTGTGAGAGAGGAATGCGCATACTGGAAGAGGACTGCCCAAATGCTGCTCTCCTGCTACAAGCCCATTAAGCATCTACTGAGACTTGAAGAAAAAAGAAAATTCTCTTTGGTGCACACAACTTTCACCCTAGAAAAGGCAACCAAGCAACCATAACTCCATGGAGGAATTTACAGGGCACAAACACTCACAATGGCAGCCGAGGCATCCAGGCTAGGCTCAGGCCATCAACCCCACCAGGCAATACCACTCCTGGTGTTTCACGAGTCAAACCACCTCCTGCTTCTGACACAAGGAAAGAGTCTCGCTCCCAGCACACATTACCTATTTCCTCACGGTCCCCCAATGTGAAAGTCAAAATACCTTTCTGTGCTTCCTGAAGAGCAGGAAAATCGCATTCAAACTGGTATACATGTCTTCTTATCAAGCAAAGAGCTCTCTCCCATTCTGCAGCAGAACAGTCCGGAGACAGGAAAGCACCACAAGAGAATAAACTTCACTGCAAACTCAATAGGGAAAGGGAGAAGAGACTTCTGGCAGTGCACACCGCAGAGGTGTCTCCTTCCTGCTCTGCTCTCTGTTCCTATGATCAAAGGAGACCCAGCCTTCCATCTTAAAGAAGGGCTGGATTTTATTTGGAGTATGAGGAAGTGGCTGGGTATGTTTTGTGGGAGGGAAGGTTAGACACATCACTTCTAAGTTTCTTCTGCACCCAGGCACAACCAGACATTACGTGCTGTTTCAGGTCACAGAAGGAAGCTTGTAGCCTGCACTATTCTTCCTTTCTTACTGCACCACTTGTAACTGGGAAAGCAGCATCACAGCCCACTGCTGATTTGGATGGGGACATCAGAGTGCTCTGCTTTGATGGCTATCTATCACCCTCGCACTGCAAGACCCGGGCTTTTCTTCCTCTTCCCAGAGCTGTGAACTCAGCAGACAGAGTGCCAAATAAATAAAAGGTAAGCCTGATCCCATGATGCCAAGGCAGGAGTTCTCTCACTTCCTTGGAGTCGGCAGACAGCTCTCCCAGCACGCTGTTTTCAGCTGTGTACACAAATAAAACGAGCAGAGACCAAGACCAAGATGCATTGTAGAAAGAGGTTCTACAAAACTGCTACCTGCTCCAAGGCAAACAAACAGCTTCTGATTCCTTGCTGGCCACAGAGCAGGTTAGGCATGAGCACAGCTTGGACCCTGAAACCGAGTGGCTCATAGCAGGAATGTTTCCTGAGGCTCTGCAACACAAATCTGTGCTTTGAAGGAGACTCTGAAATAACCTTATTTTGACTACGACAATCCCCCGAACTACAGATTTCTTCTTCATTAGCCTTACATGTCTCCTTCCTGAATCCTCCAAAGTACAAGTGCAATGTATTCCAGACAAGACTCAAGCACACAGGCTTCTACGGACATAGAAGTGGCACAGCTTGTTTGCCAAATTGCAATATTAAAAAAAATAAACCACACACATATGCGCGCTTCCTTGGCCACGCGTACAATGCTCTTCCAAGCCAAGTCTCAAAATCCACAACCACACTGTTTGAGTGCCGGACAAACTCAAGTCTACCACAGAAGTTCCAGTTTACCCAAACTGTTGCTAATTTTAAGCACAGCTTATCATATTATCATGTTCTGCTGAGGCCTTTCTAACACATCTAGCTTGGCAACATCAAAATTGAGAGTGAAAGAGACTCTGCACAGCTGGGAATAGAAACTTTGCCTTCTTGCGAGTAACGTTGTGTTCAGCAGCAAGGCTGTTATACCAAAGGGGAACCATTCAATCTCTAGCAGTTTACCTCTAGTCTTTCAGGTGTCCTACCCATTATTTCTTAATTTCACTCCCCCAGAAAATGCCTCAGAAGAACATGTTCCTTTTCTATTGCTTCTCACCACTCTGACACAAGGTGACAACAGAGTTTATTGTGCTTTGCTCTGACAGGAGCAAGGAAGCTGCTCCCATCTGTCAGGCTTCCTCCTCCTTGATAACCATGGCTCTTCCCCCTCTGCAGGCAACTTTACCATGCTCTGCCCACCTCTGCAGCAACACTCGCCGTCAGCTTCGTGCCAAATCTCTTTTTGCGGGGCTGTAGGGTATGAGACTCATCCTGTTTCTTCCATAGTCTTTGCTCCCTTTGGACCAACTTTCAAGGGGCACTTTAGTCCTTGCTACCGTCTTCTCTGATTCCTTAAGATCCCACTGACATATGTTATCTGGCACAGCAGCTTGAAGTAGCTAGAACGGAAGATGTTATTCACCCTCAAAGATGAGTTGCACACGCACACCGCTGTATCCAAGGTGAAAGCCTTACCTCTTCCGAATTCTCTGCCCCGCCATCCTTCCCACTACTGCTGCTGCCAGGCTTTGTGGTGCTTTTGGTAGACTTCGGAGACTCCTGAAACGATGAAAATGTTCAGAGAAAATTTCACCTTGTGCAGAATTTCAGCACCTCTTTGCAGAGTTCAGCTGTGCACCCGCACAGACCCACCCCACTTCCACCCCTGCAGCAAGCCCTGCTCTGGGCGGTAACTCCCAGCCCTTTTACCCTGAGAAGGGCACCCGAAACGACTGCCCTGGCAGCGGGGGGTACGGGCCCAGGCGGGGGCGGTGCTGGTGCGTCCCGTCCCGGTCACCGCAGGCTGAGCCCAGCCAGGCACCTCCGGGTGACAGGGCCTCGCGCCCACCCAGCCCTTCCCCGGGGCACGGCCCCGCCGCTGCACGCAGGAGCTACAAGGCGCAGGGCGCCCGCAGCCCCGGCGGGCATGGGGCACGGCCCGGCCCGCCCGCACCGGGCGGCGGCAGTGGCGGATCCGGGCCCCCACCCCGCCCGCGGACAGCGCCGGGCAGAGCGGGCAGCGGGGCACCGGCCCCTCCCTGGGACACGGGTGGGGCCGTACCGTACCTCCCCCACGGGGGGCATGGTGGGGTAGGGGTGGCCGTGCCCCGCAGCCCCCGCCACCTCCTGCCGCCTCCCCCGCCGGGCTCGCGCGGGGGCACCGGCACCGGTGGCGGCCGCCCCCCGCCCGGCGCGCGCGCCCGCCGCCCTCCTGCACCACCCGCCCCGCCCGCCCCGGGCGCGCGCCCGCGCCCCCGCCCCCTGCCGGCCGCAGCCCCGCGCGCGTCCCCGCCCGAGGGCCGCGCCGAGGGAAGGCCGCGGCGGGGAGGGCGGCGGGAGCGGGCGGCCGGTCACCGGGCCGCGCCCGGGCCGCGCGGAGGCACCCCGGCGCCGCCGCCCGCCGCACCTTCTCCTTCTTCAGCTTGTAGGGCATGGTGAGCGCCGGGCCAGAGCCGCTCCGCGCCCGCCGCCGCCGCCGCCTGCGCCCGGGCCCGGCCGCAGCGCCCTGCTCCCATTGGGCCAGCCGCGCCGGCCTGCCTAGCAACAGCCTCCACTGCCGCCGCGCGGCGCTGACGCAGGGGAGCAAATTTTTCTCATTGGCGAAACCGCGCACGGGCGTGGGGCACGCCCCCGAGGGGCGGCGAGGGGCGGGGCGGGGCTGCGGGCGAGCGGCTCTTCCGGGGCAGCGCCGCCAGCACCGGCGGTCACCGGCGTGGCCCCAGCTCGGTGCGGGCGGGTCGGTAGACGCCGCTACCGGGGGTCTTCCACAGGGAAGCGGCTCTAGGGACGGGCGGGCAGGGGCAGATCTCCACGGGAGCCCCGACGCTGGCAGGCGCCCGGCCACGGGCGGAGGCGGCGAGCAGCTGCCCGGGGCTCCCGGGTCCCTGCTGTGTGCACGCGCCTCCCGGCGTGCGGGAGCAGAAGCGGCGGGGGGGGGGGGTCCTTCTCCTTCTGCTTCGTCCTGCGCGGGTCTGCCCTGCTTCGCTGGGGGAGGAAGAGCCCCAACAGCCTGAGCTGGCCCCAGGGGCTGCGTCCCACCGTTGTGGGCAGGTGCTTGTTGGCTCTCCGAGGTGCGGCCATGGGGAGGCTGTTGGTGGGAATAGTGGGGTCAGCGCAAGCTGGTGGGTGGGTGGATGGATGGATCCAAGGGTGGGTGGAAATGTGTGCGTGGAAGCACCGCAAGGCCCAGTACAGCCAAAGCGATGCCCCTGCTGATAACGTTCCTGGGACATGGGTCCCAGGACACTTCCTTGCTCACATGGGGCAACTCGGACAACTCATTGGCAGGTGGCCCCGCATCCTTGCAGTAGGAGGACAGCCTGCAGATGTTGCCTTCAAGCTAGTGTTCAACTTGGGGAAAAGCAACTGCAGGCAGCAAGCTGCCTGTAAGTTCATGGACCTGAACTGAGCAGGGCCTGCTGGCAAAGGGCCACCCTGTTAGGGCTTGTGATGCCCAGAGGGTCCAAAGTCAGTGCAAAAGCTTATTGTCAGCGTGCTTAAGATGGTGGCTGCTGGCCTGTTGCAAGAGGTGCAAGAGCTCCTGTTCACTTTAGGCAAGCCACTGGTAAAGATCACTCTGACTTCAAGCAGGGGAAGCTTTTGCATATGGCCTGCGTTGTGGTGTGCACTGTGGGCTTGGTACTGGGGAAACCTGTACTGGGTCCTCAGCCCTACACAGCCGCTCTGCACAGGGCGCACGCTCAGACAGGATGTGCTGATACCAGATGGTTTACTAAAAGTAGGCTTCAGAATAGGCTCTAAAAGGCATACTCTGTGTAACCTTTAGACAGAATCAACTTTCCTGTCAGTAATTTTTCTTTCAGCTAAAATAACAGTAAGTTCTGAAGCTAACTACGTGTTTTGTAGACAGGGTCTGCTTCTGGGACTGATAACAGTGTTACAGTTGTCAATGATTCTTGCTTGCGCTTAGTCTTAAGAGAATCCAATGTCTCTGTTAAATTCCTCACTAATTACAAAGAAGGGCCAGAGATAACAAGACTGTGAACAACATCTTTGTAGTGTCTAAATTGACTTGATTCACAAGCCCTGACGCCAGGAGGAGAGATATATCCTGTAAGAACCAGAACAGGATCTTCTCCTCGGGGTCACCTGCATGTGTCAACAGAAAGGCCTCGACCATGCTTGCGCAGAAGCGGGGTCATACAGCGGACAGCATCACTATGGGGGGATTACGACCACTAGAGACCCCCAGAGACCACCCAAGACCCCTTCCCCAATTTAGTAGTGGGGAACGAAGGGGGCCACTGGGGTGTGTCAGAGGTGCTTCAGCAGGAGCACAATCTTTTCAAAGTCATCAGGTGAACAAACCCCCATGGCACATGGGGGAAAAATTCTCTGAGACTATTATAAAAGATCAGTCCAACAGCTTATTGTCAGTATGCTTATCATCACCATTGTTGGCTTGACAACCATCGGCACTCAAGAGGTTCCCCAGGAGCACAGTGAGGCCCTGGTTGCTGTTGTCCCTCTCCTGTGTCATGCACGAGTGAGCCTGGCCAGAGCACCGGCACAACCATCTGGGTGCTTGTGAGCAGGGCAGTGTGCCAGTGTGAGGAAGTAAAAGCCACTTGCTTGATGAGTTTGTGGCTATTGCCGTTCCCTCTCATAAGTTGTCATACTGAGTTCTGGGTTGGCTTTCTTTGCAGTTCCTCTGGAGACTGGTCCTGGAGGAGCTCAGCTTCACCAAGCTGCTGTTTGGCCCCTGAATTCCTCCCAGTGCCAAGCAGCTGGTGTTGGGTCTAATTTTCCTGAACCTGCCAGCAGAGGACTTGCACCCCACTGCCTCAGCAGCTGCTTTTTCCAGCAGGAGCCCTGCACTCCCAGTGCAAGCACACGAGCAGTGAGACCCACCTCATGCAAATCTCAGTTTCCAGCCTGGTCTTGGTTGTGAAGGATGTGCTTGCCCAGAGCAGGGAGTGTTGCAAAGAGCAAAACTGTAGTTTTCCAAGCTTGCCAAAGAGCTCTGGAAGAAGTTTCACCAGAAAGCCCTTTGCCTCCACCTGCCCGGCCTTTCAGCCCAGGATACCTCAGGGTCCAGCCCCTGCAGCAAACCCCAAGGAGCTAGCTCTGCATCCCCTGGGAAGGGGCTGCTGGCAGCACTCCCCCCACACCCAGAGCTGGGGACCCACTCCCAGCTGTCATCTCCACAGCACCAGGTGCATGACAAGGTGGGGGACTGTGATGGCTCCAGGCCGTGGGGTCCTCAGCTTAGGGCAGGCTTCGAGAGGACTTGTGTGTCATACCCCCTTGAGCGAGAGTGCTCAACTGTTGTCCCCTCTCGCTGCCTGGGCAGCACAAGTTGAGGAACTCAGCTCTTCTGCTGCTGCTGCTCCAAGGGCTCTTCTAGGCCCGCTCAGGTATTTGACCTTGCAGCTGGGAGGCTGGGTCTCTGCCATGGCTATTAGTGGTTCAGGGGGGCTCGGAGGAGCTTTCTCAGAAGTGACTGGCCAGCTACTGCTGCAAAGCAGACCTTGTCTGCTCCTGCCCACTGTGCCCTGCAGCCACCCCAGCTGCCCTCCTTGTCACCCTACCTCGGTGGGTCATTGCCGGGTGGGTGGCTGCTGCCAAGCATTTGCCGGGGCCAAACTCTGAGCAGGAGTGGAGAGAACAGACAGAGGAGGGTGATGGGTGATGGGGGCTTGAAGGTGCACAGAGATCTGGGGGCGCCTCGTTCCAGCCAGGGTCCCCCCAGCCTTGCTTGACCCCCCCAAGCTGTGCTGCCCACAGGCATGGCGGAGGTGCCCCCGCGAGACTGTCCTGGTGCTGGGCGTGATGGGGTCCAGCTGGGGCCGCTGCTGGCTCACAGTGCCTACTGGGAGGTGTATGAGGCTGCAGCCCCCCTACTGTGGCACAAGGTGCCCATCAAGGTCATCTCCAAAAGGAAGATGCTGGAGGAAGACCTCAGGAAGTTCCTGCCCCATCAGGTGCAGGCAGGGTGAGCAGGGGGCAGTGGGGTGAAGGGGCGGAGGCTGAGCATCATGAAATGCTGCAGGGCAAGGGGGGGCATTGGAGGGTCTCTGGGGCATCAGGGGCTAGAGGGGGCAAGGGGAGCACCCTTTGGGGAGCTTCATGGGCAGCAGTGCTACTGGGAGGCTCAGTGGGGCAGGGGCATTGGAGGGGTGAAGGGGCAGGGAGTGGTTGGGGAGTCCGTGGGGTAGGGGGGCAATGGGCAGGGATTCAGACAGGCAGGGAGCTATTGGCGGTGGGAGCTCCAGCAGGATGGCAGCCATGGTGGGCACTTTGTGGAGAGCTGCCACGGGTTAGGGGATCATTGGTGGGCAAAAGGGGTGGGGTGCAGGGGGTGCAAGGCAAAGGGGGACCAGAGGGGGGCAGGCCTGTCCCACGTCAAGGCCCTGCTGCCCACGCGTCTTGAAGGGCAACCTTGTGGCGCAACCACAAGCATCTCATCATGCTGTAAAGCATGGAGAGGAGGACAGGCTTCTACCTCCTCATAGAGCTGGACCCTCATCTACCCACAGCTCTTTCCTTGGCCCCTGACCTCCCCCTCCCCACAGCTGTCATCTGCCCCTGCCTGCCCCCAGCATGTGCTGCCTCTCCCCTGCAGGGACTTGAAGCTGTAAAACCTTCTCCTGGACAGCAAGGAGAACATGAAGGTGTCCATTTCCTGCTTCTCCAGGATGCCAGTGGGGAGTCCCTGGGAGCCTCCCCACAAGCAGGGCTGCCTGCCAAGGCGATGCTGAGCCCCAGACCTTCTGCGGGTCCTATGCTCATGCTGGTCCCGAGCTCCTGCAGGCATAGCCTTATGGCCCCTTCCTGGCAGACACCTGGCAGGTCATCCTCTATGCCCTGCTCCTGGGCTGCACGCCCTTCAGTGCCACCAACCTGCAGTGCCTCCTGCACCATACACAGTGGCCCCTGGTCTTCCCCTGAAGGCAGCCCCTGCAAGGTGGGGGGCTGGGGGCACCTGAGGGGCATTGGAGGGACATTAGGGGGCATTGAGGGCATTGGGGGCTGGGAGAGCAGAAGGTGGGGGTCAGAGGAATGGGAGACAGCTATGGGGCTTTGGGGGGCACCTAGGAAACATTAAGGGGGAGCTAGGGCCATGAGAGGGCATGGGGAGCTTTGAGGGCCATGAGGAGGGTGCGGGAGGGCAGCTAGGGGCAGCTGGGGGTCATCAGGGGAGAGCTGGAGGGCACTGTGGGGGCCGTGGGAGCAGTAGAGGAGCCAGGGGGCATTGAGGAGCATTGGGGGCAGCTGGGGCACCAGGGGCCAGGGATGTTGGGGTGGGAGTGTGCAGGGGTCTCCCAGATGAGGGGCCTTCCCCAGGCCCTGCCCTGAATCCCATGTCCTGCCAGGTGGGGATCTTGTGCCTGCTGTGCCCAGCCCACCAGTGCCTCTCAGCCACCGAGTTGCTGAGGGTGCGCTCTGACCCATCATACAGGTCATTAATAAAGAGGAGAAAGAGTAGTGGCCCATGGAGCAGGTTGCCCAGAGAAGCTGTGGATGCCCCATCATTGCAAGTGTTCAAAGTCAGTTTGGACAAGGCTTAGAGCAACCAGGTCGAGTGAAAGATGTCCCTGCCCATGGCAGAGAGGTTGGACTAGATGATCTTTAAGGTCCTTGCCAACCCAAACCACTCTATGATTCTATGATTCTGCACAGACTCTTGAATTCCTGGAGATGAAGTCACCAGATCTGCAGCATCTGGAGGAGGTTCATGGAAAACTGAGGTGAGCAAAAAGGGGTTTGAATGACATCCCTGCACATCATGACCGTCCATCACTGACCACTGTCACTGACATGCAAGATGATCAGCATGGAGAAAACTGTGGAGACATGCTTTTTGGACACCTTCAGACACACTGGTGAAGAATTGCCCAGGCAGGCAGGTGAGCAGAAATGCTTCCCAGATGCTTTACTTCTTAACTGACAAAGCTGTGATCTAAAAAGCACTACTCATTTCAACACGGGGCTTTCAGAAACTGGCTTAGCTACAGCCAAGGGTGGATCAGGGGAGTGGTGGAAGCACTCCAGCTTTGCTGGAGAGGCTTGGTTCAGCCCCTGCATAGCAGACTGGAGCACTAGCATGTGCTGAAACTCTGTCCAGCTCCGCTGGCTTCAGTCAGCTCTGTGTCTACTGTCACCTAGGAAAACTAGCAGGTAGCAGGCAGGGGGTTGTGCTGACTTGGGAACATCAGCAAGTGACACTTCTCAGAGTCGTTACAAGCATTGCATGACGGACCTTTCCAAAGTTGGCTCTACCCTTAGTAACCTGGATTTTCCTGCCTTCAGGAAGTCAGCATGGAAGGATGGGTCCATAGTCCCCTCCATCTGAATCTCCATAATTTCCTCTACATGGTCCAACTTGGGGACAGCTGGATAAGCAGAATGAAGAAGCCTATGGTGCTGTGCTTCAAAGGCAGCAGCTGGAGGAGTGCTCAACCCACCGGAGAACCCTGCGCTGCCCATCAAGCACAAACATGTGCCACCAACTTGAGCTATAGAATTTGTGCCATGATTGGTGGGTCTAGGGAAAGCTTGTAGCACCAGGTTTCCCTCTTTGTCCTGTCAGGGAGGAGCAGCTTGAGGAACAGAAAGCTGTGGGTAGCTGTCCTCCTAGCAGGCCTCTCTGCATTTCCAGAGGTAGTGCCACCTTCCTCAGCAGGGTGCAGTCTCCTGCTCTGCCCTGACTCACTTCTCCTTGGCTTTTGCCCCCTCTTTCGAGCACCTCCTCAAAGGAGGCGTCTCATCGCAACTTGTTCATAAATCCCCTGTAGTAAATTAAGGTGAAACGACACCAAATAACTGGTATGAAATTAAGAACAATTTATTAATACAGGGAAAGTTGCATGGTTGTAAGTGTCTTGGGTTTCTAAAGGCATTGAGAAAAGAGAGAAAAGGGAAAAGGAAAAGAGAAAGAGGATAGAGACTATGAGAGAGGAAAAGAGAGATCACCACCCTTGGATCCAGCGATGTAAGTTGTCTGTAGAGTTGGTAAGCTGCTTTCAGAGTTGCTCCTCCAGTAAATCGCTCGCAGGATCGGTCCTCAGGTGGCGGGTGGGAGCATGCACCAGCATCCCAAGCGAGAAGGTCTAAATACTTTAGGTCATTTGCATGCGAGATAGGAGAGGGTGGTAACATCTCCCCTCTCTGCTCGCTTCTCATGCTAACTGGGACGCCTGCGCTTTGTAGTCTTAGATTGTTCTCGAAATGAGTCGGTGGTCCCCCAAGGGGTGTCTGGTGGTCGTGATCCCCTAGTTGTGGTGTCCACTGTATAACCCCGCTTCTGCACAAGCGTGGTTGAGGCCTTGCAAAGTTGTTGCACATGTAGACTGGTCCCAAGGAAAAGATACCATCCCGCCTCCAAAGGACTTATCTCTTCCTCCAGCCAGAGTTGTAAATCACAACAATTAAGGCACAGCAGGGGTATTGTTCTGTTCCCAAGACCCTTATCTCTTGCCAGACTTGCAGGCCTCTGTAGCACACATACCCTCCTCCAGCCAGAGTTGTCAAACAAGTTGTTTAAGGCATACAAACTCTGTCCGTCACAGCGTCTCTGCCCTTTTCCGATTTCTCTGCTGATTTGAATATCCTTGACTCTCCAGAGACTTATCTCCCAGTGGTTTCCTAACCAGTACTTTCTCCTGGCCTTTCAGGGTTCCTTCAGTGTCTCCTGCTCTGGATTCTGTCCTTTGGGGAGACTCGGTTGAGCTCATCCACAGCCAAACATAGCTCTTATCCCTCCTCTTGATAATGTTACTTAGGATCTGTGCTCACTTGCTCTCCCTTCCTTTTCATCTATCTTCCTCATCTCCAGGCCAGGCAGGTGAGTTCAGGTACAGCTGCCTCTGGAGAATACAGGTTGGGGAGGAGATTGCCATTGGTGCAGTACAGCAGGCTGTGTCCTTGCCCCATGTCCTGTCTCCAGACCTCTTCCAGATTATTCCAGACATACAGAAACCCTACAGAATGTGTCCCTGCCCACAGGGATCGTTTCTGCTATTGCTCTACCATAATCTTTGTTCATGCCTTGAGCTAAGAAATCTCAAATTCTTTCCCAGCCTTTACTCTGACTGGATTTTCCTGTTCTTCCTGTACATCCTCTCTTTGTAGAACCACGAGGAGTTACTGGTGACCACAGATGGTAGACTTTCACCCTGGTTTGCCTATAACAGCAGCAGAAGTATGGTTTGTAGTGAACCCTTGCCTCAATAAACTCCCATCAAGTCCAGCAGAATTCAACCATGGGTTAATTTGGAATTCAGAATGGATGCTGTGCATTGATTTCTGTGAGTGGGCAAGTTTCTCATATCTTTCAATAGGTAAGAAGGGCAAGTACTGATCCCAAATGGGATAAACTCTTCATATTCTATAAATTATGTACTAGCAGCACAGAGGACATTACACTAAAAGAAAAAAAACCAAAAAGATGATATGGTGATTTCTGAATCTTAAAAATCTGATATGATGAGAGAGACCAAACAAGCACCTGTTTATACTCGTACATAGTTAAGAAAGAGAAGCCTTTAGAAATGCTGAGAATAGCTTAATGTTGCCACAGGAAAATACTTGCTTGTCTTCTTTCTAGCACAGAGAAAAAGCCAACCGGTATTAAGACACATGCCACAAAGACTGACTTTCAAGTAATATTCCTTAGTTGGCCTTCTCAGTAATAAACTTCACCCAGAGGCATCTCAGAGGATTTATGACACCTGAGTCCATCCCCCTTGTATCAAAGCCTGTTGGGCAGCTTGCAATTCCCTCTTCACAGGACTGCACTGTCACTCCCAAGGAGCCCCAAACAGCCTTTGCAGAGCTTGCTTTTGGAGTCACGACACTCATGACATGATGTCACCAGGCAAAGCTCCTAACACATGGCTAGCAACCCTCAATTGCAGCATTCAGTCTTCCCAATGAGACATACGAAACGAAATAAAATCAGAGGGACAAGAACACTCTCCTTTGCTGTTCAAAGCCTGCAAGAGAACAACCTGTCTTTTCAAAACCTGGCTGAAAATTTTAGCAATTATGATCTGCTCAAGAGAAAATCTCTTAAAAGGTCTCAAATTTTAGGAGAAGCTTCCAGAGACATGACAAAGCACATATCATCACATTACACAGTACTTTCTGCTAGCTATCCATAACTGCTGAGATATAGTTGAGGCTTGTATATTAACAATTGCTTCCTCCTTTTCAGTCTACTGTCTTGTCTTTGCTCCTGGGATTAATTCATTCCTGTATTTCTCTTGAACCTCCATGTTCCATCAGGTACAGGATCAGTAAGCAGCAAATCAGAAGAAATGGATGCAAGACGGCTGAGATCGCTTGCCCAAAGAGCCCTTTTCCAGCAATTGCTTTGCTTTTTCACTTTACAGGAACACAGAAGGCACCCCAGTAGATCAACCCAGCAGCAGCAGTGGGAGACAGAAGACATGAGCATGGCTGCTTTCTGCAGTGCCTTGCTGTCCTGCTCCTCAATGGTACAGACAGCACAGTCACCAGCTATTGCTGATACTGGAGTGGATGTTTTATTTGTTATTTGCCACCGCTTGTTTCCAGTGCAGAGTCCCCACACTGCTAGGGAAGCTCTGTAGCAAGTTAGCCTTGCCTGTGTGCGTCTGTAGAGATCAGCAGATGAGGACATGCTTTCCAAAGTGGTATCATACTCTCCCCAGAAGGCTACAGAGCAAATGGCAGGGGAGCAATCACATCTCAAACTTTAGTATGGCTGCCTTCTGCTTCAGAGAAAGTTTTGGAAGAGTAAATAGTGGAAAGTGATGAGCTCTGACTCTTCAGGGACTAAGGCTGATTGTATGTGTCACCTCAGTGCTTTATTCCTGTCCTCACTGTTGAGTCTAACAGTCAGGGCTGTTAGTTTTGCTGCTAGTTTTGCCTCGCTCTCCATCCTTGTAGCAGCTATGCCATCTCTCCACGCTCAGGTGTGTGCTGTAGCTTAGCCTCTAGCCCCAGGCAGGGTCTCACAGCCCCTCCAAGCCCATGCAGACCAGGTGTTGGTCTTTCATTCGCAACTGTCCTGTTCCCGTGTGTCCCACTGGCTCTTCACACAGCAGCAGTTTAATGATGCCAGGCTCCTCCCCCCATTGCCCCTTGCGAGCAGCCGCTCAGCAAGCCAGGTGTCCATTCCCGGTGCTGGGGTGCCAACATTTCCAGTCACCCGCAGGTTTCCACGACACCAGAGGGGACATCTCCCAGGCCCCCGCACTGGGACACACCAGCACAGCACCTCGCACCTCACCACAGGGCCCTGCGCGCTCTGACGTGCCCCTGCCTCGCCCTGCGCTCCACACCCGTTGTGCCCCGCTGCGCCCCTTCGCTCCCAAAGCCGGCAGGGCCACTGCTCGCCCCACCACTGCTCCCACCCTCGGGACAGGGAGGGGACCCGCGGCCTGAGGCCGCACACGGGCACGGCGCGCTACCGGCCCTCGCCCGCTCGTCGAGGCCCCGCCTCCGGCCGCCAGCAAAATGGCGTCCGGCGCTTTTGCCCGCAGTAAAGATGGCGCCGCGGTGCCTCGGAAATGCTGGCAAGTGGCGCCCCAGCCGCGAGCCCGCTCCGGAGGCGGGGATTGGCGGGGGCGGGGCGCGGCGCAGCGTGAGCGGCGGCAGTGCGCGGCGACGCTCCTGCTGTCTCCGCCGCCCCGGGCCGCCGCCGCCGCCGCCGCAGCCGCCCCGGCATGAGGAAGCGCAACGAGACGGTCACGGTGGAGCATGAGCGCGCCGCCGCCGCGGCCGCGCCCCTCGACAAGGGCTGCAGCCTGAGGCACAGCCTGCGCCTGCCCGCCGCCGCCGACACGGGCATGAAGCGACCGACTGGGCAGGTGGGCGCCGCCCGCGGTGGGGTCCCTGCGCCGGGCTTTGTTATCCCCCCGCGCCCCCCAGCCCCTGCCGAGCTCGCCGCCTCGCGCTGGAGAGACCCTCGGCCTCGGCCCACCCCCTCCCCCCCGCCACCCGCGGGGCCTGCGGCCGTGGCACCGTGTCCCCCCTCCCCAGCGGGGACCACCGCGGGCACCTCCTCGGCCTGGTCGTGGGGAGGGTGGCGGGGGAGGCGGTGGCGGCGGGGCTGCGCTTTGCGAGGAGGGGGAAAGGGCCTTGCCCCGGCGCCGGCGCCGCAGCAGCCGGCGGCCGAAGAGACCCCGGGGGCGGGCAGGTACGTGGGAATTCGGGATGTTTCCCAACTCGGTTACACTCCCCTGGCCTTTGCGTGCCGGGCGAGCCGTCTGCTCGGATGCTTTCGAGCTCTCGGTACAAAGAAGTAATTAGAGAATGGGGTGGTAGCGGATCTTGCAGACCCAGATCTGGCCGGCAAAGGCTGGAAGGGTTTGATTTTCATATTTGGGCGTTGCTTCCTCCAGCCCCCTTCGGTATAGGCAGGCATTCACCCGAAAACATGGCTAGCACAAAATCTTCCCCGTCAGAGAGTGTATGTGGAGGAGCAGGGGCCTGCAGGCAGGATGTCTTTTTTTTTTTTGGAAGAAGCCGATGGCTGTCAAAGTGATCTCTTTCTGTAAATGCATCAGATTTAGGTGTTGGTTAGAGAAGCTGATGCGCGTGGCTCAGTTGGAAAGAGTTTAGCTGTGGCGATGTGCTAACCGTGTTAACATCTTAAATATTTTGTACATGTTTATGCTGGGAAAATGTGTTGTTCCTCTATAAAAAAAATAAATCTGTAACAACAGAAGGTGCTTATAGGCCGGAACCTTCTTCATGCAAGATTTCAGAGAGATGTAATACGCAATGAAGACCAACTCCCAGTTGCAGAGAGCTAGGGAGGAAGAGACGTGACCTTTTAGTTTCAGCTACACCAGTACAGTGCTTTTCTTTGGCTGTGTTTTGTAAGTGTGAAGAATATTTAATCAAAATAGCTGTGTGGTTTGGGTAGCTGAAGCCAAATTGCTGTGCTTCAGGAATACAGCAGCCTGTTAAAAAAAAAAAAAGTGCTTATTAGTGGATTTCTAGAAAATGAGCCAATGTGGCTGTTTCTCTGGTAAATTTTCTGAGAATTTTCCTGTTCTCATAGACAAAATTAACATTTGAAAATAACTTTTTCCTGTTCGTGACATGGATTTTTGTCATGTTCAAAGACAGAGGCTTTAAAATGTTATTTCTTCTATTGGGTAATAGCTATTCAATTTTATGCCCTGGAGGTGAACCCTTTGGGATGTTGGCAGTGCTCTCTTCGTGTTATGACAAGCTTTTGGTAGTTGAAAATGGCGCTGGGTTGATCTATTTCAATGACTGCGCAATAGATCAGATTCTGTCAGTGCTCTGCTTTTATAACATTTAAAAATTCAGCATATTTATTCAATTTGTCCAAGTTGATAACTTCTAAAACCAGTGGTAATCAAATGATGGCTTATTAACGTCTTCACCATTATGAACGGCATTCAAGTACTTTTTACTGATGTGGAAATGCTCCTTCAGTGATGGATGTTGAGCAAGCCCTAAGAGCACATAGCGTAGCCTGTTGGCTTGGTCTGACAGGCACTTTGTGGAAACCAGACATAGCACAGCTATTAGATACACGGTATTGTAAAGGCCAAGCTAACACCAGGGAAAACACATCCCATCTGTGGAAAGTTTTATTGTATTCATGTCTCCATTTGCGCATTTAAAAATGATCAGCAGGCAAATTTTCTTCACTTTTCTCCATGTTGAGCCTTCAAAGTCTGCTTCAGAAATCCCTGAAGTCCTACATGCGTTTTGGGCTGCCTGTTTTGTTTTTTTTTTATTTTTGGGTCAGGTACTGTGTTCCATACCGCAGTGTTTCTCAGACTCTTGACATTGTAGAAAAGCCGTATTGGTTTGGAACTCGCTTTCCCTTTACCACATCTCAAGAAGTTTTTTTTTTTTTCAAAAGAGAGTCCTGTAGATCATCCTGTGCAGTGTTGCCAAAATGGTGTGTGTTTGTAACTGTAAAGTGCAAAGTGGAAAAATCACTCACTTCTCTACTTCTGTTGTTTTTTCTTTTCTGCTGTCCTGGGTTGGGTTGTCTGCCTTTCTTATTGACTTTCAGTGGACCTCCTTTGACTTCCTCACCTTGTGAGCCTTGAGACAGTGGTTTGCAGGCAAGATGTCTGGGTCTGCCAATACCCTGCAGTTATGTTTTCTACAGGATAACAAATACACTGCTGAAGTGTGAATCTGAGTGTGCAGGAATGGGAGGTCGAGGCAGAAGAAGGTATGATGCCCAGAGAGAAGGTTGTTGTCCAGAACAACCACCCCAAGTCAGGTCAGACAGCTTTCTAGCTCTGTATCCCACCTCTGGCAGCAGACACCAATGGGTGTTTAAGGAAGAATATGAGGAGGGTACATATACAGTGGACCTCCCTTGGGGGTTGCCCTGACTGTGGCCAGTTATGCGGCCAACAAGTTGCTGTACAAGCGTCTAGATCCTCGTATTTTAATACGCAAAGTCATGTTGTTATTGTAGCATTCCTTACACCACTGGATATAAAATTAGTGTTTGATTGTGTTGTTTCAGTGTGTTACATCAGTTTTATTCCCCAGCTCGGAGAAGCTGTAAGGAGGTGAAAACTCTGCTGCAAGGTTGCTGGGATGGTGGAGGTGGCATGATACCTGGAACTGGGGATTTGTATCACAGCAGACTATTCTTAGAAGCATGCTCATTGATGAAGTAGTTAAAATCAGCACTTCTGGTGGCTGTGATTTCTGTGTTCAGGGGAAGTGGGGCTGTCTGCATTTCATACTGCTGTTATTTAGTCTCTCTGCAGACTTGGGACAACAGCACATATGTTTGGCTTCAGTATGTGGGTTTCCATCTTTTCTTTGTAAATGATAGAAACCACTGCTTAGAAAGGCAAACCGACCCCACAGTAGGGTGAAATGGCTGCGTAGTTCTGCAGCCGAGGGCTGATCATGTGGCCGATCCCGGGGGTCCGGATCACGGGGGGCTGCAGGGGCAGCGACGACGTCTGACTGCAGCAGTGACCAGGGCTGTAGAGCAGCAGCAGAGCTTGTGTGTGCGCTGCCCTAGCAGGACTCTTCTGTTCACGTCCAGTTCCTCAGCAAAGGCTAAATAGCACCATAACTGTAAATGTAGGCGATGTTTGTAGAATACAGTATTGACTTACCATTAGCAGCAGCTTATTCTTGCAGCGTATCTTTGAATTTTACTAGCACTGTATTTGTCGCTCTGTTTTGGTTCAGTCCTGTCATCATACTGTGCTCGTTCATCCAGGAGCTGAAACTCATTCTGAAGGGGTGGCTGTGCATTTGGACTACTCTGTTACAGAAAGTGTGTGTGTGCATATATGTATAATGGAGATGGATATCTGATAAATAAGATTTATGTGGTTTCGGCTAGCGCGTGCTGTAGTTGGTGTCGCTCTTCTTAAGTGGTTTACAAACAGAAAGGAACAAATATAAGTATTTGTGGTTTTCTTCCGTAGGTAGCAGTAGAATACAATATGGTGGTTATCTAAGAACTTTACCGGTAGCTACTTTAAAAGTCTGTGAATGATTTGTTTTTTAAAGCAACTGAGATGTTTTGCCTGAAACTGTTAAACGCAATAATGCAGTACTAAAGAATCAGCATGCAGTGCTTGGCTTTCCTGGTATGTGTGTTTTGTGTGGATGGCTGTTCCTCTCATATTTGTGTTATGATGCATTTTCCAGGTGTCAGTGTTTAAGTGCTAGATGGTTATTTAAGATAGCATTGTGTTTTGGGTAGTTGTTCTGACTCGTTTTTGTGGTCAGTGGCTCTGATGTTCTGAGGAAATGTGTTTCAGCAGCCTTAGATATAGAAAACCCTAATGTGGGAGCACAGAGAATAAAGAAAATCAAGGAGCTTAATACTGGCATTGATATCAAAGCAAATTCTCCTGTCTCATTTCTGCTGAACCCTGATCCTGGTGGCAAATGGTCACAGGTATATTACCCTTCGCTTCTGTGACCTAGTCTTTATCTGTAATCACAACCAGTGGTCAAACTCTAGACCTGAGGTATGAATTTTGCCACTCCCTGTTCTCCTACAAACACTTGTTTGCTGCAGATGTTAAAACTTGTTTCTGTCTGTCTCTGTGCTGTGAAGCAGTGAAGAGCTGCAAATCCCATGTGTGTAAGCTGTATAGCGACTGACCCCTGTTCCTGGCACACGTCCCTGCAAGGTGCGTTTTTGGCACCCTTCTACTGGCTGTCCAGCCCGTGTATCCCACAAACTGTATCTTTTTTTTGTCTGAATATATTACAATTTGGTGTAATTTCCATTGCACTGTAGTCACCCTTGTTCGCCTTCTTGTTCGTTGGGTGCAGCTTTCTCAGTTAGTGCTTTCTCTTGAAAGGCAGAAGGTTGATTTTTGCAGTACCCTTTCCTGGGTATTTTATTAAAATACAGTGAGGTGCTGAAGACAAGAGGCTGCAGCAGTCTGCTGGTATCTTTCCCTCTGATGCAGCTGAATTTTACTGGAACGGTGAGCGTGCTCAGGTGTGTCGAATGCGATGTGTGGTGACCCTTGGTGCCAGCCTGCCTCAGCATCTGAAGTGCTCCATGCATTCCTGTATCTCTTTGGATTTGAGCAGCGATATCTTTCCTCTGACAAAAAACTTGAAAACCTGGCCATCTCTATTATCTGTGTTCCCTGCTGCCCTTATATCTCTAGGCCTAGCCTCTTTTTTCTTGATGTTACTTGTCTAGAAGCATTTGCACGGTCTGGTTATTGTAGCAGAGATGACACATTTTTGAATTGTTCTTCTGCAAGTTTTCATCAACATCTTCCTTAAGAATTTTTTTTCCCCAAGTGAGTTGTGTGCTATTGTCTCTCTTAATTGCTGTCTTCAGGTTAAACCAGTTACTTGTTAGCGCTCTTCAAGGAGGAAAGGTGCTGCTTGTATAGAGATGTTTCGCCAGTCATGCAGCTTTTTCACCAATTCCACCTTCCTACTGGATAGCTGCTGCTATTCCTGTTGTTGTTGATAGTTGTTCTTGAGCAGAGTTCACAAAGGAGCTGTGAAATGGTTTCCAGTCACTTGCCTGTGCTTTCTTCCATAGTAAGTACAGGTTGAATCATAGTTCCTAATTTGTGTAAGATGTGTAAAAGCAGCTTGCTCTGTGTGGAATTTCTTTGTAGTGTGGGCTTTGGTTGGTTTTTTTAGTTGTTACAATTCTCTTGAAAAGGATGCAGAATAATATTTTGCTCAGATCTGTTAAAAATGGGGTTGTGTAATTACTTCCACATGTGTCTGACTATCTTTTTTTGATGAATGGGAACTTAGTGGCTGTATCTAAATCCTGGTTTGTGTCGTGCATTGTCAGCCATTTTGGCAGCTTATGGCTAAGTGTGTGCCTCTGAATTGCTCCCAACTTACCTGGTTTGGGGCATTAGGTGTTCAGTCTCTGCATCATCTTCCCAGTTTGTTCAGCGCTTGCAGCCATTATAATTCTCTTTCCTTGTGCTCATCTTCTCCCCCCGTATTTCTCAAAGATGTATAATTCATTCAGCAAAAATGCAAGACTCCCTGCAACGTGGGGAGTTATTAGTTTTATTAGTGTGGAGTTTTTTATTTAGGGAATTTTTTTTTTAACGACTTACTGATTTATGAGGCCATCATGTTGATGAGAAGCTGACAGTTGTGTGCCTCAGTGTGTTACTGTTAAAGCCTATCTTCTTTCACCATGTTCATCACGGGTTTTTTGTGTTAAACAGGCATGGCTTCCTCTCTCAAGCATCTTTGGATTCCTAGCATCCTCCTGCAGGCCTGTCTACATGATTTAAAATTTCTTTCCTTGGATCCAGCTTTCCCATAAGTCTCCAGATTTTCTGTAATAGAGCACAGCATTTTTCTGCTGCATCTGCTCTGTGTTATGTCATCTTACAGTCTCGTAGTCTCTGAGCAGTGTTCTCAAGTCCCCATATTTCTCATGGAGAACTCTGCTCGAGCAGGCTTACTTCAGACTGAAGACACTTTGTCCTCTAGTTATGATTGAGTTTTGTGTTGGTCTCCTTGAACTCCTTTTTCATTGTGGTGCCATATTTCTGACATCCTGCGTGCCACTGGGTTCAGTTGCTCTGCTTTGATGGCTTATGCCTGAATTAATAGTTACTGCGGTGTTGCTAATTGCTGCTACTTTGTAATTCCTATAAAGTCCTTTTCTACTTAGGAGCTGTATGAATTGCAGACCTCTGCTACTGGCAGTATACCTAAACTTCCCAACATACGGGTGGTTCTGGGTAACTCCTGGGACCAAGAGGAATTTCTAGTCACCTCTGGAGTGAAGATGTCTCTGCAGTGAAGATGTCTCTGGAGACCAGGGTCTTCTCAGTATTGTCACAATCTTTTCTGTCCTTTCTTCTCAACTGGCCACTGCTGGTTCCTTTGGGCATACTAGTGAGTATAATCATGGGCTGCGTTGTCAGCCAGTGTGATGCTGTGATATAGGATGACCAGCTAAACTGAGCTTCTGACAGTCCTAGGTTCCTATATGTGCTTTTCCCTCCAGATATCCTTTTTAGCTCCGGTATCCCCATTTCTATTTTCAGCCTGTTTTCACTTACGCAGAGGATCAGTGGTCTACTTATGGCAAGCTAGTTTTTGAGGATGACTTGCTTTCATGCTATAAATGGCAGGTAGTTGCTGAGCCGGGAATCTAGGTCTCTGCAAATGCAGTCACAGGTCATCACAGTGAGTCTGTAGGTTTTCTCCAGGATGTAATATATATGTGTTTCTTCTTGGTGAAAACAACATTGTGGTGTTTTTTTTAAAACTAATGATGGTGGCATCATTTCCTCTCCAGAACCTGCTGCTGCGGTATGTGCAAGAGGCCTGGTATACCCAAGCAGGACTTCTGCTGTAGATGAAGAGTCCTGCCTGCTGAGTCCAGTTTTCTTTGAAAGACACCATGATGTCTTCTTAGGAGATTACAGCTAAGTTACTTTATCCTTCCAGGCATGAAGGGCAGGTCAGATTATTTTGGTAATCATGCCAGGATGTGAAATGAGTAAGTAGGCTTCTACAGCAATTCCCCTACAAAACCCTGGGTTTTGGAAACTCAGTGGGTAGCTGCACTGTAAGTGTCATGTTGTTGGTGTTACAATAGTGGACAGCTTCTGACATCAAGTGTGAGTGATTATTCACTAAGGCTGTAATGTGAGAGCACTATGTTCACTAAGGCCTGCATGGATGAGCAAGGAGCTCCTGGATAAACTCAGGCACAAGAAGGAAGCCTACAGAGGGTGGAAGCAAGGGCAGGTAGCCTGGGAGGGCTACAGGGAAATTGTCTGAGCAGCCAGGGACCAGGTTAGGAAAGCTAAAGCCCTGATGGAATTAAATCTGGCCAGGGATGTCAAGGACAACAAGAAATGCTTCTATAGGTACGTCAGTGATAAAAGGAAGACTAGGGAAAATGTGGGCCCTCTCTGGAAGGAAACAGGAGACCTGGTTACCCAGGATATGGAGAAGGCTGAGGTACTCAATGACTTCTTTGCCTCAGTCTTCACCGACAAGTGCTCTAGCCTCACCACCCAGGTCGCAGAAGGCAGAGGCAGGGACTGGAAGGATGAAGAACCGCCCACTGTAGGAGAAGATCAGGTTCGAGACCATCTAAGGAACCTGAAGGTGCACTAGTCCATGGGACCTGATGCAGTGCATCCACGGGTCCTGAGGGAACTGGCGGATGAAGTCGCTAAGCCTCTATCCATCGTTTTTGAGAAGTCGTGGCAGTCTGGTGAAGTTCCCACTGACTGGAAAACGGGAAATCATAACCACCATCTTCAAGAAGGGAAAAAAGGAAGACCCGGGGAACTACAGGCCAGTCAGTCTCACCTCTGTGCCTGGCATGATCATGGAGCAAATCCTCCTGGAAACTATACTGAGGCACACGGAAATCAAGGAGGTGACTGGTGACAGCCAACATGGCTTCACTAAGGGCAAATCATGCCTGTCAAATTTGGTGGCCTTCTACGACAGGGTTACAGCGCTGGTGGATAGGGGAAGAGCAACTGATGTCATCTGCTTGGACTTGTGCAAAGCATTTGACACTGTCCCGCATGATATCCTTGTCTCTAAATTGGAGAGACATCGACTTGACAGATGGACCACTTGGTGGATAAAGAATTAGCTAGATGGACGCACTCAAAGAGTTGCAGTCAACAGCTCAATGTCCAAGTGGAGACCAGTGACGAGTGGTGTTCCTCAGGGGTCGGTATTGGGACAGGTCCTGCTTAACATCTTTGTCGGTGACATGGATAGTGGGATTGAGTGCACCCTCAGCAAGTTTGCTGACAACACCAAGCTGTGCGGTGTGGTCGACACGCTGGAGGGAAGGGATGCCATCCAGAGGGACCTGGACAGGCTTGAGAGCTGGGCCTGTGTGAACTGCATGAAGTTCAACAAGGCCAAGTGCAAGGTCCTGCACATGGGTCAGGGCAATCCCAAGCACAAATATAGGCTGGGCGGAGATTGGATTGAGAGCAGCCCTGAGGAGAAGGACTTGGGGGTGATGGTTGATGAGAAGCTCAACATGAGCCGGCAATGTGTGCTTGCAGCCCAGAAGGCCAATCGTATCCTGGGCTGCATCAAAAGCAGCGTGGCCAGCAGGGGAGGGAGGTGATTCTGCCCCTCTACTCTGCTCTCGTGAGACCCCACCTGGAGTACTGCGTCCACCTCTGGGGCCCCGAATATAAGAAGGACATGGAGCTGTTGGAGCGAGTCTAGAGGAGGACCACGAAGATGATCAGGGGGCTGGAGCACCTCTCGTATGAAGACAGGCTGAGAGAGTTGGGGCTGTTCAGCCTGGAAAAGAGAAGGCTCCGGGAAGACCTTATAGCAGCCTTCTAGTACCTGAAGGGGCCTAAAGGAAAGTGGGAGAGGGGCTTTTTACAAGGGCAAGTAGTGACAGGACAAGGGGGAACGATTTTAAACTGAAAGAGGGTAGATTTAGATTAGATATTAGGAAGAAATTCTTTACTGTGTGGGTGGTGAGACCCTGGCACAGGTTGCCCAGAGAAGCTGTGGATGCCCCCTCCCTGGCAGTGTTTAAGGTCAGGTTGGATGAAGCTTTGGGCAACCTGGTCTAGTGGAAGGTGTCCCTGCCTGTGGCAGGGGTGTTGGAACTAGATGATCTTTAAGGTCCCTTCCAACCCAAACCATTCTATGATTCTAATGTAGCTGTGACTGAATCAGTACTACAAGAAGATTAAAAGAAAGTACTTATGGTGTATTAAAAAGGTAACAGGAGATGTTAAAGTCATTAACCTGAGGTGGAGTCTGTGCAATTTTAATTGTAAGAGTTAATTTGCAATTCAATGGAAGAAGATTTAGTGGCTAAATATATATACTAATGAAAATCCCTGTGGAAGGGAGGTCTCAGTGTAAAATGTGACAGGTTTGTCAAGATTACAGCCTGGTTGATTAAAGCATCAGTGGTAAAATTGTTTCTCCAAAGCACTTAACTTTTTACTGTAGTTTATTTTATTGAAAGGGCTTGCATTGCTAACGGAGAGCATGTTATCTGTGTGGAAAACTGGCTCATTGGAAAGAGGAACAACTGGGGAGTTATCTTGGGATTGATGCTTGGGCTCAAGGGTGTGTAATTTTGTTTATCAACCATTGCAAGGATAAGAGAATTACAGCTGGTAAAACTGGGAGGAGAGGGTTGATAAGGGCTGGTGAGTAGGGCAGCTTGTGAAATAGTGACAGGGTCACCAGAACACAGGTTAAATGTTGCTGGCTGCGAGGCAAGGCGGTGGGGGAGAGCGTAGAGGTTGTAACTGTGGGATGGGAACTGTGGTAAAAAGTGAAGTTGTTCTAGGTAGTCACCTCTGCGAGCTGTCCTGTCCTTTCACACAGGCGTGGCACAAGTGTCACCTATCCAGGAGTAACACTGGCATCTAGGCTTTGCACTTTTGCATTGCTGGCACGCCTCTTTCTTTGTCAAAGCAGTCAGTGTTGGTAAAACAGTGCAACACTGAGGTTCAGTAATCTGCTTCTTCCTTATTGAAGGCAATTTAAACTTGCAAGCAGAATCTCCTAATTTTAGACTCTGTTCAGTGTCTTGATCATTTAAAGTATGACTTCTGAACCGAGTTAACAAGAAGGATGTCTGTGTTTACTTCCCAAATCAAAGTGTGTGTTTAACTCAGGTTTATTTCAACGTTGTAACTGAGGAGTAGAGCAATAAAAAAGATTGTTAGACTAGAAAATTAACTTTTAAAACAAACACTTGAAAGTATTTGAGATGAGTCCCACAGCTGCCCTCTCCTTGTTCAAAACAATCTATCACACCACAGAAAGAGAGTTTTAGAAGATGAAAGAAGAGTATGAAAACCCCAGGCATCGAAGTTGTCTTCTGAATCTAGCAAATACCTGAAGCAAAACCTTCCAGTGGACGGCATATAGGATTGAGTAGTGTAAGTAGTTCAATCTTTGTGGAGTTTATTTTAAAAATAAAAAGAAAAATCCTCCCCCTGATAGACTGGCCAGTTTCATTTTTTTTTTTGATAACTTCTATGTCTGAATGGATGCTGAATGGCTTTAAGCACAGATAACAGAATATAGAATTCCTCTTTTAACATCTGTTAAGCCCAGAGCTTCTCTCTCATATCATGCTTGGGAAGAGATAACTGTTCTTCGGTTACCTCTCCCTTGTGTTTTAGCAGGGGTGACGTGTGAATAGCAAGAGCTGGTGTTCCTTCTCAGCCTCTGAAAAGAAGAACTGATGGGTAGGCCAAAATATGGGCCTTACCTTTAACTTATAGTATGCTGCTTGTACATCAGGCGTGTACAGGATGAATAAGGGTAGCTGAGATTTCAAATATTCTTTCCTGTAGTATCTGTGCTGCTGTTCTGAATGTGAACAATTATATTAAAATCAAATTTGTACCCACTTACAATGCTGGCTAATTCTTCTTGCAAAAGAGATTGGTGTTGAATAATAAGTGAAACAAGGTCACATGGAGCCTCGTCTCTCTTGTTACTAAAGGTGTGCAGAATAAAGGACTTTGTGTGGCATAACTGAAAAAAACCCTCTTGGAAGATTACTTTTCAGTGGGATATATGCAAGCTCAGAGCAGAGAACAGTAAATGCATTTACCCTGTCTAGAGGCTGATTTGCCTTCCCCTGGCAGTAAACCTTCCCCTGGGGTGACCTTTCTGAGACAAAGAAACCTACACAAATAAGGGTGATGTAACTGGAGCTTTGGAGGCTGGCCTTCCAGGTTGCAGCGTGCTTGTTTGTGGAGGAAAGTGTGTGCAAGGTGTTTAAGAATCAAGCAGATTTCTTAGACTTCCTTGTCAGCTCCAGGAAGGGAAGCTTGATTCTGTTTTCTCCCCTAAAGCAGTCCTGTCTCATTTTGGCAAAGTTTTGGTTGGTTTCAGGGCAGCTTTAGGAAGCAGGAGTAATGCTGACGATGTCAGTTTTATACTGCTGCATGTGAAAACTGTGAGTTGGACACAAACATTGGAAATACCCCGTTCTCTTGTCCTTGCAAATCCAGCAGAAACACCGTGAATAACCTTTTCTTTCAGTTTCTGATTGCTTTGTGCTGTCTCTAGTAAAGCATTCTTCTCCCCTTTTGATACCAGAGTAGGGACATTTTGCTTTAAACTTTGCGGTAGGCTGATGTACAGGCTGCAAAATGTTATGTTTCCGTGCAGTTAAGTAGAAACCCCAATACCTGCTTTTCACTTTCTTTGAGTATGTGTTTTCTGGCTTGGCTTTTGAGAGTTTTGTAGTATTAGCAAAGCCTCTGGTTTTAATTGTCATTAATTTTTCAAGACTTTGTCCTTTGGAGTTGTTTCCTCAACAAGTTGATAGCTAAAGCTGGAATCACTGAATAAAGCACTAATGAAAGCAGGAACAAATTAATCTTCCTGGCTGTATGCAAAATAACGCCCTGTTCAAGGTATGTCAGAGGCAGACAGCAGTTCTGTATCTTCATACATGTGTTTTTTGACTGCGGCTGTTGCTTTATGGCCATGCACTGTTGGCTAAGTCTCCCTTTTTAAACAGGTCACAATTATGGAGGGCACTGTGACTGCCAGCTAAATGTAACTGTGCTCAGCTGACAGTCAGCATATGTAATGTTTTGGCATGTTCTTGTTTGCTTGTGTGCCTCTAACAGGGAACTGTTGGTTCATTGTAATCAAAATGTATTACTAATGATGTGTTCTGCATCTAAAAGGTGGCAGTATCGCAGCTAACAGAAAAGCATTTTTTTTCTTGAGGCTTCCAAGGGGGAATGGCTTCTGATCTCTGCCAGCAAAAGCAGAGCTGTCTCAGTTGGGCAAATATAAGCCGACCATCTTCATGCATTTAAAAGGAAAAAGGTCTACAATACACAAATGAGACTTGCGCAGGTGATTTAAAAGAGAGCCAGAGCCACAGAGCCTGCCAGTAGTGGTAATTCTCAAGCTGTGTGGCTGGTGGCTGTCTCACAAAAACAGTGGTGTGAAAAGATTTCATGTTCACAAAGTTGTGCATCTTGGAAATATGGACTTGTTCATACACGTGTATCCATAGGAGCAAAGTCTGAATCTATGGATTCCTGTTATTGCTGCAAGGTTAACACATGCATGCAAGTCCGGAGGATTTACAGCACGTTAACAAGTTTTAAGTGGTGGTAGGGGAGCTGGCTTGGCCGTGCTGTATACTTCTTCAGCTGTGGTATGCATTTAACAGGCAAGTGGCTTTACGTTAAATGGCAGTTAGGAACTGTGGTGGAGTATTACAGGTCTAAATTGGTTCTGCTCTTGAACCTTTGCTTGTGCACCCTCATATTGCTCCTTGTGAAGGAGAGTGTGGTAGAGAGAAATGAGCTGTACCGCTTCAATAAAAATTCGATTCAGCTAGTCTCAAGCTCTGTTTTGCACTTCCAGTGCTATTTCTGTCATCTTCTGTTTATCTTCTGTTTTTTCCTCTTTCATTTGCAGACAGCTTATCGTTCCCCAGCTCGTGGACTAGTGAGAGGGCTGTGCCTTTAATATAAACCAGCTGTCAGCTGTGAAATGAGTGGAAAACTTAAGAATTCAGTAAACACTGTGAAGGGAGTGTACTTGCACCACAGCGGTATCTCAATGCCAAGCTCGACTAAAATGTAGTGTGGGTGACTTCAGATTTGATTAGTGTCAGCAGCATTGCTGGGGAGCTCTGGAGAAAGCGTATTCTTAAATTTAAACAAATGGTTCATACTGGAAAGGTTCTGGCGCAAACTAAATGGCTGTTGCAGAAGATGTGTTCAAGGCAAGTCAACAACCTTAAAACCCTAATTCCCAAGCCTGCTTTTCTGTCCCAAAAGTCAATTGTTCAATTGCCTAGGATGTAATTTGCTACATACTTAAAATAACAGAAGCATCTGCTCCTTTCTTCTTCAAACACAGCTTTCAGGTTAATCTTGTCACACACAATTCACACTAATGTTAGTAGCATTTTACCTAAGTATTGAGAAGTAACATAGCTGTTGCTTAGGCCATGCTGTCGGGATACGTTTTAAATAAATCAGTGCTGTATTGCCAAATGTTCACCTTGTTGTCTCCTGGTCTGTGACACGTATGTACGTTTCACGCAATTAGAATGTAAGTTACCAAGACTAATGTTCCAAGCTCTGGTCCTTCAAAGGAAGTGCCAATACACGCTTACAGTGGTTTGATTAGACAAGTGGTGGTGTTACTGCCTTTCAGGGGCAGCCAGCTTAGATGATGGTTGTGAAGAGGAGAGCCCAAGGCACGACTTTGGGAAGGAGGAGTGGTGCTCGAGGGGAAAAAGTTAAATGTAGCTCCCATGCCCTGTCCTGTGGGGTGTGTAAATCCTTGTGTGAGCCTTTCCCTGCCTTGCTTCATTTACTCTGCTTTTTGCAAACACGTTTCATTGCCAAAGGCGCATCCATTACCTGCAGGCTGCTCCATTATTTCTACTCATTAACATTGTACACTAACTTGCCTTTCCCTCACTTTATGGACTTCATTTTTTTTTTTTCCTGCTGCACGCTGAGTCGCTGCATGACCTTCCCTGGCATTTCATTGCTATGGACTGACTGATCAGCAGTGCTGCCTTCTTACCCTTACCCTGAGTGCTGATGCCACATTTCCCCCTCTTGCTGCACTGGGGTCTTGACTCTTGCAGGTCATACCCAAGATCTTTCCCTATTCCACAAGCTGAAATGTGGTTATTAAGGTCTCAATAGCTGGAGCTTGCTGGCCCCTTTTGAAAAACCCAATTCATTGAGACGCTGTCCTTTACTTTGCAGTTGTATCTCTTGGAGAGACAGACCTGAGTTCTTGTAAATGACTGGCTAGATGGCTTCCTTCTTGCTGTTTATTGGTTTAAGTTAATGTTTAATCACTTAATAATCAGAAGGAGGCACAGAAGCAGTCTAAGTGGGAGTCTGGGCTGAGAGGGGAGCTAGGTAATGAAGTGGTGGAGTGGGGGAATTTGAGGGCTTAAAGTTTCAGACTTAATCTGCATTCACATAGTTGCAACAACACTGCCTGAAGCTCTTAGCCCAGTCAAAAGGAGATGCTCTGTAGGCAACAGCTTGTTTTGGGGCTGAAATAGGTAAGGAATCCTCAGGGAATAGACAGTTTGCCATGAAGGGAGGGGATGAACATTGCTGAAGAGGAATGTGTCTAAGGTAGCAGTTGTACGGTCTCTGTAAGCTGATGTCGCTGCCAAAAGGAAAGGTCCTGGAGGCTTCTCCTTTAGACAGACTTTTCTGCTATAACTGCTAAACCATCTCTACAAACTGATCAATTTGAAAAGCTAATTTTGTATGTATTTTCATGTATCCGCTATGATACAGGTTCAGGTCTTTCCTATGATGAATTTTCTTTTGTGGCCACATCAACCTTTGCCAACTTCAGACTGCACAGGTATGGGAGTGAATGGGAAGTGGGATAAACTGCATAGTTTGCTTGTGTAGAGCTTCATAGAATCATAGAATGTTAGGGGTTGGAAGGGACCTCTGGAGATCGAGTCCAACCCCCCTGCCAGAGCAGGACCAATCTAGGGCAGGTTACACAGGAACGCATCCAGATGGGTCTTGAAAGTCTCCAGAGAAGGAGACTTCACAACCTCTCTGGGGAGCCTGTTCCAGTGCTCTGTAACCCTTACAGTAAAGAAGTTCTTCCTCATGTTGAGGTTGAACTTCCTGTGCTCTAGCTTGCATCCATTGCGCCTTGTCCTATCGCAGGGCACAAGTGAAAAGAGGTTGCCCCTTTCCTCTTGACACCCAGCCCTCATGTATTTTATACACATTAATCAGATCCCCTCTCAGTCTTCTCTTCTCCAGACTAAAAAGCCCCACGTCTCTCAACCTTTCCTCATAAGGCAGGTGTTCCAGTCCCTTAATTATCCTCGTAGCCCTCCGTTGGACTCTCTCCAGTAGATCTCTGTCCCTCTTGAACTGGGGAGCCCAGAACTGAATGTAATACTCCAGGTGAGGTCTCACCAGGGTAGAGTAGAGGGGGAGGAGGACCTCCCTCTATCTGCTGGACACGCTCTTCTTAAAGCACCCCAGGATACCATTGGCTTTCTTGGCCACAAGGGCACATTGCTGTCCCATGGATAACTTGTTGTCCACCAGGACTCCAAGGTCCTTCTCCACAGAGCTGCTCTCTAGCAGATTGCCTCCTAACCTGTACTGTTGCATTTTATTACTCCTTCCCAGGTGCAGGACTGTGCACTTATTCTTGTTGAACCTTATTAGATTCCTCTTTGCCCAGCTCTCCAGTCTGTCCAAATCACGCTGAATGGTCGCACAGTCTTCAGGTGTATCACCCAAACCTCCCAGCTTTGTATCATCAGCAAACTTGCTGAGAAGACACTCTGTCCCTTCATCAAGGTCATTGATGAAGATGTTGAACAGGACTGGACCCAGCACTGATCCTTGGGGGATTGTCCTTGGGCTTGTCAAATTAACTTAGGTAACTTCCCTGAAAGGTGATGTGGGGGGATTTGTTTTTAAAGATGGTAGAAATCCAGTAGGCCTAGCTGAAGGCAGCTTAGTAGGCATTTGATTGGTGTTACATGGGACATTGTTAACGGAAAATAAGGGATGGGATGCTGAAAGTACTGGTTAGCATATGGATGGGATGCTGATTAAGTTTGCTGACATGCAGCATTTCTCTGGAGCTGTGTATGCAGCTTTCACTGTCTTTCTGTGATACTGCTATGAACAGAGAAATAAGCTAGTGCTTATGGTAGCTTTCTGCTGTGCTTTAGAAATATGACATACTATTCAGCAAAAAGAAAAGGAAGAAAGCATTTTTTGCTATAATAGCAGCAAAGAAAAGAATAAATTTCAGTAGCTCACGGTGTTTTCCTATGGTTAGAACAGTTTGAATTTCCTGCTAAATGCTAACTCAGAAGGTTTTATGGGTGTCCTGATATCTCCTTGCCAATGCTAGTTTTTGAGCTTTTTGCCTCTGTTGGGACACCTTCACTTTCCATCACTCTTGGTGGTGTGTCTGTTTAAAAAATAAGTTGTCATATATTCTGAGGAACCTGAAAGTGGAGCTTGCATGTTTGAAAACATTCTCAAAAAACTCAGCTTGCCTTTCTTTTCTTTTCTTTTCTTTTTTTTTTTTAATAAAAACCTGTAGGCTTTAAATTAGTTGCCTTTCCACTGCCTTATTAAGCCCATTATTCCTGTTAATTTGTCTTTTAATTAAAAGAGAAATAGTAGAACGTCCCAACTGTTTCCTCCTGGGTACAGTCAAACTAAGTAGGCTGGTGGGAACTATGGAGTGAGGTAGCTTTTCCTGGGCTGGATCTCTGCCGATGAAGGCTTGAATGCCTTGCTCCATCCCAGCTTTTTAAGGCAATTATTTAAGAAGGTGCACTTAGTGTTTTATTTGCCTCCCTCTCCCACTTTCTCGTTGGTATAAATAGGACCATCTAGTAGCTTAGCTGGATTTTGAGATTTGGGTAACTTTTTCTATCTCTGCCTGCTTGGGTAATCTTTATTCAGCTTTTGAAGCACTCTGGTACCCTTCTCTCTTTCTAGGAAAAGTCCTGTTCAGTGGGAAGTCAGCTGGTCTGATTTATTGTGTGAACCTGGCGAACTTCAGTGTGTCTAGCCCAACTCTGCATCACCAGAAGGACGTTCGAGAAGTGTGGGCTGTTGCACTTTGCCAGGAGTTGGTGGGAGGTATTAAGCAGACAACTGTTTTAGATAGTGTGTCCTTTGTAGGATGAGGGAATGGACTGGGTGACTTCTCAGGATCTCTTATAACCTTTTTACTGTTCACATATCTATGACATGACTAAAATAGACCCTGATTTCAGATGCTTTTTTTAAGTCGAATGATGAACATTTTGGATGCGACAGTGATGAAAGCTGTAGGATCAGGTATGAATTTGCCTGTTGCATCTTCTGTAACTTTGATGGCATAGAATGGAAATTTACCTTGTATTAATTGACTGATACTTCATGGTAACAGACTTAACAGCTCTCACTGTTAATACTTGGTTTTATGTGCAGATGGATTTGTACTTGAATTATAGAGGCTGTCAAAGAACAAATTGATACCCAACCTTTTCTGTCTCGTCGCAATAGCTGAAAGATGAGGTTATCTTTTGCAGCATCAAAAAGTAAATCATGTCCTTCACAGACATGGCTTGTGTCAGTAACAATTTATTCTGCTGCTGGATGCTTGAAAAATCATTAAGTCCTTTACCTTGTAAAAATATGCTCTGTATGGCTCTTTGTAATATAGTATCTTCATTCTTTTGAAGAAGTGCTGAAGTGATGATACTATACTGCAGTTCAGTTTTTGAGAGAGAGACTAGAATATTTCTTCAGAAAGAGCAAAGGTTCAAGATTTTAAGGAACTTTTTGTAGGAGGTGGCAAAGGAATGTGGTAGATCTAATTGTCATCTTGTTTTTCAGATCTTTCCAAGAGCAAGGATTTTTAGGAATTGGTTGAAACGAAAAGTCTCTAAGGACGCAGATACCCATGCAGTTTATGTCCATGATTTTTTGGCGTTGTTTTATGAAACAAGCTTGGAAAAACGCCTTTACATTTGTGTCTTGTTTCCAGGACTGTGGTTTATGATTTTTTTAGATGATTGCTTAATCCTTAGACTAGCAAGATTAGTTTGGGGCCTTTGATTTTTCTTTTTGAGTTGTTTTGCAGTGAACTGATCATGTTAGAAAGGATCCTAATGCCAAAGGGAGGGATCAGTTGCTAAGATGCTAAGAGTTCTGTCAGGTACTGCTGTGTTCCCACTGGCTTTCGTGAATTCGGGGGAAGATCTGTTTTCAGGATTGGATGAATTTTCTATAATTCAGCCTCCCTGCTCTCTATACAGTGCCTCCAGTGAAGCAGAATTAAGGCTTGGCTGCAGACTTTTCATTGAGGAGAATTCTGCATAGCTGGGCCCGAAATAAAAGAATCGCGTGGTTGCCTATTTGCCTATGCAGCTTCGTTCGCTGCGCACAGAAGCCAGGCGGGGACAAAGCCTTTGACATTAGCATCTTTTCAGTTTGCATTTGGCTGCACACAAAGCACATTTTGCAGCAAACCAGAGGAGAAAAAGACCCATATTATCTTGTAGTGGAAAATTACTTTGTTGCATGTCACTGCACAAGCTGTCCAAAAGGTGCTGGTAGCATTTCAGAGTGGAGCTGAGACCCACCGCCTGCCTGTGAACAGGAGCTATGATTCAGGAGGTGAGGGACTCCCTCTGAATGTGCTTTCACACAGTTGGAAGGCTGATAGGTTTTTTTCCTCTTTCTTTTCTTGGCAGAGAACAAGTGAAATAAAACAAAAGACTGTGGCAGGGGGGTTGGAACTAGATGATCTTTAAGGTCCCTTCCAACCCAAACCATTCTATGATTTTATGGTTGTATGATTAATCAGCTTGGGTGGCTCAGATGGCCTGTTTGGAAGGATAGGAAAGACTGGGTAATCCTTTCACCCTTCAGGACCTGTAAAAAGGAAGGTGCCCTGTGCAACACCACTGTCCAGACTTCCTGTAGGAAGGGAAGATGAATGCTGGTAAAGATAGCACGCTCAGGAGAAACTGTCATGAGAGGACCCCCAGCTCCTCCTCACCGACCAGATACTCTTATTGTCTGCCCAAATGCAAAATATGCTTGTTCTGAATGAATATAGGACCTTCATTCAGGTGTAAATTACCAAGAAGATTTTCTGTTTCTGATGTCACACTCGCAGGAAATAACTTTCTTCTTTCAGATTTAGGTATGTCTAGAGAGAGAAGGTATTTTTCACATCCACTTTGGTAACCTGTGTGAAGCAAAAACTACTTCAGATTTTGCCTGTGTTTGGACAGAATCCAGAAGTTGGGCAAAAGCCTTTGGTGAATGAAGGGAGAAAATGTGATGTCAGTGGGGATTTTTTTTTTTTGGGGGGTGACTTGGGAGTGGGTATTTTGTGTTGGTGTGGGGTTTTTTGTTGTTGTTTTGGTTTTTTTACACTATTTTTATTTTTCCCAGATATCTGTTTACGCTATTCTTCAATGTCTTCAGTTTGCAGCTGCTCATTCTCTAACTCACTTGTATTTTCCAACTAAGACTGAATTCCCTGGTGAAAAGCAGGTGAAAAGTATGTTGCTGCTTCTTTTGCCTGAGCACACCAAAATCTCCCTGTGCAGGGCATTTATTTCCTGAAATAGCTTTTCTGCAGAGCAAGAGCAGTTTAATTTAGCTAAATTTCTCACTAAAGACTTACCTGATAATTTGACATGCTGAAGTACAGACATTGTAATCCTGGATTTGTCAGAAGAGAAGCTGCTTGTGATGGATAGGGGCTTTGCCCTGGTTGCATTTTAAGTGGACATCTCCCTGAGATGAGGTGTAAATGTCACGTTACCAATTAGTATTTGGCGTGGGGTACCAGAGCAAAGGAAGAGATGTCTCTGTTCAGTCTCCAATAAAGAGAAACTAAAGTCATTCCTGAGCTCTGACAACATTGTTCAGACAATGTCATCTTCAGCGTTTTCTGTTCTTGGTTCCAGCTCACAGCTGGGTCACGCTAAGTGCTTTTGCAGCCCAGACATCTGAAGAGCCTGTGTTTTGATGTGCTCTGGTTGTGCCTGGAGGAGTTCAGACCTAACTCTGGTGCCTTTCTAAACAAGTGAGTTTTTTTCTTAGGACTGAAATCCTGGCATATGTGAAAGTCCCCCAGGAGAGCTCTGTTTGGCTGCAGCAGGATCTGGGCCCCAGGCAGGACAGCTTGCTGGAAAGCCCCATCCTGCCTGGTTGCTCACCTGTGTTACCCTTCTCAGCAGGAAGGTGGTGATGGCAGAGTCACCTCTCAAGTGAGAGACGAGAGGAAGATGCAAGGTTGTGTTAATTCTGTGCAACCAGCCAAACGAGAGAAAATTTTAATAAAAAGACACACTTTCCTCATTGAAGAGAGCTAAATTATATCCTAATTGCTCAGCAACTAATTGTCAGCTACCCTTCAGTGATCTCTCCTCCCCTTCTCTTCCATAAACCCGTTCCAGCAATGGGAATAGGTGGTAGGTGCTAATGTGGAGGTAGTTGGTTGTGGAAAGCTGATTTTAATTTGAGAGTAGAGAGCTGTGATCAGTTGTGATTAGCCCAAGCAGTATGTTGTGTGTTTTTTTCCAAAGTTGTGGCATTTGCATGTGTATTTAGCTGACCTTACAGCATTTCCCAGTGGATTGCTCTGCAGACCCTGGCTCTAGATTACATCTGCTGGGCCCCTATCAAAGATCACAACTGTAGGCAGACTTTGTGTGTTGCCTGTTACTGCTGTGCACTTGGGACCTCTGCTGCCTCCACTTCTATTTGCTGCTCTCTATGGGGCAGAGGTGGGTCAGTGTAAGGCTTTGGTACTCACTAATGTTCTTCTAAAGCCCCTGTGTTGTACTGTTTCCTCTGCCCATCCTTTTCTATTTCTGCTTTCCTTAATACTTTAGGAAACTGGGCTTGAGGTATGGAAATGTCACTGTAAGCCTTGCTGGCTTTCTTTACCTCCTCATTGTCAAGTTTGCCATGGGAAGTATTAAAATCTGTTGAACCTTTCAACATGGGCTTTTTGTATCCAGAACTGGTTGGCAGTATCTTAGTAATATTTTTTTTTCCCCCTCTTGGAAAACAGCAGTTCCTTTAGCTTGTTAAGAAAAGTGCATCGATTTTGATGGTAGATGTTTCTGAAGTCCAGAATATGGTTCATGGGTGAAAGGAGATGGAAGGGTACTTGTATGTAGACAGTGGTGTGGTGGAGGCAGGTTTTGGATGAATAGGAGGGTAGCCTATTCCCTGTGAGTATCCTAGCAATCATGCCAAAAACTTACCCAGGTTGGGGTGTCTCCTTTTTCATTGTGCTGAAAAACTGTTCCTGAGAGTCTTGGCTTTAGCCTAGGGCTACAAAAGCTGTTGAGATCTGAAGATGTTGGTGCACGATTAAGCTATTTCCATCCCAGTTCTGTCTCCACTCATATTTCTTGTAGAAATGCTTAAAAAAAAAAAACACCAAGGTCTTCAGGCTCTCTATTTGACAGTTTCAACTATCTGACAATGTTCGAACCCTCTTAGCACTACTGTGGAGCAAGTTCATTGTGTCAGCTGCTAAAATTGCCAAACGGGAGATTAATAATTTCGTACCTCTTGGAAAAATTGATCTCTGCTTTCAGCTGCTGGCAGTTCCTGATACTGAGAACTGGTTGCTCACTGGCGTGCAATGTCGTTCCTGTTCAAGACTGTCTGCTGGAAAGCAAAGAAAGTTGTGTGGCCTGAAGGGTTTGTGTTTGTTTTAGTTCTTGATTGCAATGATAGCTGAGGGCCTCAGTGCTTCTGCCCATAAAATGTTAATCAACTAGATCATTAGAAGTACATCTCTATGTATACGTACATGTGTATATATATATACACATATGAGTGTGTATGTGGTAATTATTCTGAGGCAATAAAATATATTTTGAGAAAAAGGGCTTAATTAGCTGCTGTGTGATCCTTCGATTATTTTGTTGTTGGTGTGTGTGTGTGTGTGTTGTTGGTTTGGGTTTTTTTGTAGGTTACTCTTCCCAATCAGGATACTTCGGAGAAAATAGAAATAAAGTGTTGGGGCAATTGTTCCAAACTCAGTCTGGACTCGTAGAGAATGATGCTGCAGATAAGAAATTTCATAATGTTTTATAACTTAGAAAGACTTGCTTTCCAGGGCGTTGAGAGGTACGAACACTTCGCTGGACAAGACAGAATGTCTGCTCCAGTCTGTACATGTGATCTTGTGTAATTTTATCAGTCTCGTTACACATAGTTCCTCAAAATATGTGAAAATCTGACTGAACAAAAACTCGCCGATAGTGATTTAAATGAGAAGTGTAGTCAGGCTACTTTTCGGAGGCAAACACGTGATATGCGTTTTTAGAGATCCTGAAATCTGTTAAATCAGCAGAGAAAAGCTCGTATTACAGAGTGTTTCAAAGTGTAATCACTGGGGAGTTTCTATTCCCTTTTTCTAAGCTGCATATCATCAGCTGACAGTTTCGTTACATCTGCTTCTCTCAAACAACTGAGGCTACATAAACTGTTGAAAGTTAGTTTTGTTTGAACAATAAATGACCAGGTTTTCAAATACACCAAGCACACAGATTATTGTGAAAATTGGTTTGTAAAATTCCTGCTATGTTCAGGTCGTTCTCTCTTTTTTTCTTTTTCTTTTTTTTTTTTTTTTGCTTTCTTTTATACAGGCGATACGGATTATGGTTTCGATTGCGGAAGTTAATAATCTGGTTGCTGGGAGTGTACATAGCCATTCCATTTCTAGTAAAACTTTGCCCCGCTATTCAAGCAAAGCTGGTCTTCCTAAACTTTGGTAAGTGACTCAGACTGTTGGGATGGGTGAGGGGTGAAGGGGAGGAGTGTCTTTAACCTTTCATTTGTCTGCCTTCACTTTCACCCTGTATGTGTACAGCTTGTGAAGGATATGAACTTTCACAGGTTTTAAGTTCTCCAAACTATGGTTTGGAAAGTGTTCTCTGTGGCCCTAGAGGTCTTTGTAGTATGTCTTTATATAAATACAGTGACCAAACTGAAGCCAACTTTCAGCCGAAAGGGTCTCTTTCAGGAAAACTGTGCAATATGTCGAATGCGTTTTTCTGAAGGCTTCAACAAAGTTGCATGAATAGACAGCAAGCAAGTGAAATTAAATCCAGTGAATTGTTTTTCAGGCAGTGACCCTTCACGTGAAAGTGTTTTAGGGGAATCTTCTGGTTGGGACAGAAGAGACCTGTTCATGCAGTCAGACTGAATGTTTTCCTTGTGTCTGTTTAGCCTTTGCATTTGGTCAGACCAGCAGTACAGTGGGTCTGGCAAGCTGGCTCAGCTCCCAGGTTGCCATGGGGGGCCTGAGAATCCACAAGATGGAAAATGATGGAGCATCACTGTATGAGAGATACTTCTTTGTGATCTAAATTTGTCTTTAAACCTGACTTGCATTTTGTAAAGAAGTTTTGAAAAACATCTTCCTTCGATTGTAGAAGCTAGAAGGACTAACTACTTGCTTTTATATAACTTCTGTAATTTTGATTGCATGCTCTGTATATTCAAACACTGTGAATCGTGGTCACTGTGAAGTGTGCACATGTGTGGGCCAGCTCTTGTGCCTTGATTGTCAGAACTGGCAGCTGGGCAACGTGAATAATGCAGGTTACTTCCATTTTCATCACCTTGCTTTTTCAGTGATGATTTTAATTTGCCCTTGCAGAGTTTTGTTAGGTCTCCCTGAAGTTCCTACCTCTATTCATTCCCAAGTGACTGAAATAATTGTCCTGTAACACTTTTTTTGCACTAGCACTAATATCACTGCAGCGTTGTTCCTACTGCTTCATATAATGGCAGCCAGATTGTACTTGTGACAGTACTCCCACGAAAAACTATTTGCCTTAATACAATCTGCATTCTGACACACTTATTAGAAGTACATTAGCATGTTTGAGTAATTCCTCTCCGCTGGAGAGTGACATTTCTCCTTCAGAGGAGTGGTGTAGGGTTTGCCCTGTCATATTGCTTTTTAACCTTCTAGAGTATAAATCACTACTCTTCAGCTATCAGAGCTTCAGGAGAAAGATGTGTTTCTCGAGATGGCCGAAGATAAATCAATAGCTGTGCTCCCACTTTAGCAACTGAACCAATGTCTGAATCTGTTTTTGTGGACAGACTTTTATTCCAGGTTATGAGATACACGGGCATGGGTAGAGGTCTCACGCTCTCTCCACTGTAAGTCTTCAGAAAACTGAGATTTCTAGAAACATAAATACAGACTAGTGTCTGTATTTAGACACTCAGATTTAGTGTATCAGTATGAATCATGTGATTTTTTTTTTTGTCATGTGATGTGTTGCAAGTGATACCAAATAGCTCTGAAACATGTCACTAAAAAAACCCTTGATATGCTAAATCTCCATGTGATGTATGGCTACATGATGGTGATGACAACAGTTTGTTTGTGTGTGTAGAACAGATGGACCATCCCAGTGATAAATGCCATACATAAAAGTTGTCTGTACTTCTATATTTTTCTCTTGCTTTGAGGTAGATGCTTACCTGGCTCCCACACCACATTGGTGTGTTCCAGTTCATATCTTTGTAATACAAAGTCTGTCAAGAAAGTCATAACAGCTTTGGCAAATGGGAAAATCAAGGCACAGAGAAGTTGAATAATTTTCCCAGAACACTGCTAGAAGTGACTTGTGCATCTGTCCAGACCTCGAGCACAGAACTTACCATCCTCTTGGAGGATCCACCACCCTTGTGAGAGTCTTGTCACCGAGTTCTGCGGTGACAGCGCAGTGACCCAGCGGGTCTCTGGTGGCATGCATGCTTTGTCTGGGACTCTTCCACATGCTTTTGTGTAAGAGCAAACAGACTTGCATAGGTATAGGTTTGCAGTCTAAGGGACCAGATTTGTCAGGTTTACATCGACTGTTGTCTGCCTTGGTTTTAATGTTTGTGGAATGTTTAGTGATTTTTTTGGGGTAAGTGATGTGAGATTTGACTGTCAACCATTATCAGTGCTTCTTTGTGTGTCAATAGCACAAAAACTTTGGTATGTTAATTGTTATGCCATTAAATTTCAAGGAGGCAGACTTCCTGGTTCTGCTGCAGTGGAGCTCAAGTTTATGGGAAAAGCCTGAATCACTGAGAGAAGAGAGTCCTTAAAACTGCTCGATGCTGTCAGTAGATCTCTACAGCGTCCCTCTTGGTATTGGGTGTGTCAGAGGCTGCCTGGAGAGGCCATACAGCATTGGTGGTGGAAAAGGAAGCATTTAGACTAAGCACATCCCCTCATTTAGCACATTGCACAGTATCTATAAGATGTAGCTTGTGAACCAAGCAATGGAACACAAAATGCTGAAAATGTTTGACTTTTCCTGATGTTGCTCATGTTTGAATATAACATCATTGAATATAACAAGCAACGAACAACCGTGTGTTGTATAAGTTGAAGAACATAAAACTTTTGGAAGAGCAAATTGAGGTGTAATGATTTTGTTTTCAGCTATCTCTTCCTGAAGAGATGAAGTTTCCTGCCTAACATGATCCCTTTTAAATGCTGCAGTGTCTGGGAGATAGAGCAATTATTTGAGTGTCTTTGGAGAGTGGGCTAACAAACTGCGTATGCTCCTCAAAGGATCAGGAGAACAGTGTTTAACACAATTTATCTTACTCTTACAAGACAAGAGCAGTGTGGTGTCTGCTACTATAATGTGTTATCTCCTTTAGATTGTTGTATTATAGAGGCTGAAACCACATGTCATCCTGAAACACGTTACAGCTCTGGAGTGCACCCTTTATGCCAGGGAGTTTGTCCCATCAGCTGTAACTTTGGTTACAGCTACAATGCAAACAGGAAAAGGTTTGCCAAATCAGCTAACCCGCCCCACTGACACAGGAGGAGTGACTATCTTGTGTCTGGAAGATTTACAGAGCAGACTGGGCAGAGATGGTTAAATGTGTGTCAAAGGAAGCTTTGTCTGTCTCCCCCACCTCTTAACTTTAGCCTGCTTCCTGTGTTTTGATGGTTGCTTGTGTCTTCTTACCTTGCTATCTCTGATGTTCATATGTTAGTCACAGCTGTAGCCAGTTCATCCTTTGACACAGAAAGAATAAGGTCTTCCCAGCACAGTGGGCCAGTTTGTATGACTCTCCAGTGCCTTGGTAAAGCAGTTTTGTAAGAAAATAAAGGTAAAAATTAAAAGGTTTCATATTCTGTGTTTTTGTTTTTGTTTTTTTTGTATTTCAGTGAGGGTCCCATATTTCATTGACTTGAAAAGACCACAGGATCAAGGTTTAAACCACACCTGTAATTATTACCTGCAGCCAGAGGAGGATGTAACCATCGGAGTCTGGTAGGGAAGCCTGTTCTGTGCAGTATGTACCATGCATCTTTATGCTTCCTTTTGTTCTCAGTGTTTTCTATCCAGTATTTTTGCTGTGCATGTGACAACCATCGCCTGCTCTGATTTGTGAATGTTTGTGTTTTCTTCTGCCAAGTGACTGAGTTCATGTTGAAAAGTATGCAAATCTCTGGAGCTCATCTGAACTCAGATCACTAATGCATGAAACACAATTGGACAACCTGTGCATTCAGAGAAATTTCATAATTTGGAATCATAAAGGTTACAGGTCTGCATTGCTATAAAGATCATGCCTTTGTATCAGATGAGACCCAAGGAGTTAGAAGTTTTGTCATTCAAATACTTGTTTGTATTTTGTTTTGCAAAATAAATGTGGGGGAAGATAGGAAAACAGGATCGAAGTGTTCAGAGTAAGAGGAAGAATATTCTGTGTATAGAACATATGTAAGGTTTGGAGAGTGGGTGAGAACAGAACACACAGTTTTACTGTCTTAACAAAACAAGTGACAGTGTCAGAGCTCACTGTCATTCCTTCCTCACGAAGATTTTCTGGTCCCAAGCAAAGGCAGTTCATTTTAGCTCCTTGTTACCCAGGATCAGCTCAGATGACTGGTTCTCTGTCTGAAAAGGTCTGCTTTCGGTACTTCCCGTATTATTACACCAGCTCAAACCAGCTTCTGCATCTGTTTCTCACGATAGCTTTCTATTGTGTCTCAACACCAGAAGTTTCAAAGCCACAGAAAAGTTCCTGCTAGCTTTGAAGAAAAAGTGCCTGCGATTTGAATATATATGCAAGAGCAGCAAACACATGAAAAAAAGGCTAGACACTGTGTCAGGTGTGGAGGGGAGGGGGCTGTTCCTTAATACAGCCAGTGATACTAGATCTGTAAGCCGTAGGATTTGGAGTTTTCAGTTATATGTGTGTAACTTGTATGTGTCCACTAATGCAGTGGAGATTTTTCTCTTCACTTGAGAGTGTATGACCTTTTGAATGGGACAGTGATACCCTGCTACATAAAGATGGTTCCTTCCCTTTAAGTGAATTTTGGTGAGAGACATGTTTAGAAGCTGGAAGTTCAATCTTTCCAGGTAGGCTGATAAATAATGGTTTGTATCTTCACTTGGCCAATTAAAAGCCTACCTGCTAAACTGCTGAATGAGTTTAGATTTCAGTCTTGAGATTTTTGTTTCCCTTACAAGTGTTCTGTGTATCTTTACTAAAACAGAACTTTCAGCATGTGGTGGCAATTCAGAGTCCCTGTCATTTGTCTTGATACTTATGAGATAGGCTTTTACGAAGGTTTGGAGCATTACTTTAATGCCAGCATAAGGTCTTGTGTTTGGTATACTTCTGAAATGAAGTCTTCAGCCTGCTTTGTTCCTAAGCTTGTGAAAGTCTTGAGGCAGGACAGTTGAAGTTGTGAGTCCTACAGTTACTGGGGCTTTTTTCCTCACCAAGAGCTCAATGTCTGCTGGCTGCATGCCTGCAAGTAGACTTTTTACATTGTTTCCCCCTGTGTTGGTTTGTCCTTTGAGCTTTACATCTGAGAGGAGAGTGTGGTAGATGGAGTTTGTCTTTCTTCCAAGGAGAAAGGTATGTGAGTACTTAAGTTACTTCTGACAGCTGTAAGCTAGCCCCCTTCTCAGCAATTTGAGATGGTTGTGGGCATGTACTCACTCTTGATGTTTGTCTTCTAGAGTAATTATCCAATTTAAATGCCTACCTTCTCTTTCGTCTGTCATTCCTCTCTTTCCATTCCACCAGTGTTGAATTCTTTCTAGCAGGCTGCCTAGCTATATTATCTACAGAAGAACAGCTGTGAGTTAAAAATTCCTGGCTCTTCTAGATTGAGTTTTTCCAGCTAAAATGTTATGCCTTCAAGAACCTGGTGTCTGAAAACAAAGTACATGATCTTCTCATCAGGCCCTGAGCCCCTATTTTTCCTCAGATTGACTATGGAGTCAGATATGCCTCTTACTCACCGAACATCCTTTCCAAAAACAGCTGACTTTGATTATTCCGAATATCTGCTGACCTAGCTGTGAATCTTGTTTGTGGTGTATAAGTATGTTAATTGAAGTAAGTGCCATAAAAGCTGAGGAATTGAGATTCTTTCTCCAGAACAGCAGGATGTTCAGTAATTGTGCTTTGGGTTTGCCTGTGAAGTTTGATGCCTTGCACAGCCCTGAGTTTTGAAGGCAACAGAGATGGAGGTGAAAATGTAGAAATAACGCTAGCCACTGCCTTTTAAATTTGGCCATTTGTTGGCTAATCATGACAGTTTTATGAAGAGTGTGTGAGGTGTGTAATCCTGAGTTAATGAGTTGATCAAAAAAAAATCAAAATTTGAGTGGCAGACACTGAGTAGCAACAGGACAATGTAATTTTTCCTTCTGTATACAGGCACACAGTCCCTTCAGCCTTGTGGAAGAATGCCCGAGGGAAGGACCAGTTGTGGTTTGAAGATGCTTTGGGTTCCAGCCATCCTGTAATCCTTTACTTGCACGGCAATGCGGGAACAAGGTGAGGCACAAAGCAGTGATGGCTTTGTTTTATGCTGTGTTTTCCTGGCTTGCCACAGCTTCAACACATTAATAAGAAAGATGGGGAAAAACTTTTTGATAGGGCCTGTTGTGATAGGACAAGGGGTAGTGGTTTTAAACTAAAAGAAGGTAGATTTAGACTAGGTATAAGGAAGAAATTTTTTACAATGAGGGGGGTGAAACACTGGAACAGGTTGCCCAGAAAGGTGGTAGGTGCCCCATCCCTGGCAACATTCAAGGTCAGATTGGATGAGGCTCTGAGCAACCTGATCTAGTTGAAGATGTTCCTGCTCATTGCAGGGAGGGAGTTGGAATAGATGACCGTTAAAGGTTTCTTTCAACCCAAACTACTCTCTGAGTAAAACCAAAATAAAATCTGAATGCAGTTTGGTCCTTCTCCTCTCTTTTAAAAGAAAAGCATGTTTTAAGAAATTACGACTCTCCATTTATTGAATGTGGGAATAGATTTATTGCAGTTATCAGAGAGATCTGATATTGTAGTTTACCTTGTATCCTCTGCTAGAAGCCAGGAGGCTGTGACACTTACTAGATCAGGTAGGGAGAAGTACTTTTCAGTATGGTTGTCTCTGAATCAAGACATGGGATAGTATTATTGCTTCTGTATATGTGATTTACATGCATTAAATAAACTTTCCAGTTCCTTTCATGAGCTTATTTTAGTAGTTAACACATTCTGAGGAAAGAAAATCAGAAGGAAAGAGGAAGGTAATGTGCTGGTCTTGTTTCATTATTGCATATGTACAGGACATTTGTCTGGAACAGGAGCATTTCTAAAATTTGTAATCTTATAGTTGACCACGTGTATCAGCTAAAGTAGTAGGGTAGTTCTCTATACTTTGTTGCTGGATGCTAAAAACCATTAGTGCAGTGTGAAACTTCCTGGACATTTCTCAGAATCATGTTCTTACTGGCACATTTCTGCATGGTACGGTGCTTTAGTTCATTTATTAGAACACGGTCTTTTACTAATATGCATCTTACAAAGAGTACCAGCCCCTTTCTGAGTTTTGAGTGCCAGTGCACGTTCTTTTGAAGCTGGTGACTGCTCGTAGATACTCCTCAAGAGCAGAAACATTGCAGAAGTAAAAGTACCATGATGTAAAGCAAAGAAACTCTGTTTTAACTGTGCTGGTTGAAGGTTCGCTAGCCTTTACATCGTAGAAACGTTGCATTTTTTCACCTAAATTCTTGTCTTAGCAGTGTCCTTTTTTGATACAAGAGCATGGTGTGGAAAATGCATGCTGTGAGCCAGCAAATCCATGAGCAGATGGGTTTTTGGAAACCGATCTCGTCTTCTTGTACTGATGTATTACAACGTTTAATCAAATTGTTGCATTATTTTTCAAATACTGCTTCGCTTGTTTTTTTGCCTTTATTGGATGTAGCAAATGATACTAATGGAAGCTATTCTGCAGCTTAATGGTGGTAATTTGGGACCAGTATCTCAGTTATGTGTGTATTGATTAGATTTATTTCTTGGCTCCCCCAAGTGCTACTGAGATAAAGTACTGAGCTATGGATCGATTACATATTTCACATTTCGCTTTACTCTGTGTATTGGAGAAGCTGGAGGTGTGTTGGCTTTGCCATTTCAGCTTTAATATATATTGCTGTATGTTTCTACACTGCGTATTCAGTCTCTTGTCAAAGGGTGCTTTATTGATGCAGGTTGCATTAACCATAAGTAAAGACACTGCCTTGGCTTTCTGGTTTGCCTGAGTGGTCTGGAGCTGAGGCAAAATGTTACGTTTACTTAATTAGAAAAAATGCCGCTGTTGCACTTTGAGGAATGCATGAAGAGGCACCAATGTGTGCATGTCAAGGGTGACTTTTTAAGCAAGTGTATCTTCTTCAGACTTGTATGATTCAAAATGACTTACAGGCAATGCCTTGCGTTTTACCCTGAGTGTTTTTGGCTGCATTAGGTATTTTGTAGTGCAGTTGGAGCTGACAGCTTTTGGCTGGCAAGTGCATGTGTTCTTAGAGGGAGGTCTGGAAAGTGGCATTTTGGTTTAGAGGCTGCACTGACCAAACTAATCGTAGTGTGAATGTTTTAGAGTTTTCATATGAGTGCAGGAGTAAATCTGCTTTTACACCAATACTAGACTAAAGTTTGAGTGTGGATTAGCCATGTCATGTTGTGGATGTATTTTAAAGCATGTGGTGGCATATTCACTCTCCTTTCCCTTTTATTGTCTAGATTTCAATGTATGAAAAAAACATTAAAGCAGATTCTTCCCCTGGACTTATTTACAGTGTTCAACTCTGGTTTTCTCTGCTCAGTCTTTTGCACATGTCCTTTCTGTCCTTGTACTTGGACCCAGGTGAGAAAATCCAAGGGCCAGCTGCTTGGGTTAACGTGGTGAGTTCTGCTGAGAGCATCATACCTTGGAGAGCAAGGGTTACTGGCTGGGGCAGCACTGGTGACAGGGGCACAGGGTCTGCAAAGCCAACAGGGACGAGCTGTTTTGTGTTACAGCCTTTGGAAAAGGCAGATAGGAGGATGGGTTGAAAAGTTCATCTTTATGTGCTGTGAGAAGAGACTTATGGGGAGAAGTTGACTTCAAAACTGTCCTGCATAGCTCAGTAAAGCCTTGCTGTCTCCTTGAAGCCTGTGACAAAGCAGTTATGGTGTTTCTTATGTTCAACATGTTTGTGTTAAACTGGAAGTCTGAGGCAATTGGGAAAGTCTGTTTCTGGAAGCTTAACTGTTCACATGTTTTTTTTCGGTTTGTTTGCTGTTTTTTTTTTTCTCCTCTTCTCTTCATGAATCACTTTCGCCAGAGGAGGGGATCACCGCGTGGAGCTTTACAAGGTAAGTGGCTGCATGTGTTGTCCAAGCAGTTACATTGACACATCAGATGTGCATAGACTTGAGGAGACTGCTCATTACAGCCCACTGCCAACAGGCAGATAGCTTGGGGCCCTTAGTGTCCTCTAGATATGAAGCGCGTATGGGAAAAGGGGTCTGTAAGCTGTGAGCATACTTCCCAATATTAAAAGATATTTGAAAGGTCTTTTACTTGCTCTTGTTAACTGTTAGCTCCAACTGAGCTAACCAGGTTCTTTGCCAGGAATACTTTCACAACACAGTTTAAATACAACTTTTAATTTTTCTTATAATCACAGCCATAATTTGATTATACTTAAATTGTACCTTAAATTAGTGTACTAATTTAAGGTACAATTTAGGAGTATTCTTTCATATGTTACTAGTCTCTATATACTCACTATCGTGAATATTTTCAGTTGGAAGGGACCTACAATGATCATCTAGTCCAACTGCCTGACTGCTTCAGGGCTGACCAAAAGTTAAAGCATATCAAGGGCATTGCCCGAATGCTTCTTAAACACTGACAGGCTTGGGGCACTGACCATGTCTCTAGAAGCCTGTTCCAGTGTTTGACCACCCTTTCAGTAAAGAAGTGTTTCCTTATGTCAAGTCTGAACCTCCCCTGACGCAGCTTTGAACTATTTCCCCCGCATCCTATCACTGGATCCCAGGGAGAAGAGCTCAGCACCTCCCTCTCCACTTCCCTCCTCAGGAAGCTGTGGAGAGCAATGAGCTTGCTGCTCACCCTCCTTTTCTCCAAACTAGACAAACCTAAAGTCTTTAGCCACTCCACATAGGACATTCCTTCCAGCCCTTTCACCAGCTTTGTTCCCCTCCTCTGGACGCATTTAAGGACCTTCACATCCTTCTTAAATTGTGGGGCCCAGAACTGCACACAGTACTCAAGGTGAGGCCACACTAACACTGAATACAGTGGGATAATCACCTCTTTTGACCAGCTGGTTATGCTGTGTTTGATGCACCCCAGGATGCAGTTTGCCCTCTTGACTGCCAGGGCACACTATTGAGCCTATTGAGCCTGCTGTCGACCAGCACCCCCAGATCCCTTTCTGCAGGGCTGCTCACCAGCCACTCCTCTCCCAGTTTATACCTGTGCCTGGCGTTACTCTGTCCTAGCCGCAAAATCTGGCCTTTGGACTTGTTAAATTTCATCCCATTAATCATAGCCCAATGCTCTAACCTATCCAGGTCCCTCTGCAAGGCCTCTTGTCCCTTGAGAGAATCAACAGCCCCTCCCCGTTTAGTATCATCAGCAAACTGGCTAATGGTGCATTCAACTCCTGCATCCAGATCATTGATAAATATATTGAACAGAACTGGCCCTAGACTTGAGCCCTGAGGAACACTTCTGGTGACTGGTCACCAGCCAGTTCTTCACCCAGCGCACCATGAACCTGCTCATCCCACAGTGGGACAACTTGTCCAGAAGGATGCTGTGAGGGACATTATCAAAAGCCTTACTAAAGTCTAGAAAACCTACATCTACTGCCTTCCCTTCATCCACTAGGCAGGTGACGTTATCGTAGAGGGATATCAAATCAGTTAGACAGGACTTTCCTTTCGTGAACCCGTGTTGAAATTCTATACTGTGAGAGTGGTGAGACACTGGAACAGGTTGCCTGGAGAAGTTGTGGATGCCCCCTCCCTGGCAGTGTTTAAAGGCCAGGTTGGATAGAGCTTTGAGCAGCCTGGTCTAATGAAAGGTGTCCCTGCCCATGGCAGGGGGGTTGGAACTAGATGATCTTTAAGGTCCCTTCCAACCCAAACCATTCTATTCTGTTCTGTTCTATGATATCATAGTTCTGGGACCTAACCGATGCTTCCAGTTCATCCTGTTTGTTTCTCATACTGCATTTCAGATACACTTCTGAGCCCTCCGTGCTCATCTGTAAATGTTCCCACTAGCATTGCCACCCTCAGGCAATGCCATGCCAACCCTTGGCTTACCTACTGCAATCCTGTTGGTATCCCCTTCCTCCATTGATTCTAGTTTAAAGCACTCTTCATCAGTCCTGCCACTTTATGCCCAAAGATGTATTTTCCCTGTTGGGACAGGTGGATTCCATTAGGCCCTGGCATACCTTGTGTCTTGAAGGCTCTTCTGTGGTTTAAAAGCCCAGAGTTTTGGCAGAGGCAGCAGTCGTGCCCCAGGGAGGCAGCAAACTTCCCTGAAAAGAGGGTCCAGTCTGCAAATGAGTGCTTCCATTCCGCACAGGAGGGAGTCACCAATGACCATAACTCACTGTTGTTTCTTCTTGGCACTGGTCTTAATGTATGTTTTGATGCCGTACATCACCAACTGCTGCGAAAATGTATGTGGATTGAGGCCAGCTCAGATTCCTTGCACTCTTCAAACTTTTGAAGGTGACGTTTGGTCTGTTAAATGCCAAAATGTTGGGCCAAGCCAGTATAAACCTCCGTATCAGTCCATTAGTTGGCCGAGGTGACAAAGATAGTACTTGCCTATTCACAGAACGGTTTGTTGCAATAAAACATTTTTAAGGCTGCTAGTGCGGGAGTTACTTTATCACTTGTCAGGCAGGCAGGTTCAGCCTGGGTTTCCCCCCTTCCCCACGGCACAGTGCATTTGTATGAGTGGTGCCATCTCAAGTGCTGAAGGTCTTGTACAAAACCCAATGAATTTCCCAGTCATAGCACCATGGTGTGCTACATGAGAACAGACAACTTCAGCTGCTTTGGGCCCTCTGCCTAATGACTTTTGTGGTCATTTATTTTATTAAACACTCTCTTGGCTGAACTTCTCACGCACAATTTCTTGGTCTCATATCATATGTTTCTAAAAGACCCATAATTATTTTTGCTGGCTCATTTCAGAGGGGTCTGAGTCCATGTAATTCCTATGGATTTAGCTGCCATTCCCTTCTCTTTATAATTTGTGTTAGAGTGTTGGCACTCATAAAGCTTTATTGCAATGCAGCTCCTAATGCAAGATCACCTGCTGCAAAGTCTTTTTAATTCAGATTGCTTAGAAAATGCTGTTTGGCAACCCCACGGAGGCAGGTGATATTTCTTTTGCTTTAAGAAAAAAGGATGAGCTAAGTTGCAGAAAGCTGGTTGAAGAGACTGTCATGTATGGTGATCTATTTGGTCATTCTACAACTACCTAAAAGGAGGTTGTAGCAAGGCAGGTGTTGGTCTCTTCTCCCACGTAACAAGTGATAGGATAAGAGGAAACGGCCTCAAGTTGTGCCAGGGGAGATTTAGATTGGATATCAGGAAAAATTTCTTCACCATCAAGCACTGGAACAGGCTTCCCAGGGAAGTGGTTGATTCACCATCCCTGGAGGGATTTAGAAGACGAGTAGACGTGGTGCTTAGGGACATGGTTTAGTGGTGGACTTGGCAGTGCTGGGTTAACAGGTGGACTTGATGATCTTAAAGGTCCTTTCCAAACAAAACCATTCTATGATTTTTCTGGGAACCAGCCTATGCTGCAATGCATTTTGTACTGGCCAAGACAGGCAGAGGAGTTGTTTTGGATTTTGACTGACCAAGAGACTCATACTCAAAGACTCTGCGTGCCTCTGTGTGTTACTGTGTGTGTACATATATGGAGAACACAGTTTACTCAAACCAAAGATTTCTTTCCTGCGTTTGGTATTCTTTTGCTTCTGATAACATAGACAAGTTGCTTAATTTGTCTTTTTCACTCAGTTACTCACATGTGAACACACACGTGGGCTTACCAGAACGACACCAGAAGCTCCAGGTGCGTGTTTATTCCAGCAGAATGAAGCAGGCTGGATTGCTGTCTTTTTCGCTGGTGCTACTAGTAGGCTGGAAGCAGCAGAGGAAACCCTCTAGAAGAGGCTCAGGCGGGAAGTAATAACTGGAAGGGGTCTCTGTCCTTTCATTCCAAGCGATTGATTCATGCGAGCAGCTTTTCTTAGCAGCAGCATTGAAAATTGAGACTGTCACTGCCGGACAGTCTGTGAGCGGCAGGTGTCCAAAATTGTTTGTGCCAGTTTATATGTGTTTGAAGACAGTAACCAGAAGCAGGAGCCGTGAGGAAGCCAGATACAAACTCGCTTTGAGGGGCATGCTTTTCTCTAGTTTGGACAAGTGTCCAGTTATTCTTTTCTCAAGCCTGCTTTCCAGATATTGCAGTTCCCAATGTATTCAGGGTCACTGTGTTATTCACATTATTCAGATCATTCATGCTTGAATAATAGAACTCAAAATTTTTTAAAACTGACAAGAATCCTGTTCTCTTAGCTTCCTTGACTGTCAATGACAGACTACTTCAAGCTCCTTCTGTAATTCATGCTTGTACATTGAGGCTTCAGCAGTGAAGCTTTTAGTTATTACACTGTTGTGCTGGGATAGTGGAGAGCTGATGCAGAGGTTTTTTTGCCCACTGCTTGAGGTTACTCAACTTTATAGCAGCACATGAAACAATAGGCTGTTGTTATAGGGGCATAAGTAATTACTATAAATAAAACATTTGGCATTGTTACACTAAACATCCTCTTAAGGGTCAAAGGAAATGCCTGTTCTCTGCAAAGCCAATTAAATCTTACCAGCTTCATCTGAGACTTTTATTCTGAACTAATTCTAAGGAGAAAAACAAGACAGAAAAATACTCTTAAAAAAAGACTAAAACAGAAGAGGCTGTTAGTGCAGGCCATGGGATTGGGATGCTCCCAGGGTTGTTGGCTTCAGGCGGGGATGTTACAGCTCATTATGTGCGGTCTGTGTCCTTCACCACGAGGAGCTCCCAGCTCTTTGTCCCTGCTTTCTGCTGGGGAGAGGAGAACTGGGCACACCAGCTTGTGCCATGCTGGGCTGTGAGGAGGCAGGTCTTGTTGGCCAGGGGTCCTGAGTGTGGCCTGCCTAGGTTTAGCTGAGCATGGAAATTGCTGCTGCCTGTGCCTGGGGGTGTCTTGAGGGCATCCTTATTGCTGTGAGAGGGTTGGTGCTTTTGGCAGCTGACCATGACAAAAGCCAGACAGATTAATGTTGCAGCATCTCCTGCTCTTTGCAAGGTGCTTTGTGTAGCCTTGCAGCTCCTGGCTCCCAGTGGCAAGAGGAGAATTTGGCTGGGGGTGCATCATGCCATTCCCGTCCCTCTTCAGGAGACTGTGTTCTCTTTCCAGGTGTGGCTGCTGTTTTGGGTGCTTCCTTGCTGCTTTTGGCTGTGCTGAGTGGCAGGATTTGAGGGTAGAGCTGTGCTTGGGGATTCAGACTCGATTGGGGTTAAGGAAAGCTGGAGGCCACTCTGTGATGTCTTTGACAGGTAAGAGGTGCAGGTGGTGGCTGGTGCAGGTCAAACTGATGGTCTGAGGAGGTAAATGCAGGGGGAGAACCAGGTGCTGAAGGGCTGTTTGCAGGAAGACAAACAGGGGGAGAAGGTGAATATTCAGGTGGAAGAAGGCAGAGCTGCCATGGGAACAGTGAGCTGGGGCGAGCAGCAGTGCTCTCCTGCTGCAGGGACTGAGCTTCCAGAGCGAGGTGGGTACCAGTCCTGACAGCACAGGTGCAAAGTATGCATGAGTATAAACATAAAAGAAATCTAGGATGGTGATCAAAAAGAAAAAAATGTTTGAATTGAGAACATCATCAGTTAACTATTTATCAGTAATTAAGCAGATAGAAGTTGACGGAATATTGAATAATAAAGTCTCTAGTGGAACTGGGATAGTTGCCTTTGAAAATGAAACATTAGTCCTGTGTGTGTGATAGCAATGGATGTGTTAAACTCAGCATATTATTTAAGAAGAAATAAAGGGTAGTAAAAATCTTGTTTTTAAATGTAACAGCTGCTAATTAAAATAAAAGTGCATCTATTTGTTTTTGAAAAGGGGTGCTGCCAATGCAGCCAACACAAAACAAACACATGTAGAAGACAGGTTAACTGTCAACAGGTTAAATCATTTTTAATAACCTGGAAAAGGCTAGATTGCACGTGACATCTTAGCAGTAAAATCACAGTGTAAAGCTGAGAACCAAACTTTGCAAGAAGGAACTTTGTGTTCTGCATGTCCAGTCAGGGGGTCCAACATGTAAGTGAACATATAAAAAAATGGTATATAGTGATTCTGATGGAAACAGCTGTCCTGCCACACCTAATTTGTTAATTACTATTTTACCTGATTACTCTGCTGCTGTTACGTAGGTTTGCAGTGGTATTCTGTACTGTGGTGTTGTAGATACATAACTACATCTCTGTGATGTTGACGTAGTTATTTGCAGGAGGATAGTGAAGAAGCAGTAACTTGTGAGTGCATATCCCAGAGTGGAATAACTGCATATTTAATACCTCTGCTGTAAAGGGCCTTTTCCCTGCAAGTGCACACAGTACAGACCTTGTCACCTCCAAGCGAACCCCTTTGAAGGATTTAGAGCCAAAGAAAGAGAAACAGGAATCACTTGAAGAGACCTGAATAGCAAAAAGCAAAGGAGCTTTGACTGACTTGGAAGATGTTGCAGTTGCATCTGCTAATATAAATTCCAAATAACTGTTAGTGAGAAAATGGCATTAGAAGAAGGGTAGTGGAGTAGCATAACCCCATGGTTAGTCCCAAGAAATAACACAACCAAGTGCAGCAATGGTGAGCATGATGTAATGTGTTGGTCTCGGGGAGATGCCAGCAAGCAGCGGGGCAAACTGTGTGATACATATGTGAGCTTACTGGCTTTCTGTCTTCAGACAAGCATTTAGATCCTAGTGGGACAATGGAAATGTGCTCTCCTTTCCCCATTAGGTGCCAGTTGTCTGTGTAAGCTCCAGGGGTGCTTGTATGCACACTGTGTGCCCCCAAGTTGTTGTAAATTGTCTAATTGTTTATAGCTCAACAGGTTACATATACAGATATTGGGTAAAGGTTAAAATTGTACTATTCCTTTAGAAGTAACGCTCAGCTTACAGGTATCATTCCAGTTGTATGCTGCAATAGTCCCAGTACCACTAGATGTGTTATTTAAAAAATTGCAACGAATGCTAACCCAACTGTTAATGCTGAAGTGGTGCGGTGAGCCCTGAAGGCAGCGAATGTTGCACACCAAGCAGGTACCTGATATGCCACAGTGCTGCGCAGCCTAAACCCCCGAGCACTGCTCCTGCCTGCAGTCCACCTGAGAATGGTGTCCTGCCACTACAGGAGTTTTGAACTTGGCTTTGCATCCTGTAGTTGTCGTCTTAATAGCAATTTTATTCGTTGTGCAAGCTGCATTGGCTATAAAATCAAACACTCGGCAACCGAGTAGTGGCAGCACATTACAATGAAGAGCTATGCGCTGCCCTCAGACTAGTGCAGGCTATCACGACGCAAGCTGATAGGGTAAACACCTCCGAGAAAATCCATTGCTTGGTCCTGGTGAGAAGCCTTGAGCCGCAGAAGGGTTTGCAGTATCCTTGCTGGACTTGTGAGCAATAGCCTGCAGTTGGTGGACTGTCAGAAAGGGAAATTGCAGCCTCCTAACCCAGTGCATATAGTATTGCAACTGCTAGTAACACAGCTGAGACACGTAAGACTGCTTCTGACCTTGTTTTGGAGCTCCCTGGAGCACTGTTTTGAGCTTGTTTACCCATAAAGGCAATTGTCTAACAAGTAGGTGGCCACTGGCTAGCTGGTTTTACTTCTGTATAATTACAGCTTTGTATAATTACACGGCATAGCCATAACTGTAATAGAAATAGTAACAATTCTCATACAGGTAGTGTTACAAAGAAAATGGCTTTAATGTTTTTGTGTACAAGTTACAGATACAGTTACCCTGTGTCAAGTGAACCACTGATAACACCCAGCGTAGAGGAGTACAGGCCTGGTATAACAGTGGAGACCTTGGAGGTGGGGACACGGGTCGTTGCAGAGGAGCACAGGTGTGAGCATGCAGGGAACGGGGCACAGGCTCACCCTGGAGACCCTCGGGCTGCGCACTGGCTGCTAGTGGTCAGCTAAAGAGATGCAGACCTGGGAGCTAGGCAGAAATGGGTTTAAAGGTAACAAAGAGAACATGTCCAGTGTATGTTGAACATGCCTCATAAAGTAATTTGGGATGTAACATGGAATCACAGACCAGTGAAGAGAAAGAAATGTCCAGCGCATGTTCAAAATGTATGAAAGTTAGCCCCGGATGGATCCTAGAGGGAAGTGGGAGAAGCTATCACCACCATAGTCCTCCCAGCAAAGGAGCTGAGTTGCCAGCTTACCTGAACACCCCTCTTTTCCATGTTGTCCTCTTTTTCTCTTTTTCCTGTACTAATGAGATCTGAACTAGTAACATTAATTGTTCAGACTGTTAAGATTTCAATTCCACTAGAAATAAAGTGTTCGTTTTACATATGAGATGGTTTCCTTTTGTCCCTTAGAAGGTTTAGAGTATAGTGTAATACTAAGATTGCTTTTTTTTTTTTTTAATCACTTATGTAGACCATGAGAGCAACAACCTTTTAACCTTTGACTTCTTGTTGATTTTTATCTACCACAGAGCGGTTAGGTTCATACAGAGCAATGGTAGCTTGGAATGCTAGCATTGTTTTTACCAAGGCACTTTTTCCAAGCAAGTTCATCTAACATTGGTTATTTTTACTTGCTTTAAACAGATTTTGTTAGGATTACCATTGGCTGTAACATAAATCTTCATGATAGAGCAGTTGCATGTTTTGGATGTATACATTTAAGCCTTCTGAAACCTGAAACAGGCTCCTATATGTTGTGCTAACATTTATGCCAATTTGAATAATATAAATGAAGCAGTTGTACTGTTTCACTGGAAAACCTGAAAGTGTTTGTAGGGGAAACAGTCATAGGATATTTGCAGATCTTAAGGGCAAAGCTGTTCAAGGGAGAATCAACATCTATGATAGCCTGATACGAGATCCAGGAAACACATGGAGTAAAATGAGCAGGCTGAGATGACTAGTGTTTGAAAAGCTCTGTGCCTGCTACAGTGAAAAGCTGTAAGCTGTCGCTTTACTGTGTCAGGCTGATAATGTTATAAATTAGGTCCCTGCACCTTGGCCTGAGGCAAGAGCACAGCTGCTGTGCAAGTCTCTGTGATGGGTTTCTGCATGTTTCTCTCCCTTCCAGGTTCTCAGCTCCCTTGGGTACCACGTGGTCACGTTTGATTATCGAGGTACGTGGGCTTCTTTTATTATGAAACACTTGTAGATGTCTCTTTCAGTAGAAGCAACAAAGAAGTTGCTCTTTCTTTTTTTTTTTTTTGTATCTCAGAGGAGCTGTTGTTTTATAAATGCTTGCTGCTAGTTAATTAGATGTGGTTATTCCTTCTTTTTTTCCTCATGGGTATCAAAAGAACGTCTAGAAATTTCTTTTGAGTGCCTTCCTGTGTAGCACTGCTTCCTGATTCAAGCTCGGTGGACTCTGGCTCCTATTTGTCCTTATGTACATGGCTCTTTGATTTGGGAGCTAAGGAGCAGAGGGTGACCCAGACATTTATGCTGTCAGAGCATCCAGTTAAGGCATCCTCCAGGTGCACCGTACTGGAAACTAGTGAGCTTGATAGGCGTAGTCTTTTGGATACGATCTAATTGACTTTCCTGAAGTCATACAGGGAACTGAACTTGCACTTACTTTTAAAAACTGATAGGTCAGATAAGACATAGAGTAAATGATTTAGCTAACAATTGGTAATGGTCCTCAGCAGAAACCATGACTGTTTTGCCAGCTCTGTGCCACCAAGCAGTCAAGCATCTGCTGCTCTTTTTTTTCACCTTTCTTAGTATTTAAGCCATGGCTAGCAGTGTATGTCCACTGAAGATATAGGAAAAGAAATTAATCCATTCCATTTTTATCAAGAAGGCATCTGGGAGAGGTTTATTTGTAGGAGCTTGCCCTGTTTTTCAGTCCTGGCAGCTGCTTCTCTGGCTGCTTATTAGGGTATCAGAAGGGATGTGGGGGTGCCATTGCTGCTTAGCATAAGTTGTGTAACATGCTGCAATAGTGATAGAGCCAAAGCAATCAGGAGAGTTGGAAAAATTGCTTGAGGGCATTGATCGAACAGCATGGACAAATTGACGTTGCAACAGCTTTGTAAATGTGCTTGGTTTTGACCCTAAGCATCCAATTCTTATGCTGTTAGAGACTCCACTTGGTTACGTGCATGCGTGCAAAATCAGGTAAGCTTGCAGATGGGTAGGTGCAAGAACACTGTGGCAGTTTGTTTGAGATCCACTCTTGTTGCTGACTAAATCCACAAAAACTCCTTGGTATCCAGCAGTATACCCTGTTTAAAACTACTGAGGATCAATCAGGGCTTTCAGCCCCAAATTGTAGAGGTGCACAGTGAAATAAATAGAAACTATCCATGTCCTAGGTTGCTCTGCAGTCGCAGATGGGCTGCATAGGAAGAGCTGCCTGAGCTTGCTGACCAGTTTCTGTGATTCTCAAAAGGAACTGTTTATATTTCAGGCTAGGGGCGATTCAATAGGCAGCCCATCAGAGAGGGGAATGACCTACGACGCCCTTCATGTCTTTGACTGGATAAAAGCAAAGAAGTGGAGACAACCCTGTTATATATGGGGACACTCCTTGGGCACCAGGGTAAGCATCTGATCTCAGTGGGATTTAGCAGCTTCTGAAAAACATTAAACACTGACCTTGGATGAAGGTGCTGTTTGCCGTAATCCCCAGGCTGGCTTGGGTTGGAGGTCTGTGGCATAATTGCTGCAGAGTAGCTTCCCCTTTGCACTCTACAGAGTGAGGGCTACAGTGAATGACTGTGTGGGAATTGATCTTGAATCTTCATTGCCCAGAGGGTTACACTGGAAAAAAGATACTTAGGATAATATAATGCAGATTGACCAAGGGGAGAGAAATTAGGACTGAGCAGTGATCTCCTTCCTGTAGTGAACCTATGTCTGTACGTCCTTCAGAGCAGAACATTGGGCTTTTCTGATACTCTGAAAGAGTATCTCGGACCAGCTGCCCACGCACATGCCTTACAAAATGTTTACATCCTGTCCTGGCAAACATGCCACGTGTAATACGTGGTCATGCCTGGCACAGGGAAGTTCAAAGTGTCAAGTGCCTTTGCCTGCATGTTTTTAACTTTCCTGCTTCCTCCCTTTCCATTGTCTGTAGGTGGATCGTGTTCAGCAGGCAGCATGTTGCTCTTACCCCCCTTGATTTGCAGAGGGAGCAGGGGGCAAACACAAGAGTTGCTTTTGAGTTGAGCTGTGTGCAGATTAAACTTTGAGACAACAGCTTGCCTTGCTGTCCAACAAATGTGTTGCTGGGACGGGGTATTTCAGGATCGTGCCTCTTCATTGCTGTGATACTAAACATCCTGCATTGTTTGAGAGAAGGCAAAGGCTTTTCCTTTGGCTCTTTCTCTAAATTTTTGCCGATGTTGAGGATATCTTTCTGGGTCAGAGCATTGCTTGTGACATTCCCAGTGGACTGCAATCCGAGTGGCCTGGGACTGTTGTCCCCAGCTGAGTTCCCTGGTGACCATAACCAGCCTGGAGTTTGAGGCTTTTGAAATGTGCTGTGCTTGGAGGATTCAGCAACTTCAGAAATATCCCTGTCCCATTAGGGAGATGCATGGGGGAGACCTTGCTGCTTTCTGACCTAGATATGGAAACTCCTTGCAGTGTCACCCTGGGACCCTTGTGCTCCAGCTGCCCCTCTGCCCATACCCCCGCATTCCCCTCTTTCTTGCTCAGCCCTTGTAGTCTGGGGATAAGAGGCTGTGTCAGATAGCTGCAGATATGCTGGGAGCCTGAGAGCCACCTTAGAGGAGACTGTTCCAAGTGGCTACATGGTGTGCTGCTTCCTTGGACTTGTTCACTTACCTAAATGCAGACAACCTGATGCCATTTGAGACAGTTGGGTGTGGGAGACCTGTGGGAACCCAAGTCATTGTGGGCTGGCTGCCCAGACCTCCGTCAGTGTGCGTGGGTCAACGTTATGGCAGTTGAGTTCTACCTCTGCCATCTACTACCACTAGAGCCCTGGTGCTTTGCAGAGGGCCTGCACCAGATTAAATGCTCGTTGTTCTTCTTTTCCAGAGGTTTGCAACAAATCTAGTGAGGCGCCTTTGTGAGAGAGGTAAGTCTGGTGGGTGGATGCTCTTCCCGCCCAGCACAGGTCCTGCTGCGTCCCAGATTTCCGCATATGTTTGCAGTTGTGGCAAGGTTGTCCTTGGCACGCCATGGTGGCAGCTGCTCTCATAAGGCAGACCTGACCTTGCTGGCTATCTGCACCCCTACATTTCAGCACATTGCCTTTGGCTTTTCAGAAACGCCCCCGGACGCCCTGATACTGGAATCTCCATTCACCAACATACGGGAGGAGGCACGAAGTCACCCCTTTTCTGTGGCAAGTACACAGTGGCTCTCACACTAGTGGCATGTAACTGTATGCTTAGAAATTAACTTTCAGAAGTGATGTGGCTGAGCTAACTGCATGACTTGTGGGCAGCAGCGATATTTATAAGGGTCAGGGTAAAGAGCTGCACTTCAGACAGCTCCTGGAACACTAGTACAATAAGCAGTACCAGAGCCCATGTGTGGAGCCTGCTTAAAGAGACAGAAAACTTGGATCAGAAAGGGCAGTAAATGTAGGGAGGGGAAGACAGACTCTGCTCTCAGCAGTGGACAGCCCATTCTTCTTGTGTTGTAGCTTTGCTGTTGCAGGAGGCTATTTTGTGGGCTGTGAGCAAAGCGATGGCAAAGCTGGGCTTCTCTTGGTCACTACCCTGTCCATGTGGCCCCTCTGTGCTTGCGTGGTTTCCCTGGTGAGTTCACTCTGATGTGGCCAGCCCTTTGATCCGACATGGCTGCAAGTTGGCTCTGAACTGAGCAGACACCCAGACTGGGTGTTGGATGTGGCTGGGCTGGTAAGGTGCCCTGGGATAAAGCTCTCTTCTAGGAAGACTATTGCCAGCAGCAGCATGATACCTAGAGACCTTGACCATACAAGCACCCAGAAAGCCTGATCCTTAGCAGGCTAGTAAGATGGGCCTGAAACAGGAGAGGAAAAATAATGCTGGTGGAAACATGGTCCATCTCACTGCAGAGAGCACAGCCAGCAGCCAAGGGATGTTACTGGGATGGCAGTGGCCTGCCCTGTTAACTGCTGTTTGTATAACTGTCCTGCTGGTGCCTGCCACTAATACAAATTTTTCCTCTCAGATATACAGATACTTCCCTGGGTTTGACTGGTTCTTCCTTGACCCCATCACGACAAGTGGAATTAAATTTGCAAACGATGAGAAGTGAGTTCCCTCTTTGCTGGGGTTTCATCTGTGGCAGCAGTGAGCCATGGCAAGCATCAAGGAGGATAAACATCAGACTGCACTCTCTGCTCTTTTTTGCTGTTGTTGTTGAAGAATTATACTTGCTGAAGGGATTTCATTTACTCTTGCAGCACTGAGTGCAACACAGCTTTGCACTGTGGAGCTCTTTCTTTTTTAATTGTTCTTAATAAAGGTAGATACAAGAGAGCACAGAGTCTACTCAGGGATATTCTAGTTTGGTCCATGTGACTTAAGCTTTTCGAGAGTACATTACATGTTAAACAATAGCATTGGGACATTAAAAGTTTGGGAAGATTTCTCTGCTGTGTATTTGCATAAGCCACCCTGAGTGTAATAACATTGTCTCTTTTCACTGAGCCTTTTATCCAAGAGCCTGAGCATTTGTGAGTCTGGTTTCCAGTACTGAAACCAAACCAGACCTTGGGGGATGAGGCTTTGCAGTGGGGTGAGCCACTTTTCTCTGGTCTAAGCAGCAAATAGCTTTTACAAGGATGCCTTTCACTAGTAAATTTTCTGTAGATCAAATGAATGGTGCCCAGATAATAGTGTTTTCAAGATCTGAACTGCAGTTAATGACCCACAGGACATGTCATTGCAGTTTCCTTGAAAATCCAAGTGTGTTGGTGCTAGAGAGTGATGGGATTGCTCTGAGCCCTTGTGACATTGTTGTCTCTTTTGCAGTGTGAAATACATTTCCTGCTCCCTGCTCATCCTTCATGCTGAGGATGACCCGGTGGTACCATTTCATCTGGGAAAGAAGGTACACATGTGGCTCTGCAGACTGATCTGGTGGGAGGAACTGGTGTAGATAGAATGACATCCCAGCCAGGCAAAAAGTCAGCAATAGGAAGGTGTATGTAGAAATGCATAGCCCAAAGGGACTACAAATTCTGGGGTGTTGGAGGTGGCAAATCAATAGTGAAACGGAGCTAGAGCTAGCAAAGCTGATCAAGCCAGGGCCCATAACTCACCCCTGAGAGGGGTGCTGGTTTGGCAAGGGTAGCTAGTTTAGAGTGACATGTGTCCCTCACCTGCCTCCCCTTGGACTCAGCTTTACAACATCGCTGCGACGTCACGGAGTTTCCGAGACTACAAGGTGCAGTTTGCTCCGTTCCACACAGACCTCGGCTACCGGCACAAGTACATCTACAGGAGTCCAGAGCTACCTCGAATACTGCGGTAACAGCCCAGCTAACCAGGGTCTCCTCTGGCTTGGGGAGGGGGAGCTGGGGCTTGGGCCTTTGGGGCACACTGTGACATGTGCCCAGGAGCAAGAGAGGTGTGTAACAGGTGCCTACATTGGGCAGCTCTTCTGAAAACCCCTTTGGTCTCCAGAGTGGGTGAAGTACTGGGGCTGGCTTAGCACAAAGACAGAGCTCTCCACCTCCCTGCAAAGCAGGTTTTGGGAAGGGGAGTGACAGAAAGCTGGGAGCGCTCCTCTGGCTCATCTCTACTGTGAGCTGGATGCTCTGGAGTTGTTTGCAGAGCACATATTTCTGCTTGCCCCTTCGCTGATGGGTGAGAGCAAAGCTCAGTACTGTTCCCTGTAGCTGCGAGTGCTCGAGCCCTAGTATTTGCTAGGGGAACGGGAAGACCTGCAGGCTGCAGCATGCACCAAAGCATAGGAGAGCTGAGTGTCACTGCTGTGTTGTTTCCTTTCCTAGGGAATTCCTGGGAAAATCTGAACATGAGCATCATCACTGAAGACCGGCTGCTTGGCAGCACAGATATCTTCCTTTCTTTCCTTCCTCGCTCTCCTTTTCCTCCCCCTTCCCTGTGGGTCAGTCTGCCATTCTTCGATCCCTGACACTAGAGGAGGTCAGGGATTCCCACTCCAGTCCTGATGTGTACCCTTGGCAACTCCAGCTCCTGGCATCAGCGTCTGTGATGGTAGAAGAAAGAAGTTCTTGGCTTCTTTTTTGACATGGATGGAGGGGTGATAACAGCCCAGGAGCCAGTACCAAACGGTGAAAAATGTAAGCACAATAAAGCCTGGCCAATCCAGCGTGGAACCGCTGAGGACAGACATTCCTAGGACGTGTCATGACCAAGGGTGTTTCTTTCACTTTTAAACACTGATGCTGTTTTTGGATCATGTAGAGACTCATTTGTAGGCAAATGGCTTTTGCCGTGTCTCCATACCACAGTTGTCTTGCTTGAGTTTGAGGTGTTCTCTTTCTAGGAAATACATGTTTTGCCTTTCCTTTTTGCTAAGTGGCTGCAATTACAAATACACGGAAGATCCAGGTGGTGAGAGATATTTTTATTTAGCTCCTCAGTCGCAATGTGTTGCAAGTGTTGGGCTAATTGCACACATTTGGAAATAAAATGAAAGTGTTTTTTTTTGTTCTTCCTTTTCAAACATCTAGTTAATGGAAAAGGTTAGTGACCTTTTATCTTTTCTGTACCCTTTTCCTTCTTAACATGATTTCTGCTCCCATCCCTGTTACCCTCTGTGGAGCTCCTCCCCTGCTCCACATGCACTTTCTATTAGCGCTGAAGTGACTTACGTAGATAAAGTGCAAACTTGGGAGTTTAAGCCGGAAAGCGTGAGATTACTTTTTTGCTTGATCTCCCCCTTCCATGAAAAACGTGGGCCCGGCATGTGGGAATGGATGTCTTCCATTCTCCCTGTACACACCCAGACGTGCTTCCTTTGGGTGGGAAGGGCAGGTTTTTCTCCTCAACTACCTTTTAACTCCTTAGGCCAGGTTTTTCTGTTCCTGATGGCTACACTGTTCCTCTGTAGTTAAAAGCAGGCACTGGTATGCAGTTCTTGATGCAAAAATAAGTCTGGGGCTGTCCCTCCCCATCTCTCCCTCCACCTCCCTTCTGTGCTCTGGGCATCCCAGGCACTTGAGTAGCACAGCTCAGCCCATCTCTTAGCTATGGTCGGAGCATGTTGTCCAGGAGGAAAAAGTGGAAATGAGCCTGTCCCACAGGGAGAGGTTCTGGGGATGTCCTTACCCTGCTTGGGGCTAGAACAGGGGCTGTTTTATGCCACCAATGAGCTCTGCGCTGAGACGGGAGAGGGTCATATGCTAACTCTGCAGTGTCTGGCTGGGGACCTGGCCCTGCCCCCGGTCAGTCTATATACATAATACCACATGCTGTAGGTTTAGTCACTAGTGCTCAGAGTGAATTGTGCTGCCTTGAAGGGTCTGTTCAGGGGTGTACAGCGTAGTATGAACCGCTCAGCATGCATCCAAGTTATATCTGCAGGCTCATGCTAGTTGCAAAGCAGACAGTAGCTTGTTCTTGTACTGAGATTCTTCTGCCATAGCGTCGTTGTCCCTGAGGTTTCTGACCCATGATACTCATAAGCTAACTGTGCCACTTAAATTATGTTTGACGCACTTGTATTTATTGCACTGACAGAAGAGAAACACCTGCTTGTCTCTGGAGAGTGACATGCACATTCCAGCTAATGCTGCTGCCGGCAGCTGGCCTGGGGCAAAGTGGAGCCCGAGCCGGAGGCTGGCTGGCTGCCTTCCTCCTGTGTGACACAGCTGAGGGTTCAGCACGTGAACTGCTGGTGTTGATGATCCCAACACCCTCGTTCCTGTTAGTAGGCCAGTGATATGCTTGGAAATTTAAACTGAAATGTTTATCTAAAAGTGGTGTAGTTTTAATAAAGGCATTGACTGCTGATCACTTCAGCTTCACCTGTCTTACCTGGCAGTTTTTGGGACTTTTTCCCCAGTTGGGCAGGTTGGTTGGGTCTCTGGCAGGGCTGCAGTAGTGTCGTGCATGGGAGATGTGCTCGCAGCTGGGACTGGGCAAGTCTTTGTGGCTGCTGCCAGCTCTGGGTGAGCAGCTCTCCAGGAGCCCAGTGGGTCTGTGCCTGTAGTCCAGCTGCAGCCGAGGCTCTGCTTCCCCAACGGGGATGGGGGAAATGAGAGCTGCCCATGGGATTTCTAGCACAGGAGCCCTGTGTGCCATTTGCAGGCCAAACCCATCACTGTAACCCCCACCCCAGTGCCTACAGTCAACATGCCAGGGGTGGAGGTAAGTGGCTTTAGCCCTAGCTAGCCCAGTGCAGCCTCTGGTACCAGCTCCTTCGTGTACACCCTGTGCACTGGCACCACTAACCTTTCTGCCATGGGCATGGTGCCCCCAGGATGGTGCCATAATCCCAGCACCATGCCAGCTGCAGGGAACCACATCCCATGAAGCTGCAGCTGGGGAAGGCCAGTATGGCTTCAGGTGTCATGGCCTCAAGTTGTGGCAACCTGAACCCACAGGCTTGGAGTAGTCAAAGTCAAACCAGCAGGTGTTGTGGTTGTTTTAATGAGTTGGTGTCAGACAGGGGAGTACTGGTGCACTACACAGCACTACGGGTGTTAAACTCTGACCCCAGCACCGGGAGGGACACAAGGAGCAGCATGACCCAGCTGTGGAGGGACGCAAGAGATGAGATACAGGTTCACCCCCTGGGTAACACCCAGCATACAGCTGTGCCTGGAGAGCCAGAAGCTTGCTTGGGGCCACCCAGCTGGCAGTGGCAGGTACAACCCTCTCTCTGCAAACCTGGAGGCTAAAAATCCCTGGAGTGGCTTGGTTATTGAGCTTTTAGTTAACAAAGAGGCATGGGAGGAGGCTACGGCAAGCTCTGGGGCAAGGAAGTCGCTGATCCCAGGCCCTCTCTCCTTCTCCTTGTGGCACACAGCATTCAACATTGGCACCTGCACTGGGGCCAGCTGCTTTACCAGCCAGCCCCACCTTCTCTAGGTGTTACTGGGGAAGGGGATGACCAGAGGGGCAGGCACTGGCCTCTCCCTCCCTTAGCTTTGGGGCTGGCAGACCCACTGGAAGAGGATGCAAGACAGACATACAGTGTGTTGGCTAAACCTGCTTGTACGGCAGGGTCAAGGAGGCCAGGCCAGACTGCATGCAGTGGGAGAGGGGAGGGTTTAGTTGGAAAGCCCTTGTTAAGCATGGAGCACAGCTGTGGAAGACTTATCCGTGGTCATCTCACTAAAAGCACTATGCAGCACATGCAGGCTGGATACATGGGTACAAACACAGGGTCCTTTCTCCTCTCCCCCAGCTCCTGTTCCTCAGTCAGGGCTCCTCCTCAGAGCATCCTTCTACCCCCTGAGGGAAAGGCCTTGTTTCTGCAGAGCCCAGCCCATCTGACTGGCGGTGAAATGCAGGTGAGGCCTCCTGGGCTGGGAACCCATCCCTCCTTCCTTCCCTCTGTGCTTGCATCAATCCCGGGGGAGGTTGGGTGGGGGGATTTTTGTGGCTGATGGTTCCACACCCCAGATCTCCCGGGCATACTCCATGATGGTCCTGTCACTGGAGAACTTGCCCGAGCATGCAATGTTCCTGATGACTTTCTTAGTCCACTCCCGGGGATCCTGGGAAGAGGAGAGGCAATGTCAGCAGTCAGTCCCTCACCCAGCTCTGTCCCAGCTTGCAGCCTTGCAGGGTACTGGCTACGCACGCTTGGCTGGTTTAAATGTCATGGTGTGGGGCTGCCGAAGCAGCAAAACCTGCCTTTCCCTGCCGCGTGCCCCCATGACGTGGTGTCTGTAAAAACGGCTCCACAGGAACACGCTCATCCCAGCTCCCCCCAGTGTCCCCGCTGCCCTGCCATGGCCAAGGACCCCGTCCGTCCCCTCGGTAGTGGGCTGCTCTTACCATGTACAGCTGGTCCACTTGTCCTTGGCATTCAATGTACGCCTCGTAATCTGCAAACACCTTAAACCTGAAACTCAAAGCAGAGTAAGGCTGGGGTCTGCCTGCCACAGGGTCCCAGCCTGGCAGGACAGGGCAGCGCAGACACCTTCCTGCGGGCATGCAGGGCTTTGCCCTGCACAGGGGCACCCAGGCCAGCTGGGAAGGAGGCCTGGGCTGGCTGAGAACAGCCCACCACAGGGGATGCTTGCCAGGACTCACCTGTCGTGGTACATGAGCATGTTCACAATGTCCTTGAAGCAACCAGGGTCTCGAGGGGAGAAAAAACCGCTGCTGATCTGGTCGATAGCCTGTCGCAGCTCTGGCAGGCGCTCGTAGTACTCCCGTGCATTATACCTGTGCCCAGCAGAGACAGGCTGTAGGAACTGATGCTCTCCCCAGGGACGAGCACCCGGAGAGCGGGACCTGACGTGTCTGGGGCAGGGAGGGCAGGCAAGGATGTCATATGGCTCCTGAGTGAGGGGCCTTGTTCCTGGGGCTGCGTCCATCAGAGCACCCTGATAGTGGCTCTGAGACCAGTCGCTTCATGCCCAGGCTCACGTCCCATTCACAGCCACTGTGCTCTGGGTGAGCTGCTTGGGCTGCATCCTTGATTGGCCATCACTGACCAGCCCAGGGTGGAGGCTGCCTCCTGCTCCAGAGCTGCCCAGGGAGGAGTGTGTTCCTCCCAGAGCTCATGGCTCTCCCCGCCACAGCTGGGACCTGTATCCCCATCTGACAAGCCCTGGCACGCATTGGGCTCTCCCCAGCACCAACCCTTGGCGATCCAGGGCCTCCACGTCCTCCACCTGCATGCCGAAGATGAAGAGGTTTTCTTCGCCTGCCTCCTCAGCCATCTCCACATTAGCCCCATCCATGGTACCAATGGTGAGGGCCCCGTTCACCATGAACTTCATGTTGCCGGTACCTGAGGCCTCCGTGCCAGCTGTGGAGATCTGCTGGGAGAGATCTGCTGCCGGGATCACTGCCAGGTGCAAGAGAGGTAGGAGTTACTCCTTGGCACACTGCAGATCCCCGCAACCTGGGCCCAGGACAGCAAAACAACCCTGGGCATCTGCTAGTGGCCCTGCTGACCTCGACCTCAGCCCAAACAGTGCAGCTCTGGGGCCAGACCCAGGCTCAGCTCTGCCACGACCCCATGCAGCTGCTGTCACTCCTGCATGAAGCTGGCTTCCTGCCCTGTGTGGAGCCCTCAGGCCCTTCCTAAGGGAAAGCTGGGTGACCTGCCATGACAGCCTCTCAGGCTAGCCAGTTTATGGGCTCAGCTGGGACATGCCCAGCTCCTGACGTGTGCTTACACAAGACCAGACATACCCTTCTCAGCCAAGGATACCCGGTAGTTCTCCAGGAAGATGACCTTGAGCCTGTCCCCCACATAGGGATCGTTGTTGATGACCTCACCGATGGATGTGATGAGTTTGATGATCATCTTGGCCATGTGGTAGCCAGGGGCCGCCTGAAGAAGAGCAGCCCAGAAATGGTGAAGGCTTTTAAGGAAGGGAGAGCATGAGGTGCCAGTGCCAGTCCTCACCACAGGGAGAATCTGGGCCTCATCTCTGCTGTTCACATGGATCAGCAAAATCACCCTACTGGGAGGGGACGTCCTGAGCCACAGGGAAAGAGTGGTGGGGCCTTGTTCAGTTTGATTAGTCCATGGAGGTGTTTCCTGAAGAGCCCGCCAGCAGCATGTGCTGGCTAACCTACAGTGGGCCCAGCAAAGCCACAGAAAGGGGACAGCACCCTCCCCACAGCCCCACTGAGCCATGCGTGCACCGAGTCTGGAACACACATTACCTTTCCTCCGATCATAATAGTCCTGGGCACAAAGGATTTTGATGGATCACTTCTGATGCCTGAAAGAGCAGGGCATAACACAACTGAAGTTAAGATAAACTGGACAGAGTTTATTGCATGCATCAGAGGTGGGCTGGGATCCCAGCCCATGTCATGTGGACCCAGCAAACTTGCAGGACCCTGAAGCCCAACCAGACATCTGCTGGAGCTGTGCTGGGCAAAAATGGGCTGCAAAGTCCTCGGAGGTCTACTCAAGCCAGCATGATGCAGAGCTCCAATGACTTGCCTCTCTTTGGGAATGGGCAGGGGCCCAAAGCATACACTGCGGAGTGGGGCTTTAATTTGCATCAGGTCAGTCCTAACACCTTCAGTACACGTGTGGGGGTTACCTGGGCCCTGAGACCCAGCTGGGCTGGAGACATGGGCTGTGAGCTTTTCCTCAGAGCTCTTTACAACCCTTCAGACACTCTTATCTTCCCTTCTGGAGAGAAGCCCTTCATGACAGGAGGGCAGAGCTAGGCTCAGGAGTCCTTGGCCACCAGCTGGCATACTTTTACACAGGAACCCTGGCAGTGAGAGGCTGGGGGGACACCCCTTGCCTACCTGCCCAGGCAGGACTTACGGTTGTAGAGGGTGATAGCATGCAGGCAGTTCAGCAGTTGCCGCTTGTACTCGTGGATTCGCTTGACCTGAACATCGAACATGGACGAAGGGTTGATCTTGACTTTGTACTGCTCCTCCAAGTAGGCTGCAAACTTCAGCTTGTTCTCCTGGCAAGAAAAATACGATGAGGAACAGGCATGGGTTCCCAGCCCTTGCGTCAGAAGTGAGCATTTGCTGCTGGGATGTTCCTGGGAACATGGTGCCTTTGGCCTTCTTCTCCCCACCCCACCTCCAGTGCACATTACCTGTTTGACTTTCGCCACATCTCTGATAAAAGTCTCATTATTGATGAAATCCAGTAGCTTCTTCAGCTGGCTCAGATCTGTGATAAAGCCTTCCCCGATTTTCTAAAAGAACCAACCAAGAGAGGGATGTCCCACCTGTGAGACACCTCACCCAGTCAACAGCTGTGCTTCCCCGACAGAGATGTCACAGTCCCCTTGGGAACTGGAAGAGGCACTCTGGCCAGGAAAAGGGGCACAGTTTCTTATGGTGAGGTTACTCCTCTGTGTTGTCAGGGAGCCCAAAGGAACAGGGGAAACAGGGCACTTGCAAAAACCCAAACAAGTCCCTCTGTCTCAAGGAGCTTTAGAGGGAGGATGTGTGCACATGTACCAGGGCCTCCTGGCAGCTGAGGGGCAGTTCATAAAGCTACATTTAATTACAGGACGTTATTCGGCTATGGCATGTCGCAGTGTGAAGTAAAAACCTGTGCTAAAGGGCCTGGAAAACAAAGGAGACAGAACTGGGGCTGGAGCTCCAAGGGAGCTCCTTTGTGCCTGTGAAGCTGAATGCTTTTGCAGACACCCCACGTCACACACGATGGTACTGCCTGACGGGTGGTGTGTAGCCACTGCGAGGGCAGGGAACCAGATTCAAATTTCTGCAACCTTTTTGGCCAGCTCTTCATCACTGACTTTAAAGCCCAGCCAAGCTCAGACTTACATGTGCAACCAGTGTGCTCCTCCCAGGCTGTCCTCGCTCACACCCGCCAGACGTTAGCCTCAGCTCTCATCAGACCACACCAAGAGGTGATCAGAAGCAAACGGATCACGCCCAGCCCCTCGCTTCAGGTGCTTGTGACTCACCTCAGCAATAACATCGGCCAGTCCCGGGTTGCACAGCAGGAGCCAGCGCCTCGGCGTGATCCCATTTGTCTTGTTCTGAAATTTCTCCGGCTCCAGCTCATAGAAATCCTTGAACCTGGAACACCAGGGAGCTCTGAACCACCCACCACTACCCAGAGCTTCAGCTGTGCCCCCACTGCATGCGCTCCTGACTCAGGGCAGTCTCTGCGGACCTCCCTGTAACAAGCATGAACTCTCTGTGCTGTCTCTCACCCCATTCCTCAGCTGTAATGCTGAGGGTTTCACTAGCTCCAAAGGGAGATGAGTTAGACCTTGCAAGCATGTGAATGAGACAGTCTCCGCAGCCTACCATACCCAGCAGGGCAACCAAGGCAGACCTTGACACCTGATCACTCCAGCAGGCAAAGCCCAGTGAGCGGAGAGGGTGTGTGCCTTGGGTGTCCCTCAACTCACACTGAGTTCTTCACAATGTCAGAGTGGATGCGGGCCACGCCATTGACCGCATGAGAGCCAATCACACAGAGGTGCGCCATGTTAATACGTTTGCAGTCTCCTTCTTCGATCACCGACATCCTCCGGAGACGGTCAGTGTCCCCTGGGAAGAGAGCTGCCACCCGCTGCAGGCAGGCAGGCAGAGAGAGGGACATCAGCGACCCAGCCATAGGACCTAGGAACATTCCCATCCTAAAGGCAGCCAGAAGAAGACCGCCTCCGAGTTCCCACAGCCTGTTACCAGCCCAGTCCCTTACATCCAGATGCATTTGGTTGAGGGCGTAAATGATCTCTAGGTGACGTGGCAGCAGCTTTTCAAACATGGAGACAGGCCATCGCTCCAGGGCTTCAGGCAGCACAGTGTGGTTGGTGTAGGCGCAGGTCCGTTTTGTGATCTCCCAGGCCTGCGTTACAGACAGCAGGTTAACGCGCGTGTGCCCAGGCCAGAAGGGGAAAGGAAACCCCGTGTGAGGACAGGACAGCAGCTCCTTCCCCTGCGAGGTTCGGCATGGACCTCCCAGCTCTGCTTACCTTGTCCCAGTCCACTTTCTCCACATCCACCAGGATCCGCATGAGCTCTGGGATGGACAGGGCAGGGTGGGTGTCATTTAGCTGAATAGCCACCTGCAACACAGACTTGCTGGGCTCAGATCTGGCAGTGATAGGACTGTGACAGCATCCTGCATGCATGGGGTTAGGGTGAGGGTCAGCCCCAAGCCTCTTCTCATGGCACACACCCCAGAAACAGACAGAGCTCCCACGAACGGAGCTATTCAACCTTCACAAGTTTTGCTCCAAATTGGAAAATTTTCCCTGTGAAAATAGGCCCAGAGATCACCTGTTCTCCAACCCAAATTGCCAGGGTGTTTGTATACATGCCCACACTTGGTCCTGAGCATCCTGCTCTCCCTCACGATAGGCAGGTCTGGCTGAAATGCCCCCAGACCCTCTCTGCCCACAAACTCACCTTGTCTGGGAAGGTTTCAAAGCATGTTCTCACAGGGTCTCGACAGCCAAATTTGGAAGACTTAAAGCGGCGGATGATGTCTTGGAGGGTAGCAGCCACCACAAAGTACTCCTGTTTCAGCCGCAGCTCCTTACCTTCAAAGAACTGCAAGGAGGGGGGACCACAGCCATCAGTGCTGCAGCTGCCAGCCCCAGTTGGCAGCCAAACCCCTGGAGATGCTCCTATTGGGAGCTTCCCAACAGGCCTCACACGTTCAGCACCTCATCAGGGCAAACGTGGATGTTTCTCATACTGCCTCTGATCGGGCAGCAGCTGTAGGGACTGACGAGTGGCTCGGCATCCCAAACAGCTGCCTCCAGAGGGCAACAGGACCTGCCACATCCATGCTACTCCTACAGAGCAAGCACAGCTCCCTCCCTCACTACAATACCCTTTGCAGGGTTTTTGGACCAAGGATTTTGGACTCCCTGCAATAGCCAGGAGCCAGTGTCTCTGGACACACCAGCTGCCTCCCATGCACACTACACTTCACGCTGGTCTATTTTAAAACACCAACAGGAATGAGAGGGTGGGGGTAAAGTGCAGGAGATGAGGTTTTCCAGCACAGATGCTAATCCATGACTAGATAGTGGGGGCTCTTCCCTTTTGGATCTGGTGCCCAGTGAGCGCATGGCCTGGGACAGTCCCTGCAGTGAGAAATCCCTTCAACTGGGGATGGAAACGAGTCCCCCTTCATGGCTGCCTCAGAAATGACAACTCACTTTTGCAAAGGGTAAGCCATGTAAATTGGCAACTGCCTTGAATTTGAAGGAGTAATATGTCTTCCTCTCCTTGCAGCAGGGAACAGAGCAGCTATACAATATGGGCCAGACTCTCAGCTGCCATCAGTCAGCAGAGAGCTGTGTCTGTTCACTCAGAATTGCAGGGCCAACCTATTGTATTAAAAATCCTCAAACCAGAAAAATAAACATCGGGGGCCACGACCTTCCAGTGCTTGCAGAAAAGGTGATACAACTACAGTGAGTATGATCTCAAGCAGCAGGGAAGAGAGGCAAGAGAGTCACTCACATTGTCATTTGGGTACAGGACTCTGGATATGTTTTCTGCCAGGTTTCTGTCCAACACCGCCTCGATGTAGTCACCCACGTTGACTGCAGCAAGAGAGAAATACACAAAGCACTGCAGCAGCTGTAGAGATTCAGGCAGGTCTCTGACACTGCGTGTTTCCCTCTTCTCTCACAGAGACATTTGTAACAGGAACATTCAGGCTGGTATTAATGAAACATGAATGGGAATGTGCATGTGTGAAAGGCACATCTCCGTGCAGTTTCTCAAGAGACACATATCAGGAAGGACAGACAGAAACTGAAGACAGACAGCAGCCAGAGAAGGCAAAAAAAGGAAGCGAGTGACCAGTCATCTTAAGGACTAAGGAAAAATGTGGCAAGGCAAAGAAGCACAAAGACTGCAACCACACTCAACTCCTAAAGGGTACGAAAGGCTCATCCGAAACCCAGCTCGCAGCTGCCAATCAAGAATTGAGGAGACATTATGAGGACTTGAGAACCATCACCCCTTGTCCCACACAAGTTCTCCTGGGAGGGCTGCTCGGACTCACACATCTCTGCACTTGTCAGTATGGAAGAATAAATCAAATCAGTCTAGTCTAAAACCTTCCCCCTTCTCTAACAGCCAGCACTGACATTTGATGTGTTAGTTGCCCCATATCTGCTCTTCAGCACTACAGTTAGAGCCTGAAACATGCACTGGAGAGGTCACACATAGACCCAAAGGAAACCAACAGTAAGGTGGGCTGTGCTGCTCTCCTCCTTCAGGACTAATGGATGATGCTGCACAGAAATGACCCTTCAGGGCAAGTGTGGGTTTGCAGCTCATTTGGTGATGTGGGGAACACAGTGGCAGGTGGTTTATCACCTGGGGAAGGCATAGGGCAGGTTTTGGGAGCATGATAAGCATGATGGGGATAGAAGGAGGACGGGTGGGTGCATGAGGGCTCTGGAAGTGGTTAGAGGTAGTGTGATCCATGGATGTGCACACAGTGCTGTGTTTTGGAGGTAGCCAGGAGATATGGATAAATCAGGCCAGATGGGGAGTGCTGTGCCAGGTGCTATGTGTGCAGGAACAATCACATCCCAGCCTGTCTGGAAGAGAGGCAGTGGAGGGATAGCACTTACACTCTTGGAGGTTGAAGTCATTGGGCGCTTTTGCAGACCACAGCCTCATGGTGTTTACAGTGTTGTTCTTGTATCCTGGCACTGGCGTGTCGTAAGGCATAGCAAGGACAACCTGCAAAAGGACAGCATTCCCCTCTGATTAGCAGCACGGTGGCCTCAGAGAAGGTGGGAAAGTGGCTGAAACCTCTGCAGGAAGAATCCAGAAGACACAGACGACTCCTGGCTGTGGCAAGAATCTCACCTCACTAAAACACACCTCCTGAGCTTCACAGGCTTCCCTGCTATCATGGGCACTTCCAGCACCCACTGGCAAAGCATTAATAGGAGAAGCAGAGCTGTTTGGAGCTTTACTGACAAACTGGAGTCACAAGCCCATCAATGAAATGTAAAAGAGAGTTGCAAGCAACCTGCTGACCTTCCTACCCCAACTGGCATAGCTATTAGTTATTCACAAGAGCACAGCAAGCATCCTCAGCTGGCCTCTGCGATTCTGTCTGTGCTGGGGTAGGGACAGGGCAGCTGGGACCTTTGTGTTTCCACCTGGGATAAACTCCACAGCCTGAATCCTGCCCATTACCCTTCTGCAGCCTGCCAGGACCAAACCCTACAATGCAGCACCATTCCCAGAGCAATTCACCCAATGTTCAAGGTTTGTTGAACCCACCCTGGTAAATCCACTGAGATCTCCAGCACCCGAACGGAACATGAGTACAAAACTATTACTGCAGTCTACAGATGATGTTTAAGCATCAGGATGCTGACCACATGGCTACAGGCAGTAACAGTGGGGCTCCCAGCTCAGATTGCACTAGCCAGGCAAGGCAGGGGTGTGCTTCCAAGCTTGTGTGCTCCAGCTCACTGCTGTGCCAACATCTGTGTGTTTCCAGGCCTGCTGAGCAGCAAGGCAAGGCACCCCGACCTCAGCCTGGAACAAAGAGGCTGAGGGCTTATACCAGCAGAGCTGAACAACGCTTGCAGAGCAAGGCCCTGACCCTGCAGCACGCAGCCTGGACCACCTCTCTGGCACTGGCAAAAGGAGCCAGCATCTTCCAGAACAAGTCAGTGCGTACTGGCATGACAGCCCAGCAGCCAGAAGCATTAGAGAACTGAAGGAGCTGTGCTCACAGGGCAAGGAAAACCCAGGCAGATCAGCATGTTGGCCCTGAACAGCCAATTTGTGCTGGCATCAGCAACACGTCCTCCGGGGAGAATGAGCAAGATCTCAGGCTCTCCAAGCTGCTATTACCAGCTCCGAACATGGAAGCAGGCAGAAGCCCTGCCCTGCCTCAGCCATGGGACTGGGGCACACATCACATGAACTGAGCGATGCTATATTTGGAGACGGCATCTTTGGCTTTTTTGAGCCTTTCCAACTTGTTCCCTTAACGGCACTATCTGAAAATTCACCTCCTTGTAGGAAGCAGGGCTGCTTCCACTGCAGTGCTTGGGATCCGTGAGACCCCGGACCACCACCAGGGTCAGAAGAGGAGCACACTGAAAGGCAATGGCACTCGGTCCCTGAGTGGACATCTGCTTCCCCAGAGAGCTCTGGCGTGGTGCCTCCATGCTGTTCATGGGGCTGCGGTGTTGAACCCCTGCACTGTGTGTGTCCTGGGAATGGCCTAGGTCCCTGCACAGCCTTTGACAACCAGGGTCCCTGGAAAAGGACTTGGTTTATTTCTCCTCTGAGCGGGCCCAGGTGACTCTGCAACTGAGCTTCAGCTCTTGGTGCTGAAGAGAACGGCTTGGCTTTATGACTGCACGCTCTGCAGATGGACAGAGCTGGCTCAACAGGCTGAGAGACCCCTGAACATCACAGGAACAAGGCTAGGTGATGTCCCTGAATCCCAGAGAAATTCGTAGTCCTTCCTTCCTCCATCCTGCGCAGTGCTTACACAGGAGAGGCTGAAGCATCTTCAATCCTCTTAATAACTCTGTGCCTCTTTAAAGCTTGCCTTCCTCAGCTGGGATGCATTTACAGCGCAGCAGCCTGTGCTCTGAGCAGGCACATGTTCCTGAAGCACAGCATTACCTCCTCAACTGTGGGAGGCTGAAGAAGCATTTGCTCTCCATGATACCACAAAACAAGGCCTCCAGGCAGAGTGGAGACTTGAAACCATATCGCCAGCCTCCCGCGACAGCACTCAACCCATCAGGGTCTGGGAAAGAGGAACTCGCTGCGATCACAGGAGTTAAACACCCACGGTATTGCTCCATGGCCATCCCACGAGATGTATCTCCACCCACAGCAGCATCGCCAGAACCACCTGCAACACCACTGGGTTTGAGTGAGCGGTAGCCAGGAGCAGTGCGGAAGGAGCCTAGCACAGCTGCCAGGGATACAGTTCTCCTCCAACATAAATCCATGCAAGACTCTGGAGATCAGTAGAGAAGGAGGCCCCAACTGATCTGAAGTTACAGCTGTGACTGAATATCATCTCTCTTTTTCCTCAAACCCTGCTGCTGCCACAGCCAACAAAGTCACCTTTGTAACTGCAAGGGTAGCAGAGAGCGTTTTGCCAGACTGGGAGAAAAGCAAAGTCTGACCACCTCAGGCAGCCTGGGCACAGACTCCCCCTCCACACCACCCTGGCCCGTCCTCCCCCAGCCCAGCACCGAGGGAGATGTTGGTACCTGGGTGTCGATCCACTTCACACCCTCGGGGGTGTGATCCACGCGGCCGTAGAAGTGCACGGGGAGCATGTACTCTGGGCGAGCTTTCTCCCAGGGATTGCCGTAGCGTAGCCAGTCATCAGCCTCCTCCACCTGCAAGAGGCAAACGGGGTTCAAGTGACGGCTTGTATCTCCATGTGAAGGTTAAACTAGGCTCTCCCAAGGGAGGCCAGTTTAAAAGCAAAGCTTTAGTAAGCTGGCTTTAAAAATGGACGTGCAGAGGCCTCTAGAGGACAGATGGGCTTTTTGAAACGTGGATCACTACATCCCAGCTGGTATAAGTAAATCAGCCTCTGTGGGCTTTGCAGAGCTGTCCAGGTTTAAACCATCCAAACTGCACAGACCGCTGCACTCACTCTGTCTCGAGGCCTTTACATCCAGTTTGACCATGATAGTGGGTTATGTGGGATGTGGTTCCCTAGAAGCACATCGGTGCTGTTCCTGGCCACAAACCACCCCCTGTAACCCAGGTCTTGCTAACTGCTCTGCCTTCTGCCAGAGAGGATTTCTCCTCTCTGCTTGTAACAGCACCAACAGGAATGAATTCAGCAGCGCCTGCAATCACAAGGCTGATGTGCACCAAAAACCAGAGGGGCTGAGGCACTTGGAGAAATGCTCTGTGCCTGCAGGCATTTCTCTGCTGGGCTGGGGGCAGGTCTGAGCCACAACCCAGCATTGCCACCACCCCGTTCTTTTTTAAGTAACATTAAGCCAATTACAGTGGATGCTTTTTCCCCCTGTTTTCACCATTTATAGGGCCTAGCATTGCAGCTTCTTTGTGGAGAAGAAGGAAAAAACAATCCTCAAACCTCTCACCCTCCCTGACTTGTGGAGAGACATTTTAAGGGGAAAAAAGGTCCCTTCTGCTCAGAAGCAAGGCAGGTCTCCTAATGGAAACCATTTCCAGACACATGCTAGGGAAAACTGCCAGCTGAGGCTGTTTTTTTGCCTATTTTCACATGCAAAATATTATGATCATTAATGCTACAGGAGAGTCCCTGTTTAAGCCCCCGCTGCCAGTCTCCCAGGGAACATGCAGGAGCTGCAGCACCTCAGGGACTTGCATGTGTTCCATCATGTTCAAATTCATCCTCTACCAGACACCTTCATGAGGTGTTCAGCCCCATCACCATCCTTAGCCTGACTCTTTGCCCACTCACTGCCAGGCTGGATGGGACTCTCGGGTTGTTGCAGCTGTGCCACGGAGCCCCAGGCAGGGAGACCTCTGGTCCCAGCCATGTCCTGCGGGGCTCAGCTCCAACACCATCTTGCCAGGTTGGTGACTGTCATGGATGAGCTTGCACGTGTCTCTGGGTGAGTGCCTGCTGCGCACGCACCCCACCGCCCTCATCGCTTCTCTTTGCTCAGGTGGTCAGAGCCCAAGGGTCAGCACAAGCAACAGCCCATTTGGCACCAGCTGATGGGCTCAAACACACAGTTTATGAACAGCTCAAGACACCGCAGTGCCGTTTGTGTGGCCAGGCCTTGTCCACAGGCAGAGGTGGCCACCACAGCATGAAACAGAAGGAGAAAGGGTGACCTGAGTTTGCCAATGTACCTGCCAGCCGTCGACAATCTTCTGATTGAAGATACCGAACTCATAGCGGATGCCGTAACCGTACGCCGCCAGCCCCAGTGTGGCCATGGAGTCCAGGAAGCAAGCTGTAAGAGCAGAGCATGGTCATGCTGCAAGGAACCTCACCCCTTGCTTGCTGCACCTGCTACAGCATGCTGTGCACGGGGGTAAGGAGCTGCCACAGCCAGTGCCGCTGGAAACAATGCCCCTCCCTGGCAGTGTTCAAGGCCAGGCTGGATGTGGCTTTGAGCAACCTGGTCTAGTGGGAAGGTGTCCCTGCCTGTTGGCAGGGGAGTTGGGAACTAGATGATCTTTAAGGTCCCTTCCAACCCAAACCATTCTATGATTCTATGATTTATTACTCGGAGGAAATCTGCGTGCAAAAGGGCCAGAAGGGGACAGGCTGCAGCAGGACCCCATGCACGTCCTGCTGAGCCACCACGAACACCCCAAAGTTGTTGGTGACAAGGACAGGTCACCAAAAACCCAAATCCAGCCTTGTTGCAGTGAGAGCTCTTCTAAACCTGCCCAAGGTGCCCACACCTTGCCCTAAGCCTGCCTGCCCAGTAAAGCAGGGCTTCTGACCCCGACTCGCTGCTCCCCCAGCTATTTTGCCGTTATTGCTTTCAAAGCAAACCCTTCCAGACCTCAGTCCAGGGCAGCTCTGGTAAACATCAGTCCCGGCATTTCCTCCGCATTGGGGAGCTCTCATCTCCAGCAGTCCCATGAGACAGGCAGACTAAAATAGCAGCCAACAATCTGCCTACGTGAGAGCTGCCTGAGTGCCTCTGAAAAGTGAGAGATTTCACAGGGAGGTGAGGAGAAAGGCTCCAGACAGCCTCTTTCAGCCACAGCCCCGCCTGCTGTGCTGCGGACTACGCAACTGCATCTCCTGGGTGCTCTCACCAGGGAGGGGGCTCATTTCTGGCCTGCCAGGAGCAGGCAGGAGGGTACCACGTGGCCGAAGGGCTGCAGGACAGGTGGTGGGTTGAGGTCTGCATGCTGTCCTGCTGCGGTGCGGGCGGTGAGGGTGTGACAGCCTCCAGCCAGGCCACCCTTGGTCCCCATGCGCTCTGCACGAGCAGAGGGCTCCCCTCTCCCCGTATTACCTGCCAGGCGTCCCAGGCCTCCATTCCCAGCCCAGCATCTTCTCGATTTCTTCTAGCTCCTCCAAGTCCAAACCCAGCTGTTGGGGGAAAGAGCCACAGCAGAACATGTCATCACCTGAAGCCCACACCCTGGGGCTGCTCTCCAGGGAGGGCAAAACGCATGATCCCAAAACAACCCCACACCACGGGAAATTAAACCCATGGAGGGTCTCTGCATCCTCCCACCTTCCCCTCCCCACAAAGCATCTCACCAGCCTCTGGTCCCTGGGCAGCCCAATTAATTGGAAAACAATTTTAGGACCCATCATCAAACGTTGCTTTCTCACGAACTATGTTTCCTTAGAGACCTCAAACAAAACACTCATCTCCCAGCAGCTCCTAACGCCAGGAGGCCCTTCCACCAAACTCGCACTTGGAGACAGGATGGCGAACGGCCAAGTTGGCGTGCAAGGGACCGCCGAGTCCTGCCCGGGTACGCACACCACCCCTCTGCTCACGCCCGCCTGGTCCTTGAGGAAGGGCACAACCACGCTGGCAGCTGGTTACTGCAGCGTTCGCCGTTACGCTCGTGCCTTCCCGCATCCTGCCTGGCCTGCCGCTGAGCTCCTTGGCCGGAGTCCATGGCTGGAAGTGGTTGTCTCCTCTGCTGCATCTCTCAGGCCGTTTGTTCTCCAGGCTGGGGGCTGCTGCTGGATGAAGGCTACGCATGCCAGCAGCAAAGACTCTCCAGGAGTCAAGAGATGCTGCCTCTTGAAGGGCAGCAGTATCTCACCTCAGTGCCGGGGGGACAGCAGGGAGTCACGCTGACGCTGTGGCTGCTCCCCAAACTGCTTTTCCAGTGCTTCAGTGGTCTGCAACCATCAGCTGGGAAAGCCTCATGCACAGTGGGACGGGGTCACAAAAACCAAGGCAAATTCTCTCAGTGACAGAGCTGTGCTGGTTACGAGACCTCCTATCCCAGCTGGCCACTGGCCATGACAAGCTCCACATGTCAGAGGCTACAGCGAGGGAAGCCTCCACTCGCATGTCGGGCCAAATCGACACGTGGGAAATGCCTCGCAAAGGGACTTGAGGATCCTCCCTGAAAAAAAACAGCCTGCCCTCCAAGGCACGACACCTCAGAGAGGAAATGTGTCAGGTCCCACTCTGGAAATCCCTGCCATCCCTTGGCAGGGAAAGCGCTCACCAGGATGTTTCATCAGCAATCGTAGCACCTCATTTTGAGAGACAGCCACAGAGCCCAGTTTCTGCTAGAAAGCGTAACATGGCTCAATCTGTTGGGGGGAGGGGTGGAGAGGAGGGAGACAAATAAAGCTTTTCGGTGAGAAAGCCCAAAAACTCATACCCTGTCAAAAAGGTCACTGTCCTGCTGCAGAGGTGGCTGCAAGCCTAAGGAACCATGGCCTCGCATTTGTGATTGCCTTGGTGGTACTCAGCTGTGTTTTCTCCTCTTTGAACTCAGCTGATGATATTTTAATTCAAGCAAATGATTCCCTCCCATTTCTTCCTTTCCAGTGATTCACTTTTATCTAGCAGTGCTGCTGCGGTGCCTTGTGTACCTGCATGTATGAACTGTAATTTGGTGTTGTGGTGCTCCAGTTTCCGCTTCTGGCCCAGCTTCCTCCACTAGACTATATCTCCCATGCTGAGCCATCATCTCTCCTCCTAATGGAAAGCTATTTGCAGCCTGGGACTCCCTAATCTTTTGGGATACTGGGTGTTGCTTTCTGGACACTCTTCTGGATTTTCCCAGCCGCTACAGGAAAATGGTTTGAGAAAACCATACTCCAACTCTCAAGGAACCCCAAGGTTCCCCCATGGTCTTCTCTAGGAGATGAAAAAAACTAAAAGAGCACCAAGCCTTGCTTCGTTTAGTCAAAATAACACATCATTAGGTAGAAGCCCTGAAAAATAAAGATACCCAGCCCACCGCGTGGAAAAGTTTGGCCAGTTCCTCAGGGGAACCCTGGTACCCCCCAAGACTTCACCTGGTAAATGGCTTCATCACATGCGTTCTGCAGGCCCAGGTTCACCATGGTGTTCTGCAGAGTGCGGCCCATGTAGAACTCCAGGGACAGGTAGTAAATGCGCTGGGGAGGCAAAGCAAGATGCTTACACACAGCACAGCACTTTGCTTTCACCAAAGTAGCTTAAAATTAAGAGCAGACCCAAGTGCTTTCCAGAGTAGGGACGTCTCCCCAGAGCGGCTCTTGGCGCCCGCTCCTGACCACCATGCACCGCAGCTTGTTGTCAGAAGGCTCTGGCTCAGGATGCTAGCCAACCCTCCGCCCCGCGTCTCCCTGCCAACAGCCTTCTATAGAAAAAATCTCGTTGCCTGTTAAGCGTTTCCCTAATTAACTCAGCGCAAGAATTATCTAGGATGCCGAACGGTGTATTTATACACCGTCAGGCTCAGCTGAGGTGATGCTTACGCTGGGCTGTTAGAGTTTTCTGACCAGAAAGCTCAGCTGACCCCGAGCCTGCTGAAAGCCAGAGCGAGCCCCCCGCCCTGCGCACGCTGGCCAGGGGCAGGGCCAGGCCCCTTCCTGCTAGTGATTTTCCAGCGCTCCTAACGCACGGCTCCTCCTGTTCTCCCCACGCCGAGTGTCACCTACACATTTCACCCTGTTGAAGAAATAAACTGTCCCGTGGGTGGCAGGGTTCCCAGCACAACCGTGCAAGGCGAGGCTGCTCTGCCGTGACCTTCCAAGTTTCAGAGGAGCTGCTCCTGTGCCGCGAATGCTCGTGGAAGCCTGTTTGTAGGATGAGAAGCGAGCTGTGCAAACTTCTGCCCTCGCTCAGAGTTATCGCTACAGGATTTTTAAACAGAGCGATAGCCTGACTTCAAATCATGCTTCCCCTCGAATCTCTTTCCCTCGTAGCTGGGACCTTTCCCACTAAGCAGCAGGATTACCCGCTCTGCCACCTCTGCTGGGAGCCTGAAAGGGTCCAGCTGTTCCTTGGGGCTCATCGAAAAGACTGAAAACATCACACAGTTGCATAAATACTCTGCTCCTTTCAGTCTCCCACAGGGACGTGTTTTCTAGTTTCAGTAAGCAAACCCACTTCAAGCTCCTCCTAGCCTTTATGGGGTCTGTACAATCCCTTCTGTTAGTGCAGCAATACAGATCAGAGTGCGTTTGTGTGAGTAAGGATAAAGGGAGAACTTCACACACGGGCATAACTCCCAGCGCACGTGCAGCCGTACGGGTGTGAAAGTGCAGTTTGTTTCTTGTGTCAAGGCAATATTCATAACCCCAAGAAAAGAGCTGACTCGGGGAGGCAGCTGCCTGCACGCTGGGAAGGTATGGGCCTTTTCTAGGACATACCTGCCCTCTGGGGCTCTACGGTTAAGTGCTGTATCGGGTCTTAATTCAAAAGGATTAAGGCTGAATAATGATGTCCCTGCAGCCCCCCAACTTCTCCAGCATCACCATCCTGACTTGACAAGTGGGGAGGAGAGGAGGGAGCAGGTCGAGTCCTCTGGGAATCACCAACGGGGTTTGGTGACCTGGGAGAGCTTGTCTGGTTTGCACAAGGCAAGAAACTCCTCTGCAGCCTCAAAGCCGAGCAGCCTGCGGGCTCTGCAGGAGCGAAGCCAGGACACGGCTGTGCTGAGGCATGTGCCGAGACGTGGAGGTGACGATGCCCACAGGGGATACCACCGCGGTGGTGCGAGTGCAGGACATGGCCATGGTGAAGCACGCAAGAGGAGGCAGCAGCAGCAAGGCCCAATATGAGGACACGTCACACAGGGGCGGAACATGGCTACAGCAAGGGGGTCACAGTCGTGGAGATGCCTGAGGGGGGGCATGGCTGCAGCAAGGCTCATTGGGACAGGGCTGCAAAGAAGCTTGTGGGGACACAGCCATGGTGAACTGCATGAGGGACATGGCCGTGGTGATGCCCATGGGGGACACAGCCATGGCAAGATTGTGTGTGAGGGACATGGCTGGGGCAAGGCCCACGGGGACACGGGCATGGTGAGGTGTGAGCAAGGGAACATGGGCCATCGGTGATGCCCACAGGGACACGGCCACGGTGAGGTGCATGAGGGCCACGGCAAGGTGCACACAAGGGACGTGGCCATGTTGATGCCCATGGGGACACAGCCGCAGCAGGATGCATGCAAGGGATACAGCTGTGGTGACGCCCACGAGGAAGAAGCCACGGTGAGGTGCACGAGGGACACGGCCATGGCAAGGGGCCATGGCTGTGGTGACACCCAAGGGGACATGGCCACAGAGAGGTGCACGTGAAGGCCACAGCCGTGGGGACGCCCACGGGCCACATACGCAGTGACACCACCAGGGGACACGGAGACACCCGCGGGGCCGATGGGGAAGGCGCAGCCGCTGCGTCCCCGTCCCCATCCCCATCCCCGTCGCCCCGGGGCTCGGCTTCCCCCCGCGGCAGGGGCCGGGGGTGCCGGCCGGGGCCTCACCTTGGGGTCCCGCTCGTAGTAGTGCTGCTGGGTGCGGATCCAGCGCCCCACCAGGTGGTCGCGCACGGTGTGGGCCAGCGCGAAGTAGTAGTCGCGGGGGGGTGGCGACGTTGCGGTCCTTGACGAGGGTGAAGTGGAGGTGGCGGTTGAAGCTCTTGCGCACCTCCGCCACGTCCCCCAGCCCCGCGATCCCCCGCACGCTGATCTGCTTCCGCCGCTCCCCGTCGCTCAGCGGCGCCGCCATCCCGCCGCCTCGGCTCCGCCGGCCCCGCCGCTGCCTCCGGCTCTGCCGCAGCCGGGACCGGGGCCGCCGCGCCTGCGCCTCCACCGCCCGCGACGAGGCGGGGCCCGGCACGGCTGGCGCCCGGCCCGGCCCCCCACGGGGGGAGCGGCCGCCCGCCCCTCTCCGGCCCCGCAGCGCCGGGGCGGGCCGCGACACGGGGGCGGGGGGGGCCGGGCTGCCACCACCCTGCGGCCCGCCCCGTCCCGCCCCCGCGCCAGCCCCTGGCCCGAGACCGGGGTGGTGGCGGGGGCGGGCTGATGGGGACGGGGATGACGTGTGGGGACGGCGGTGGCGTGTAGAGACCGGGATGGCGTGTGGGGATAGCGATAGCACGGGGGGCTGGGATGCTGTGAGGGGACACGGATGGCATGATGGAAGAGGGAGGGCACCTGGGGCTGCGATGGTGTGAGGGAATGGGAATGGCTTGAAGGGACAGGGATGGCACAGGGGGACAGGGATGGTGTGGGGGGCTGGGAGGGCATGAGGAGGCAGGGATGGCATGTGGGGAAAGGGATGGTGGAGCACTCATTTCTCAACCCACCTGCCCTGTGCGCTCTGGCGCTAAAAGCCACACCGCTACCACGTTTCATTTTAATTGGGCTTTTATTGTCGGTACAGCAGGGTTCAGGTGTCCCCTGTACACTCAGCTGCAGAGCCAGCTGCCATGCAGAACCACACACCACCACACATCTCGCTGCCCCAGGGAAAAGACGAGGCTGTGGCCCCGAGCCCACGAGTTGGGGCACACACTGCTGGCTCTCGGGGAGGCTGGGCTCTTTTGCACACCCAAAAGACCACTGGGATCTGCTCTAAACATCCATACAAATACAACACAGTTCCACAGTGAGATTACGAATAGCGCAGCACGTCCTCTCCAGCTCCCGCTGCCTCTGAGATCACTTCCAGCCCGCCCACAGGACGCTGCTGGAGTGGTGCATTGCAGCTTCCTTGCCACGGCTCAGTGCAACCACAATACATTCATTTATCAAAGTGAGATGTGTCTGCAGGAAGCGGCACCCAAAATGCCACGTAAATACATTCATCCCAGGCCCTGCATCAACCTTGCCAAGCTACAAATGCCTGTGAGGTGCAATAAGCCTTGCTCAGGGTTTATTTTTGTGGCTGCCTCTTGTTCATGGATCTTACCTCGACCGACTCTAGAACCGTCAGATCCATCGTTAGCCCTGTACCCAACTCCCAGGCCTTGCTCGTCTAGATCCAGCAAAGCTGATGTTGCCTTCCACCACCCATCTCCCAACTGCCAGGGAACCAACATTCGGCTGTAGGCTTTAACCCTAAAGGGCATATAGGCTCTGATTCGTGCCTCTAAGTCCATATCCAGTTTCTAGAGTGCTCCTGAGCTTTTCTAGCAGGGATGCATTTCAAAGCCGCTGCCTGCTGGCAGCACACCTGTGTAAACGCACTCTCTTTGCACACACACACACGCACACAAGTTCACCTTCAAACACGAAAGTAGTAAAATAAAAATCATCACTGAAAACTGCTGACAAACAGGAGAACCCACCCTGAAATGAGGACGGTAAAGAATTCCTTCCGGAGTGAGCATTTCCTACAGCAACTTCAGCACAGTACAAGCACATCACACAGGCATGTTCCAAAAAGGTGTGTTTTTCTCACAGAAATCAGAGATGTCCTGCAGAGTCCTGGTTTTCCTTCAACAATGATCAAGTTTTACATCAAGTTGACTTCAGATGCTGTCAAATCAAGGCTTATTCTTTAGGCAGTGCACTCTGCACTGTAAAAAAGAGCCAGTGATGGAGGGGACTTGGCAGGTGGTGGGAGGAAAGGGGCATAGTCCCAAAGGACTCTGGAAGCCAAAACCAGGCCCTTCAACAGCTTCTCCTGTGTTGGGCTTCCAAAAACTGAGATTCCCAAAAGTCACCTTCAAGGAGCTTTAGTACTGCAGTCTATTGAGCGAGTCGATGTAATGAAAAGTGGCTCCCAATGCCCAGCTCGTTTCAACATTGTCAATTTTCCGGGCAAGCTGGAAAGAAAAAAAAAAAACCAAACAAGTTAAACCACAGTTGTTTGGGAGAAGGAGAAGCATGCAAGGTGAGTACAGTGCTGAAGGTTATCACAACCTGTTATCACCATCATGGGGACAGTGTCCCTCCACCCTCAATCACAGAGCACATGCTGGAGCAAGAAGGCCAACCAGGGACCGAGCTACTGGCATGAGGACTACTGCCTCGGCATCCTCCTGCCCAGTCTCCCCAGCAATCCATTTTGTGCATCACCTTAAAGACGTGCCTCTTCGGGAAGCCCAGTTCTTGCAGGAGGAAGGTGATGTACGTGAGGTCCATGCAGAGAAAAGGGCTGCTTCCAGGGCTGATTTCCATGGTCTTACATACTAAGGAGAAACAAAAGAGTAAATGCACACTGTTGGCTCAGGCCCAGCATCAGCCCAGCTTTGAAAAACCTCAAATGAGCCCATAAAACACCTCTTGTCAGCTGAGTTGCGCAGTGATGGAACCTGTTACAATGGGGCTGAAATGACATGCACGCATTAGCAGAAGCACAAAAGCTTTGGCACACTGGAAGGAAAATCAAGGCATTCTGTCTCTCCCCTAAGACAGCCGAGTTTCTTGTATCTCTCCAGGAAAGGATGAAAACTTTTCTTCTATCTACTTCAAGCCTTTAAAAATCTCAGCAACCTCAGATGTGTTATGTTTCTTGAGCATAAGCACTCAACAGATATTGATAAAACCAAAGGAAAGAAAAAGACAAAGGAAAGAAAAAGACAAAGGAAAGAAAAAGACAAAGGAAAGAAAAAGACAAAGGAAAGAAAAAGACAAAGGAAAGAAAAAGACAAAGGAAAGGAAAGGAAAGGAAAGGAAAGGAAAGGAAAGGAAAGGAAAGGAAAGGAAAGGAAAAAAGAAAAGAGACAAAACCAAAGTAAAACCCACTTGCTTTCTCAGGATGAATTACAGAAATGGTAGTCCAGAAATCAGAACTGCAACAATTGTTCAGTCATTCATAAAGTTTACCAAAAAGCCCCATGTCAGTTTGATCAAAGCCTGAGTTTGTGCTATTAAGAAAAGAACGTTTACATTTGTAAATCTGCGTAGGCAGTTCTCACTGCAGCTGATGAAGCGAAAAGCTAGGAACCGGTTTTCCCCCTTTTCCGATTAACAATCAAGCACATGAACAAATCTTGAGATGAAAAGAAAAATTAAACCAGCTTGGAACAGGTTATGTTAACAGGATGAGAACCCCCACACCTATTCTGAAAGCATGATTTCAGGACAACGGTTAACTGGCAAGTTTATTAGCAATTCTTGAGAGAGTTTTGAAATATAAGTATTATGTGTCTTATGTGGGCTGCAAAAGCAAGAATTCATACAAAAATAGTTGAGATTTTCAAAAATAAGCAGAAATGTTGGAGAGAGGCGCTCAGGAGTGGTGCTCAGCATTTACCTAAAACAAAACAATCAGGCTTCTTAGCATGTCACACATTTACCACCTGGGTATGAACTTACACACAACTACTAGGTGTGTGTTTGATTGTATTTTACTCACCATATTTAGCTGCAATTTCGAAGTCACCGACAGTTAAGCTTCCTCCTTTTTCTTTATCTAAAACAAAAAAAGACGCAGTCTTTTATGGTTTTCGTATAAAGGCAATTGTAGACAAAACTTGTTTGGAAATCAAACTTTGAGCCACTGAAATCAATGACAAAACTCACACTTGCTTTAAAGGTAAAAGAACCTTTAAAAGATTCTTAACATAGATTGAAAAGGCTCATTTAATGAAGAACTTTGATCCTCGTTTCCTAAAGAAACGCAGTTTACAGACTCTCTCACCTTGTCCCCATGTCTGTGTTGCCCTGCCCCGTGACGCTTGAACACAGTTAACGCCTTTGACCAGATCTGACAGGGGAGTGCTGCTCTGTGATACATTAACTTGTAAAACAAAGTGGCTGAGGAGGGGAGTATGTTTGTCCAAACTAGCTTGAGATCTTGTAATCTGCTTTCTACCACCGAACACGACAGCCTTCTGTACACCAGCATACCACTGGAAAAGAGACTGGATGCATTTTGAATACATGTGGAATTATCTGAAAATCTTCGTTCCATCTGAAAAGGTCAGTGAAGCAAAACACACAGCCCAAGATCACTTTACTGCTTTACCGCCCAATAAATTTGTTTATCATTATGAGGGCTTTTTTCTATTTTGGATTGCAGAATTAATCAGACAACAACGATTTCTGAAATGCAGACAGTTTGTTTAAAAACCATTGCCAGAAGTTGCAAGTCCTGTTTCACAGCCCCAGTCCCTCCCCTATAGAAATTCAATAGCATTCAATACCCAGTGCTGCACGGCAGTGTAACAAAGGACTAAGTACCATGACAGCTTAGCAAAGCACCGTGATGTGTGTGTGTGTTACCATTTCTTCCACAACTTGTCATTTAAAATGAAATGAAAACAGGAGCAAACATACCTATGAGACCAACCTCTGCTGCACGGTCATAGTAGTAGGAGAAAGTGTAAAAATCCAAGTCCTTCACTTCCTCAGCTTTATGCACGTTTTTGTAGAGCATCTTTACCACTTTGTTAGAACAAGACTCATACAGAGGCTCACCTAAAGGAAGGCAAAGAAACCCAGCATACTATAGGCAGAGAGTTAAATATGCATACAATTCATTTAGGATCTGCCAGGAAACAGGTTCCCTTTTGCACAATAGCACTTGGTAAGCTCTTCACAGAGAACTGAAATCTGCATTTTCTTCCAGTGGCAACACTTAACCATCCTCAGGTTGGGACTAAGTATGCAATAGATCAGAGATGGACACCATCATTTGAGGCAGAAGGATTTTGAAAGACCTGCTCAGGGATTGCTCAACTCCGTCTGCATTACTACTAGCAGCTTTACTGACTGGACAGACACACCATGGCACAAGAGGAAAGAGCTACAGAATCTCTTTAACAGCATGTCAAGAGGAGCCAGACAGAACAGTAAACAGAGAATCTAGTGTCTTTGCAAGAGGCTGAGAGTATATCATTTACTCTGCTAATAGCATGCTGGCCTAGATAGGAAGAGTGATAAATCACTATACCTGCCTTCTGCCCTTTAATTTTGTACACTATCTCAGCATGTTGCCATTCAGATTTGAAGCCAGGTGGTAAACAGGGGCTGATCAATTCCTCCCCTTCTCCTACTGCAGAAGTAAAACAAAGCCACATTAGGGAAAAACAGGAGGAGTTTGTTTCAGATCCCTCACCCCCAGCCCTGCTTCATACTGTCCCACAGCTTCAGCAAGGCACCTCTAAGCCCCAGTCATGGCTCAGATGTCCCATGCCCCCCAGGGCTGGCAAGAATCCAGGTCTCCTGGGATCTAGCAGCGTCACCTCCTGCATTCGCCTTAAACGCACCCAGCCATGGTGACAGGAGTCCACATACCACTCAGGAACCTTGAGCCCAGTGGGAAGGGGACAGACAACTCCTCCCCCCACAACAGGGCTACATACCCTATGCTCAGAGCTAAGACTTGAAGAGTGCCCATAACTTACAGGGTTTTCCCTCAACTCCTCCTAAAATGGCGAGCCTTGCCGACATCAGCCCAAGTCCCAGGTAACTGCAAAGGGATAAAAGCCTCTGTGAACAACAAACATCCTTCTGCTGATACTCGACTGACAACTTGTCTGGGACATGCCAGAGTCCTCTACGAGGTCCCAGCAAAATGGCTTGAGTCAGCAGCTAATGCACATAAGGGGAACAGTGTGACAACCCACTTTCATATTACCCTTACCCAGAAGGATAAACTCTCTTTGAAAAAGCACAGGCAAGAGCTGTCAATGGTAATCTGGCTCTTGAAGAACTGGGAATGCTGAAGGTATTCCCATAACCTTTCTCCTACCCTCCTCAAAGGCAGCACAGCCTCTAGCATACAGAATTGATTCTTTTTGAGACTAAACACACCCCCCAGCAAACACAGGTGGGAAGAAGCTGCTTCCCTCTGCCCAAAACACTGGGAGCAGGGGGAGACAGTGAGGAGGAAGGAATGGCAGAGACAAAGTACTATGAACCAACTGCAACCCCCACTCTCCATCCTCCTGTGCTGCTTGGTGTTGAGGAGGTAGAAGAGCTGGGAGTGAAGCTGAGCCTGGGAAGGAGGCGGGGAGCGGGGGGGAAGTGTTTTTGATTTTGTTCTTATTTCTCATTATCGTAACTTTTAATTGGCAATAAATTAAATTAACTTCTCTAAGTCGAGTCTGTTTTGCCCATGATGGTAACTGCTAAGTGACCTCCCTGTCCTTATCCTGAGCCAGGAGTTTTTTGTTGTTATTTTCTTCCCCCTGTCCCATTGATGGACAGGGAGTGATAGAGCGGCTTGGTGGGTACCCGGCAGGCAGCCAAGGTTAACTACAATGATGTGGCTCTGGTTTCTCTGCTTCTTCCCAGTACTCATTTTCAAGGACCCCACTTCAGCCAAACACCTAGAACTCACTGGCTTCATAGAAAGCTTCTATCTGTACAGAGTGCTCTCTTTCCCACAACTAACCTGTATGAATACAGCTTGTAGGTGTTGTTAAACATCTGAAATGAAGTTGTATGGCCAGCTGGTGATGTCTGGAGAGTTGCCTGGAGGGAGAAAAAGATGTCACTGCAAGTTTTCTGCCAGCAGCAGCAAACATCAACACCACAATCTTCCAAAACATGAGGAAAAACGTGAAACAATGCTATCATGGTTCAGCAAGAAATGACGAATTTGCAAGTATTTCGATTTGACTGCTGATACACCAGACAACCACAAAACCTGGAGCTAAAATAGTGTCTTCACATGACAGAGTCCAAACTGGTTACATTTCTATTTCTAGCCACACCAAATTGGTGTATGAAAGAATTATTTTAATTAAAAAGGAATCCTTATTCCAGCTCTTAACTGCTTTTGTCAAGAGGCTAAAGTAACTGCCTCTTCACATGATCCCAAGGAAAACTGTGCAAAATAATATGAAATCCAGGCACGCATTAACTTCCTACTCAAGTGAATTCAGCTGTGAACTTCCACAAGCCAGAGGAAAAGCACATCACTGTGCTTGCCAAGGAACAGAGTGAGGACCAGCCTGTGGTCTGAAGAAATGAAAGGGTAATTATCTAAAGCACTTTGCAGCCTCTTCCCCAAGAGCACCCGCACGGCTAGCGCATTTGTGGGGAGCAAAGCTCAGGCCACAATGCTACTCATGCTGCTCGTATCTTAACACCATCTCTAAGTCCAGAATTTCCACATCCCAGACTCTTCACATGCCCTGTCATTCTGCTGTAAGAGCACAAGGTCTTGATTAGCCCAGGCTGGGACACTAGATACAGCATCCCAACCCTCTGCTTTTGTGCAGCTAGTACTATGAACAGTATCTCTGCTCAGGCCAGGGCCTTACAACTCCACATCCACGGGACTTCCAGCTCACAGAACACCTGTAAAAATGCCACAACAGGAAGCTAAAATGACAAACATCAGCATATATTTTTTACTGCATAATAGCAGTTGCTCCTTAGAAAGCATTCATTTGCAACTGAGTGAACTTAGGAAAATCAGAAACAAGGATTGAGAAGGCATCTTACTGTGGTCTTAAAACCCAATACAGGCCAAATGTTGGACTTGAATTCATTAACAGCATTGCCTTTGAGTTCTTCATTATAAGCAGCACAAACTGAGAGTCAAGGATTAAGACGCTCAGGCAAACACTGCGTATTCCCCAAGATAAAGCAGCCCTGGCAGATTCCCCACGTACACCACCAACTCATGGAGTTGGAGTAAGAGGACTGACAAAGAGTTGTGAATGCCTCCGTGACTGACTATAACAAAGCAGATGTGACCAAGTGACCTGAGTTTTTCTGTCAAAGGCATGGCTTCATGTCACACTGACAAACTTTTGGTCCATTTCCAGGGGAAACAAATCTGAGCAGTTACTGATTTCTGCACCAGCACTTCCCAACAGTGTGCATGTCCACATTACCTCGGTGCGTGGAAGGAAGGTGATCTGTGTTGATCCACCACCCAAATCCAGCATCCCTACACTTCTCTTCTGCGGATCATCTAGGTTACCTGAAATGTGTGACAGAAAAGAGAAAGCCATGGCAGGTGCTGCGAGAAACTCGCTAGGAACAAAACCAGAAGTACAGTGGTAAAGAAAGAGGGCAACCTAACTCCATCTGTCAGCTTCCAGCCAGCATTAAATTATACTGTCATCTACTGGGCACTTATTTTGGCTTTATCAGGGTGACCTGAAAATCTTCAGGTGACAGAGTTTCTCTTATTTCTCTGGTGGCTGTTCATGCCCTACTTACAGCAGCTTTAGTTATTGGATTCCTAAACATTTTTCAGTGGATGCAAGGACCCTTTTGCAAACTCTACTCTGGTAACCACTTCGTAATACATAGGAATGTGGTTTTCTTGGCCACCTCTCCCTGATCCCTTAGTGATATTTTGCAGATTCCTATGGCCAAGAGGATGACAGACTGAAAAGAGCTGGCCGAAGAGACTCGGGTCTCTTGGAATTTTTCCTGCTGCCAGCCCAGACCTCTCTTCTCATTTAAATTCAGTTCTTCTCAGTTAGATCCTTCAAGTCTTCCTGACAAGACTAGTTTGTGCCACGTATCTCGGTATACCTCATGATAGAAGATCGCTGACCTTTCTGATATTTCCTGTGAGCATAAAAAGCTTTAGAGCACTTGTCGTATGGCTCCACACAGTGTGTGCTGAACAGAGTGCTTGGAAGACTGCTTTACTTATTGTCGGAGAGGGCTTCAGCTTACTTTTTTATTTACTCTTCAGCTACTCTTTTCTAATTCAGCAGTGTAAACACTTGTGGTATTTCTATGTTATAAATCTGCAAGGAAGTAGCATAGCACTTTCTTTCACTCTGTGCAGCTGCCAAGCACACCTAGAATATCCTCATTAAAAATTCAGGCAAAGCTAGTGGCAGACTCTAAAAAGGAATAAAATGCTCTGGTACCCTACAGGGAATTGAAAGAAAGGCTACATTAAACATCTAGAAATAGAGATTAAAATCCTCACTCTGCCAAGTAGATGGCCAAAATCCTAATGACTTAAATAGGCCAGGCCAAAAACAACTGCTGACTTATTCCCAGATCCTTCTTTCTCCCACTCCAACCCAATGAATGAGCAAATCTCATGCAGGGGCAGAAACCAGCATGAATTTCACAGCATCAGTCATATCATTATGCACATGTTCATGTACACATACCTGTTAAAAAATTTATTGTGATCCAGGCTGAAATACCTAATAAGGAAAAGATTCATGTTAGATCACACCATTTCATTTTATCTAGCAACAGTAACAAATAAGTGAGCCATATTACAAGGTCTTCCTGCTTTAGGATCTGTTTAGCTGGAGGCATTTTTGAGTTTTCTCATACAGTTTAACTGCACCATCTAAACAAAATAATCAGCAAACCACAGCTCGTCATGCAATGATAGAGACACCAGAGACCATCTGCCACAAGTTCCCTCGCTCCCCTTTCACAAATTGAAGACTTCTAATACAAAGTTTCCAAAGGATGTCTAGCTGAGAGCTAAGCAAGAAGGACCTTCAAGAAGGGTGAATAGGACTGGGCTCTGCTGAGCTCCCCTGACCCACCTTGCTTCAGAGCCAGTGTTTCCACAACTGTCAACGGCTGTCAAAAAGCAAGATTACATGCCTTGAACAAAGAGAATGACCTTTTATACCAGAGCTTATGCAATATTTGGAAGAGAAGCCCCATATATGAAACGCCTGGAGAAGTCTGTATTTCACAGGTCAAAAACTTAGGTGAGAAGTCACAAAGGCTTCAGTCCTTATCTAAAAGACAAGGAAACGACTTGCACTCACATTGTTCATTTTCTAGGAAAACATCCACTGGCAGGCTTTTGTTTGATGTCAGGCACTCTATTTTCCTTTTGAATATTAAGAATTTTCATCTTTTCAGTGTTCTAATTCTTTCTATTTTCCTCTAAGCATTTTTGTCAGCCACACTGTTTCTGTTCTCTTCTTGTTTTATAAACCTTTTCTCCATAAATTAGATGAATTAGTGGGCCTCATGTTAACAAATTCAAATATTTATCCATGTGGTTAAAACTCAAGGCATGTTAGGGAACACGGTCCAGTTCAACCCTTGGCTGAACCAAGGCTGTCACTGCTATTAATGATTTTAAAACAAAACAAAAAGAAGAATTACAATGTCTTTCTTTCATTAAGCAGTAAAAAAGAAACTCATAAACAGCTCCAAACAGCTCCAGCTATTTTAAAGTTTGGTTTCTAAGCAGATTTCAAACACATTTCAACACTCAGTTACTTAGAATTTAGACATGTTTCTTCTATTTATTTTAAATCAAGACTGATTCTGGGTTCTGTCCTCAGCCTTTTTTGATGAGCATCAACTTACTTCAGCACGTATTTTCTTCTCTATATAACATTTTTTTTCAGACTGAATTCACAATCACACTCATTAGATCAGTTATAATTAACATTATGACCAAATACTTCCAGAAAGCTCTGACAAGCATTGTCAAGAGCAGGGTGTGCAAAACCAGTTGCTGAAGATCACCTCAACAAGCAGATATTCAGAAACCTTTCCAGAAGTGCTGACTGCACAGTGGCTTCCTGGTGATCCCACAGGAACTGCCTGGCACCCAGAGCTTTGAAAATCAGGACAGAATTCGGGACTTCAAATTGGAAAAGGTAGCACAAGATCTCTTTGGCAACCACTGCCTGAGGCAGCATAAAAACTGTGTCAAACCTGCCGCTTGTAGGTACCCACTACAGTGAGTGCGGATTTGTCACAGTGCAGCAGGAATCTCCAGGATTGCTGAAAGGGTCTCCACAAGTTAGCCTACCTTCATCGGTCCCATTCATTATCGACACGCAGTTGTCCCTCACGAAGAAGGGGGAGGCCTGAAAAATCTCCTTCACCTGTAGTTCAAATAAAAGCTACACTCAGAGAAATCTTTTTTCAGCTGGAAAGCAAGTTGTTTCAAAACTCCAGTTTTACACAACTGCTCCTCTTCTTGGGCGAGATCCCGTCTGCTGTTCATCACTTTCTTTGAAGTTCAAGAGCCCAACAAGCATCAGCCTGTGCTCTGCTATAAAAGGTCAGTGATTTACACACTGGCTCTGCAGTTTGGTGCAGAGACAGGGATGGATGTATGGGTGTTCAAGCATGAAGACTGCTCAGAAATGCCATGAACGAGGGATGGACATGGGTAGGGAAGGCAACCCAGTTTAGTTTGCTGCAATTGGCGACCCACAGGGTATTATACACGCATGGGAGAGGCAGGAGATGGACACTCTGGCTTTCAGGAATGCCTCAGGGAATAGCATTTTTAACAGGAGCATGTTGACTGTTAAGAGGTCCTCTACACTACATCCTACATGAAACAGCAAAGCCCTAGTTTTCTAGAATCCTCTGAAGTAACAACTGCGGCAGTTTCAGCTGAAATTCAGTGTGGAAAAGAACGGGCCAGCTTGCAGGTAGCAGAGAACAATACAGACATTGGTTTCAACCACATCAACCACATCACATTTCTTCCTCCCAATTATTACTCAGAAAAAGAGTACACTTAGTGCACACAATAATTTTTTCCTGCAGCCATAAGGCCTAGAACATAATATTTTGTTCATTTTTATAACATTTTAGAAGTTTAAACATATTTTATATGCCTATAAATACAATTTACATTATTTCCAATCAATATAAAGGAGCAACCTTGCAGCAGCAGGCTGATAACATGACCAATCAAATAGCAGAGAACTTTTCTCAAAATAGCAGCATCCTGGTCAAAAACACCTACAAAAACACCCAGTAAGAACAAGTCTGTGGTGACAGTTAGGAGTATCTCATTACACTTGTTACATTGTATGTCATCCCCAAGCTTATGCGCGGCTGTCATGATTCCTCTGTGTTGTACTCACGCAATTTCTCCCCCCAACCCCATGTGAGATCAGGTAGTTCTGCACTGCTTTCAGGGTGAAATGATAGGAATGACTCACGTACACGAAGATAAAGGAGTATGTATCTTACACAGAAAGAACCAGATTTTGCTGTAGAATTACTGGAAAGCAAGCTGAAAGACAAGAAGTAGTACCTTATCCAGCAACTTCTGAGCTTTCTCTCCTGGCAGCAACCGCAGGCCAGCTGTGGCTTTCAGAACCAGAGGAGTAAACTTCCACAGCTCCATAGGAACTTCCTTCTTTGCCACCTCCAGGAGCTCTTTTATTCCCTGGCCACACTGTGAGCAGAGAAAGAACAAAAAAATGGGCATCTTAAAAACTCTTTAGATTTGTCTTTCTTGGAAGGACAAAAGAGTGATCAGAGGTATGATGCACTGTACATGTGGAACAGACACAAGTGAGTATCACAAGGGGTGAGGAGAAGGTGGAGGACTCACTATCTCCTACAGCGTGAGACCTGGTGGATATAATGCGGATTATCCAGCAACAGGTCAAAACAAACAGAAAGAGTCACTTTTTCAAACAGTGACATAGAGCTCTCTGCCACTGAATGTTTTGGCTACAAAAGGTTCAAAAGGCAGCATGACAAACCCTTGGAAAAAAAAGGCCTTTGGAGCCAGTAAAACACTGTGAGCTGGGTGTAAGTCTGGCTCAGGAAGTCCCTAAATCCCTGTGAGCCAAAAGGTAGGCGAGACGGGAGAGAAGTCACTTAGTACTTGGCCTGTTTTTTAGACCGTTTTCCTGAGAATGCAATTCCAGTCACTTTTGGAGAAGGCTCTGCTCCAATCCAACACAGATCTTTTGTCATTTTCTTAAGCGCACCAAAATTCTTGAGGCAGAGGTCAGAAAAACATCCACCGTGCTTAATTAACAACATCACTGAGCGGAACTAGATGTGCTCTGTTCCTTGCTCCTCTGCGTCTTGACCAGCTTTTACTGTGGGCTTGTATCATCTGGAGGCACTTTCCTGAACTGAGACAGTTCAGCATACTGTACCACAGCAAGATGTGATCTGCAGCGCATATCAACAACAGGAGGTTTTGGGGAACGTGCTTTGACAGTAACAGAAACAAAATTACCTTTTCAACATCATCGGCATATGCGGATAGACCTGGCTTCAGTGCTTTAAATGTCTCATGGGTTAATTTGGGAGTCTCTGTTTAAAAGCAGTATTCCAAAATAAGTAATGGTACAAACAATTTTGCATACACAAAAAGAAAACCATTTTACAAATTACATCATTATATGTGCTAATGAAAGTCAACTGAAGTCTCTGTCTAATGAACTATCAACAGCCACCCGGCCTTTAAATACAGCCCTTGCTATGGAATTAGCCCCTGAGAAAACCATTTTTAAAAGCCATGACTGTTTTTCAGGTGCTGGTGTCCACTACGCACATATTTTTCATGCACATCAAACAATCACCAGATGGGTGCAAGTTCACTTTGAGCCCTTACACCCGCCACGTGCAGCTTTCCAAACTGCACCGGTGACAAAGATCCCACGTTTCAGCGTGCTCTGTTCTGGCTAAACTTGACTCCAGCAAAGCTCAGTGGAAGCTTTACCACCATTTTCAACGGCAGTAGAGGGGGCCAGACGTAAGTATTTTGGAAATCTGCAGTTTCCAAAAAACAATTATACGAACCTGCAGGCAAGACAACATGAGCTTGACAACATCCTCCTCCTGTACCCAACTACACTGCATAAAGTTCCCTGCAATATACTCTGAAACTGTGTTTAAAGAGAAGCAGGCAAAGAAGAAGCAAAGATTTGGGAAGACACTGCAAGAAGGAAACCCATGGACTGTTATTTAATACCTTTGGTGGCTAAGCCTTACACCAGCCCATTCTGAAACTCAAGGTGCTCCCCACAGGCCAATCACACCATACAACCACACTGCTAATCCTTAAAAGCATCCCCAGATCACCTACTAACAGCATCCACATGGGTTCTTTCATCTTTAAGAGTTTTCCAAATAGGAGCTGACAAGACCTAAAAAAATGAAGCTTACGACTCCAGAGGAAAGCTGGAGCTTTTTTGTACACTTCTGTCTTGCTTCTCAGCAATACTTTCTGTCCAGATGCAATACACAGCAATTTTAATCAAACAGTGAAGTTTTGCAATTTAAATCAAACACTGAAGGCAAGGATGCACTAAACCAGACAATGCAGAGAGAAGCAGCTCACTGACAGGAACTGGAGACAGCCAACAATCTCACGGTGAAAATCCGGGGGAATAAGGCATTTATAGTTCTCTCTTCCACCAAGCAGTGTGATGAAAAACTGCTTTTCTTCAAGGCACCATTCTAAAGGTACAGCTGCTATTTAGTTCACATTCTGACATTACAGCATTTTCTCCTTGTTGAATGTTTTCATCATTTCACCCAAACCCACATGCGTGAATCATAATATACTTCCTGATAGCTCTCTAGAAAGAGCTGAAGCATGTTTGTTCAAGTAATCCCTAGAAAAGAATAATGAATAATCTGCTCCATAGGTTATGAAAGAATTAGTCTATCATGAAATGAGCAGGCCATACCTTTTGGCTGCTGTGTAAATTTAAAAATATGGATGCGAGTTCCTGTGCTTCCTGCATCAAACATAATTCCATAGAAGACCGAGGGATCTGTGGTCAGTGTCTGATGGTTCAGTTTGTCTCCCCTGCTATCAGCAACTCCTTCTGTTGCTCCCATGACTGGTTTGGAATCCAAGTGCCATTTTATGTATGCAACATAAATAGCTATGCATGCCAAAATCCCAAAAGCAAAGAACCGCTTTGATATCTTCATGGCTTCCATTTATCAGATGTTTTGTGTCTTCCCTTTATCAGATGTTTTGTTTCTTGTCCTTCACACAGAACAGGTGGCTCCCACATCACTCCTACATCCAACAGAAAAGAAAAGATATGTTTTATTTTCTAAACCTGCTGGAAGGATCTAAGAGTACGATACTTATTTGATAAGGGACCTACAGGAGTAAACTTGACTCGACCATCAGCTAAATACTTAACTGTTAGTTGGTTTAAATCTGTGATAAGAAAGCTGGGCATGATAGTCAAAGTAAGCAGTAAGTCACTGAAATAAACAGGCTGGCAAAAAAAAGTTGCATACAGGGAGTTACAGACTACTGCTGGCAAGTAAAAGGATTTACGCCTGCAACTACTTCAGCATCTGGAGTAAGACTGAGATAACAGCTACTGTCTTCAGTGCTCAAATCTATCTCAACTAAGCCAGGGAAACTTGCCGTTAAATGCTGACATTTATTCCAGTAGGACAATGTAGAACCCTGCATTCACAAATCTGGGATTCACCTGCCCATCACTTGTAAAACTGGACCTAGCACCAAAATCCTTCTCTCCCATGTTTCTTGTCTGAACCATCAAATGACTCCATGGCTGCTGGATGCCTATGAGACTTCACATTACTTTCCCAAAGGTTCAGAAGGAACATATCCATCCTCTTTCAGCATGTCATTGAGTTCTACAGCTAATTTTAAGACATGACGCTGCATGCTTTTCCCCATTGCTACTGAGGCCTAAGAAGGAACAGAATAAGGAAATAAGTTGGGAAGGGACCTCAAGAGGTCTCTCATCCAATCTCCTGCTCAAAGCACGGGCAGCTATGGGGACCCACCATGTTGCTCAGGGCTATATCCAACTGCATCTTGAAAACCTCCAACGATGGAGATCCCACAACCTCTCTGGGCAATCCAAATCATTTGCAGTTATCTTTGTTAGTGTCTGGATGGTGAAGGAGGTCCCAGAAGACTGGACAAGGACAATTTTACTGTTTAAAAGGCAAGACGGAAGATCCAGGGAATCAGAGTGGCCCCCCCTCAGCCAGGAAAGAAACCACAGCAAAGCACAACACAAGAAATCTACAAGCACTCATATGACATCATCCAGATGATTAAAAAACAGTCAGCAGTGATTTATGGGGAGAAAATTAACATTACATCTTTCCTTTTTTGATGGTGTAATGAAGAAGAGAAAGCAAACCAATTGATGAAGTTGACTGAAACAAGGTTTTGACACATACGTAATCTGTTGATGATACAAATTAGGGAGGTGTACAGAAGGTGTGAGGGGGAGGAATTTAAATTCAAGGTGATTGCAGTGTATTGCCAAAAATGGGTAAGACAAAATTTTATAGTAACAGAGGAAAGCAAAACCACAGGCACAAATACACATGAAGAACAGATCGGTGTAGGGGAAAAGGAACTGTAAGCTGCCATGAATCAGAAATCACGGAGATGGCACTGCAAAAAAATGAAAAAAATCTTTCTGTCTTCTATCAGCAGGCACAGAGATTCAGGTGGCAATTACTGCGTGGGTACAGGGTGGTAACTCCGATCTTCCTGGTGCCAGAAAGGCCTCAACTGCAGCTACACGGGAGCTAAAAACATGTCGTGGAAGGAAAGCAGTGGGAACCGGCTAATCCTTTGAGAAGACAAAAGTCGCCACCGCGGGAAAGGGGAGGCTGGAAGGACGAGGGGGACGGAGGAGCAGCAGCCTGCCAGCATAACCCCCGCCCCCACCTTCCTGAAGAGAGCCGGCATTAACCCTTCCCTGCCTTTGCCAGGGCACGCTCAGAGCTGCTGCGAGGAAAAAGCTTTCCCTCTGCGCGGCCTAGGGCGGGCGGGGACCCCGCGGAGCCGGGTGTCGGTCAGGTGCCCGCCGCGGCACAGGCCGGCAGGCGGCCCGGCCCTGCGCGGCCTCGCCACGACACGGCCCGGCCCGGCTCGGCTCGGCTCGGCTCAACCCGCGGGGGCGCCCGCCCGCCGCCGCGCCCCCTGACACACGGCTCCCCGTGCCCACCGCCCCCCGGTGCACAGCTCCCAGCCGGCCCCGCCGCCCGCACTCACGCCGCCGCCGACCCCGCCATGGCGACGCCGTTGTCCCGCCCCGCGGGCGGCCGCCGCCGCTGCTCCTGCGCAGGCGCCGTGCGGGCCGGTGTGCGGGGGCTGCGCCGCGGCCGCGTCCGTTCCGCGAAGGACGAGAGGGTTGCGCGCGGTGTGCGCGGGAGAGGTGTTGGCCACAGGGGCTCCGCCGTGAGGAGGGGCCGGGGCTGCCCCGCGCCGTACAGCCCCCCCCCGCAAGGCCCAGCGGAGCCCCTTAGGGTTGGCGCCCTGGGGAAAACGTGCTTAAAAAAGGGCCAAACGCCCCAAAACCAGAGAGGTGTGAGAGAAACAGTCCCCGAGGCGGGAGGAGGAGAGGGGAGGAGGTGCGGGGGCGGAAGCGGAAGGCAGCTGTGGAGCAGACCAGGGCCTGTGGAAGCGGAGGGAGAGGCCCTGCAGCCCCGGGTAAGGTCACCAGAGGCAGCTGGCAGGACTGCTGGGCACCCTCCGCTCCTCCTGTGAGAGCCAGCCCTGGCAAGAACTCTTTAACTGCAAGTTTGGTCCAGCTCTGAGGCACAAAGTGTTGGTAGATGTGGACAAAGGACACCCTGAGGTAGCTGCTCTGTTTTCTTCTCAGTACCTTGTGTCCCTCTACCAGTTTTTCTGCTTGAGTAACTTCCTCAGTGGCGGCTCTTCCACCTAGATCATTTTGCCTTTCACCAGCTACAATTACTCCTGCAGCAGCTTGCTGCTCCACCCCATCTGGAAGAATGAGGCGAGGCGGTTTGGGAGTGAGGATGTGTGAGCGCGCAGCAGCAAACATGAGGCATGAAGAAAAGAGATGGAGGCTGATGTTTGGAAATCAGTTGCAGAGCAGAGGTCTAAGTCTTGCTGCACGCAAGAGCCTCACATCCTCCTGGTGAGCCCGGCTGTCGCTCCCTCAGCTCCATGCAGGTGCAGGTGTTGCTGTAGGAATAAGCGCAGCGTCTCCCATCATGTAATTTATTCCTGTAAATGACTCCCTCGCAGCAGTGTTTGGAAAGTAAATTAGGGTTTTTTTTTCCCAGCCCTGTGGGTAGCAGGCATTGAGGAATTTCAAATGATGGTTACTGTTCAAATCAAACTCCTTGCTGTCTGTTTTACCCAGGTAAATGAATCTGATCTTTCCAACTATTTTTCTGACTTGTTTTGATGTTGTTTAGTTATATTTAAAAGGAATCGTGCTATTAATGGGAGAATCCTGCAAAGGAAGATTAAGGCACAAAGACTTAAAATCTTTATGATTTGTGGCTCCCCCATGATGTGATTGCAACAGAGTCTATGTTTAGTTTAGCTCTCCTAGCTCATCAGTGAGACCCTGACACCTGGTGTGGTTTCTCCACAGAAACCTGTCTGAGTCTGCAGGCAGTTTGACAAAAACAGTTGAGAGTGCTCTGGTAATTTCTGTTGGTGTTAATCCCAAAATTGCTGCTGTAGCACTCTTGTCCGTCCCAGCATCTCAGCAGCTGTAAACCCATCGGGAAGAAGTTAGACAGGAGAACCTGACTGCTGGGTAAATACCCTTTATCTCTGGGTCTGAGAGGAGGATGGCACTTGCAGCTGGGCATGGGTGGCTGGTCTTGGTGAGTCTGCAGCATGTCATCACCTTATTCTGACCTGAAATACGAGATGCTGACAGATCAAATTTAAATTGTCAGGTTGTATGGTTATTGCTATACCAGCTGTAGCACAGCGATATCTAGTGGCACCGTGAAGGTAAATTCAATGCAAATAAGCTGGTTTTCAATTAGCTTTGGTCTGAGTGATCCCCTTTTGGTAAAACAACAGAAAACAGGGATAGGGAGTAGAGATGCTACAAGTTTCGGGCCAGGGAGCTATCCAAGCCTGGAGCTGTCCTTTAAAGTAAAAAACTGGGGAGGCCCATCTCAAATCCTGTCGTTGTCACTGGGATTTTGGGCGGCTGTGAAAATTCCCACCTAGGAGCAAGTTTCCCAAAACCCAGAACAGGACTTCAGTACCTTACATTTACAAATACACTCTTGTCTGAGCTCATTACAATGGGGAGCTTGCTACATGAACAGCCTATTTCTTCTTTCAAGTTGCAAGAAAAGAGGAATACTTCTGGAGAGTTACTCAGGTTCAAGGACTGCTTGTGTTTTTTCTTCAAGACAAAAGATTTAGGTGAGGTCAGTATTTTTTTCCTTAGCAATATAATGTTTTTCAATCCTAAATGAAAGATGCTTCTGTCACCCATTGCTAAAAGATGCATTTAAAGAGCCAGCAAAAGAGAGTTTTCTTTCCCCTTTTCACTGGGGAAGGCAGAAGACAGAAGACTGCGGGAAGTGAGATCCTCGTGGAAAAGCAGGCAAGGCCAGCAGAGTACAGTATTTTATCAGGAACACCATTTCCCCAGGGATGGGGCAAAATAGTACAGTATTTATTTCTCATAGCTGAAGTATCTTGCTTGTTGAAATATGTTCATAAACAGTGTTGCAGTCAGGAGTAGAGATCCCAAAGAATGGGAATGTAATGCTGTGGGGTTTTTTTCCTCCTGTGAAAAGCATGAAGAACAGTTCTCAGTCTGTTCTTGGAAATCCCCTTGCCTCCTCCGGGGCCCTGGGAGGGAACGTAGATGGTTTAAAAGGTTCCTGAGACTTTCTCACACACAGTGCTGTGGTCATTCCCAGGATTAACTCAAGCCATATAGTCTGAGGTTTGTAACAAATTTTCAAGTATGGTGTCTACATATTAAATATATTACTTACTTGTGCACGTTTAGATTCATAGCTTGGTGTGTTATATATATATCATACCTGAGCTAGAACCTGACCAGGTTATTGGAAACCAGTTATTTGGGAAACTATCTCTGTCACTGTAGTGTTCTAAGAACAATTGTGCTGGATGTCTGGATGAGAATTAATAAACAGTGATCAAAGACAAACTGTACAAATACGAGAAACTGTATAATTAAAAGGTTTTTTCACCAGTTCGGTCATGAGTATTGACCGAATAAACATAAACAGTAACAAGATTATATTATAGATATAAATACAAGGTCGGTATTTTTGGCAGAGCATACCCATGAACCACACATGTTCAGTACGTTGTTTTGTGTAAGCCAGGTAGTAGCATATGCCAAATTACACATAATGCTCCATCTCCTCAGATCCTCGGAGAGGCACGCAGGAGTTCAACCAGCTGACACATGGCCAGCAATAGTTTGGGCTGCCTTATGTGGGCCTGGGTGCACATGCGTGGTTTTGAACATCTGCCCTCTGAGAGCTGCACAGTTAATTAAGGCTCCCTGTGCAGAGCATGTTTCTCTCGGTGCTGCTGCCCCTGCCCTACCTGGGGACAGCTCTTCCAGGCAGCAGCTCAGGTTTGGGTAGTTCAAAGGGGTGAGGAGTCTGTTCCTAGCTCGTTGCTGGTGCTGGTGCCACTGAAGCTGATGTAGCAGCCCACGGGTGCTCAGGCACCAGCCTCCCCAGTGCTGTTGCTCTGCATCTCAGTTCCCAGCTGTGTCCTGGGTCCCAGATGCTCCCCAGTCACTTAACTAATAATGTTGTTAATACTATTGCATGTTTAAGGTACAAAAGAGTACCTCAGGTAACTCCCTGAGATATTTCATTTGGAGATTTTGGAGTTCCTCTGCTAATAGCAGTCCAGGAAGCCAGAAGACCTGTCCCACAGCAGGCGGAGTTGGGATTGCCTGAAGAAGAAAAACATTCTGAAAATACTAAGGGAAAGTAACAGCAACTAAACCTATGGCTCAAATTCCCATCCAAGATCTGTTTTCTCCCTTCATCTCCAAGAACAAGCTTGTTTTCCTACGGATCTGAGTCCCACAACCCCTGTATCTCCCTGCTGCAAACCACACACCTGTAGCGTTTGCTGTGATGTTCTATCCCCACGCCCTTCCCGTATCCCTGAGCAGCATAGGTAGCTCTGCATTCCTGCCACTTACCTGAAACCCTACATGGCACCTGCTGCTCTCTGATGCCCTCCACTGTGGTTCCCCATCATTCCTTCCCAACATTTCTAGCAAGGCAGGACTTTGCACGTACTGTGGCTTCTCTGGAGCTGCATCTGTCCCTGGTCAGAGGGTCGTGGTCAAACGTACTAGATAAACGCTGAGTTGCCATTTGTTTTCCTACAGAGAAAGCATAAATAAGATTTCTCCATCTCCTCTGGATACCCACCAGTTTTTGACAAACTCATAAAATTAAATATCTTTGAGACATCTACGTTTCCGGCAATTGTGACTGAAACTAGTAACTGGTTCAAAAGGTTTGGAGGGGCAGTAGGTGGGCAAAACAATCCCATAAACCTCCTCTTCTGAGGAAATGAGGATCAAAAAATGCCTTTGCCATATTCATGTGTGGGCCCTCCACTGACTGCTTTGCTTTTCTAGCTCTGTCTTTGCTTTTCTAATGATGCTCCAATGATTTCTGTGATCTGAAGTAGTATGTCTTTTTGTCTTCCAGGATTTTTTTTTCTCAAGCTAAACGTACTGTGTGGCCATAAGTTCAAGCTCTGAAGCACTCTAGAATCGGGCCAAGTAAGTATATTTTGCTCCTGCTCTATAGTAGTGTGTAACAGATGATCTTAGTGGCTTAGCATTGGATTTGTCTAGAATAAATGCCGGATGGGCTCCACCACATTCTGTGATCATATCACAGAGGGTGTCTCCCAGGGGATGTCACTGATGTTTTCGTTAGTGGTTGTGGCTGTAGTACCGAGACAGAAAAGCCAAGCAGGTCTCTGCTGTTCCTCACTGCTGTTCGCAAGCCAATGTGCAGAAATGAGCTGCAACTTTGAAAATGCTGCCTCAACGTGGCCTTTTTGGTGCCTTACAGGCTGAAGTTCTTCACAAATTTATCATGACCTACATAATTGACCTATATTATGTGTCTATTTGTTAAATTGGTTGCACTAATTGGAAACATGAATAGGGATAGCTTAGCAGTTATTTATTTATACAGAGGAGTGTGCCTGTTGTCTGCAGTGACGTATGGGAGGATCATTTCCAGATTTTCTCACTCTGCCCCCTCCGTATTTGACATGTGCCTTGGATTATTGCAACAAAATGTGAATTGATTCTGCTTTCAGAGACAAAAAGCCTTCTAGGCAAGGCGATACGTCCTCATGCATGTCTATATGCAAGAAAATTATGCACGAGGGAGAAAATACAGCAAAATTTTCAAGCCCTTGACTTGTAGGGCAGCGAGTAGGAGCCGAGTGTGCTTTGCACTTTGGTCACTGTTAGAGACACATTTCTAGGCTGGAAACAGCATTACTACACCCTGCTGATGTCTGAACATTTTATAGTTATTGGGTTTATTTTTCCTTGCACTTGTGCCTCGCTTGCAGACTGTAGGAACTGTTTGAAATATAGGCTGATGCTGAGATGTGGTGAGCAGTAATACCTTCAAGTATAATGGAATTGCACCTGCTCCCAGCAAGTATGAATTTTGTTTTTCATGTTTTAGACCAAGGTCCAAAGCCCGGCTGATTGGCCTCTAGGGGCAGATTTGAATCACAGCTTTAAAACAGATGTCGGCTACTACAAACCCTAGCAGTCGTATTAACAATACAGTCAGGCGGTTTCCACTGCTGTGTCCTCATTCATACAGACAGGGTGTGCAGAGTGTAGTCTAATTAAGGAGAATTCACCAGATTTTTTTCATGTCTGCTGTCAGTGTGTTTTTAACTTCTCCAAATTCATTGGAAATGCATCCATCTGTGGGCTGTCACATAGCACTGTGTTGAATGTTATCCGTAATTCCTTCAAGGAGCTTGATTTGTAGAAAAAATGGATGGGGAGGATGAGGAAAGTGAAAAAAATTGCTACCATTTTTAACTGTTCACGATTCCACAAATTGTTCCCCGTGTCTCATGTCAGGGATGGGTTTCCAGGCAGTCAAAAACATATGTTCTACCAGTCAGTGTGGGGGCAAAGCGTTTGTTCAAATAATGTATATTATTCATTAGCTCAACTGATTGTCAAGTGGCACAGGTTTGTCTAACTGAATAGAGAGACTGTGCCTTGACCAGGGTTTTGTTAATAAAGATTTTTATGATCTTGTCATAATCTTGGAGTCAATTGTGAATATTCTGAGTGAGAAGAAAATCCTTTCTCGCCTTATCATTCTGCTTCCCCTGCAGAAAATTGATCCCAACCTCTTCTATAGAGCTTTTGAGAGCTATTACTGTGTGATGTATGATGTTAAGGTTCAAAAAAGCAGCTTTTGGTAAAAATGCTCTGGTTTTAAGAAATCTTTTGGGCATGATATTTGAAACCTAGAATAATTTATCTTCAAACTGACCTCTTGAGGTTCCCATGCACAAACTAAGGCCAAATTTGAAGTTTGATCGGGTTGCTCAAAGCCTTGTCCAGTTGAGTTTTTAGTATGTCCAAGGACGGAGACTCTCTGGGCCCTGTCCCAGGACTGAACCACCCATAAGGTGAAATTTGTTTCTTGATATCTAATAGGAACTTGCCATGTTCCAGCTTGTGCCCGTCATTTCTTGTGCCGTCACTGAAGATCTCTGGGAAGAGCCCGGCTCCATCCTCTCTTCTTTAGGTAGCTGCAGATAGCAATAAGCTCTCCTCATTGCCTTCCCTTCTCCAGGTTGAATGAACAAGTGCTGAATGGAGGGATAGGGTCTCTCTCCTCTCCTGCTGGCTCCCCTTTTGCTAACACAGCCCAGGGCATGGTTGGCTGCTTTTGCTACAAGGGCATCCTGCTGATCCTGGTCAGTTTGGTCCCCGGGGGCTCTTCCATGGAGCTACCCCCCAGTCTGTCCCCTTGCATGGGGATTTCTGTCTGTCCTGGGGCAGGACTCAGCATGTGCCTTTGCTGGACCTCGTGAGGCCCCTGTCGGCCCACTTCTCTAGCCTGTCCAGATCCCTCTGAAGGGCAGGCCTGCCCTCCAGCCCGGTGCAGAGTGCATACTTGCTGAGAGTACATTGCATCCCATCTTCCAGGTCATTAACGAAGACCTGTACAGTATCAACCTCTGAAAAATGCCCTTAGTAATCAGCTGCCAGTTAGACTGCTGTAGTTGTGGGGTTTGTGTGATGAATTGCATCTTCGCATGATTACTTGTTTTCACACCGTTTAGTTTCCTGATGAATTCTCTGTGTGTGTCTTATGATATTTTCAATGACTATTATATAAAGCATGTTGGAAGCAATTAAAATTACGAAGAGCAGAAAACTGAAAGTGTCTGTCTTTCCTTAATATTGATAATATTCTATTGCTCGATATGTGTAGAAATGGAAATACGGAAATAAAGCTGGCTGCCGACTCTCCCCTATGTATATAACCCAAGGTATCCAATCTTAAAATTGAATGTGACCTGAAGACTTACTAGCATGTTTCCTCATTGTACAAAAAAGTGATTGAGTCAGATTAAAAGCAAAAACTACCTCTAGAGGCCCATTTCAATGTGACAGTGCTGTCTGAGGCAGCACAGCCTTCTCTTACACTGCCTTCCGTGAGCAACAAGAGGAGCTGAAGCCACAGAGGTCTGAGACACAGCCCTGTGGGTTTCACTCTATGGAACTTTCATGTCAGCTTTACGGAGGGAGATGTAAATAGCTGTTCACAGGTGCTGTTCTTGTGTTTATCTCAGAAGCTGCAGAGGAACACATCAGAAACAAACCTTAACTTTAGTTTAGGGTACCTTCAAAAATGTGGCATTGTATCCAGAGGACTACGCCCACCTTAAACATCTGCATCAGATCCGAGTGCAGTATTGTTTTCCTCTTCGCTGAATGTCACTTCTTATACCCTGAGAGACATTTTGGAGGTGCTTTGCTGAACCAGTGTCCCTTGAGGAGGAGTTCACTGCTCCCAGTCCTCCATGTGGTTTTGCCTGACCCTGTACTTTGGGTATGAATGCTTAGAGTCTCATAACGGAGAATGATCCAGAAAGTCACTTTTCCGCTCTGAAACACTGTGAACCTCTCATTTGTTAGGAGGTGCCTGAAGTTTTGTGTGTGAAATAATCATCATGCACCTTTGAAAGAAAAGAAGTATTCTCAGTTAGTTTTTTCATGTCTTGCACTAACTACTGACAAATAAATATTAGTGGCAGCCTGTTGTTAGCCTTCAATCAGTTATGCTTCAGGAGCTGCAGGGACTGTTCTCCAGTATTTCTAAGCTTCCTTGAAGAAGCAAACTAATTTTCAGTGGCTTAGTGCCTATAAAATGGACGTATTTTCTAGTGCCCCAGTGATAAACTCACTGTTGGTTATAAAGCAGTCATGGATTCACAGGGTGAATGCAGACGTGCCTGGATGAATAGTTATGATCAGCTCAGAGAAGCAAACATAGGAAATCTCTGCTTTTCAACCTGAGGCACTTTAAGAAGACTTTTTTCCAAAACCAGCCTCCCTCCCCTTTGAGAACTGGGCCTTTTGGAGCACCCACCTTGAGCACCCAGAAATGCAAACACCAAAAATCATGAATTGCTTTTGAATATAGAGTGTTTTCTCTTGTGCCACATTTTTTCTCAGTAAATGGGGTAGCCTACCTGTCTTCTAGCATAAATTATGAAAATAAGTCTCCTCGTGCAAAATGTAATCTTAGTCTCTCTGATGAGCTCCGTTACTTTGATATCATGATACAGAAAAATTATGCTGTGAGATTTTCAGACGTGACTTTTGACATTAGGCACCTGTGTGCTGGTTTGAGCCACCTTCATGCTCAGCATGAAACAAAAACTGTGCATTTGTTGGAGAATAAGGAACTGAAACACTTGCTACATTTTAGTAGAACTTATGACTGTGGTTGTCTGGGAAGATGATGTATTAACAAGTTAAAATATTTTGGTAGGGTAATTGAGAATTTAGAAAAGCTATTTTTTGGTTCAGCTGATGAACTGAAAAGCTCATCAGTTGCAGAATAGTACTTGAAATACCCTAAAGGGACCCATTTCTAAAATTTTCTGAGTATAGTCTTTGGTGAACAGCTTGGCCGTGGTTTTCAGGCAGTCATTTCCTCGGGTCTTTGTGCGGAAGGCAGTTGCAAGGAAGCTTGCGCAGAAGAGCATGCAGGTGTCCTGTGTGCTACCATGGAGCCTGCTCTGAAGAGGGCTGCTCAGCCCTGGGGAGATGCTGACAGCTTGGCTTACAGCAAAATTTGCGGGGAACAGAGGGCTCAGCATTTTCACACTCTCTTTGAAATCGAAGCCAGGCTTTGGAGAGAGTGGGGTGTGAAACAAGGGAACAGCCTTCATCCTTGCCAGCACGGGCCTGAGGGCTGGGTCTTCTGGTTCAAAGAGCAGACAAGACCCCAAGCTTCACCTTCCCCGCACCCCAGCTGTGTTCCTCTAACCAGCTTGGGAAGCTGGGATAGTGGGGAACCAGAACCACTGCTGGTGAATGAGTGGGAAGGAGAAGGAGCAGTGGCTGTGTGGCCAGCTGAGGATTCAGGAGCTGGGATGATGAAGGGAGAGCTGTGTCCTGCTAATCTGGCTGCACTAGCCTGCTCCTGCCCCTCAAGCTCTTCTGCCCAGCCCATCAGAGCTACCAGGGAAGCAAAGCATAGCAAAACCTCTGGACTTTCCCAGAGGCAGTAGGGGTTGTCTGTGTTAGGGACCACAGAGCCAGAGCAGCAGATCTGCAGAGGCTTGCTCAACCAAGGTACCAGCTGGCCTTCTGCAGTCAATGGAGGAAGCCCTTCTCACAGGCAATTCAGCTGTTTGAAGAGCACAGCATCCCAGAGGGCTGGGGGAGTCAGGTGCTAAACCTTCCCTTGTGTTCCCAGCGTAAAGGGAAAGAAAAACGCGTTTGGGTTGACCTAGCACCAGCCGTCTGCCCACCTCCCATGAAAACCACTTCACCTCTAGCTTGTCCTCATGAATAACGGGTGCTTGAATTTACCAAGCGAAGTGATCGGCCCCTCCAGCCTGCTATTCATTACTCTAATTAACAATCAGTTGCCTGAAAAATGGGCCAATCTGTTTCTTGGGGAGCTACATAGAAAATCCACAAGGCAAGCCAATTAGCATACCAGTCCTCACCGTCTAGGGAATTTAATTTAGTTATTTGGTTGATCTAAGTACTGAAATATTGTTGTTTTGTTGTGGAGCATATAATGTTTGTTAAATGGCTGAAATCCCCCGAGGCCCATATGCTGCTGATATTCTCTGCGTCCTTCCGAGACAGCAGAGGCTATAAGGCAAAACTGTTTTGTCCTGCACATGGCCCCTGTATTTTTCCGGCAGGACACAGCAGCTGGACGCAGGCAGAACAAACCTTCACCACCCGGGGTGGGCGGGATAGCTTCCCTCTGAAATAGTTGCACACTTGAACAAGCCCATTGTCTGCCCAGAAAGCATTTCAACCGCCTCTTACCAGGCAGCCGCTGTGTACAAGAAGTACGCAGAGCCAGCGTTCGGACAACCTGTCTGCACAGCGTATTGTGTGGGGGCAATTAGTTTGCAAATTGCCCATTTGCACATCTGCGCGTGAATTAGTTACATTGCTCCCACAGGATTTATTATCAGTACTATTATGGAGGGCCCATGAATAAATAAGGTAATTTGGTCAAACGCCTTTCTCCCCACACGCATGCAGTTCTCGCCCCTTCCTTGGAGAGGACAGGCAATGGGTGGGATCCCTGGGAGGAAAAGAGTGGTTCCCAGGGATGTTGCCTCTGCGTGTTTCTAAGTCTCTGCGTTGATGCTGGTGTAGTGATGGCATGCATTGTGCAAAGTTTTTTGCTCATTTAATAGTATTTTTTTTTCTGGTGAGAGAAAATATATGATAGGTGTCAGCTTATATGGCCATCGCTGGTGCACATGCTCTGTGCTTGGCGATGTGACCCCAATCCTGTAACTGAACTGCTCCTTCATTTCTGGAGAAATCCCATGTTGGGATTTCAATAGCCAAAGAAGTACCAGAGCCACCAATATGTTCAGTGTGATTTAACGACATCAGTTTTATTCTGGTCTGGATTTGCTGGAGCTGCTGGAGAGTCATGTTAGAAGGAAAGGAGTCTAACTGAATGGACAGTCCTGCTCAGTGTTCGCACTGCATTTAGTTCTCCAATTCAAAAATCCAAACTGCACTGCTACCTAATCAGCAGAAGAAAAATATAGATGAGGTGTGGCTCTATCTATCTGTCATACTTGGGAATTTTAGTCAGACATTTCAATTAATCTGTACATGCCAAAGAAAGAATTTGTGCTCTTACCACATTTGATAATCTCTGCAGGTGTCTAAGGGTTCAGTTATCCAGCTTTAAAACTGCTGATATTTCTCCACCTTCACAAGGAAGGACAAGGCCCCTCCTGAGCTGGGTTTTAGCTCAGCTGCTTACCTTGCATGCCTTGCAGACCCTAATGTCACTATTCAGCTCCTGCTGTATCATCACCCTCTTGACCACTGGATTTCAGTCAGATGTCCAGACCCTTGGCAGTCCAGAGGCTACTGCCAGGGCTGTGAAAAGTTATAGAAAAGCAAGTTGTGGTCAGGAGGCATGAATGTGCTACATGGACATCTGCATTTATTCTGGGAAATCTTGGAGGCTGCTGTTATAGATGCTCTGTAGGACTATCTTTAACTTCATGTAGTTGATCAGGGTAAATAAATCATAGAATCATAGAATCATAGAATGGTTTGGGTTGGAAGGAACCTTAAAGATCATCTAGTTCCAACCCCCCTGCCATGGGCAGGGACATCTTTCCACTAGACCAGGTTGCTCAAGGCCCCATCCAATCTGGCCTTAAACACCGCCAGGGAGGGGACATCCACAGCTTCCCTGGGCAGCCTGTGCCAGTGTCTCACCACCCCCACAGGAAAGAATTTCTTCCTAATATCTAATCTAAATCTACTCTCTTTCAGTTTAAAACCATTACCCCTTGTCCTGTCACTACTTGCCCTTGTAAAAAGCCCCTCTCCCACTTTCCTTTAGGCCCCTTCAGGTACTGGAAGGCTGCTATAAGGTCTCCCCAGAGCCTTCTCTTCTTCAGGCTGAACAGCCCCAACTCTCTCAGCCTGTCTTCATAGGAGAGGTGCTCCAGCCCTCTGATCATCTTCGTGGCCCTCCTCTGGACTTGTTCCAACAGCTCCATGTCCTTCTTATGTTGGAGGCCCCAGAGCTGAATGCAGTACTCCAGGTGGGGTCACACAAGAGCAGAATAGAGGGGCAGAATCACCTCCCTCCCCTGCTGGCCATGCTGCTTTTGATGCAGCCCAGGATATGATTGGCCTTCTGGGCTGCAAGCACACATTGCCGGCTCATGTTGAGCTTCTCATCAACCATCACCCCCAAGTCCTTCTCCTCAGGGCTGCTCTCAATCCATTCTCCACCCAGCCTGTATTTATTCTTGGGATTGCCCTGACCCATGTGCAGGACCTTGCACTCGGCCTTGTTGAATTTCATGTGATTCACACAGGCCCAGCTCTCAAGCCTGTCCAGGTCCCTCTGGATGGCATCCCTTCCCTCCAGTGTGTCGACCACACCGCACAGCTTGGTGTCGTCGGCAAACTTGCTGAGGGTGCACTCAATCCCACTGTCCATGTCACCAACAAAGATGTTAAGCAGGACCGGTCCCAATACTGACCCCTGAGGAACACCACTCGTCACTGGTCTCCACTTGGACATTGAGCCGTTGACCACTCTTTGAGTGCGACCATCCAGCCAATTTTTTATCCACCGAGTGGTCCACCCCTCAAGTCGATGTCTCTCCTATTTAGAGACAAGGATGTCATGCGGGACAGTGTCACATGCTTTGCACAAGACCAGGTAGATGACATCAGTTGCTCTTCCCCTATCCACCAGCGCTGTAACCCTGTTGTAGAAGGCCACTAAATTTAACAGGCATGATTTGCCCTTAGTGAAGCCATGTTGGCTGTCACCAATCACCTCCTTGTTTTCCATGTGCCTCAGTATAGTTTCCAGGAGGATTTGCTCCATGATCTTGCCAGGCACAGAGGTGAGACTGACTGGCCTGTAGTTCCCCGGGTCTTCCTTTTTTCCCTTCTTGAAGATGGGAGTTATGTTACTCCTTTTCCAGTCAGTGGGAACTTCACCAAACTGCCACGACTTCTCAAAAATGATGGATAGCGGCTTAGCAACTTCATCCGCCAGTTCCCTCAGGACCCGTGGATGCACTGCATCAGGTCCCATGGACTTGTGCACCTTCAGGTTCCTTAGATGGTCTCGAACCTGATCTTCTCCTACAGTGGGCGGTTCTTCATCCTTCCAGGCCCTGCCTCTGCCTTCTGAGACTTGGGTGGTGAGGCTAGAGCACTTGCTGGTGAAGACTGAGGCAAAGAAGTCGTTGAGTACCTCAGCCTTCTCCATATCCCAGGTAACCAGGTCTCCCATTTCCTTCTGGAGAGGGCCCACATTTTCCCTAGTCTTCCTTTTATCACTAACATACCTGTAGAAGCATTTCTTGTTGTCCTTGACATCCCTGGCCAGATTTAATTCCATCAGGGCTTTAGCTTTCCTAACCTGGTCCCTGGCTGCTCAGACAATTTCCCTGTAGCCCTCCCAGGCTACCTGCCCTTACTTCCACCCTCTGTAGGCTTCTTTCTTGTGCCTGAGTTTATCCAGGAGCTCCTTGTTCATCCATGCAGGCCTCCTGGCATTTTTGCCTGCCTTCCTCTTTGTTGGGATGCATTGCTCCTGAGTCTGGAGGAGGTGATCCTTGAATACTAACCGGCTTTCTTGGGTCCCTCTTCCCTCCAGGGCTTTATCCCAAGGGAGTCTCCCAAGCAGATCCCTGAAGAGGCCAAAGTCTGCTCCCCTGAAGTCCAGGGTGGTGAGCTGGCTGCGCACCCTCCTTGCTGCCCTATGGATCTTGAACTCCACCATTTCATCGTCGCTGTGGCCAAGGCTGCCCTTGAGGTTCACATCCCCCCCAGCCCGTCCTTGTTGGTGAGAACAAGGTCCAGCATGGCACCTCTCCTTGTCGGCTCCTCTATCACTTGGAGAAGGAAGTTGTCATCCACGCATTCCAGGAACATCCTGGCTTGCTTGTGCCCAGCTGTGTTGTCCTTCCAACAGATATCAGGGTGGTTGAAGTCCCCCATGAGGACCAGGGCCTGTGAACGTGAGGCTACATCTAACTGTCTGGAGAGGGCCTCATCCACTCGGTCTTCCTGGTCAGGTGGCCTGTAGCAGACACCTACAATAATGTCTCCCGTCCCTGCCCGCCCTTTAATCCTGACCCATAAGCTCTCCATCGGCTCCTTCTCCATCCCCAGGCAGAGCTCCATGCACTCAAACTGATCATTGACATAGAGCGCAACACCCTCTCCTTGTCTCCCCTGCCTATCCTTTCTAACAAGCCTGTATCCCTCCATTCCAACGCTCCAGTCATCAGAGTCATCCCACCACGTCTCCGTGAAGCCAATAAGGTCATAGCCTTGCAGGTATGTGCACGTCTCTAGCTCCTCTTGTTTGTTCCCCGTGCTCCATGTGTTTGCATAGAGGTGTTTCAGTTGGGCCCCCGACGAAGCTGCCTTACTGCCTGAAATTCCTTTCCGCTGCTCTTCCAGCCCCCTCCTGCTGACCTGCCATCCTTCTGCAGTCTCTGGGCACCTGTTGCTGGCCCTGGCAGCAGTCTTCATAGCTTCCAGTGGGAATCAGGTGGAGTGGAGCACATGTGAAAATCAGACCCATGTCACGGATCTGTGTAAAGGGTCTGTAGTCAGCAGTGAAGCATCCCAGGTTACTCAGTGTTTTCCCAAACAACCAGTATCTTGCCGAGTGAGGCCAGCAAGGGATGACCAAGGCAGTATGATTCCCATGCTGCTTTTGCTATTTTGAAGGACTATTTTTTTTTCCTGTAGACTATTTGGAAAGCAAAATGCAAGGACTGTTCCTTTACAGTTACAGAATTTGTGAAGGCAAAAGAAGTTGCATCTTCCCTGACCTTCTCCTCCAGAAATTCAACATGTGTTTTCTTGCCCAGTGATTAGGTGAGTTACCTATGGCAAATCCCCCTCTACACCTCTGCCACTCAGTCCCCAGGGGCCACAAAACAACAACAAAACAAAACAAAACGAGAAAAATCTCTCTCTGCCTCATCTCTTTATACCCTAGTTTCTGATAATGTCTTCTCTGAGGGTGAAAAATTTTACTGTACCCTGTGTACACATGACATCATGTATGAACAGCCAAGTTCATAGCTGGCACAGTTAAGAACAGCCCATTTTTTTGGCTGCTGTAAATTAGGGAAGCCATAGTGAAAAATATCTCCCTTCTTTCTTGTCCAAATTCATCTCACTTCAGAGAGACAATGTGTCCCAACCATGGCATTTTATTCAACCTTTTCTTCAGCTGTTTTAGGCATCATCCCAAAGGACTGTCTCCAGTAATGATTTTTTCCATGGAGATGTAGACTTGCATTTGGCTGTAGCTTTTTTGAAACCAAGGATGTATTTCTGCAGGTGGTTGAATTTGACTGCCTATCTGACCTGACCCTGTGCTATTTACTGCTCATATTTGAATCCTCTGCAAATGTGATGAAAACCCAGTAACATTAAATGTTTCTTTGCAGCCCAGGGGTTAACCAAGCTGTACTGGGCTGAGAAAAGGCTGGTGTTGATTTGAGGATTTAGCAGTTAAATAGATTGAAAACTGGTCAATAGGGGCACAGCCAATATTGTATAACACTAATTTCTTTTTAAACCAGACTGAAATAAAATTCCTTTGAGAAGCCATAGTATTATTTTATCAACATGCTTACATTCTTTGAGCCAGCTTCTGCTCTGATGGAAAAGGATCATTTGTCTTTTCTGAAACCATAAAAAGCAGGACTTCCCTGGTGCTGTGTTAGCCCTCCCAAATTCTTTACAAAATAAGTCATCTATTAGTGTTGGAAAAATTCCCCTTGGAAAGTTAAGGAGCTGGTTGTTTCCTGCAGCTATCACCAAAAGATGTGACCACTGCTTCTTTCCTTATTTAAAACTGCAAAAGTTTATTGACTAAAAGAAAATTATTCTGGACCATGAATGGCAGCTGCTTAACAAGAAGAGTATTATAGGAGAGCTAGCTAACAAGCAGGAGATATGTTTGCTCTTGGTAAATGTAGAGACTTCCTTCTTACTTTCTTTGACTCTATTAGTCACGGTCTTTTTCAATGCTGTCTTTATATTCCCATATCGATCATCACTATTTCCTGCCTGCCAGTCGGTAACTGTTCGTGCAACGATTTTATTGGAGCTACTGCACTTTAAAGCAATTAATGATGTGATCCTATGTCTCATCCTATTGATGGTCCTAAGATTTGAGGTGCTCAGGGTGGGCATGGGGTAATGAAGGCCTAGGACCCAGCTTTCCTGGTAGAGGCCACCGCTCTTTGGTCATAACTGTGGTCCGAATGCTTTGGGGAACGGGTAACTGCTACATTTTATTAAAGGCACACAACTGATATAATAATCGGATAAAAGGATCTTTTATTGTCAAGTGATTATGGAGCTGCATTATGTGATTTCATATCTTTTCCTTTAAAATCTCTGCATTTCAAACCAGCTTGTGGTTTTACTCTGTGCCATTAACACTTTGGTATTACACAGGAGAATATTTCACATGGCGAAGTCTGTGGAATATGGATTATGTTATCAGGAAATAAATAAAAATTTCTCGGTTTGGCCTTGTCTTTGCTGGTGGTAATTGTGAAATTGTTTGTCCTTAAGCTACAGCAGAAGATTGGATTCTTAAAAACTGAATAGGGAAAAATGCTTTTAGAGTGATTTCTTTACAATAAAAACATGATAGTCTTAAAGCTAACTGATAATCTATGTGAGTCCATTCCACATGAAGCAGGGGAGCAACCAGATTCCCAGCTGATGTAAATCAGCATAGTCCCATTAGCTGACAAATCTGGGTCAGTCCACAGCAGCTGAGGATCCAGCCCCATGACTTTGAAAGAATCATCTTCTTGCTGGCAAAACCAGGGAAAAGACTATAACAGGATTTCGTGAGAGCAAATATTAGAGAGCAAATAAGATGGGCTTGGAACCAAACAGGATGGCAGTTTCGTTTGTCATTTATTGAGATCTTTTTTTATTGGAATGTGTGCCAATGTGGACAAGTTGTCTCATAGAGCTGCTCAGGGCTGTTACCTTTTTTTAGTACTGTTTAGTATCTTTCACTGTGTTGGAGTTAGACGCATGAACAGTACACCTTTAATAACAAAACTCCTGAGTTAATCTCCTTTAGAGGTCTGTGTGGCATTACTAGCTATAATCTAACCCTTTCAGGTTATTGCAGATACACTTATGGACATAAAACCTTATTTGGGAGAATTAGGTATTTTCTCATTATGCATGCCAATAGCTTTTCACTGAATATCACCAAATTTCCATGAAAATCTGTTTGATTTTCACTGGCAAGTTGCAGACTTGGCCCAGCCTATAAAAAAGGATCTTAAGAATTGCCTCTAATGAGTTGTCCTCTAGCTACCTCTGAATAATGCAGGTGAGATACTTTCCAATGAACTGATGGAAAATGAAAGCAATTTGCCTTCAGAACAGGCAGATGCAGGATGTGTGCAGTGAAGGAAATGCTGAAGCAGATGAGTCTCTTCTGTATGTGAAGCCATTTCAGGACAACGGCCTGGTGGTTGAAGCATCCACCCATCTCCATTTCTCACTCTGCCTGTGGTACCTTATTGCCATGTACATTGGGAAAATGTGCAGCCACTTGGGCTGACCATTGACCAGCTGCTGAGAAGGTGTTTAAGGTTTGCAGGGTTACACGTAGACACCTAAAGTCTGAGCCCAGGCATCTAAAGCCTGGATCTGATCTTTAACCTCTGTGTCTCGGCTCCTTCAAGGAAAATAATGCTCCTTTTCTCTGCCATTGTATGTCCAGGTTTAGCAAACTCTCTGGGAAAGGGACCCTCTCTTGCTTTGTTTGTCATGCTAATAATAAATAACCACAGCAAGGAGACTGGAGTGACCACAGCAAGAGGAGCTGCGATTGCATCACCAGCAGCAAGCATCTCCTGCTGAGAAGGTGACCCCTCGTTGTGCCATGGGTCCCTTACTGATCTTGTCCCCATCTGCGACATTCAGAAATGCACAGGCAACAGGGCTGTCTGGGCGGTGGGTGCCCGAGCACCTGTCCCCCACCTCGGGAGGCAGGCGCTGACCAGTGCCAGCTAACTTGCGCTTGTCGTAAGGTAGATCAGGGAAATCAGGTCACAGCAGAGATGGGCTGCAGCTTTGCCATCTGCAGAAGAGTGAGAGAGAGTCTGACATGCCAGATCAGTGGCAGGTGTCCAAGGTGCTGGGAGTATCAGAGACTCTTGTCGCTCTTGGGTTGTGAAGGACAAGGAGGACTCTGCTGGCAGATGGTGTCTCCAGTCCAGTCTGTAGGGTCTCGCCTGCACCCAGCTACAGCTGCAAACCAGTGTTGGTCTTTGTGCTCCCCAGATACTGTATTCCTGGAATATTTGTATTTATAGAAACTTTTGTTGCGACCATAGCTGAGAGGTGATTATGTGCTAAACTCTGAAACACAGTAAATGGAACAACCCATTTCCCACCATGGCTTGTGCATGGCCATGGAGGAGAAGCAAGGTGAAAGATGATACAGTTTTTAGTACTTTGAGCTTTTTGATGGCTGTGTTGTGAAAGACAGTCTCTGCTCCAAGGTGCAGCTACACAGGACAGACCTGGCAGGGTATTCCCTCCACGTCCTAAAGAGCTGAGTTGTCCAAGTGCTCACTGAGAGCTCGTGGCCAAGCTGGAAATTGAATTGAAGCCTCTCAAGTGCTTGAGACAAGTCACCTCCACCTTCACTTTCTAACTGGCTCATCTCAGGTCCTGTGTGCTCCATTCGGCTTGAGTAGCAGCCCGACACTGGAGAAATCCCAGGCTGATCTGTGATACTCTTGCCAGCTAGTTTTGTTTCGGTATTAATTCTTTGCTTTTGCTTTTCAGAGAGTTGTTCGATGGGTCTTTGCTTGAAGAGGGGCTGAAATGCCATCACACGCACTGCACCTCGTGAGAGAAAGTATAATTAAGCCACCTACCTCTTAAACGTGCAGCTTGCTTTTGAACAATCAGGGAAAGCCACCAAAAGGGTTAAACACTTTATTTAGATGGCTTTGTTTGTTACGTGTGTGCTTTGCTTGTTCTGAGAATTAACGGAAGATAAGCTAAAAGTTCATTTATAAGAGTATTAAAGGATAATTATGATGGAGTAAATGCAGCGGGTCAAAAGGCATTATGATGAACAGAATCATAGTATACGGCTTGGGAAAATAAGCTAAAATGTACAATGCCTAACATCACTCGCTGAACACCATAGAAAGTGTACTTCTTGGGTTTTCTCTCTGCTTCTTCATTCCCAGTCTAAATTAAAGTTGCCTCCATCAGCACTCCACTGTTCACTGACAAACACGTTATAATAATCAATTGCAGTAACTTAAATTAAACTTTTGGGCAGGCATAAATATGTGACCTTTTAATATCAACAAAATGATAAAAAAGATTTGGTAGGAAATCTGTTTCAATCAGATTAGAAGAGAAGTGGGTAAAGCTGATTACAAGCCCACTAAACACAGTATTTGGGCAGTGTTTGTTCAGAAACAATAGCGTTAATTCTACTTTAACAAGTATTATCTGGAAAATCGATAATTAATGGGAACCCATTATCAACTTGTAATTTAGCACAGAGATTAAGTTGGGGGAGAAGTGAAAGCAAATGGGCAACCTGCTTTTACTTGACCTGTCAGGCTGATGGATTAGTGAGTGACAGCAGGTTTCATATTTTTTTAAAGGAGAGGTGGTAGAAATAAGTCAATTTGGGCCTCTTGCTGTTTGGCATCGCCTTGCCCAACTGCTTCCTTGAGCTTTCCAGAAGAGCCGCCTTGCACAGCCAGGTCACTGCAGCCTGGGGGCCAACATGTTCAGTGGCACTTGGTTCTGGGGCAAGGGGGGACATCGCCCCTGAATCCACAGGGTGCACGGAGAAGGGTGGACAGAGGGAATGGAGGTGGACAGAAGGATGCTGTTTGCGGATGGCGTGAACAGGTGTGGTCACACCATCTTGGCTTGGCTTCCCGAGGGGGCATCCCCCTCCTTAACATCTTTCTGCACCTCCCAGCTTACCAAAGTGCCCCCCACCATGTTTTCTCCTTAACTGACAGGACTTGTCACGACATGTGTGAATGCATGTGAATGGCCAGATTTTCCCCAGGCGACTCCTCCCTTCACCCCACCACATCAGCTCTATTTGGGGGAACAACCTTATTTGTCCCCTGAGCTGTGTTGGGACTCAGATGTTGCATGCGCACGTGTGGGTCAGAAGTGGTGTGCCTGCAACTTGTCGCTGGAGTAGGTCATTGCAACAGATGCCAAAAAGATAATGGTTTTGCAAAGACAACATACTTCCAGAGGATAGAGATGTTCTGATCAAGGATCTGTGCATGCGTCTGTGTGCACGTGCGTCTCTCTGGGTATCTCTGTGTTTGCCAAGGCTAGAGCAGGTTTTTAGAAGAGGAGCATCGCTGTTTGTGAAATTTCAGGTGGACAGCAGTGAGCCACCATTTCCACCTCGCTGCTGGCCTGCCCATCTTCTCCTCCTGGGCAGAGGCTCTTTTTTCCCAGAGCCGAGTTGCCTACCTGGTTTTGGGCAGAGAAGGATGCAGTTTGTGGGCTGTAGTGGTTTAGCAGAATAAGGGACTGAAAGGAGATGGGCTGGGGACACTGGAAAGCAAGTAAGCCAGTGCTAGAGGGCTTGTGGAGCCCCCAGTGCAGCTGGACGTGGCTTTGTAGACAGCCATGATTGTGATGTTCTTTGACCTGCTCAAAGGCAATGGTTAAAATTGAGATCAAGTAAGACCCTGCCGACACAAGCAGTGGCCTATGGATAGAAGAGAGGCAAGCGTGCAGGAACATATCACCTCTTTTAGCAGAGCAGTGGGTAGAGCTGGAAATAGTGATGTCTTGGGCTGGCCTCAGGTTTCCCACCAAATGTGCCCTCACTAGTGGTGCAAGTGAAGAACACCAAGACAGCCCAAGAGCTGTACTTGTCTCTGCTTGCACTGGCTGCATCCTCTGTCTTTGAGCTGCAATAATGGTCGGCCTGGACCTTACAGGGTGACTGAAAGGCTGACGTCCAGACACTGGCTGGACATAGGCTGGCCCTGGGGCATGGCGTACAGCCCGGGTTGTGATGAGGGCTTCTTGACAGTCAGCAAGGCAGGATGCTCTGGGCAAAGGGAACAGATTGAAGGCAGATTGTGTGAGTGAAGCAGCACTGTGCTACAGAGCTAGGGAGTGGCTTCAGAAATGGCATTTCATCATTCAACATTAACACAAGACATCTGTCACCGTCCTCGGCAGTGACGGGGCTACACAGCAAAACAATATGTTCCGGCGCTCCTAATCACTGGAAAAACACTACTTTTTGCAGAGAGTTCTTTTAGTGCCCAGCACAAATCCTTCTATTTTATTATAGCAATCCCAGCCAAATCCTCCAATAAATGGAGTTTTTATTAATGTGCAGCTGTTAAATGCGAAAAAATAAAACTCAGAAATAAAAATGAATCCCTGAATAATCAGGCTGATCCCAGGCAGTAAGAACAAGCAGGCCGACCACATACTTACAGCTTTTTGGTATTATTTAAAAATATGGTCAGGGCTTTTCTTTCCCCCTCGTTTTTTTTTTACACAGGCCTGATTAGATCTCACTCAGGAAGAGCCAAACCACTTCTGTGGGCTGGAAAAGCAGCAAGGAGGAGTGAGAGGTGCTGGGATGAGGGTCACATCCAGTGTGTGTGCCTGGTATTTGCCTGCTGCCACAGTCGGGAATTTGCTCTGGCCAGGGAGGAGAGTGGCGGGGTGGCACCATGCCCAGGGCAGCTGGGGTCTGGCTTTGCGATGAGGGATGTGCTTGCTTCTGTGCAAAAGCGAACAGAAGAGAGTGTCAAAAAAAGGCAGTGGAAAGAGATGAGCAACAGAAGCCCTCCGACTGCTGCAGCTCACATCAGAAGGACGGGGCAGTTTGCTTTAACCAGTCACAGTTTGGGGCTCTGCCTTGAATTGGAGCTTGCCAGGTGAAATGTCACTCCCTGAAGTGTCATTTTGCAGTTAAAAAGGAAGGAAAAGCGATCCCGTGACAATGTGGTGGGTGAGGCAGGTGCTGAGTTGTGAGGAAGAGTGATGCCTGCCCTGGATTTAGCCCCAGGTCCTTTCCCCATGCACAGGTCCTGGCCTGCCAAGGCCTCTGCAACCCCCATGTCATGAGAGGAGAGGTCTGCCATGAAGTCTTGATGCTCGCTATTGCTCCTGGGAGACCTGGTCCAACTCCGCTACACCCATGGCACAGCTATGCAACTGCACGGGTGCTGGAAGCTGGGCTAAACCAGATCCCAGGCTACAGTCCAGCTGGCATTAAAATGACCATCAGGGGCCATTTCCTGATGGCTCCAGCCCAAAGGAGAGTGCTGAGTGAGCAGAGATGTAGGAGACCTGCTGGAGCTGCCATCAGATGCATGCATGTGTTTCCAGGTAGCTGAGACCTTGGACAGCCCTGTGAGGGCCCACCTAGAGCTAAGCCTCCAATAGGAGAGCAAAGCCACCCCCAGCAGCTCCCCCAGAGCCAAGAGGGCTGTTGTCCTGCCTGAGGTGCTCAGAGGTGAGCTGTGGCCATCAGGACAGTGCCTGTCACCAGGTCACCCAGGGTGCTGCCTGGTGAATGCAAGGCAGGAAGGAATGCCCCGAGCAGACAGCACCCTGCCCATGAAATGGCACGACCACCTCCGCTATTCATTCTGATTAAATTAGAGCCAAAGTAAAGCCCTAATTCTTCTGATTAAAGCTTAGAAGTTAAGCTCTTCGGGCAGGATGCGTGCCTTGCCCTGTGCTCTCCTAAACCACTTTGTCCACTTGATGACAAGACACTAATAATACACTCCTATATGTTTCTTCTCAGACACGTGTGATGCCCGGTCCATAGGGTGTATGATGTTCCTGGGACATCCCACCACTTCTGTCTGAATAGTGGTATTTATATGTGATCACCTGGCTGTTTTTGGAAGCAGCGAAGTAGGAGGAACTGCTCCAAGCAAAGCAGAGGTCCAGGTCTGCCAGGGTTCAGCCTTTAGATGGCTTGGGCTTTTTCCAGAGGAATTGCCCTGGGAGAGACGCCCCAGCTCAGGCATCAGTTGGGGTGTTACCCAAATGCTCTCTTACATCAGGTGCTCTACAAGCATGGGATCAGGCCGCAGTCACAGCCCTGCAGGGGATGGGTAAAGGGCAACTAAGGCGACAGTGATGAGCTAGGGTACCAGGGACAGAAGCAGTTTAATTGTCGCTGGTTTAGCCTCAATGAATAGGTGTTTTACCCCAGGGAGGCTCTGTTATCAAGCTTTGCTTGAGTGCTCTGTACCCTGCTTTTCTGCTCTGCAGGACTTTCTGAGGACACGGGATGGGATCGTGCATGAGGCTCGCCTGCATTGCACTTGCCTTTAAGGAGGAGTTCCCGGCACCCACTGGGAAGCCTGTCCCTAGGCAAGACCTGAGCTGGGGTTTCAGCAGGGGCTGGAGGCATATCCTTAGGGCCCTGTCCTCCACGTACATCCAGCTTCTTGCAGGGAAGCTGGGAAACTTCAGCCTCTAACATCTTGCATGAGGAATCTCTCCTCTCCCTCCTCCCCCACACCATGGGCAGAGGCACAGCCTGGTATTGTTTGTCACAGATCAATGCATTTACCCATGTGGAAAAATGTCATTACCACCAGGGCTCGGCTTTTCTTTTCCCTTGAACCGCTCCCGCTGTGCTGGTGAGGGGCTGGCTAATTGCCTGTTTTCTCAGGTTACCCCTGGGGATGGCTGCCTCACTGCCTGCTGCGCAGCTCGCACCGACCACAGTTCACGCTGGAGGTCCCAGGGCTTCCCCCAGCCAGAGCATCTCCTTTGCCAAACAAATGAACTCTCAGCTGCCACGCAGGGCCACAGGGCTCCTTGTTACATCTCCCCTCATGAGCTAAAGAAACTAAGGGAAGTGTCACTTAAAAAGAGATGGAAGGATGGGTTGTGGGCGCCCAGCTAGGAGGGGAGATGCAGGTAACCCGCTCGCCTGTGCTCCAGACCGTTACGGTGCCAGGATGGGCCAACAGAAGTAAGGGGAAGTGGGGTAGGATGCCCTCAGCGGTGGGTCCCCCTTGGGTGAGCTGCGTCCACCCCCAAAGATGCTCTGCTGGGCTGGGGCAGCAAGTACCCCAAAATGGGGCTGGCACAGAGGTTTCCTGCCCTGGGCCGGCCAGAGTGCCAAAAGCAGAGGGAATGGTGTTCCCCAGGGTTTCTGCTGCTGCCACCACCACATGTTCGCCTCCCAGGAGGCTGGAGAGAGCTTTGGCTGGCTGAGCACTGCAGGAGCTGCAAAGGAGGGTGAGCAAGGGGGATGCTGAAGGAAACCGATAACTGGGCATCTCTTCCCCAGTGAAACTGGAACCTTCCTAGGTACCGAGCAAAAGGAAACAAGAGCCTTCGCTGCCATTTCCAACTAGGAAATACTTTTAATCCTTTCCTCCTCCTTTTTTTCCCAGAGCATGACAATACCAATAATAGAAGTCCTTATCTGAGGTGATTAAGTGACTGTTAATTGTTGGCAACGTTCAATCTGTTCATTTTGGACAATATATCCCCTTTTGGCATCAAGGTCCACCTTGACTATGTTGGAGGAATCATGTCAAAGCAAAGACCAGGAGCTGGTAGGAAAGCTGGAAAGTCCTTTGTGCTAAAATCTATCCTTTATTATAGGGAAAATTAATCCCACAATAAAATTTTACACATTTTACAACTAGGTGCTGCCAGTGAAGGAGCTAAAGAGAAGAGAGAAAGTTGGCTCAGGAATGACATTGGTGAGAGCAGAGCTGAGCTACGGCAGGAAAAGCAGGCAGGGGGAAGTCCATGCAGGTTGAAAGCTGCTCTTTCTGCATCTGAAAAGAAAATTGCAGAATGCGGTGTCAGAGCGCAGAAGACGCGTCCCCGAGAGCGTGGAGGGAAGCTGGGCATGAAGAGCTCTCCTGCAGGGTCAAGTAAAATGGGTGAAGTGAGATACAGGAATCCCTACCTCTTATATCTGTGTTTCTAACAGCAAATGATGTCATTGCCTGCAAAGATTAAATGGCCAAGCACATATGCCTCTACTCACACGAGAAGGAGGATTCGTGCAAGGGGATATATTTGATGTTATTTTTCTGTTATTTCTATAGGTCCTTTAGATGGTCTGCTTAGGACAAGATTGCTTCAGTAAAGGGTCATTTGCTCATGTAATGCCAGGTGGGCTCTGTGAGACAGCCACATGTCAGTCTCTTTAGCTGAAAGACCCTAGTTTCTGTCTCTTGGGAGTCCAGTGCTTAAGGGGCAGGAGGGAGTCAGTGAAATTCATTAATGAATTATCTGCTCTGTCTGAAAAGAAATGGAGACATTGCATGGTGTTGGGAAGCCATGCTGCAAAATCTCCTGGCCCTTCTGCCAACACCATCTCCCCACTCAGCTGCAGAGTAGAGAGAGCTGGAAAAGCCCAGGGTATCACTTGCCACAGCAGTCCCAGAGCCATGTTGCAAGCCCAGGCCAGTGCTGAGAAAGGGACCTGGACCTCTTTGCACAGCCGAAACCTTTGCATTCTCCTTCAAGCAGAGGCGCCACATTTTGGCACCTGTTTGCATTCAGGGGAGCCGATCTAGAAAGCGGTATTAAGGGAAGAGTGAGACTGTGCGCGTGGTGTCCCCTGTTTTAATTACGTTAGCTTCTTTCATGGCAAGTGCTGTCATACCGAGCTGAAAAATCAATACCATATGGCACAGCACTCAGATAGCAAACTTGGAGATTAATTAAAGGAGAAGTAATTCTGTAAGTTCTTGTAGCACGGCGCCTACGATTAGGCATGGCATGGTTTGGAAACGCAAAGGCTAGGCAACACCTTCACCCAGAGCTGAGCTGGACTCTCCACCACTTTGGGCTCAGAATAAAGTTAGATCCTCCTTTTTCTACCTCCAAAGGAGATATAACAGAAATATTGAAACCACTGTTTCATGTGTTTTCCTGGATTTCCCTGTGTCTGTGGGGCCAGCCACTTGCTTCCAGCTTGCTGCAGGTCAGGGCGGGGAGGTGGGAAGGGATGCATTTGTCCTGGGAGGCTACTGCTTGGCGAGGTGCTGGTTATGAACGCGGAGAAGGTGCTGCCTGGGGGCTCACCGTGCTCCTGCACTGGGTGCTGGAAAAGCCATGGGAGGCAGCAGAAAGAAGAAAATGCAGAGAGGTTCAGGTGGTGTGACAATGAGCACTGGACAGGCACTTAGGGAAAGAGGGGTGACTTGGAGGCTAGGTGGGTAGAGGTGTCTGGGAGGGAAAGAAGGCTGTGAGGTGGAGAAAAGGTGAGGCAGGGAAAAAAATCAACCTTCAAGTCACCAGAGGAGCAGCCAGTTCTCACAAAGGCCATGTGCAGCCCAGGCACTTCCCCATCACTCCTTCATCTCCCGGGACCAGCATCTTCCAAACCAACCCAGTTGTCCCTGAGCTTTTCCAACGCCCCTTGCAGGCGCAAGCTGTAGCTGTGGCTCTTGGGGGGATGAGGTATGCCCTATTCCCCAGCACATTGCTGGGTATCTGAGGGCCAGCCAGGTCAGGAGACCAGAGTCCTGGAGCCAAGTCTAGATTTCCCATGGAAGCAACTGGTGTATCTGCACAAACTGGGATATTTTATGATGTTACACCCAGAGTAAGTGCAGAGCAGTAGCCATGCCCATGGAACCTGGATAAGGCACCTGCACTAGGATCCAGCAAGATTTGGCTCCCAGCTCTGCCCCTGTCCTGCTACCCAGCCATGGGCAGGTCCCTTCCCCCTGCCCATTCCATGTAGCGCACAGAGCAGCTGCCCATCGCTGCTGGCATCCTCTGGGCTAAAGCATGGCAAGCTCCCCCAAGCCTCCGTATCTAGATGGCAACTGCTAAAACTGTGGATGTCAGTGGAGATATTCCAAAAGACCTTGCTGGGCTTTAACTTATTTTAACTTATTTTCACATCATGTCATTATCTGATTGAAGGTCAGACACCTGAGTGAAGAAACGGGCTGACAATCTTCCAGTCTGGAAGTTAAGAATCTTGGTTCAGTTCAAAACCAGCTAAGGTCAGGAAAAATCTTCCAGGGGGTTTCATTGTCCTTGGGTTGAGACCTTCATGGGACCACAAACTTCTCTGCTCTCCCAAATGTAAAAGAAACCTGAGGTGGTGGTAAAATTCTGTTTTTCCATTTAAAAAAAAAAAATAAAAAAGAAAGAAATCTGACTCCATTGCTTGGGAAGTTTCATTTCCAGGGCGCGTACCAGAATGGGACAATATCTACCCCTCTTTTGGGAGATGCTGATTTAATGAATGTGGCAGCTATTGTGTGTGCTTGGGAGCCTCACAGCCGTTTTTGATTCTGCTGATATTTTATTTTCTTTTCTGTTTTAATGAGTGTTTCTCTCATTGACTTGATGATTTCTGTTTAATTAGCACATTTTGGAGGAATGATCAAAAAATAATAAGATAAAGTAATCAGACAAGCATAGTGTGGAGGAATAATAGCTCCTTTGTGGGGCTAATAGGAGTGGACAGTCCATCGGCTAGTTTGGGGCTCCTCACAGTTGGATATTCCCAGCCTAGTTGTGCCATGTGCCCAGGACTTCCAGGCACCCACATAGATCCAGCTCCAGTAGTCATTTCAATTAGCTTTAATGAGCTGTGAATGAGCACCAAGGAGAACCGAGTCTGGACCTGCCCTGTTTTGCCATTGTCCAAGTTTTGCAGAAGGCTGCAGAAGTAAGCGGAGTTTGCCCAGGACCTACGGCTGGTGCAGGGCCCCCGGTACCGCCAGGCAGAGCATCCCCAGGGAGGGCTGTGTCCTAACTCACACACCCTGTATAGGACAGGAGGGGGTTGCTCACAGGGATGTGAGATGGGCAGGTAAACAGGACTTTTTGGAGTGGAAGCGAAAAGCACCAGCTGAAGGAGCAGCCCAACATAAGAAGGACATGGAGCTGTTGGAGCGAGTCCAGAGGAGGGCCATGAAGACGATCAGAGGGCTGGAGCACCTCTCCTATGAAGAGAGGCTGAGAGAGTTGGGGCTGTTCAGCCTGGAGAAGAGAAGGCTCTGGGGAGACCTTATAACAGCCTTCCAGTACCTGAAGGGGCTTACAGGAAAGAAGGAGAGGGGCTTTTTACAAGGGCATGTAGTGACAGAACAAGGGGGAACGGTTTTAAACTGAAAGAGGGTAGATTTAGATTAGATATTAGGAAGAAATTCTTTCCTGTGGGGGTGGTGAGACACTGGAACAGGTTGCCCAGAGAAGTTGGGGATGCCCCCTCCCCGGCAGTGTTTAAGGCCAAGTTGGATGGGGCTCTGAGCAACCTGGTCTAGTGGAAAGGTGTCCCTGCCTGTGGCAGGGGTGTTGGAACTAGATGATCTTTAAGGTCCCTTCCAACCCAAACCAGTCTGTGATTCTATGAAATCAGAGCTACAGCTGTTGTGCCTGCTTTACCTGGGTTTCTTCCTGAACACCCTGTCCCTTGTGTTCCCATGTATCACCTAAAGGTTTACACCTCTGGGACATGCCCCAGTCTCCTCCCTAGGAACAGAGACAGGACTTTCCATGGACTACGTGACCTATAGCTCCTGGAGATACACGGGGTGAGCTCCCCTTTCTCACCAATTGCCAGTCATGCCTCCAGGCGCAGTTGTAGGTGTAGCACCTTGATGGTCATTTGTTTGCCCTGTGTTTGGCTGGGAATTAATTAGGAGATGGGCTCCAGGCTGCTGTGACAGCTGTCTATGTGCGGCACTTCCCAGCAGTTTGATTAAATCTGTGACACTCCAGATGCGAGAGCCCTGTGCATCGGCACATGGTTTGCTCTTAAACTCCACTTAAACCGTGACTGCTCTTCTGGTTTTAATCAAAGGCAAATGCCTTAAGACAGAAATCTGTGCAGAGGAATTAGTAGGGATGTCTCTGGGGCACGCGGAGTGGGACATGGAAAGGGACCCCCCCACACACCCCTCTGGTGCCAAATTAGAGCTGCTGATGCACTTGTAGTAAGCTCGGCTGGTGATGCTGTGGCGCTAAGCAGGTGGCATGCATGGCCAGCCGTGGCTGCGCTCACCCTGCAAACCCTTCGCTTCACCCTCGTAAACTCAAGCTAGAAACAAAGCACTTTCCTCAGCCTGGCAGTGCTGGGAGCACAGATTTCCGCATTCATTTAACCTGGCCATGCCGCCTGCCCCTGCAAATCTGTCACCCCAAAATGGAAGATATTTGGCCATTGCATATATCTACTCTTAACTGGCCAGGAGCGCACACATAACCCACCACTCAGCCCTGGCTGCAGCCTGAGAGAAGTCCCATCACCCACATCATGAGGAGGAAGCCCACCTGTAACTCAGAGGTGGGGATTCAGCCTTGGGAAATACAGACGTGCCTCACTGCAATGCCCCCCTCTTTGCTGCCTTCTCCCCTAGTGATGGGCTATTTCTCGGTTCCTTTTCACCCTTTTGTCAGAGGCAACATTTTTACAACGGCCGTCACTTCCCCATGCTCCCAGCATGGAGGAGGTGGAAGCAAATCCCTTCTCCTGTCCATGCTCACTGAGACAGGGACCTTCCCCGCAGGCTCCCACCCTTGCCAAATTGCCTGTCTTGCCATCGGCTGGCTGCTCGCCCTGCTGCGCTCCACTCCTGGGCCACCTTACACCCATGCAAGGTCCACCAAGGCCACCAGCCAGACGGCTGAGCTTGCCCTGCAGAGCAGGCACCCAAGGGCTGTGGCTTCCATGTCGTCCCTGGGGAGGAGGCTCCAACCTTCCTCCTCCACCAGGTTGCCAGGAGCTGATGCAGGTGCATGGCACGGAGCTGGCAGGGAGCACCGGGCTGTGACTGCCAGTGCGGGTCCAACGGGTGGGTGTACAGCAGAGCCGGGCTTTTGGAGAGGGGTTCTCCACCCAGCTTGGAGCATGGGACCCTCTTCCACCCCGAGCTGCCTGAAACTGTCAGATGGTCCTTTATTATTGACCTGATTCATATCTAAACCAGGCAGGTGAAAGCTGTCTTATCCCATTACTAATCCCCTAAACCAGGCCCTTCAATACCTTCTCCTTGGTTCCTGCTCCTCATCGCTGCAGCAGGTGATTGCAAGGTGAGTGCACATCCTTCTGGGGTTTCCCCGAGTTTCATGTCCCTGCAAAGACAGGGGCCCCAAAAACCCACCAGCCACTGGCTTGAGAGCCATCATCGGCTGAGGAGGGTATGCCAAAATGTTGCACGTAGCTGTAATTTCCCAAGGATTTGCAAGTCTTGTCCCCGATGTCTGAAGGGGATGGCCCCAGGCACCTGTCCCATCCCATGTGCACTCACGGTGCCATCCCATGGGGTGCTGCAGGGCATGGTGGGTGCCAGACATGGCACTGGAGCAGCCACAGGGAGGAGGGGATTGCCACGGGGAGGAGGGGACACCTCTGGGACTGTCCCACCTCGCCATGCCCCCAGTCCTGCAAAGTGCAGTGTCGAGCAGAGCGCAGGGGACTGGGGTGCACCAGCATTGGCCGTGGGCAGCACCCACCCCGGAGACATGGGTCTGCACTGGGGCTAGGGAGCTGTGGCCTCTGACCACCACGGCCAGAGCCCTTGTGGCGGGGCTGGGTGCTGGGACACCCTGGGCTGCCCGGCCAGCTGGTGCAGGCCCCCTGCCCATGGTGGGGGGAACCCCAGGGAAATTAGAGCAAGGGGCGATGTTTGATGTTCTGCTCTTTAAGCGATTAATAATCTTTTGGCATCGGAGAATCAGCTGAAAATCTTCCCTGGAAAATAATGAGCGAGAAACATTTACTGATTAGTCTAATCCCAGCTAATCCTATCTGATGAGCATATATCAAGATATCCTTTAACTGATTTACTGTCCAAAGGACCGGTGGAGATGCCCCTCTCCACCACAGCCAGGAGAGCTGGTGGTGGCAGCACGTGTGTCCCCCCACCCCGTCCCACTGCCCCATCCCAGGAGCGGGTGCATCCCCTGTCCCCGGCAGCACCTCCACAGCCGCCCTCCGCCCCGGGCGGCAGCGCCGTATCCAGGCCACCTCGCCAGCGTGGGGAGATTTAATCACTATTTCCATTTCTGCATCTATCGGCTTTCTCTTGGGTTTGAGCTTTTATGTTTCATAAACTGATTAGGAGCAATTATATGCGCTTTATCCCCAAACTTTCCAAATGCCCAGGCCATATGCATATTTAAGGCTTCATCATCTCTCCCAACAGCTCAGCCTGAACGTAATCTGCTGAAATCAAGCTGATTCTGGGACAACGTCAAAAATTAGGGTTTTATCCACTAATATCTGCTCGGACAGGAAATTTGTTGTGGGTGGTGGCCGGATTATGGCTTCTAATTACTGTGGCAGATCCTCCCTGCCTAGCAGTGAAAGTCTCCGATTCCACCAAAACTGCAGCAAAACCACTCTGGAGAAGCGAAGGTGCCCAGGGGGACCCTGAGGTGCCCTGTCCCCAGGCAGGGGGCAGCCCTGGGTGGGGGTGCCCCTAGCATCCCTGCATCTTAAGCACATGGGGACCCCCAATTGCTTGGTGGCTTTGGGAGCGTGACTCCCCCACACACCTCCCGCTCCCCTTGCACCCGTTTGCCTTTCTTGGTGCGCAGCGTGATGGCCCAGAGGGTGTCCCCCCCGCCCCGCCAGCCCTCAGCGCAGGCCACGGCAATTATGCTAAATGAAAGTTATTGTTCTGCTAATCCCGGGAACAGCTTGCGAGGGGAGATTTGGGTCTTTCTTTAATAATGCAAAGTTAATGCGGAGTCCCCTTGTAATTATCTTTATCAGAAGGACCCTCGCTTAATCTGACTGTCCAGCGAAGGCCCAGATCAGGCGGCCCGTGTAAGCTGGTTGTAAATCATTTCCATCAACAGATGAAGGGAAGGGGGGAAAAAATTGCAGCTCAGGTGCAAGAATCTGGGAGCAAAAGGGAGCACGGAGGCCAGGCACCTCCAGGTGGCCCCGGCCATGGTGGCGGGACACCTGGGGTCAGGGAGGGTCCGGCCCCACAGCCCCTGGCTGTCCCAGTCTCCAGAGCACGGGGTGGAGGGACAGGGCGACCCACTGGGATGCCCTGTGTGGAGTGTGGGGCTGAAAGGCCACAGGGTGGGATGGGGGTGCTGGGGAGAGGACCTGGGGAGGGCACTGCAGGGCCCTGGAAGAGGGGACATGGGGAGGGGACATGGGGAAATAGCAGGGGGGTATCCAGGGAGGGAACCCCTGGGGATGTGAGGGGGGTTTATGGGGGAGCTGGGTGGCCGGGACTGGAGGGGGCTGAGGGGGTCCTGGGGACGGACTGAGGGGGACCGCAGGGGAGCTGGGGAGGGGACCCGGGGGGACCGCAGGGGACCCGGCGAGGGGATGGGGAGGGCCGAGGGGCGGGGGCCGGGGGGAGCAGAGGGAGGGACGGCGGGAGAGGGAGGTGGGGGCCGGGGCCGGTGGCGGAGGGGGCCGAGGGAGGGGCGCGGGCCGGTGCGGCGGGGCGGTTGGGGCCGCGGACCGTTAATCCGGGGATTGGGAGCCCCCCCGCGCCGGTCCGGAGTGTGATTGGAGCCGGGGCCGGCGGCGGGACGATAAAAGGGCGGCGGGCAGCGGTGCCCGCTCCGGGCCGGGCCAGGCGGCGGCGGCGATGCCGGGCCGGGCGGAGCCGTCGCGGGGGCGCGCGGTGGCGGTGCCCGGGCCGGTGGCACCCGCTGCGGCGGAGCGGCCGGGCGGCGCGGGGCTGCGGGCCAAGGGCTTCGCCATCACCGACCTGCTGGGGCTGGAGGCCGAGCTGCAGCCGCCCCCCGGGTCAACCCCCGCTGCCGCCGCCGGTGGCTACGAGGGCGGCGGGGCGCTGGGGCTGGGGCTGGGGCTGGGGCTGCTGTGCGGCCTGGGGGGGGCCGGGCGCCCATTGCCTGCTGCCCGCCCCGCTGCCGCTGCTGCCCGCCCGCGGCCCCCGCCCGCCCCCCGGGCCGCCGCCTGCCGCCCGCCGCCATAAGGAGAACATCTCCGGTGAGCGGGGGCGGGGGGCGCTCACCCGCGCGCGGGGACCCCCGGCCGGAGCCTCTGCCGGGGCCGCCTCGCACCTGCGGCCCCGGGCACACGCGGCGGCGGCGAGCATCCCCGTCCCGCCGGGCTGCCGCCCCTCCGACCCCCCGGCAAGGGTGGGCTCCCGCCCCGTGCCGCCCGGCGCTGTGGGAGGGGACCCCTGCCCATGCCCGCTCCCCGCGTTTTGGGGAGGCGGGTTTGGTGCCCCTGCTCCCGGCGGGACCGTGACTCTTCCCCTCCCGCATGCTGCTGCCAGATGAGGACAGCCTGTCCGGGGACGCCAGCGACCTGAAGATGTCCGCCGCCCAGATCAAGAGGAAGAAACGCCGGCACAGGTAGAGCCCGAGAGCGGGGCTGTCCCTGTCCTCACCTCCTTGCTGCTGCCACCAGCCTCCCCGCTGTCCCTCCTGTCCCCCGGCCGGGGCGGTGTATGTCCCCAAGCGAGCAAAGAGAAGGGCTGCAGCTGGGGTGGGGGGAGCATTTTCAGGAGGAAAACCTCAGCGTGGAGGGGGTGCCAGCCCCGCTGCTTGCTGTAAGGGTCTGGGCTGGTCACTGGATGCTCTCTCCTCTCGGCAGGACGGTGTTCACAGCTCACCAGCTGGAGGAACTGGAAAAGGCTTTCAACGAAGCTCACTACCCTGACGTCTATGCCCGGGAGATGCTGGCCGTGAAGACGGAGCTGCCAGAGGACAGAATACAGGTAGGTGGCTGCGACGGTCCTCTCTGCCCCTGGAGTCTGCAGGCTGCCAGCACCTGGCTGTCTCTTCTGCTCTATGGTCAGTGAGTGCAGGCGGTGGGAACATGGTGGCACCGAAATGTTGCAGGGCGCTTGGGGAGGCGGCTCAGCTTCCACTCCCCGGCACTGAACAGGCTCCAAATGGAAACGCAGAACCAGAGGACTGAGCTGGCCCCGACAGCTGCTCACTGCCGGCAGCTCGGCTCTGTCCTCTGGAGACTAAACTCAGGCAGGAACTGAGAGCGATTCAGGAGCTGCTGGGCCAAGCTGTGTCCCACCAGCTTGCTCACTAGCTTCTCTCTCTGAGGGATACATGGTATTTTAGGGCCTGATTCTGCCCCACTGTGGAGCAGATCATTGGCTTAAGAATGGGGTGGTAGTCTGGGCAGCAGCCAGGCTGTATCTACACCCCTTCAGCCTTCCGATGCAGGAAGGGGGTGGGGGAGAGGGACCTGAGCACCCTCTGTCATCATCGGTCACTGCATTACAGACCCCTTTTTCTGGAGAGGCTGGTGCTCCACGCGGAGGCAGCGGAGGGGCCCTGCAGGCAGACGGAGCGTAGGGTGACTTTGGCTGGCATCACCCTCCTGTGTCACGACCAGCCTTGTGTAACGTGTGCTCCCTCTCCCCCCCTTCCCCCCTTCTCTCACTGACGCCCACGTGTGTGCCCTCCCTTCAACCCCCTCCCCGTGCACCGCCTCGACCGCCTTCCCACTGCCACCTGCACATCCGCACTCTGTGCTCGCACACCCAAACCCCTCCACACACCCCCGTGGCTGCCCCTTTGCCCTGCACACACGCTCCCCCGTGCCTGATGGGCCCTGGACACCCGGACACGGGGCCATCTCCTCCCCAATCCCACCCCTCCGTGCTCTCCTGGCTATTACCCCTGAAGGTTTGGTTTCAGAACCGAAGAGCCAAGTGGCGGAAGCGGGAGAAGTGCTGGGGCCGGAGCAGCGTGATGGCTGAGTATGGCCTCTACGGGGCCATGGTGAGGCACTCCATCCCTCTGCCCGAGTCCATCATCAACTCCGCCAAGAGCGGGCTGGTGGGATCCTGCGCCCCATGGCTGCTGGGTAAGTGGGAGCTTGCGGCTGGGGGCGTCAGGGGGCAGCTGCGGAGTGAAGAGCCCTTCCCCTTTGGTATGGCCTTCCTTGCCTTTTCCCAGAAAAGAACAGGTCCTCAGCCATAAGCTGTACGCAGTCTGCCAAGTGCCCCAGCTTTTCTACTCCCTCCTTGCAAAGAACAGCTGAGAAAGGAAAAACCTTTTACTGCTGTGTCAGACAGGTGCCTGCACTTGGTTAGGTACTGGTTTCTAGTGCTAGCAGCCAGGGTGGGATCTGCAGGGCATCTAAGGAAGTTATCACCCTCCCCCCGAAACTGAAGATAATGTTAATGCTGCCTCAGAGATCCTCTCTGCTCATACGCGGTCCTACATTGGGGTGGCACTCGAAATCCAGGCTGGGATGGGCCATCGCAGCACAACTCTCCCTGTAAATCTTCCTGGCTGCAGGGGAGGTACGGACCAGTTCTGCCGCAAGCCATGTTCTCGGGCTGCAGAGAGCAGGTGGCAGGGCTCCCGGTCAGGAAAGGCTGGCAGCTAGCGTGAGTTTTGCTCGGCATGCAAGTGAGAGCTGAAGGAAGCAGCAGGAGGGCAGAAGGTGATGCTGAGCGGTCCCGGGCAAAATAAGCAACTAGCACCCTTGGCTTTACTCTCTCCCCTCTGCAAGGCATGCACAAAAAGTCCATGGAGGTGAGCAGGAAGGCGGAGAGCCAAGAGAAACTGGCAGATGGCTGGCGAGCGGAGCAGGAGGAGGAGGAACTCAAAGGGAAGCAGGCCAGTTCTCAGAGGGGCTCTGACAAGCTTGGCCCTGCAAAAGATTCGGAGGACACAGCCATCGACCTCTCCAGGACATCCAAGCACGAGAAGAGGGGCGTACTGAGGCAGTGCATCAATGGGGACCCCTCCACGGAGCAGAAGGACAGGGACCACTGAGCTTGGGCTGCCCCAGAGGAGGCCAGACCTCATAGCTTCCTGGTGAGATAATATTTGATATATATTTTTTTTTCTTAAATAATTGAACTTTTATCCTAATTCAGGGCATTTTAAAACTGGGCACAGACACATCCCCTTGTCCCCTCACTTTTAAGCTGTTGACTTATCAGCAGAGCCAGGGTGGAGGGTGGGAGAGGAGTCCCAGCAGGGCCAAGAGCAGCGTGAAAACAAGTCTCTGTCGTGGTCAGCGTGGGCTGTTGCTGTGGAAGAGCCGCCCTTCCCCTCTGGGCTATGAAGGCTTCCCCGGCCAGCCCCGAGCACACAGAGCAGCAGTGCAATGGGAGCTGCTCCCTTCTCAAACACGCGGGTGCACAGACGTTGCAGGAGTTTACAGCCACCTTCTCTGAGCACTTCCACCCCTGCAAAGCGCCCGCGTGGCAAGTCCCTCCGCTCTGAACACGCCATTCTTCCACCTCGAGGAGCAGCAGGGTTTTTAAACACGGTGGGCTTCATCCTCAAGTTGGTGTAACCTGCCAGACACGCCAGTTTATACCTCCTGAGGATCTGGCCTGCCAATGCAGCCTTATCACTGGACTTACACTGTGTAGCTTCCTTAACTCATATTTGGGAGAAGGGGGTAAAGACATTGATGTTTATGCAATGATTTTGTACACTCTTGAATGTTATCTGCAATACTATGCAGAACAGAACAGACCTTTTTGAAAAGCAAGCCATAGTACCCCAGAGCAATTAAACCATTTTGTGAATTGACATAAGAAGATATTTTGAAATAGTCTGTAAAAAGTGTTAATGTTTCTTGGTCGTCCTATATTTATGTCTAAAAGCACTTTAGTGGTCTGGATTTTTGAATGTGGCTCTTCCTGTTTTGTCCACCATTTATTTATTACACATGCATAAATAAAATCGTGGTGTATCTTTGGTTTTCATGCTCTGTATTGCAATTTGTACCTTCCTTTGGCACATCTTGTGGTAGTTGCTAGCTTTGAGCAGTTCCTCTGCAGACTCGTGCCTGAACTAGGCTGAAGAGTTCTGCTGAGGCAGTGTAGTTGTCCCAAGGGGGCAAAGTGAAGCCCTCACATGTCTCCCCAGAACTGAGGTCTCGGCTAGGGGCCTCCACATGCCAGAAGGTGACTGATTTGTGCCAGTCAGAGAGCCAAACTATGGCTGATGGGTTAGGAGATGGTCTGAAACGGAGCCTCTCTGGTCTCTGTGCAGTGCTGTCCTCCTCCTGCTGATCCTGCTGCTTTGGAAGGTGCAGAGCTGGGCCCTGTGTGCCCACGTCTCTTGTGGTTAAATACAAGGAGCAGCTGCTCACTTGGGCTCGGTGAATGCACGGTGGGAGGTACCGCTGGGTACCTCTGCCTCCCAGGAAGGCACACAGATAGGCTGCATGGACCACACCACCCCAGCACACACAGTGAAGCAGAAGGGCATCATGGCCATCCGAGTGCCCGGCTCCTGGCTGTGATGGGTCCTGATCTCATGGCTGGGCTGAACTGGCCCATGCACATGCCGCGACAGCTCTCCTGGAACACCTCCAGTTTCATGTGCTGGCCAAAACATAACAGGAAATTATCAAAAGATTTTATTAAAATCTGAGTAATTCCAATTTGGAAAGTCTCCAAATACAGCTCAGGGGGTGTGCAGCCATGTAACGATGCTGTCACCTGTCCCTGCCTCTGCTGCCGGGCTTGGCTCCCTGCACACAGGCAACCACAGACTGGGCTGGGCAGGGGGAGAGCGGTGGGATGCTGGCAGGCAAGGGCAGAGTGATAAAAGCGGCATCTGCAGATGTCCTGCCATTCCCCTCTGCTGCTTGGCCAGGCCCCGCTCGGTGGCGGGGAACATATGCAATGGCAAATACAAGCTTTGCAGCAAAAAAAAAACGTTTGACAGGGAAGGGGGGTGTGGGGAGCACAGTTCAGAGAAGGACCAGCCAGGGCTTATTGCAGCAGCAATTAGGCTTGCCGAGAGCCGAGGCTTAGCACATTGGAGGCCTAATCCTGCCTGAGCAGCATCTGCAAACCTTTTATTTGGGCCGTGCCATGCTGGCACTGGATGCCCACGATCATTTTTTTTTTGCCCTGCCTGCGTGCAGATGGCCTGGCTCTTCGCCTTGTGCTGGGTGCAGCACTGCGAGAGCAAGCATGTCACTGCCACAACTGCTGCAAGAGTGCGGACAACTCTCCTGGTAGGGCCTGATGGGCTTCCAGCTCCCACCTCACACTGTGAAGGAGTCACGGAGATGCCTGCTGGCCCGAGGCACTTCTCGTGTGCCAGGAACTAACCACAGGGAGCAGCCAGGTCCACTGGGGTTCAGACATGCCCTGGCCGCTCCACTCACAGGGTGAGAGATCAGGGGACGCCAAGTGAAGGGAGGTGCTAGTGGATGACAGCGACTGCCCATGGTTCAGCTCCGGGTTGCCACCAGGAGCTGGTGGCAGGCTCTGGTGGGGCAATCCTCAGAGCAGGGACAGTCACTCACCTCTTAGCTGCCTACCTGTGCTAAGCTTGGCAGGGCAGTGCTCGCTGTCCTCCCTATGTCATGGTTACAGCAGCAGGAGGAGTATGGCAGCACATTCTTTTTGTCATTGCTTCAGATTTGATCCATCCTGAGATTAGTGGTAGCCAAACCCAGCCACAGCTCCTGCCACTGCTGGGTCAGGCCAGGGCTAGTCACGACAGTGCAAAAGAAGAAACCCTGACTTATGGGAACGACTGCCACTTGCTCACATCTCTGCTGCAGTGGGGCTGCCCATGTGAGACCCAGCAGCCATCTCAGTGACTGCACCAGACCCTGGCTGGCATGCGCTTCCCTCTGTGAGGGGTCCTGGGGTTCCCTCAGCCACAGCAGCCAGGTGTGCTCAGGTTGGAGATCCCTTGGATGTGGCTTGGGCAAGAGCGGTCAGTAACACCAGAGGCACCGTTCAGCACCCAGCACTGCCACAGCCATGCTTCATTTCACCTGAGCTGCCACCACATGTGCAGTGTTGGCGGGGGGACTTAAGCAATCTGCTAAAGCAATCAAGGAAGAAGGGACAAGTAAAGGGAAAACAGAATGAAATGAGATTATTTCATTTTTCCCTCCTGGAGTTCTGCATTCAGCCCTGGGGCCCCCAACATTAAAAAGGACATGAAGCTGTTAGAGCAAGTCCAGAGGAGGCCACAAAGATGATCAGAGGGCTGGAGCACCTCTCCTATGAAGAGAGGCTGAGAGAGTTGAGGCTGTTCAGCCTGGAGAAGAGAAGGCTCTGGGGAGACCTTATAGCAGCTTTCCAGTACCTGAAGGGGCCTACAGGAAAGTGGGAGAGGGGCTTTTTTACAAGGGCATGTAGTGATAGGACAAGGGGGAACAGTTTTAAACTGAAAGAGGGTAGATTTAGATTAAATATTAGGAAGAAATTCTTTCCTGTGAGGGTGGTGAGACACTGGAACAGGTTGCCCAGAGAAGCTGTGGCTGCCCCCTCCCTGACAGTTTTTAAGGCGAGGTTGGATGGGGCTTTGAGCAACCTGGTCTAGTGGAAGGTGTCCCTGCCTGTGGCAGGCGGGTTGGAACTAGATGATCTTTAAGGTCCCTTCCAACTCAAACCAGTCTGTGATTCTATGATTCTATTTTGGCATGTTTCTCGTCTTTTATGGGATTGGAGGCTGTCTGTCAGGCATGCACGTCTGGGGGTTGCAAGGAGGTGGTGCAGCTGTCCTGGAGATGGGCCCAGAGCAGGCCAGAACAGAGCAGGCTGCAGGGCTGCATTTGTGGAAGCATCTTCATGGTGCCATTTCTGTACGGCTCAGTAACACGAATTTCTAACTGGCATTTTGTCTCGGCCGATCATCCCAAGGCGCCGGCCGGACTTTGAGCCTCGGAAGCCGGTACGAACGCTGTGTGAGCGCTCCCTCGTGTCGGGCCGGGCGGCGGGACGCAGCGAGCAGCCCGCGAGCGGGGCAGGCTGGCTGGGGTCCTGGAGGCGACCCGAAGCCTCGCTCCTTCCCCTCAGCCCAGCAGACCCCTGCCCACCCGGGGGGCGGCACGCAGGGGTGTCTGGATGCAGGATTACAGGATGCTACGGGACGTGTGTTTCATGACTTCTTCTCGGCTCACCAGCAGGCACCGGGCACAACGAGCAGTCCCCTCCCCAGAGCCGGCCGGGCTCGGGCAGAGGCACCGGTCAGAGGCTCCGACTGCCTCCAGGCCGCTCCTTCCCACGGCTCGAGCAGCACCGACACCGATACGAGCACGTTCTCGTGACCCACGGGCCCGTGTTCAGCCCCTTCTGCGCGGGGTGCGCGCCACTCCCCTCCCGCTCCACTCTGCGTCCCCGGTTGCGGTCCCGCCGGAGTCCGAGGAGGACGCGGCTGGTGCCCCCGCCCGCTCGGTGCCCGGCCCGCCGGCACCGGCGGCGGCTGGGCCGGGGAGCGAGGCCTCGCGGAGGCCCGGCGCGGGGTGAGGCCGCCTCGGCGCCAGGCGCGGTGCCGTCGGTGGCGCCGCCGCAGCGCGGGCGGGCTCGGCCCAGAGGCGCCGCGCTGCGCCGCGCCCAGCGGGGCCGAGGCGGGGCGCTGCGAAGGAGAAGCGGCCGCTCCGTGCCCGTTCAACGGTCGCTGGCTCCACAGGGCCGCTCTGCCCCGCCGCTCGATGGTCTTGGCGGAGCGTGCGGAGGCCCGGCGGGCCGCTCCGCGCCTGCGCGCCGCGCCCTCTCTAGCCGCGCCGCTCGCTGGTGGCGGGGCGGGGCCTCTCCGCCCCGCTCGGCGACGCGGCTCTATGGCGGTGGCGGTGCTGCGGTCGCTGGAGGCCCCGCCGGCGGAGCTGGCGCCTGCCGCCGCGCTGCTGCTGGCGCCGCCGCCGCTGTGCGCGGCGCTGCGCGGGCGGGGCGGCGGGCTGGTGCTGGCGGTGCGGCCGGCAGGCCGCGGCGGGGCGCAGGCCGTGCTGCTGAGCGCCGTGGCGCTGGAGGCGGGCGGGCGGCGGGGCGCGGAGCTGTGGCTGCGCGGGGCGCTGCTGCGGCGGCTGGGGCTGGCGGCCGGCCGGCGGGTGGCTGTGTGGCCGGTGCGCCGCCCGCCGGCGCTGGCCTGGGTGCTACTGGGGGCGGCGGGGCGGGCGGGGCGGCCGGCGGGCGGCACGGTGCTGGTGCGGCGGGGCGAGGCGCTGCCGGGGCCGGGCCCGGGGCCGGGCCCACTGGTGCTGGAGGCGCGGCCGGCGCTCCAGGGGTTGCTGGGCAACGGCACGCGCACTGCCCTCGCCCCTCCGCCGCCCCCCCCGCCGCGCGAGCCCGCCGGCGCCCCCTGCCGGCGCCCCGCCGCGCCGCCCCTCGTCTCCCGCTTCGCCGCAGCCGGCGGGCCCGGGGCGCGGGGGGCGGCGGAGCCGCGGCTGCGGGCGGCCCCTGGCAGCGGGGCAGGCGGCGGCGGAGCGGAGGTGTGGGTGAGCCGGCGCGGGCTGCTGGCGCTGGGGCTGTTCCAAGGGGAGTGGGTGAGGGTGAGCGCCGAGGGGGCGGCCCGCGAGCACCTGGCGGCGCTGCTGGCCCGGCCGCCGCCCTGGGAGTACCCGCGGGCCGCCCGCCGCGGGCCGCCCGATGGCGCCGCCCTGCTGGCCCCCGCCCTGGCCTTCAACCTGGGCTGCGACCCCGCCGCCACCGCCCAGCTCCGCCTGCGGGTGAGCCGGGGCCGGGGCCGGGCACCCCCGGGGGACGCGGAGGCCTCAGGGCCTTGGGGGGCCGGGCGGGGGGCGGCCGCGGGGTCTCACTGCACCCCTTCGCCTCTGCAGAGGTACGAAGGGTCCGGCGCTCGCGATGGGAAAGGCAGCCGGTCCCTGCTCTCCGTGCCCCCCTTCGCCAAGGAGCTGCACCTGGAGATCGTCCGCTCACCAGCCTACAGCGCCCAGGGAGGCTACGACCACGTCCTCTACAAGCACTTCGAAGTGTCCCGGTGAGCTGCCTGGGGAGGAGAGTGTTCGTGAGATGCACCCTCACTCCGTGTTTGTGGCACCCAGATCTGATACACACCAATGATGTGCATCATCAACACCTTAATGCAGATGCTGAGTAGTTTTAAAATATCCACTTGTACCATCTTCTCCTCATGAGCATGATTCACTTGCGCGCAACACCTCTTCTCCTGTCCTTCGGAAGTCATCTTCAAGTCTCCTTCCTCATGATCTACCATCCAATGCTGAGGGCTGCCAAGTGCTGCCCGCAAACCTCCAGTCTGGGGCATGTTCATAGCCCCAGTTTTCAGCTTTGAATTAAGTTGAGTAATCAAGAAACTGAATGTGTTGCCATCTTCTCTTGTGACACCTGCTCCCAAGCCTCTTTCATGTGGCTGTCGAGGCTTTCTGTTGGAATTATACTCAGCTGTTCCAGGGATAAGGAGGCTATTTTGTCTGGAAGAGACGTTCTTTAATGGCATTAATCTCCTATACCATTCCCTGAAGGTTCCCCTTAGTAGTCTGCATGCACCTACTCGCATCCAGTGCATGCTAAATTTTTAAGTGGCTATTTACAGTTTCATTTACAGCAAAGGAGTGAGTCGGTATGAATAGCTACATTCTTTTCTGTAAAAATGCATGTGGTATGGGGTGGGGAGGACACACGACCAGAAGGATTTACTCTCTTTCACTGGTGAAACTCCCGGTTTTTTTTGTAGGCTTGTCCAGGAGGGAGACATCCTGTGCATTCCCACGTTTGGATATGCTGAGTTTTTAGAAGTAAATGCAGACAAATTCCTGAGGTAGGCAGCAACAAACCGTGGCTCAATTACATGGATGCTGCAAGAGAAAAGATTCTTTTCTGCTATTGAGTCTCTTGAAACAGGACAGTTTATTCCATTCTGATCTGTCCCTGCAGTTTAGAGTTTATCTGCTTCTTATTTTAGGGGGAAGAGGGAAATGTTTTAGTTGGATTAAGGAGGGCTGCAGCTAAGAGGGAGGCCTCCCTTAGCTCACTCAAGTGGTCATGGAGGGAAGAAAGGAAAAAGAGAGAGAAAAATTGATGGGGAAGAAACGAAGAGGAGGAAGGGGTGGCCTGAGGACAGCCAGAAAGCAAAGTGGAAGTTGGACTTGTTCAACATGTGACAAAGGGTGAATATAAGCCCTTACAGTTCACATTAGAATAACTTTCTGTTTGGCCACCAATTCTGCCTTCCTTGGTTTTGCTCATATGGCTTTGAAACAGTTCTGTGCTAAATGAGAGAACATCACCTTTGTGTCAGAGTAGGGTTGCTTGCAGAGGGATTTGGCGGGTGTTAATATAAATGCTTCAGCTGGGTCACTGAGGGACCTGCCACGGGTAACTGAGGTGTGCGATGCGAAGAATTGCCTTGAGTCATTCATGCAGGATGTACCAGTGACATGTAACGCTGCTCAGCTCCGCTCTGTATTTTAAAATTTAATAGTTTTATAGCACTACTACAATGAGTATTTTCTAGGCTGTTTCTCAGAGGGAGGCAGGACCATAGGAAGCACAGCTCTTCTGTTTGTGGACTTATATATTAGCCCTGTGGTGAGCCAGAGAAGAGAGCAGAGTTTATGGGACCTAAAGAGCTCGGAACTGTGTTGGTGTGCAAGTGGTACAATTATTCAGAGGGTGGAGAAAATCCTGGAGAAAACCTCTGCAGATCCCTTAATCTATCCAGTGGGCTATCAATGTAGGAAGAAGTGGTTTTCCTGCGAGGTGTCTGGGGCGGGATGCTTGTAAGGCTCTCATGGTATTTGAGTGAGTCCTAGTCTGCAGCCTAGAGGACTCGGCACTGTAAGGTTTTACACGCTGCAGGTGAATCTCTGCGGAGCTGTAGTGAAGGAGCGATGGCAGAAGAGAGAATGTCTTGATAGATGAAATAAGGTTAGTACAGCTGTACTTGTGGACTGAGGCCACCAGAAGAAGCTGTCACTGTTGACAGTCCTGTTGGTCTGTCTGTCTGGACAGCACAGTGGGGTCCATAAAGGAGAGGGCAAGAGTATCTCTGCTTACCTGTGCCTTTCAGCTGTCTTCTTGTTGACAACTGTTGTGTTCCTGCCTTCAAGATCTTGACTCAACAATTCAGACTGCTGCTTTTCTTTTTACCTTAGGTGGCCAGAGCTTTACTTCAAAGTGAGGAAGATTTTAGTCATGGCGGAAGGCGAGCAGTCTGAGGGTTACCTGGTGGACACCCAGAACACCTCTCTCTATCTGGTAAGATGTCAGTGGAGAGCAGGGAGCGTGTACAGGAGATCTGAGGCTGAGGTTGCACTATGGATGATGAAGGTGCCTGTAGAGGCTTGTGTCTCCTGACACTGAAAAATGGCATTTCAGGACAGACTTTGTCACTTGCTACCTGTCTTTTCTTGGGCAGTGTTCCACAGAGTGCTATTTCCCTCCCTCACAGGTGGGTTCAACAAACAGTGCTGTCCCATCTGCCCCAGCCTATAACAGCCACGAGTTCTGGAGCAGTTTGTCTCCTGCAGGACTTTCTGATGTCCTGAAGCAGCTCTGTGATGCTCTTCGGCCTCACCTGAACGGTCGGTGAGTTAGAATTCCTTCTAGCAAGCCCCAGGAGAGCTGGGACCCTGCTCCCCGGTCACTGGGAGAACTGCCTCTGTGTTACAGGGCTAGTGCACTGAGCGGGGCTGGCAGCGTTCTCCTCTCAGGTCCAAGCGGCAGTGGGAAACTGGTGGCTGTCAGAGCTGTGTGTAGCTGCCTCAACCTCCACCTCTTCAAGGTAATTCGTCCTGCGGTCAATTGATTGGTGGATTTACAACATACAAAGAATTATGGAAATGTTCTTTAAGTTAGCCATACCAACACCCCTGATGCAACAATGACACAAGCCTACCTAGAGGCTGTTCCCGTGCACACGTGCAGACAAAAGGAGTCCGAGTATGCTGAGCTTAGCAGCTCGCTCTGGCACGGATTATGACCGCTAGTGGGCAGAACCTCAGAGCAACCATTTGGATCAGCCCAAAGGTCTGTCTAGCCCCCTGGCCTGTGTCTGATATTGGCCAGTAACAGATGCTCAGGAAGAGAGCATAAGCGTGAAGAGATGTTTCCTCTGGCATGTACCTTCCAGTGCTCTGGAATCAGTAATTTAGAGATGTCTTGGCCCAAGGTGTGCATTTGTACCTTTCTTTGCTGACTCTTGCTATTATTGCTGTCAGTCTGATGTACTTTACACAGTTGTATTTCAGCAGACTGACTTCCTGTCATTTGATAGGGCATTGAGTTGATACTGTACCCCGGAGGGTGGCAGTAACTAAAATACATTGAGAGAAATTAGAGACGTGATGAGGGCAGGAATTGCAGTGGCATTGGGTGTTTTCCATTGTCCCCGCATAGGCTGGGCTAAACACATGTTGGCAAGTGAGGCAGAGATGGTGCTGAGATCTTCTGTAGCTGGGTGGGAAGCCTAGAAAATAAATGCAGCCCTTCTTGGTTTGGTAACAGCATATGTGCTAGATCTGATTCTAAACCTCACGGCCTGTAGAAGAGCTGCCCTGTAACTGTGTTCACATTCACCACCACCCACCACCCCACCAAGAGCAAAAAATGGTAGATTTCAAGCTGACTGTCACCAGTCAGTATCAAGAATTTGGTTTTATGTCAATGACTCCATGAAAACTTGGGCTCTGTTCTCCATATATGTCAAAAATAAGATCATATTTTAGGAAACAAACTCAAGAGTAGGTGCTGCTGCTGTGCAGATCTGTGTCTTGCTGCAGCTTTAATATCATGCACTGTTCTGGTGTCCCCATTGCAAAAGCATAAAGCTGAACTGGAAAAATTCAGAGGACACTGGGGAAGATCAGGGCTCTAGACCAATTTCTGTGTGGTGAACAGCTGAACAGGCTCTTCAGCTTGAAAAATAGAGAACTTAGGGAGAGTTTGATAGAGGTTTACAAGATCTTGAGTGGTCAGCAGAGAGTGGAAAGTGTTTACTTTGTGCCAGGACAAGGCCTGGGGCTGACAGATGAAGCTAGTGGGAACAGGAAAGCTAAAGGATATGGTTCTTTGTGTAGGTAAGAGTATTTGGAGGAGAAATCTACTGTTATGAAACCACATCTGACTGGGAAAATCTGTTTTGGTGGGAACGGTAGGTACCTGGAAGAGGACTGAGGGAAGAGGGTTGTATGTGCTTACCCTAATCTTACTCTTTCTTAAGCAGCCACTTGTGGTCATGCTTAGAGACAAAATAGCAGGCTAAATGGACTCTTAGTCTGAACCAGTACAGCCATTCCTATGTTCTTACAGCTGTGGCTGTACTGCGTAAGCTTCATGGCCAAAATGAGGTTTGGCCCCTGTCTCTGCCCAGCACCGGAGGTTCTGGGCACCAAGGTTGTCTTCGCTGACTTGTTAAAAATAGTATTTTCCTTCTGCACGCTCCTTTTGTTAACTCTGACAGTCTGGGTGTATCCTGCAAATTCTTTAATCTCCTCGGATCTGTAGAGTTACGTTTGCAAAAGTGAGGGGATTGGAAGTCACATGCTGACTTTTCTAGGAGAGTTTCTGAAACTCTGAAAGGACTTGGAGGAAGAAAGATGGAAAGAAGAGAGCTGGAAGGTTCCTTTCTGTGGAAGGAAAACAAGCTTGCTCCTTTTTTTGTGGGTATTTCTAGAGCAAATGCATAGAAAACAAGCTAAGCATTTTGGATATTTGGGTTTTCTTCTTCTGTTTAAAAGTTGGGTCCTGTTAAGCTGACATTGCTCTCTTTAACTGATCTTTTCTATGCAAGGGAAGCCGTAACAGTGGGTCAGTGGGGGAGGTAGATACAGCCTTGGCCAGCTGCTGTGCAGCTCATCTGCTGGACATGATCCTTAGTGGTGCTGAGCTCTTACTCTTCTGCAGATGTACCATGAATCTTGAGACCCAGTGCAAGTGTACAGAGACTTCACAGTATCTTCAGATCCATGTATAGGATGTGTTTGGGAGCACTGTGGCACTGCCACGCCCTGGCAGGTTGCCTCAGGTGATGTGCAAGGCTACAGCTCTGGTTTTGGCCTGGTGTGCTGCTTTTAAAGACTAACACTCTTTCTATTGAAGCCAGAGGTATTTTCTATCCATCTTATTCTGCTGTCCCAGCTTTGACACTCTCCCCTCCTTTTCTCACTGACTGCAATGCTTACGTTACCGTTCCACGTTCTCTTCCCTTCCTCTGGCTGTTCTGCCTGCTCTCCTACCAGGACACAATAATTCTCCCCCACTGTAATCTCCACCACTTGACGATCAGCAGGTTTTTGTCCTGTCTCTCTGCCCTTCTGTACTTGCATACAGATACTGCTGCCAGCTCTAACTCCTGTTTTTTTTCTATAGTACATGGAGCACAGGAGTTCCTCTGCTCTGTGTCCCTGTCCTTACCCTTTATGTCAGCTCTTGAAGCTGTGGCGTTCTCCCTGCTCCAAGCTACCCTTTCCAAGGGTGAGGCCCAGGGAATCCCAGAGATGATTTGGCTCTCCCTGCACAACCTTGCAGCACCAGGAGGCAGCACTGCCTGTTTCCAGCAGTGTTCAAGCTGCTGTTCAAGGCTCACCAGTCACCTCTCTCTTTTGGATGACTTCATCAAGTGTTTGCTTTGTAAACAGTGTCTGGGCTTCTAGCTACCTCTAACATTTTTTTTTTCCTCCCCTTACCTTCTGCCTTGCTCTTGCACTTTGAGCCTGTGCAGCAGTGGGTTGAACAGTTTCCTGAGTCTCCCCCTCTGCTCTTTGCACTGTTCCTCCGAGACACCTTGTTCTCCCTGTCTTGGCCTCTTCCACAGCTCTCCCATCCCTTCCAGCTTAGGTTACTGAGCTGTGACATCCACTATATCGACTTCTCCCATCCCTTGGCCTCACCTCTTTCAGACAAGACCCTCCTGCCCCCCTCATCTTCTGCAGAGAAGCAAGAAACAGACGTTTTTCCATGCCAGAGTCCTGAATGTGTCTATTTTGAATATGTCCTGAATGTGTCTATTTTGAATATGTCCTGAATGTGTCTATTTTATGTCTCTGGGAAACATCCGCTTAGATCTCCTTTCAGCTGTGAATTGCCTGTGGAAAGCTTTGTGGAAGTGAACGTTGTCCTGGGTCCCCCAGCTGTCCATGTTGCAACTGCTGCAGACTGCGTGTTGTGTGGTCTGTCTCGCAGGTTGATTGTGTTAGTTTGTGCAGTGACACCAGTGGAGCCACAGAGGAGAAAGTACAGATGGCCTTCGCCCAGGCCCAGCAGTATCATCCGTGTGTGCTCCTGCTGAAAGACATCGAGGTGCTTGGCAGAGACCGGGACAGGCTAGGAGAGGACCCCAGGGTCATTGCCACTCTGAGACAGCTGCTCCTGGACACAGACCCAGCACTGAGGTATTGAACCTGCACGATTGCTGTGGGCATTTGAGGTGATTATTTACTTCTGCCATTCCTAGGGCAGCAGTGACTGTTACATCAAGGTCACTGATTGCTAGCATGCCCTGTTTTATTTTTAATCCAGTGGAGTCTCTCCCAGACTTGCTTTGTTTATTTCAGAGGGCCCTTGTTCTTCCAGTTTAGTGGCAGAGGGAATCAGGAAGCTTTGTTGTCTGAAGGTGGTTTCTGAGTTGTTCAGATGAGCAAACATGGCATGTTGGCTGTGAGGCATGCCAAGGGTCGCAGGGACCCCAGAAGGGAGCTCGACCACGGGAGAATCTTGAGGCCGATGACAAATACCAAGGCACAGAGAGGGGGATATCAAGTGAAGAAATAAGATGTCATTTGAAGGGCCTTGACTTGGAGACAGGGCTCACAAAGCAGTTCAAGGGCAAGCCAGAGGAGAGTGGCTGCAAGACACCTTGGCCAGTATGTGCACATTTCTCAGAGGAAAGGCTGGCCTTTGGAGAGTGACTTGGGGGGGGCGTGATGGCAATGTAAGAGGGAAGCTTCCAGCATTCAAGGTCAGGTTGGACGGGGCTCTGAGCAACCTGATCTAGTTAAAGATGTCCCTGCTCATTGCAGGGGAGTTGGACTAGATGACCTTTAAAGGTCCCTTCAACCCAAAGTGTTCTGTGACTCTATGATAGAGCTGAGACCATGCACTGTCCCCCTTTTCTCAACAGCCACCCTGTCTTGGTGATTGGCACAACTTGCAGACCCCAGGATATTCCTACAGACGTGCAAACTGCTTTCCTTCACGAGGTGAAAATTGAAGCCCCTTCAGAAGAGCAAAGGAGGTCAATGCTGAGCATGCTGACTGCCAGTCTGCCTCTGGGCAAAGAAGTGAGCCTATCCAAGCTGGCCCGCAGGACTGCAGTGAGTGAAACCACAGCAGCATGTGGGGATGGGCAGGCCAGGAGTGCTGGGCCAACCTCCCCTACCTGGCCATGGAGCAAGGGGGCAATTCCCACAGCCCAGTCAACTTCGTCAGTGGTTAACCCTGGTCCTCAGACGTCATCTTTAACTGCAGATTCCTAGTGCCTAAGGATTGCACACCTTTTGCAGAGGTGTTGGCTGATGCTCAGCTCAGCTACAAGGCAGAGCCAATAGAAAAAAAGAAGCTAGAGCCTTAACCAGGGCACAGAAGCTCAAAGAACAGCTCTGCGAGGAACTTTTCTGCATACACCTTTTATGGCCTAGCTGGAGCTGTGGTCAGGGACTGAACTGATGCTGTTTGTTTCCACATTCACAGGGTTTTGTGCTGGGAGATCTCTGTGCCTTGTTGTCCCACAGCAGCCGGGCTGCTTGTGCCCGCATCCAGGCCTTGAGGTAGCACAGGCAACAGGGCAGGAGGTGGGGGAGGGCAAGGGCTGCAGCCAGCCTGATAATGCCAGGAGTGGGGCAGAGCCTGAGACCTTCCCTTCTCTTTCTATGCCAGTTTTCCAGGCGGACTGAGCAAGGAAGTGGAGAGAGATTTTTGCACTGCTGGGTTCCCAGTGCTTGAGGAGGATTTCAGTGCTGCGCTGGACCAGCTGCACAACACCCATTCACAGGCAGTGGGAGCCCTGAAGGTAGGATGCTGGGGCAGAGGAGCAGGGGTTGGTTCTCTAGAGCTATATGGCTCAAGGTGCCTCTCACAGACCTTGCCAGACAGGGCTGTGCTGTGGCAGGTCACTACCTGCTGCATCCTTCCACGTATTCCCCCAGCCTTGGGTGGAAAACAGTCCCATGGTGGGCTTTCCCCTACGAGTGCTTTTCACCCTCTTGGCTTTGAACTTGCTCAGGGAAGCCCTCCTCTAATTGGAGATGGCTTCATTGGCTTGTGCCACAGGGGTGCCAGCTGTGTAGCTCAGCCTTTCGAGAGGCAGAGGCAACCGCAGGCTGGCTGCCTCACTGAGGAACCAGCCACGTCACGTATGGGAACAAAGAGCCTGGGGCATAAGCTGGTGAGAGAGTTTCCCCACATGTGTGAGAAGCCTTATACTCGATCCCTGGCCTTGGATGCTGCTCGAGCTGGCACGGTCTTTTCTGACAGCTGGGGCAGTTTGAAGAGCTGGGGGTTCTTCAGGGAAAGGGACATGTGGTGTCAGAGAAAACCAGCAGAGTCAGCTTCTCGGGAGGGGCATCTCTGGCAGCTCAGCACCCAGGGATACAGTGTTTGGTGTTTTTGCTGGGTATCGTGGTGTTAGGAGCAAGTGAAGTGATTAGAGCCTCTTCTCCATGCTCTCGGGCATGAATGACAGATCTCAGCACAGGACAGGAAACGCTGGCCTTGGAGCAGTTATTCTGGTGGCTTCCCCAGCCGCCCACTTGCAGTCCTGCCCTAGCAGGATGACACCTTGCTGGTGTCATCATCCAGGAGCTACTCTGGGACTCAATTCATTCATAAATTTACTAGAGACTGAAACAAGCTCTGCCTTGAGGTGTGTTTGCCAAGTTTGCTATAAGACAAATAATAACCATAGAGCATGCTCGGCAATGAGCTGTGTGAATGGGAGCTACTTTTGTTTGTATTTTACAATCCTTTATCAATTTCTTAGTAATTGGCTGGGGTTCAGAAAGCCCATTAACAGACCTGGATACTCTCAACATACGTAACTTTCAATTCCCTGCTTGCATTTTCTGGTTAGTCACACGTTTGTTTGCGGTTACAGCTTGAGCCTCCTAAAGAGAACTAATTTCAAACCTCCAGTTGCTAGCAGTGTCTGCAGCATGTCCTAGACTTACGATGTTCTTCCCTGAAAACAACCTTGCTGCAGTTTTCCAGCTCCTGTGCTGATGTCTGTAGAGCTTTTTCTAGTGAGGCAGTATAAGCAAGAGTGCAGGGGACAGGGCAACTCTTCCATTCATCGGCACTGAAGAAGGAGGGCCTGTGACCTTTTGCTTTAAAAGATTTTTTTTCTTGGAAATCCTTATCTTGTCTGACCTGATTTTCCTGGTGGACTTGCCGCACAGCTGGAGAAACAGCATGAGATAACATCATCTCAAGTAGAGAAGGAAGGAGAGCCAGTTGGCTGAGGGGGAAAGAATTTTGCTCTGGCCTATTTTTCAACTCCCCATTTGTGCTGGCACCTGTTCCCCACCCAGCCAGCAGCTGGGAGGAAGTGTTTTGGGGCTTTGCTTTCTCTGTATTTTCCCAGGAGAGCTGCTCTGACTCTCAGGAGGATCTGTCATGCAGACTGTGGCATTCCTGCGATTTGTTTTGCTCAGCATAAATAACGACGCTGGCATGGCTCACCCCTCTCAAGTTTGCTGTCTTTCCTCTCTTCGCCATGATCCCTTGCTGTTTGCAGCTGACTCCATCCCTATCTATTTCTTATAAGCATCCATGGACTTTGTTCTTGCATCCCCCCTTGCAGCTCGTTTTCTGTACAGTGTCCTCCAGGATGTCTGTCTCTCACATCTTCCTTCACATGACAGAGGTCCCTAGTAGCCCAGGTTTTGTCACTCTAGTGTGAAGCCCTTGCACAGTCTTACTGCCCTGGGGGACAAGGTATCCTGAACACAAGTAGCTTATAATTGCTAGGTCCGGGTTTCCTTTATTTTGTTTAATGTTTTTCTTTCTTATTTTTACCTTCCCTCATGTGTCTCAAGGGCTGTCAGCAGCAGGGCTCTCTCCCCACAAAGCTGCAGGCAACCCTGGTAGATACTTTCCCCGGGGTGTTTTTGCTGACAAGTGATATGAGGCACAAGGGAGGATTGGAGACGAGGCGGCATGCTGCGAGCACAGCTTGCCTGGGGACACGTGCAGGTTGTTTTCCCCATTGCAAAGCTCAGAAGAGGGGGAACGTGGATGCTGGGGGATCCCGCAGCAGGGATGTCTGGGTGGTGCAGTGCGGGGCTGACTTCCTGCACAGCCAAACACACCTGAGGGCACAAGGGGCTGATGACTTAGTACCCCACTGGAGCAGAAGCTGCCCAGGCCACTTGGGGCTCAGGAAGGAGTGCTGACAGGGACCCTCCCTCTCTTGGCAGATCCCCTCCGTGTCCTGGCAGGATGTTGGTGGGCTCCAGGAGGTGAAGAAGGAGATCCTGGACACAATCCAGTTGCCCCTGGAGCACCCAGAGCTGCTGTCACTGGGTCTGTGCCGCTCTGGTCTGCTGCTGTATGGGCCTCCGGGGACAGGGAAGACCTTGCTGGCAAAAGCCGTGGCAACGACATGCACCATGACGTTCCTTAGGTGAAGACTGGGGGGGCCAGGCAACGGGACTGACCTTCTCCTGGCAGTAGATGGGCATGCTCTAACCGCCTCCCTCTTCTCCTTGCCCCACAGCGTGAAAGGGCCAGAACTCATCAACATGTACATTGGGCAAAGCGAGGAGAACGTGCGTAACGGTGAGCAGATGCGTCCTGCTCCTGCCTGTGGGAAGATGCGGCTTTTCTGTGGTGCTGGAGGGAAGGAGGCAGTGCTTAAACCCCTCTTCCCAACTCCCACCCACAGCTGCCAGCAAGGACACGAACCCAACTCTCTCCTACACCCAGTCTGTTCCCTGCCTCCCTGCAGCTTCCCCTCCTGCTCTCTCTGCTCCTGTCGCTCTTGTCCCTGGTGTTCCTGATGGGACAGCAGCCCCTCAGAGACACAGCTGAGCCTCGGGGCCCATAGTGCTGGGTGCTGCCTGTCCCTGCTCCCACTGAGCCACTCAGGCAGGAGCAGATGGTGGTGGTGAGGCAGTGGGCAGCTGGTTTCTATCCACAGCTCTTCCCTCCTGATGATGTAGCAGGTCCTGTTGCTGTTGACTGCTCCTCCAGGTCTTTCTCACCTTTTGTGCTGTCTCCTCCCAGTGTTTGCCAGAGCCAGGGCAGCTGCTCCCTGCATTATCTTCTTTGATGAACTGGATTCCCTGGCCCCCAGTCGTGGGCGGAGTGGAGATTCAGGGGGCGTAATGGACAGGTGAGTGAGCATCATGTGTCCTTGGGAGAGCTGCATACCTGCCTCAACTGGGGGACTGCACAGGATTGCCCTGTGAGGCAGAGTCCATCCCAACTCTCTCTACTCTTTCCCTCCCTGCTCCCTTCAGCTCCTCTGTGTGGCCTGTCTCCTCTCTCTGGACATTAGTACTGCTGTTTGCATTGCCGCAGATTGCCGATTGCCCAAGCTTGTTGTGCAAACGTTTGGTTAAGACAGAGTCTCCTCCAGCTGCTTCTGTGGCTGCCAGCTGCTCCCTTTGGCCTCTCCAAGGTCATCCTTCACACCCCTGCCGTGCTTGCCTCCTATTAGCTGCTGTTTCCCTGTGGTGGGAAATCTTTCAGGTGCCTCTGGTAGTAGCAAAGTATGTACAGCTTGGAGACACCCAGAAACAGGGTTATTTTCCCCAGGCCTCTTCTGCTGAGCTGATAGTCCCCATCCAGTCTTTCTCTCCATCCATGAGGGGTTCTGCAGAGTTTTCCAGTGACACCATGTGCTCTCGGTGTCCATCTTTACACACACAGTCCAGCAGCTCCGAAAGGGGCTGGGTATGGTGCCCGTTGGTTGCCTCAGGTAATCCCAGAACCTGGTGGAGATATCCCCGTTCCAGGAGGTCTGTGCAGCGCTGAAGTATTGTGCTGCCAGACCAGCTTAAGCCCCGTGGCCACAGAACTAGATCTGCAACATGTGCTGTTCACCGCCCTGAGGACTGGTTGACAGCTTCACTGGCCTGCCAGAGTGTCCACAGCATGGGCTGCGTGGGCAGTCTTGCAGCTGAACTTGCTGGGCAGTACCACATGGCGGGGAGAGTTCGGACCAGCCAGCCCACCTGAGCGGGGAACCTGAGCCATAGCCATGCATGCCTGCCTGTGTATGGTCTGTGTTGCCAGTGTCTGATAGCAAGTATAAGCACATGTGGCCATCCTGGAAGGGTTCAGAGCCAAGCACAGGCCTGAACAACTGTCTTGGTACCGTGGGTTTGCACTCACCTTGCAATGAGCCCACAGGCTCGCTGGCTGTGCTCAAACGCAGAAGTCTGGATGGCTGTGTCAGGGCTCTTCAGGGAAAAGAAATATGAGCTGAAGTCCAAGACGTGGACCTGCCAGTGGCCTCGCTTATTCCTCTTTTCATTTAGTGGCCAAGGGTGACAGTGGGTGACATCCCAAGGCCTAGTTGTGAGCATCCTGTCTTGCTCCCTGCAGAGTTGTCTCACAGCTCCTGGCTGAGCTTGATGGCCTTCATTCTGCCAGAGAGGTATTTGTCATTGGAGCTACAAACAGGCCTGACCTCCTGGACCCAGCTCTGCTCCGGCCAGGCAGGTATGTTGCATCCTACCCTGCTTTGCTCCAGGGTAGTTCCTCAGAGCTCCTCAGGCAGTGATGAGGTGGACTCTGTCCCCAACACGTTCCCTCCACAAAGACTGTTCCTAAAGCCCCCTGACCCTGGCTTGTGGGAGAGATAGGAAGCCAAGAGGAGGCCAGTACCTATGGCTGTAGCAGCAGCACAAGATAGCACTGCTTGTTACCCACCTCCTCTTTGGTTATTGCCCCAGCAGCATGCAGGGCAATAAGGGACCTGCTGTAGCACCAAACTGGTGGGTGGAATTGGTCCCTCAGGGCCTGTTATGCAGAGCTGCCCTCCAGCCTGTCCTCATGCCTGTGGCTTGCCCATCCTGGGGCAGGACTCTGGATCTGCTGTTGTTGGACCTCACGTGGTTCCTGTCAGCCCCTTTCTCCAGCCTGCCCCGTCCCTCTGAAGAGCAACCCTGCCCTCCAGCACATCATTGACTGCTCCCCGCCCCCTGCCCAAGCTTTCTTATCATCCATGAACTTGGCAGCAAAAGGAGCTGCCCCAGGGCCACCCTTCACGGGGTTGAGCACCAGTGGCAGGTTTGTCTTGGCCTGTTCTCGACTGTCACTTCTTTCTGCTGACAGGTTTGACAAGCTGGTCTATGTGGGCATAAACGAAGACCGGGAGTCACAGCTGCAGGTGCTGAGTGCCGTCACCAGGAAGTGAGTGACCCTGTGCTCTCGCAGCAGCCTTCCACCACCCTCCAATGGGTCACAGCCTTCCTGGGGTTAATGCATAGTGTGCTCCAGCTTGGCTTCATGTCTGAGCCCTGGGGAGCACCTGAGTCACTGACCACAGCCAGCAGGTAGGGGAAGAGGAGGGGCAACTTCCCGAAGCAGAACTGGGGCTGTTTTTCCTACAAGATGGGAGCAGCTCAGCTGACTGTCCAGGTGGAGGGATTGGTAGAGTTCTCCAGTCATTGTGCCCACATGCTCTTCTTGAGGAGCTCAGCCAGATCTTAACAGTGTGATGAGACTGCAGCATACCAACACGGCAGGCAGCTCCTATTTGCTTCCTGCAAGAGTTCCCCTAGCACATCTCCTGCTGTTTCCAGGTCCAAGGGTGAAGGCAGCTCTGTTTGCCTCACTGCCTCTCCTCCTGTCATGCTGAGGGGTGTTCAGCCTGTGCTCTGGGTGTCTTTCCCAACACTGGCTGTGTGGGATCACTGAGCAGCGGGGTTTGGCTGCTTCCCCAGCTGCTCTGGGCTCCTGAGAGCGTCTCTGGAGGGAGAAAAGCAAGCCCTGCAATTCAGGTGCAGAGGTGCCACCCACCACAGCTGGGTGAGCAGCTGTGAATCTGCCTCTGCAGGGACTTTCTGTCATGGATAGCTGTGATCGCTGCCGCCTTTTGACAGTAAGCTAGCAGGAGAGGCGAGAGCGTGGGCTGACTGCAAGCATCTTCACACTGCATGGCTTGGCAATAGTGCCCTCCAGCACCACGCTGCTGTCCGTGCTGAAGGAGGCTCACTGTCTGCAGCGTGGCTCTGATGGGATGGTTTGGTGTTACGGTGGTTTGTACTGCCTGTAATTAAATGTGCTCTTATCCAGCCCTGGCTGTAGGCTGTTCCCAGGTGTGTGGAACACTTATTTTCTCTGAGTGAGAACTCAAAGTTGCTTTTGATCCTACTTAGCAGGAGAGAGGACCTTGTTGTGGGGATGTTTCAAAGAGAAGTGACTGCCTTGAAAAACCAAACCAACCAACCCCTTTAATTTTTTGGAGCACACAGAGCATAGTCCAGAAGCGGCTAAGCACGGGGCCTCCAATTCCTCCTGCTCAGTCACACTGGCTGCCACGTCTCTCCTGGTCTGTTTTTTCTGTGGCTTTTACACCTGCATTTTTTCTCGTGGCAGATTTAAACTGGATCCTTCTGTGAGTCTCACCACCATCCTAGAAAAATGCCCAGCTCAGCTGACAGGAGCAGACATCTACGCCCTGTGCTCGGATGCCATGATGTGTGCTGTCAAACGCAAGGTGGAATGGATTGAGGAAGGTAGGAGCCTGGCCCCTACCTACCCCACGTGTTGGGGTGGCCCAGCACAGGGGCAGAGAGGAGAGTTACCACTACTGGTAACTGGGCTTTGTGAGAAGAGCCCCGACAGCTTTGGGATCATGTCTGGATGCTGGGCTCTGGGTTACTGGCATGCAGGCAGTTTCTGCAGATGTGATCATCTGCACCTCCAGTGCTTGGCCCCGGGGGGAAGGAGAGAGACACAGTTTTTCCTTCCAGTCTCTGGTGACTGGAGAGGAGGCTGTTGGAACTTGCCAGCTGCCCCTGTGCGTGGCTCTCAGCCCTTTCCTGTTCTCTGTCTCATGCAGGGCTGGATACTGAGAGCTCTGCTCTGATCCTGACCATGGAAGACTTCCTGCAGGCTGCTGCGAGGTTGCAGCCGTCGGTCTCTGAACAGGAGCTGCTCAGGTACAGACTCATCCAGCAGAAGTTTGCTGCCTGCTAACGCTTAGCAGAGCTGGGACTGGAGGAGTGATGGGGACGGTGTGTTAAGGGGTGTGAGAGAACAGGCACCCACAGGCACCCACCTGCTCTTCTCTGATGTCTCCTGGGCCCTCTTCTTTTGAGCCTGGGTGAAAAAAATGGCTGTGCAGTTTCTTGAACCAAAGCCTGGTGGAAGCACTGCTCTGCTCAGCCAAGCCGGTGGTGGGTTTTGTAACAGTTCTTCACATCTCAGGGAGTACTTTGTGGCTGCCAGGAGCATACCAGGGTGACTTCCCCACGGGGAGGAAGCAGAGTCTCGTGGTTGTGGGCAATGTAGGAGTGTCTCCATGGGTGACAGAGCATGTGTGGGGCGGCAAGGCCCAAACTGCACCTGGTTTGGCAGCAAGAGGGGGGCTGGAGGCAGTTGCTTTTTGGGGTGTCAGCCCCCAGTGAGGGGTGCTGGCCAGAGGGCAGCAGGACACAGGGCACTGCTGCTGCAGCTGGCCTGGGCTTCACATGATCTCTGAATAAATACAAGTTTTCGGCACTATGTATTCACTGCCTGGCCTCAGGTCTTTGCTTGCGGATGGTGGCTGTGGGCTCGGAAAGGTCCCTGCAAGCCCCCGGGCTTGCTGGGTGTGGCAGAGAAACTGGTGTCCTCCAGGTAGAGGAGGGGGGGGAGCACACCTGCAAACAGGGCTGGGGCCACCCTCCTCTGGCAAAGGGTGCCATGATGGCTGGAGCCCACAGTGGGTGAAGAAAGGGGGGGCGTGGGACAGGACAGAAGGAACTTCCCACCGGATACTAGGAAAGACTTCTCACAGGGAGAGGGAGAGCTCCAGCCTTGGAAATACTCAGCCCTTGGCTGGAGCAGCCCCTAGCTGCCCTGTCTGTGCTGACCTGTGCCGAGCGCCAGTTGGCCCAGACCCCCTGAAGTCCTGTCTCGCCTACCTCTGCAGCCTCGCAGCAGCTGCCGGCACAACCCTGCGTGCCCTGCTTCCTGCCTTTGCCAAGGATGCCAAATAACTCCACACTTGAGCCGCGTGTGGCAGCCAGCTGGCCCGTAGCTGCCTCTGCCAGGTCCCTGAAGCTGCGGTGCACGGGCAGCCAGCCCCACATTAAGCCAGGGGCCAGCGTGTGCCCCAGCCCACGGGGTCGTTGCAGTCGCATCCCTGAACCAAGCGTGGGTGTCGAGGACTGGCTCCCCACTGCGCTCCTCCCCGCAGGGCCAGTGCTCCAGCAGCTGCAGAATTGCCCTGCACGAAGGCCTGGCTGCCGTGTGCCTCCAGCCCTGTTGCTCCGTCTCTGGCATCCAAGCGTGTTCGGGCAGAGCTGGCCCTGACCACAAGGCGCTGCTGGATCTGGCCTCCACCTCTTCCCCAGGGCGGACGAGGAGGGAGCTGCAGCCACAGCAAAAGCGCTGGTGGGGTGTGGGGTGCCTCCCCAGCCTGGGAGCCCCGGCGGCGGGGAGGGGGAGGTGGGGTGGGCACCCCTCGATGGTGCTGAGGCGTGTCAAGAAAAGGGGCCAGCACCCATTTTTTGGGGGGGAGGGCTTTGCAAGGGAGAAAAACTGGTTGCAGTACATCCATGTGAGCAGTGCTGCAGCAGGCTTAGCAGGGATGTGCAGCCACACAGGAGCCAGCCCACCCTTTCCCGTGTTTCAAGGGGAGCCCCAAGCCCCCCATCCCAGGCATGGCCAGCACCTGCAGCTGAGGCCTTGGGGAGTGAAGCTGTGCCTGTGCCCACCCTGTACTCCCCCCAGCCTGGCCACTTCCTTCGCCGGGAGTACTGAGGTGGCTGTGGCCGTCCCCCTTGCCCCGTACCCTACCCACACATGGACACACGGACCACAGGCTCCAGTAGCTCTCACGAGTGCTCTTAATTAAGAGGAGGGGGCTCCCAGGTGGCTCGCAGCAATGTCCCCAGCCTCCTGCTTGTCCCCAGAACCGCTCACAGCTTTCAGCCACCATAGTCCCATCTCCAGACCCAACCCCTCAGGGCGTCTTCTTCACGACGTGGATGAAGTAGCAGGGGACATGGGCCTGCCCCGGCGTGTAGGGCTGGAAGTCACCCAGGACGCTGTGCTGACATTTCCCCTGGAAGGCACCTTTCAGCAGGGCTGTGAAGGCCTCCAGCCGGTGTGGGTAGTAGGAGAGCCGAAACTTGCTGCAAGGAAAGAATGATGGTGAGGCTGGGGGGGGAGGGGGCAGTGCCAGCCACACCCCTCCCCACCCAGTGCCAGGAGCCACCCCTACGGCCCCTCTCACCTCAGCTCTGGGGCTGCCCCCGCCTCAGTGGAGGGGACCTGCACCGTGTAGTCCAGGGTCACCATGTGCGCCTTGTTGTTTACCAGCAGCACTGAGGTGGTGATGTCCTTGGTCAAGTCACTCTGGGAACCGCAGGAAGACGTTTGTGTCCTGTGGGGACTCAGTGGCCCCCAGCCCTGCTCCCTGCCCCGCCTAGCCCTCTTGGGGCCAGGGGGCTGGTGTTGGGGCAGAGGGGAGTGTGTGTGTGTGTAGGGGCGGGGGGGGGGGGGGCGTGTGGGTGGTGGTGTCTGCTGGCCACCCACCTTGTAGTAGATGTTCTTGCCAGGCGGCGCGCAGCCTGTGGCCAGGATGTGATCGTAGTTGCGGTGGTCAATGACCAGGACACCTCCAGGCCGCACCATGCTGGCGATGTTCCTCAGGGCCAGCTTGTGGTCACTCTGGTCCCCTGGGGCGGAAACCGTGGTGTCCCCAGGCACTGGCTGCACCCCATGGCACAGCCTCTGGGGCCCCATCTCACCCCCACCCCCCCGCCCCGTCCCCACCTGCCCTCACCCCCTCCAGTCCCTGCTTGGAGAACCCACAGCCCCACCCATGGTATGAGCTCAGGCACGTTCTCAGCCTCACCAGAGCAGAGCATGACACGTGGGGAACCCACCACCCCGCTTCTGGCACAAGTCTGGGTGTGTCTCCAGCCTTGCCAGAGATGTGACATAGACGCACACAGCTCCACCACCACCACCACAGGACCCAATGGCCCCACTCATGCCATGAACTGGGACATGTTCTCAGCCTCCCTGGAGACGTGCCATGACACAGCAATTCTACAGCGTGTAATCCACTGCCCGACTTATGGCATGAGTTAGGGCACGTTCTCAGCCTGCTGGGAGACACTGTGCAGATGTGCATAGGTACCCCCCCCCCCCTCCCCCCCACCCCACCTCACCTTTGAAATCGGGCAGGTGTGCGAAGGAGTTGCCCAGGCAGATGACTGCATCAAACCCGTCCCCTGGCTTCTCCAGGTCCTTCTCCAGCGTGAGCCAGTTGGCCTCCTCAATAACTGCAGCACAGGGGAGCGGGTGAGGGCAGGGACACCCCACCTACCCAACAGCCTCCCCTGCATGCAAGACCCCACCGCATCATCACCCAGCCCTTCCTTGGCCCCTGCGGCTGCCGGATACGGCCTGGGGCCAGCAGGCAGGCGAGGGCCATGGCCCGGGCTTGCCAAGCAGCCGGCACCAGCAGGTCCCTGCAGCAAGGCCACCCGGCCAGCAGCACCCGTGCGAGGGGCCTGAGTGCGTGAGGGGCTGCGGACAGGGCACAGGGGCCCGGTGCCCTGCGGGAGGGCCGGGGGTGCTGCAGAGGGGCTCAGGGCAGGGGCCCCTGCGCCAGGTGGGGTGTCGGTGTCCCCACACCCCTCCCGGCCCCGCAGTCCCGCACCCCATCGGTCGAAGGGCTCCTCCTTGCGCCGCTCCCAGCGCTCCTTCAACGCGTACTTGAGCATCTTGTCGCTGGCGTCGACGCTGGTCACCTGGAAGCCCTCCTCCAGCAGCATGATGGAGTCCACCCTGGGGACACGGCTGTCAGCGGGGCCGAGGGCAGCTCGGGGCGCCGGGGGGCGACCGGGGACAGCGGGGCCCAGGGGAGCCCCGGGGGGATGTGGGGAGGGGGGACTCGGGAGGCGGGCGGGCGCGGGGCTGGGGCCTCACCCGGTGCCGCAGGCCACGTCGAGCACGGAGCGGCAGCGGTGCTGGCGGAGCAGCGCCAGGAGCCAGCTGCGGTACTCGGCCGTGCGGCTCCGCGTGTCCCCGATGTACAGCTGCCACACGCGGGCCGCCTGCCCGTCCGCGTACTGGTCCGGCAGCCCCTCCGCCGCCACCCCCAGCGACCGCGTCCGGTACACGCTGTCCACCATCCCGCCGACACCGACAGCGACCCGGCCCCGCTGCGCCGCGCCCCCTCCCCTCCCCCGCCGCCGTCCCGCCTCCAGCCCCCGCCCCCGCCGCCCCGCCAATCCCCGCCGCCGCCAGCCGCCCCGCCCCGCCAATCCCCGCCGCCTCCGCCCCCTGCGGACCCGCCAATCCCCGCTCCCGCCACGCCCCCCTCCTGCCGCACCGACCTTTGGCTCCGCGGAGGGGGCGGGGCCAGGCCAAGGGGCGGGGCCGGGGCCGGGGCCGGGCTCAGGGCTCCTCCGCCCGCCGGCACCGCCCCGGACCGCGGGTCCCATGTCGGCCTCCCGGGGGCACCGGACCGGGCAGCAGCGGCGGAGCCCCCGCCCGCAGCAGGAGCTGCGCCTGCTCCGGCACCGCGGGGGAAGCAGGGCCGGCAGCAGCGGCGGCTGTGAGGAAAACGTCTTTATTCACAGTCCGGGCAGGGTGCGGGCAGGAGGAGCTGGCACCGGCACCGGGACAGCACCCGTGGCCGCCCGTGGCTGGAGCCCCAGCTGGGAGGCAGCAGGACTGGGGCAGCAGCTCCGTGCCACCCGCCCCCGCTCGCAGGGTCGCACCCAGGCTGGCAAGGCTGGGCCAGGCACTCTGGCCTCCCCAGGGTCGCTGACGCCGCAAGTGCCTTTTCCTTTGGTACCCGCAGGACACGGTGGGGCGAGACCCCTGGGCGGGCAGCCCTGGGGCCGGGGCTGTACCCCTACAGCTCGTCCGCTGGGCTGTGGGTGAGCGGAGCCTCCTCCTGCACCCCGCTCTCCTCCAGGGTCTCCCCCACGGCCGGGAGGCTGCCGGCTCCCTCGCTCCTGTCCTTCCGGCCCTTCTTCTTCTTCCCGCTCTTTTTCTTGCTCTGCTTCTCCCCCACGCTTGCCAAGTCACCCTTCTTGCCGGTCCACTTCTCTGCCAGGCAGCCTGAGGAGGAAAGGGGCAGAGGGGGCCCTGAGGGAGCAGCGGGGCTCCTCCTGCCCCGGTGAGGCTCCCCCACCCTCCCTCACACACCTGCGCTGCCCCGGGCAGCGGCCGGGACTCACTTGTGTCCTTCCCTTTCAGCACGTGGTTGGCGCAGAGAAACTGAGAGAGATCTTCCGTCTGGTGGTGCCTGTACCAGTCCTCGATCACGTCTTCGTACTCCTCCACCAGCACGTCACACTAGCGCAGGGAGGAGAGCCCAGCTCCAGCCATGCACCGCCAGGGCAGGACCAGAACCAGGGCAGCAGGCCCTGCTGATGCCCCCATTCCGGCAGTGCACCCCCACACCTTCTCTCCCCCTGTGCTCCAGCCCACAAGTCCACAGTGGCCACCGAGGGCCATTCCCACCAGGCTGGGTACCTGCTTTTTGAGGTCAGCCACCTCAGCGGAGGTCTCGTTCCACAGCTCGTACGGGATGTCCATCACCACCTTGACGCCCTTGTGCACCAGGTTGTGCAGGGTCTCAAACGTCTCCGACATGCCCTGGGGGAGCAGTGCTGCCTGGTGAAGCAGCGCTCCTCCTGCTGGGCCCCCGCTCTCCCCTCCCAGCGCTGGCAGCACAGTCCTGCCCAGAGATGCAGGTATATGCAAGCCAGCCAAAATCATGGTCCCTGGGGCATCAGCACTACCAGGAGGGAGTTTGAGTGGCAGCGATTCCCCCTCTACAAACCCGCTCCCAAAGTCTACAGGAAGACATGGGCCAGGTTAAGACAGCCCCTGGATCCCCCATGTGCAGGTGGCGGCAGAGGCCTGTCCACCGCCCCAGGACAGCACCCCACACCTGACTTGGGGGTCAGTGCACCCTCGCGTGCTGGGCGCTGGCCGGGGATCCAGGGGATGGGAAGAACGAACCCCCCTTGGGGGCCCTGGCAGCGCAGGGGCGTGCGAGGGACACTTGGGAGCAGGGGACCGGAGGGACAGCCCTCACCTTTGCGAATCTGTTACTGCCGCTCCTCTCCTTGTGCAGGTTGTAATCCAACAGCCGCTTGCAGATGTTCTCTGTCACCTCGATTAACCGGATGTCCCTGCACAGGGAGGCGGGAGGGCTTGGGCTCACGCTGGGGCTCGGCACTGCCCCCCAAGAACAGCCAGGGCACAGGGTGATGGAGGAGCACTCTGCGGCGCCCCCAAGCAGAAGGAGCCCCCGCTGGCTGCCCTGCCCTGCCCTGCCCACCCCACCAGCCCAGGCACAGTTTAGCTCTCAGAGGAGCTGTGCACAGCGCAGCGTGCCCACAGGCCCCCTCAGCCACAGGCAGCAGCAGGAGACCCCCGTCCTGCTCTCACTTACGACTGTGTGTACTTGACAGCAGAGCCCTTCCCGTCCAGGAAGCCGTACTTGGTGTCGATCACCTCCTTGGTCTTGCCGGTCTCCTCAAAAGCAGATTTCAGCTCCACTGCCACATACTTGCACACTGCGGGAAGGAAAGCGCAGGCATGTTAGGGGGTTTTGCTGCTCTGATGGGCAGCGTGACACAGCACCTGGGGACAGGGCAGCAGCAGAAACCAGCGCCGGGAGTCGGGCGCAGTAGAGCTGCTATCAGCAGGAAAGACACCTCGGCCATAACCGGGGCGGCTCAACTGATTCCACTGGAGATCCCTTGAAGCAGGAACGCCCGAACTGATGCTTCGCTGCAAGCACATCCACGCAGCCAGCTGCTATGGCCCAGCTGGGAAGGCAGAGCGTGGCAGTCCTGCCTGAAGTTTTCCTGGCAGCTCCACTGTGTGGCCACCGAAGCCTCTGCCGCCACCCCGCATGCCACTCCCTTCCCCCTGGAAGGGGACGGCGTCTTTTCGCAATGCCAGCCCCAGCGCGGGTCAGGGCTCCTCCTTGCAACACCCACACAATCCACCCAGTAACAGTGACACGGGGGCTGCACTGGGGACCGGCAGGACAAGATGCTGGCTCCAGACCGTGTCACCGCATGAGGGGCTATCAGCCCCAGCAGCACCGCGTGGGGCACTGCCCGCAACAGAGACCACAGTACCAACAGCTTTAGTTATAAAGCAGCACGTGTTTTCTTTTATAAAACTAAAAAAACAGAAACAAAAGCTTTATTTTTTCTGTAACAAAGAATCTGACAGAGCTATACAGAGAGCAGGAGAAGAGAAATGTCTCGGGGGTTTACAAGTGGAAACGCAGAGGGATGGAAGCCAGGCATGGTGTGACCCTTCCTCCCCCGAAGCCAGGGTCCCAGGAGGCTGGAGAAAGTTCTGTCCTGTGCTGCGGGCTCCTGTTGGCCGGGTGCCATCTTTTCTTCAAGCCCCGCTTTAGGAGAAGGGCCAAGCCCCAGCAGGAACAGTCTGACAGCGATGAGCCACGGCCTCTTCTCCCAGGCGACGACATGAGCAGAGAGAGGTGCTGCATGCAGGAGAAGAGCGGGGTGGCTTCTCCAGGGCTGCCGTGCACGTGCCGAGAAGCCCCGTGTGCACCTCCTGTGCTTCCCTTTCTCTGCTGGCACCAGTGGCTTAAGGTGACTGCAGCCATTTCTCAGGTGGGACGAGTGCTCCTTCCTTCCTGCAGCCCCTCTGGACTCAGGCCTCAAGGACGTCCCTCTCCACTCCACACTGTGGCAGCGTCCCCACGCACGCCAAGAGCGCTCGCTGCTGGGTCCAGTTACCCAGATGCTGACAGCGGTTCCAGGCCTGGGCAAGGAGGGGAGCAGCATGTGGTCAGTGCATGCTACGATGCTTCTCTGAGGTTACGCAGCTGCCACAGCACAGCTTGGACCTCAGTGTCCCCAGAGCTGCTTCCCCGGCAGGGAAAGCTTAGCAAAGAGCTCTAGAATGTCATTCCTTCCTTTTCTCTTTGCTGTCAAGCTTCACATGTCCCTGCACAGCAAAGACAGAGGAAACCACGGCAGACAGCAGAGGTCCGTGGTGACCTGCCCTGGATCGCCGCTGATGCCTCTGCTTGTCTCCGAATCCAGGGGCTGCCCAGGGAAGAAGCGTCGCTGAGGCCGGGCCCCGAGCAGCACAGACGACCGGCCCCAGCCACGACCCGCCCGGCCACCAGTGCCCGCTGGGAACGGCAGTGGCTGCCGGGGCACCCCGAAACCTCTCACACAGGGCACCGGGGACACCCGCTCCCCTCGCACACAGCAGCAGCGGCCGCCGCTCACCTCTCTCCCCCCCGCCTGAGGTGAGGCGGGCGGCGGGGCGACCCGCGGGGGCGCAGCCGGGTCCCGGGGCTGCGGCCGCAGCTTCCGCGCCAGCATCCCCCGGCCCCAGCAGCCCGCGGGCGGCGGCCGACGGCCGCAGCTCCGCCCGGCGGGCTCCCCCGGCCGCACTCACCCTCGCACTTGCTGGGCAGCCGCACCCAGTCCGAGTCGTCGCCTCCCGCCACCGCCGCCGCCAGCAGCAGCGCTACCGCCGCCACCGCCGCCATGGCTCCGCTTCCGGGGCCGCGCTTCCGGCAGCGCCCCGCCCGGTAACCATAGCAACCGCGCGGCGCCGGCCAATCCCAGCGGCGCGCGCGGCCCGCCCGGCCAATCCCCGCCCGCCCGCCCCCGCGCCCGCTCGGCCGCCGTAGAATCACGCCGCGATGGGCCCGCTGAGCGCCCACGTGGGCGGCGGCGGCGGGCGCGCACGTGGCCCCCACCCGGGGTACCCCCCCACAGCCCTTCCCTGCCCCCGAAGATCCGGGGCCCTGCCCTTACCCCCCGCGCCATTCGGGGCGCCGTTCCCCCCCCACCCGGTAGCCCCGGGTCCCTGCACCCACACGAACATGGCCGCCTCTCCCTCTTCCCCACGCACAGGGGGTTCCCCCCCGCCCCTCCAGCCTCTCCCTCCCTCCAGCACTCAAGGGGCTCCTCTCCCCCCACCCCCCCCATCTGGACTTTCTCAGGTGCCTCCTGTGCCCCCCGGGCAAACCGGGGGCACTTACCCTTGTAAGCCTGGAAATACTTGTACTGGAAATACTTTCCGCTTACCCTGGGCAGCCTTCCAGGGTCCTTCAGCTCCGGGCGAGGAGGAGGGAGGTGAGGAGGGCATCAGAGACCCCGACTTTCAGCAGCACCAGCCGGGCAGCCACCAGCAAGGCTGTCCTGGTGTGGGCTGGCGGCACTGCGACCGAGGGGAGGGGGTGATGGCCCCCACCTCCCCTCCAGGGCTGAGGGGGGGGGGGGGGAGGCGAGGTTGGGGGGAGCATCCCCCAAACTTCAGGCCCAACAGGCTCCAACATGGGCTTTTGTCACCCTCACACTGTTCCAAGAGCAGGAAGAGTCTGCTCCCCCTCCCCATCCTCCCTGCCAAGACAGACCCTCGTCTAGTTCCCCAGCCCCACACCGTGTGGGGACTGCCCCCGGCCACCCAGACCCCAGCTGGATCCCTGCCAGGCACCCAGCAGGATCCGCCGACTCACCAGCCAGGCTGCTGGGACACCACTCTGCCACCTCCTCATCTCCTGTGGGCCGAAAGAGCAGCTGGGGAGGCAGCAGCAGCCTGCCACCAGGTGTGCAGTGGGGCCAGCCACAAACCCCTTCCTGCGCCTGCCAGTCGGGGCAGCGCTGGCCCATGGGGTCCCACACCTGCTCCCCACCAGTCCCCGAAGTCCCTGCCAGGCCCCCATCCTTGGGAGACACTGGGGCACAGGGCTGAGCGGCAGCAGGGCCATACCCGTGATGCTGATGGGGCTGGAGCTGTGGGCTGGGGAGGTCCCGTTGGGCCCCACATGGCAGGTGAGATCCCCCTTGGGCAGGGGGTCATCGGGGAGGAGTGAGACGGTGCAGACGGTGCCACCATCCTCCTGGGAGACACCGTAGGCAAAGGACTGCAGGGCGCTGCCATTCCCACCGGAGATCCAGACGGCATGGCTGGAGCTGGGGGCCAGGTCGCTCACCACACAGACCACCAGCCGCCGGCGCTGCCCTGCCACCACCATGCTCAGTGGTGGGGCCAGGGTGGGCAGGGGCCCAGCTGCCTTGCCAGCTGTTGGGGGGACAGGGGCTTAGGGGCACTGCATCCCTCACACATCCCACCCACCCTGGCTGCCACCCGACCCTCGAACCCACCAGGGCTGTTCCCAGCCTCGTGTTCCTCCCAGGGGTACTCACGGGGCAGGAGCGGGAGCAGAGAGGCAGCCAGCAGCACCCAGGGCACCTCCATGGCAGCTGCAGCGCGCGAGGGTGTGATGACTCAGCCCCCAGCTGCGTCACCCATCACCTGGCATTGTGGTGGGGTGCCCGCAGGGGCTCCTGCTGCTACCCCAGCGGTGAAATGTATAAAAGAACTCTAAACAAGAAGCTTAAGGCCGCCGACCAGGGGTACCTGCCCAGCTTCCCCAGTGCTGTCACCGCTGGGGAAGCTGGGTGGGTCCCCCGGGTGGCAGGAGGGGAACAGGGCAAGCTCCTGTACTGCAGTGCCGCATCAAGAGAGGTGCTGGGCTCAGCGACACCAAACACTCCCACCTTGGGGCTCTTGCGGTCAAGGCTGTGGCTTCGTGCGGTAGAACTTTGGTGTCGCCGCCACCTTAGTGAGTTTCAAGGTGTATATATTGAAATAAAGCAAAACAAAACACGCCCAACCACTTTTAACAGGTACCCATCATTAAGGCATGTTTTGCAAGGATTTTTCTTCAAAAAACAAAATATATTTCTTTTTTTTTTCCCTCATCATTTCCAGCATTCACTTCATGCTGTTTCATGACTTCATCTTTGCAGCTGCAGCCAGCACTTGAGGAACAAAGAATCCCCGCCACTCTCAACCCAGCCGCCCGGTGAGAGCAGTGATATTGCTTGATTTCCATACGTCACATCTCAATAGCTAGTGATCCTTTAGGAAGTAAAAACGAACTTCAACAGAGCCGCAGTTCCTCACCACACAGCTTGGTGACCGTCCCGTCTCAGTACAAACATCAAATTAATTAATCTTGCAAACGTTTGAAGAACCCGAGAACTGACTTAACATTTGAAACCCACCAGGGGCAAAGGCAAGACCAACACGTGCTGCCTCCCTCCCGACAGCAGCATCGCCATGCCTGAGGACAGAGCTACTCCACGTTGAGCTTTGTTTTTATGTTCATGGCTGCCAGCTCCGCCACAAAGTAACGGAAGACGTGGGGCACAGGGACAACCTCGATCGTGTCCACCTCACTGCAGACAGAGCAGGAGTACCTCCTGTTGCTTATCACAGAGGAGGACTGCGGTGGTTTCTCTAGCACAGGAGACGTCATGCTGCCACAGCTTGTGCAGACGTAGGCTATGGAGCCGTCGGAGCAGTTGAACAGGCGGTCTTGCAGCAAGAAAGACGTGCCATGAGCCAGCAAAGCGTCACGCTCCATCTCGCCGAAGCGAATCCCACCTTCCACATTCCTCCCCTTGATGGGCTGGTTGGTGACAGCGTCTCGGGGCCCTGTTGTCCTCACCTGGAACTTGTCCGAGACCATGTGGCGCAGGCGCTGATAGTACACCACTCCCACAAAGATCTCCGCCTCCAGCTCCAGGCCACTGATGCCACTGTACATCTTTTCCGTCCCAAAGAAGTTATAACCTGCACTCACTAAAGTCTCACCGAAGTATTTCAAAGCGGAGTTCTTCTCCGTGAAGGTGAAGGGAGTAGCATCGTAGGAGATGCCGTGCAGCGCCGCCGACTTCCCCGCCATGCTCTCGATTAACATCCCAATGGTCATACGGGAGGGAAAGCCATGAGGGTTGAAGAGGATGTCTGGCACCATCCCGTTCTCTGTGAACGGCATGTCCTCAACGGGCCAGAGCTGGCTCAGGATGCCTTTCTGTCCGTGACGGCTGGCAAATTTGTCTCCAACAGACGGATTTCGGGGAACCCTCACAGTGATGCAAGCCTTCTTGAACTTCCCAGTGCCACGGTCATTACTGCATAACCTGACATTGTCTACAATGCCGACTTCCTTATTCCTGTGTAGGTGGAAAAACAATCACAGCAAAGATGTCAGGCGTGCTCATGATTTTTAGCTAGGAAAGGGAAACGAAGGAAAAAAGACAAACCACTTTGTAAGTCTCACAAAATGCCTTGAGACAGCTGTGGAACAACACTGCTCTTGAAAAGTACTGTTCAGTAGTAAGGGAAATAAGGCTGCGTAAGAATTAGGGCAAGGAAGCAACACAACGGCATCACACAAGTGCCATTCTTGTGCTTTTTTTTAACGCTAGAAGCACAGCTACGATTTTCAGGTGATCAGGTAATGTGCCACCCATGATTTAAAATGAAGATCGTTTAAACCTAGTTCGTCTGTGTCCTGGTTTCATTGGGATTTTGTTTCAGTTTGTGGCCAGCCATGGTGATCAGGGCCATTAGCAGTTAAATGCAGGGCAGCTGACCCAGGCTGGCCCTCAGGTGTACTCTATATTATTAACAATCAAGTTCACTATAAAAGGGAGGGCTTGCTGGGGAGAGGGGAGGCTGTTTTTGCTCTCCTCGCTTCTGGCCTTCCTTTTTTTCCTCATTGCTGACCATTGCTATTCCTGGACACCCTGCTGCAACCTGTAGCTAAGTATACTTTTGTACGTTTTGTGTTGGCATTTATATTGATTTCTTTATTTTATTAAATCTGTTTAATTTTAACCCATGAGTCTCCCTCTTTTTCCCAATTTCCTTCCTCAGTTGGGAAAGGGACACTGGGTGAGAGAAAAACTGTTATTGTTTAGCTGCGGGTGTGGGCTAAACGAAGACAGTCTGTATCGCACTCGATCTGACAAACAGCATCCCAGTGCCATCGGTTTTGCCTTAAGGCATCAGTCCCTCTCCCTACCCCCAATAAATTCACACCATCTTGGTGGGATGCCAAAACAAAGAATTGGGTTCAGTGCAAAGCAGGGAGGAAAGCTCTGAGCTGAGAGGGCTTTGCCACCAAGTGCCTTGTTCAGGGATGGGCTGCTTCTCCAGGTGAACCCTCAGCCTGATGTCCCACGTGCCAGGCGTCTGCTGCAGGCTTAACCGTTATTACAGAGCTTTCAGCCCAAACTCTCCACTCGTTTTGAAGACGACAGCTAAGGAATAAATACTTTTTGTCCCACATTAAGACAAGGTTACTTTTCTTCTCCTTTGAGCAGTCCTAATGAACCCAGTGTTTGCAGAAGGCCTGTACCCAAGTTTAGCTTCTGTTTCAAAGCTATTATTTTGCTGTGTCCAAACGCAGCCAGGGCACAGGCGATCACAAAAAAAACCCCAGAAAACTGTGCTTCACAAGCCTCTTCCAAGCTTTTTCAAACTTTTGAAGCCAAAGCCTCTGTCCTCCCTCTCTTCCGAGCCACACTTAAGATCTCGCAGCGCATGCTTAGGACAGTAGGGAGAACTCCCTCCTAAGGGCCCTGGGACTCTGGGGCAAATTGGGGGCAGGAGCCAACCCTGAGCTGGGAACTTCATCTCTCTGTAGGAACCTAAACAATTGTCTGATCTGGACCAAGAATGAACAAGAGCAGAACGGTATAGAGGTAAAATGTCTCTCTGGATAAGGAACCTGAACTAAGGCTGGGCTGGCATGAGAGAGCTGGGGAGCGGGAGCGCAGGGTGGGAGAGCCAACGAGGGCTCCACAAGTGCAAGGACAAGGCTGAGGTGACAGATACCCACCCACCACACACTGAACCTCTTAGCCCTGCTCTACGACCAGGAAGACTCACTCCACGAGCCCACAGCAGTCTCCCCAGCACAGCTCAGGCATCATCTGTTCTAGAGTAATAACCAATAGCTTCCCCAGTAATGCCAGCTACTGCATTACCCAAGTGCTTCTCAAACTAATTCACCCTCACAATGTGAGTAACTACACAGCCTTACCCTCACTCTAGCAATGCTGTAGAGAGACACAGGTAAGGCCTGAAGTTGTACGGACAACTGGGAGTGCAGGATGAATTTAAACATATCACTTTTTGTCAATGTTTTTGCTTCCTGAAAGAATTAAGAGGATTTTAATGAAAGCCTCAGCAGCCGTCTCTCTTTCAACTTAAGTTCAAAAATCTTACAAAACTTATCCCCGAAATATTCCAGGGGGAGGGAGGGGTGTAGTTGACAAATTTTAATATTCTAGCAGTTTGGAAGCTGCAGTGTTAACAAAAATGCTCTTTGAACCCCTAATCCTGTAACAACTTTGCTTGCAAGGTTTTCTTGCAGGTTTCTGGGACCAGGTACTTTGTTTTGGTTTTCAGTTTGGTGTTTCTTTGGGTTTTTTAGACAGAACACCTTATGTGAGTCAATTAACAAAAAGCTACAGAAAATGACTGTGGGAGTTGGGCAGAGGAACAGTTCTTGGGAGACAGCAAAACATTTCTGCAAGCTCTTTCTTTTTACTGGTCTCAGATTCTCCTCCTGGGATAAGTCAGGCTCTGCAGCACACACTGGCTTACAGAAAAGCCGTGATACACGCATGGGAGCCACCTACAACATGAGCTTCATGCTCTCTCTGTCAAGACATGGACACTATCACATGAGGAGAAAAGGCAACACCAGGAGGAAAAGACACTGCAGGTATCAGCAGGGCCAACCGCTCTCAGACTGCTCACCATCAGGTATGTGGAGCCAGAAGGGACAAGCTGCACTTACGGATAGTACACAGTGAAGGTCTCCCCTGTGTTGAGGTTCATGAAGCTGTAGAAGGGGTCCCCAGGCTGTAGGATAGAGCCAACAAAAGGCAGTCCATCGGCATCCAACTTCTCCGTGACGTTCGGATCACCGGGCCTGATGCCAAATACTAAATTATCGCCTGCCCTGCTGGCTTTAAGGGAAAGGTCAATGCTCTCCATCTTGATAACGCTCCCATAGGCAAACCCTCTCTGCCAGGAGGATTTGTTCACAATCTAAAAAGAAGAAACAAAGGCCTGTTGAAGACTTGCTAATAACTTCAACAAAGAAAGCATTTCCATTATGACCCGATGCTTACCTTTTTAACATTGCCTTCCTAAATGGAGCCTCCCAGCAAGTCACCAAACCTCCTGCAACCCCCGTATTTGTTAATGCTGGAAGCCCACTACCTTGCCCAAGGGAGCTCTGCTCTACTCTCAGTGCCTCCAGCCACTGAACCACTGTGCTCCTGTGCTGCCCTAACAGAGCCTGTGGACTAGCAGAAGCAGAAAATGGGCTCTTCTCAGCTAGGTACCACCCTTCTTCCCACATCTAATTCCTTTACAGGACAGCAGAATTCCTCCTTTTGGTGGCTTACCATGGCATCTTCCATGTCATAGCCACTGTAGGAGATGACAGCCACAATCGAATTGGTGCCAACAGGATAGCTGTCCATGCCGTAATAGTCATACATGCTGGGCCGCACCATAGGGCTCTGGGGAGTGTGAAGGAGGTACAGCTTGTTATCCGAGCGATCCTTGTAGTTATAAACTGGAAACCCCATGGTTTGCTTTCCTATAAAGAAAGAAAGTTGGATTTATTCAGGGTCAATTAAAAGTTAATCTGTGTTTCATCCACCATGTATCTTGTTAAGAAGCAAGCTGGAAACATTCACAATTGAGAGGGATTAGCAATCTTAAAACCCTTGGAATTTAATAATTGCCCAACTATAAAAGTTTCTATGAACCACAACACTCAATTCCTTTCATAGCATTTCGTAAGCACTACTTGTAATTTTGTGTCTTTTCTACAATTTCAAAATCTCCAATAAGGTCCCTGTGGTCGTTTTTGGGTTTGTTTGGTTGTTTTTTGTTTTGGTTTGGGTTTTGGTTTTTTTTTTTTCCTCTCCCCAGAGTTTCCCATAGTGAGGCACACCTTACAATATTTTCAGGCCAAGAAGTGTTTGCTTCTGCAGTGTACATATATTGGCAAGGCAAACAAGTTTTAAAGATACCGGTGCTTTCAGAAAAGTATGAAAAAGTGGTAGTGTTTTAAGGACATTCTTCCGATAATATTGTCAGAAAGACAATATGCTAGCAATGCTGTCGAGGTCATGAGACCTGCTCTCATGAAGACCCTACCCACACACTTTCTCTTAGCCTGCCTTTTTAAAATAAGCTCCTTGCACATTACTTGCACCTCAGCTGACTCAAACCCCACGTACATACCCTATCCCAACTTCTTTCAGAGAACCAAATAAATCTATTTAAATCTTTTGTCAAAAAGTTGTCAGAAAAAAACAACTGGGCCAACCCTCTTGCCACAGTGCTGTATTACTACAGATGCCTATAGCAAGTGTCCTCTCAACAGCTGCAGTGTCAAGACAGCAGTTGCTCACTGAAAACAGGTGGCAAGGAAACCTCAGGCTAACTACTGCTGAGCAGCTATCGTAGCTACCAGTCAGAAGTAGGTTAACCTCTGTCGGTTGCGGGGACAAGAGGACTGTTGGCAGCACAGCTGTCAGACACTAACACCACCAAACAGCTGGTGCGGTGCCCTTCACTTGTCTATACGATCAACAACATCCAATTAAGAAAAAAACCCAAACAAAACTGACTAAAGGCTTAAGGAAGGCAACATGAGTGCAACAACCTAGAACTGCCCACTGGAAGGCAGCCAGGATGATAAACTTGACTTCATTTACTTTGCCATAAAAAAAATAGGCTGTTAATCAACCTCAATGTTGAAACAACAGCTGGAAAGGGCTGTTATTTGGGAATGCGGGAAGACACACTGGAACAGACATGCAAGAGATTATTTTCCCTCTCCCTTGCCCAGGGACTTGCAGCATGAGGTACTACAGCAGTTACCCATCTGGCACTGGTACATGTTTCGTGGACTTTGGTTGTGGTCAGAGAAGGGGATGAGGTTGGCCACCACGCTCAGAATGCTGTGAGGGAAGAGCTCCTGGTGAGTGGTCACTCCAGGCACCATCTCCGACTCCAGCGAGGCCACGTTCATGAAGATCTGCAAGCATCAAATTGGACAACGCTTGTTCGCTCCCTTCTTTTAAAGGGAAGGAAGCAAAACAAAGCTGCCTCTGCTGTCTTTTTATCAATTTCGGTTTTAGCTGTGGTTGTTGTCTGCACCATACTGTATTAGCAGGCGAGAAAAATACTATACAGGTGTTAAACTACCTATCACAACCATAGACCAACTGCAAGGAAAGCAAGTCTGGAAATACAAAACTGCAGTAACACGTCCTCCTTCCTGTCTCCCATTTTAACAGTTCCAAATGGGCAAGTTCCCCGGCAATCCACTGCTCAGCTGCCCACGGGCAATTTGGAGAACATGATGTAACACCAGATGAGACAGTACACACAAGACAGCAATCCTTTGCCTCAAAAGCTTCACCAAGTTAATACCGAGAGCAGATTTCAATACCTCAGGGAGATCCCTACAGTCTACCTAAGATATTTACTGGAAACCAATTAGCAAGAGGCAAGAAAACCCTTTTGCCACCTATTCTAGCTCTTCAACACAAGCTCCCTACGTCCCATCCTCAGCTCCTTTCACAAATATTTTCCAAAACATTGTTTTTGACGCTGGCTACCACTGTAATAGTGCTTTATACAGGAAATATCCAAACCCCACCTGTTCCAGAGTACCAATCCATTCATTCCTTCCATACAACAGGTTTCTGACAGGCCGCACCATTCGGCAAGGGGTAGTAAAAATGAACAGCCCAGGATACAGACTGGGTTTTCCTGTTTTGGGGATAAGGACCACTTCTGCCCGTGCAGGAAATCTCTTCTCTTGTGTTATCTGTTTGTGCAAAGAAATACCAATTTAGAAACACAAACCAACATGGGTTTAGTTAAGCTGCCTCCAACAGGCTACACAATGAAAATGTCAATCGTGGGTACAGCTACTAATGGTGGAGAAAAGGTTTTAAAAATACTTCTAGAAAAATCTCCCAAGAAAAGGACGCAATATATCTATCTTACCTTTTTCAAGAAAAAAAGTTCTTCAAAAAATGATGACTTCATAAACCAACAGACCAAACATACGAATATAAACAAGAAAAACAGAAAAGCCCACTCCAATACTAACATACAGCCAAAGATAACTTATTGGGTCACATTAAAAAAAAAATTAAATGGAAGTTTTTTAAAAAGTTCCAAACATGCCTATTTTTGACCAGAGCATATTGAGGATGTTTAGCTAAGAAACACTTTAAACAAGACAACCTTGAATCGGCGGAGGGTTTCTGCAATCTCGGGAGCCAGCTCCCACTCCACCCAGCCCACCACAGAGCCATCCAGCACCACGCTGTAACACTCCGCATAAGGTTTGCTCGGCGTCGCATCAATGGGGGTGACACCTGTGAGAAGAGGGGTTGGTAGGAGGAACAGCCAAAAAAGCAAACCAAACACAGAAGTTATTTCTGCAGGAAGCGTCAATCCACACCAAAAAGCTTTCTGAGACACCAAAGAATTCAGACCTACACGGCAAAGCTGTAGATTACTTAATGGAAAATACAAAGCATGCACAACTAAGAATGCCATTCCCCTCCCCATTCTTCTGATTGAAATAAGGGTTCCTGTTACTGTGGTAATCACAAGTGAGTTGCAGTTTAGTTCAAGTCACCAGCAGCATTAGAAAGTCACTGCTTGGTCCAATTTCTTAGAGCTGGTACTGTGCAATTCCTTGTGCTTAAGTGAATATCTTCACTCTGCAGCACACAGCTAAGAGACATTTACATGGAACTTTACACTCTCCACAAGGTTGACACGCCTGTATAAGCGACGTGCCACCCGCCACCATGCAGAAGCACAGCAAGTAGAGGTTTAACTTGATTGCACCTTCTCAAGTTAACAGGGTACAGTGATGGTATCTGGAGAACCTTTCCCAGACACGGGTTTGCAGGGCAGAAAGGTAAAAAGGAAGACTGCTTCATTAAATGACCAAGCCAGTAAAACATACCTAGGGAGCACAACAGACGTGGAATGTCTGTCACGGGCACCATCTCTGCCACTATTTCACACACAGCTGTCATGTGGTTCATCAGACCACAGGGTTCTCCATCTGGGGTGTCCACAGGGCACAGGAACCCCCAGGACTCGGGCAGCAGCTTGCGGACAGTGGTAGTTCTCATCTGGGAAAACGCTGCCCCTCTGTGTATGCAGCGGAAGTGGGAGAGGTAGCGAATGAAATTCAGCTTGTCTCCCACCACACATAGACCTCTGTCCTGTAACATGCCCAGGCCTTGGGAACAAAATTGAGATTTATGTCAGGAAGCCATCCAGCGTTAACAAATAAAATATGATGTTACAAGGCAGTTTCTTATTTTTCACTGACAAGCCCTGAAGATGCTCACATGGGATCCCCACAACAGAAGGCACATGTGCTGCTGCCTGTGAACAGGCAACTCAGTGACCTGTAAAAGGCCAAGACACTTTAAATTCCAAGCTATTGCTTAAAAAACAGCTCCTTTGAGAAGCACGTGGAAGTCATTCCCAGTGAAGCAACTTGGGGATTTGGAGCTGGTACTTTTGACTGAAATTCTGTGGCCTTCTAATCTCATTTCATTTTCTAGTTGGGCATTCCATTCCAACATCATCACACTAGACACTTCAGGGAAGCACCAGGTAAACTTGAAATATACGTTAGCAAAGCAGTTTCTCTCCATTTAAGCTCACATCACCAGTGGGGCAGTCCTGATAAACAAATGCCCCTTCTCTGTCTTAACTCTGTCACCTTCTAAGAAGAAATAATCTCTGGGAAAACAAATCAAAATATGGTTGCTGTTTCAGATACTGCTAAATTTAGTTTCAACTCTTTACCTGGGTAGAGCCTTTGCTTTAATAACTAACCTGGTTTGTACCATGCATAAAGTCTATGCTTGAGGAGAAATCTTGCCTTTTTCCCCAACTATCCCTTTCCTCAAACCACTTTCATTAATTCAGTTACAGTGTACAATGTCTGCATACAAGCAGCTGTTTTCCATTAAGAGCTCAGTTTTAGGTTGTTTCTTTCTGTTTAGCAGGAAAAAAAAAGGCTTCTGAAGCCTGAAGATTTACCGGTTTTAGATCGCAGGTTACCAGTTGCAAGAAGATATTCAAATGGCTTGGTAAAGTCTGTTGCCAGGCCGAACGCCTTCACCAAGCTGTCTGCATTTATGCTGATATCTGCCTTTTCTGCTCTTTTCTCCAAAACGAACTTAACAGATTGCAACCAGCTTTCAAGCCTCTCCTACGGTTTAAAAGTGAGATTTAAATTTAAAACAGGAAAATAAAGGCTCAAAGTAGAACTTCACATCAGTTGCACGTGCTACAGCAATCCTCTGAAATCAGTAGGATGGACAGCTTTTAGTGAACTGACAGTTTTCCAGCCATATTTCCCCACACTGACTTCATTTTATCAAAACACTGGTGGTATCATACCAACAGAGACCTGCAAGGAAAATACCCATCCAACAGCTTTGTCATCACTTCCACCCAGACCAGTGATGAGTCCAGCAAACAAAGTACAACATCAGAATTTCATAAAGAACAAAGGAAATCCAAAGCAGAAATTGTAGTGGACTGGTTTTTCATTTTAACTGTAATTTTATCACTGCTGTGATCTTAGATACTATATAAAAAAAGGGAAAATGACATAAGATACCCAATGCTTTGAACTCTCAGTCAAAATCCACTGCATACAGCCACACTTTGTCTACTGTATGCTCTAGTCTGCTTAGGGTCTTTGCATTCAAAAAAGGGGCTGTTAACTCACTCCTCTGCTGAGCTGACAGGGCCAGGCAGGAAAGCAACCTTTTCTGGCTCCTGGTGGCAGTTCCACATAGCACTGAAATGCTTCACAGAACTCACTTTTTATTTTATTTTCTTTCTAAACTCACTGAAACCACTCAAGTAGTAGAGAGGTTTTAGTAGCCTTTCAACAAAACAATGCTAAAGAAAATTTTGGCTAAAATGGAAAAGAAAGGTTAAAAAAAAGAGTTATCTAATAACTCAGGGAAGTATATTTACTTGGGGATGGGAACTACTATTCCACAATGATTTTCATGGGATAGACAGGCTTCTGAACAGGAACACTTTCCTCCCAGCATCCTAAAATTAGGAACCTCCAGAAATAAACTGAATTCATATTGAATTGGAATGGATTAGGAAATCGCATTTTTACATCACCAGCAATAAATTAACTGCGTATGCCATCGACTTCCTGATCCATAAAGGAATTTAAGGATGGGAGAGCAATGAGAACATCATGAGTCGTCGCTTTTGGAAGATGGGGGGCAGTTATTTTCTTGCACATTTGCCATGTGGAACAGCAGCACCACCACCACAAGGCAGATCTTTACTGCTCCCATACCCACTGACACAACAGCAGTATGCTGTTTCAAAACCCTCTTCAAACACCAGAAGGATCAGTATTCCCCCTTCCTCAGGCTCCCACCCTGAATGTGGCGCTTTCACTTGCTCTGGAAGGCTACGAAGCTCTTGCTTCCAGGTTTTGTACAGGCTTTTCTTCAGCGTATTTGGTACCCTATGCCGAGACAGCCTACACTGCCTGCTTACACTACATCCAGCACTCTCTCAGCCTTCACAGCGCATCTAGGCTCCCCGTTCTTTGGTCTGGCTCCTGCACGTCTCCTGTCCCTGTGGTCACTGTGGGGACTGGAGTGGATGACCATTACATTCACGGGACCTTACCTTTAAGAACATAAGGAAAAGCTGTCCTGGGGTAAGCACTTCTTGATTCATCAGGCTGTCTGGATTGTCCTCCATGCACTCCCCTTTGGCAAAAGCGTACAGCTTCCGTGTCATCATGCACAGCAGGAAGAACTTCTCCGTTCTGCTTGTCAGGTGTATGCAGATACACTTGCTGGAGGAGGAGAAAGGAAGAGGACAACTAACACCGTCTCTTCATGCTAGCTATTCTTCAAGTTTCTCCTAAATAATCACAAACTAATTTTTTTGGCTAAAAAGCCTAACAAGGCACAAGCTTTTCCAGTTGCCCTTAGGATTACATGAAAATTCCAAGCAATAATAACAAAAACAACCCCAGAGACTGAGCTGAAAAATTATCAACTTGTCTTTTTTTTTTAAAGGGCTAGTTCTATTAATTATTATTAACCTGTTTGATTAGATGAAGGTGACCCTTGTCAAAGATTAATTTTACAGACTCCCACATTAGGTGTCCTTGTAAGCACACCGTTCATGTAAACAGATAATTTGAGTCAGGACCAGTCAACAGATGAGGTTTGTGTGTTATTTTACAGTAGCTATGACACCAATCATATGCACCCCACCCCAAATCTGAGCTGGAAACTAGTAGCAAACCACGAAACATTTCTGTTAACACTATCAGTGTCCTGCCACAGAAAGTCCCCATCTCCAATGCTATCAACCCACATGTGGAAAACTGTGGGCTGAACAACATTCTAGCACAAGCGAAAAGGAAAGCCACACCTAATTCCAACTAAAGCCAACTGACTGCTTTCCAAGACACTCGAGATCACCTGCTCTCCAATACACAAGTGCAATAGTCTGCCATCCGCACTCGCACTCAGGGTGTTTTCAGCTTTTCACTGCTGCCCTACATTGTCCTCTGCTAAAGCCTTCACAACTTCACGGCAAAACAAGACAAAACTCCGAAGGCTGGTTCTGTCCAGACAAGTTACAGTTCCAGCACTCTTACATAAAGGGTACATCCCAATTCATGTTTTCACTATTCCTCCTCTTCTACCTCCTCAGCTGAGGTAAAGAAGGTGTACAGAACATATCAGAGGGAAAAAACAAAGAAATCACCCACCAGAATATTTAGAATTAAGAAAATCAGAGTAATTCCAGCTTTCTTGAAATTACCCACTTGCATGTCTCAGTACATAGTTTTGTGCTTCCAGCTCGTCTATACACTTTCAAGTGCCCCTCTGAAGCACCTGCAGGCTGCCTTTGTGTTTCCAGCCACCTGACCACCCCCTATTTACAAGTACTCATGGACTTATGCAGGCCAGACCCAACTCACAGGGAAGTCTGCTGCCTCCCTGGGGCACGGGTAAGGGATGTTGCCAAGAGGATTCCTCAACTGGTGAGGCCCTCTGACTACTACCCACTATTAGTATTCCAGGTGGGTAGGGATGAGATTGAAGAGAGAAGTCCCAGGGCTATCAAAAGGGACTTCAGGGCCCTGGGGCATTTGGTAAAGGGAGTAGGTGCGCAGGTGATATTCTCTTCAATTCCTTTGGTATTTGGTGAAAATAGAGAAAAGACTATGAAAGTACAACAGATTAATATGTGGCTGAGAGACTGGTGCCATAGGTGGGACTTTGGGTTTGTTGACCACGGGGCGGCTTTCATGGCACCGGGCCTGCTTATGCCGGATGGGGAACAGCTGAATCAGAAAGGGAAAAGGGTTGTGGCCCAGAAGTTGGCAGGGCTGATCAAGAGGTCTTTAAACTAGGTTCGATGGGGGAGGGGGATAAGACCAGGGCAGCCACAAATGAACCTAGGGGTGACAGGCCTGCATCGGGGGCAAGGCCGCTAGCCCAGCTGAAGTGCGTTTACACCAATGCACGCAGTACGGGCAACAAACAGGAAGAGCTAGAAGCCACTGTACAGCAGGAAGGTTATGATGTGGTTGCCATCACAGAAACGTGGTGGGATGACTCTCATGACTGGAGCGCTGCTATGGATGGCTATAAGCTCTTTAAGAGGGACAGGCGAAGCAGGAGAGGCGGTGGGGTAGCGCTGTATGTTAGGGAGTGCTTGGACTGTGTTGAAATTGAGGAAGATGGTGAGGATGACAAGGTTGAATGTTTATGGGTGAAGATCAGGGGGAAGGTCGGCAGGGCGGACATTACGGTGGGAGTCTGTTATAGACCACCCAACCAGGATGAGCAGGCGGACGAGGCGTTTTACAAGCGGCTGTCAGAAGCCGCCCGGTCGCCGGCCCTTGTACTCATGGGCGACTTCAACTTGCCAGATGTCTGCTGGAAATACAACATGGCAGAGAGGAAGCAATCTAGGAGATTCCTCGAATGTGTGGAGGACAACTTCCTCATGCAAGTGGTAAATGAGCCCACTAGAGGAGGGGCCCTGCTTGACCTGTTGTTTGTGAACAGAGAAGGACTAGTGGGAGATGTGAGGGTCGGTGGCCATCTTGGGAGTAGCGACCATGAAATGTTAGAGTTTTCGATAGTGGGGGAAGTAAGGAGGGGCAAGAGTAGAACTTCTGCCTTAGATTTTCGCCGGGCAGACTTTAGCCTGTTTAAGAGGTTGGTGGACAGAGTCCCTTGGGAGTCGGTCCTGAAGGGCAAAGGAGTCCAGGAAGGCTGGACGTGCTTTAAAAAGGAATTGCTAAATATTCAGGAACAGGCTGTCCCAGTCTGTAGGAAGACAAGCCATCGGGGAAAAAGACCGGCCTGGTTAAACAGGGAACTTAGACTAGAACTTAAGGAAAAAAAGAGAGCCTACTTGCTCTGGAAGAAGGGTCGGGTAACTTGGGAGGTCTATAGAGACGTGGCCAGGTCGTGTAGGGAGAAGATTAGAAGAGCCAAAGCTCAATTAGAGCTCGATTTGGCTGCTACAGTCAAAGACAACAAAAAAAGCTTTTACAAATACATCAACAGCAAAAGGAGGGTCAAGGAGAGCCTCCACCACTTGCTGAATGAGGAGGGTAGTGTAGTGTCAGGGGATGAGGAAAAGGCAGAGGTGCTCAATGCCTTCTTTGCCTCGGTCCTTAATGTCAAGACCGGTTGTCCTCAGGACACTCGGCCCCCAGAGCCTGAAGTTAGGGACGGGGGGCTGTGTGAACCTCCCATGATCCAGGAGGAGACAGTTAGTGACCAGCTGTGCCAGTTGGACACCCACAAGGCTATGGGCCTGGATGGGATTCACCCCAGAGTAATGAAAGAACTGGCAAATGAACTTGCCAAACCACTCTCTATTATCTACCGGCAGTCCTGGCTAACTGGAGAAGTTCCAGCTGACTGGAAATTAGCAAACATAACGCCCATCTACAAGAAGGGTCGGAAGGACGATCCAGGGAACTATAGGCCTGTCAGCCTGACCTCGGTGCCAGGCAAGGTGATGGAACAGATCATCCTGAGTGCCATTACACGGCACATGCAGGACAATCGGGGCATCGGGGCCAGCCAGCATGGATTCATGAAAGGCAGGTCCTGCTCGACCAACCTGGTCTCCTTCTATGACAAAGTGACCCGCTTAGTAGATGAGGGCAGGGCTGTGGATGTAGTCTATCTAGACTTCAGTAAGGCATTCGACACTGTCTCCCACAGCATCCTCCTAGACAAACTGGCTGCCCGGGGCTTGGATGGGTGGACTCTTAAATGGGTTAAAAACTGGCTGGATGGCCGAGCCCAGAGAGTGGTGGTGAATGGGGCAAAGTCCAGCTGGCGGCCGGTCACTCACTCACGGTGTTCCCCAGGGCTCAGTTCTGGGGCTGGTGCTGTTCAATATCTTTATAGATGATCTAGACGTAGGGATTGAGTGCACCCTCAGCAAATTTGCAGATGACACCAAGCTGGGTGGGAGTGTCGATCTACTGGAGGGTAGGAAGGCCATACAGAGGGATCTGGACAGGTTAGATAGATGGGCCGAGACCAACGGCATGAGGTTCAACAAGAACAAGTGCCGGGTCTTACACTTGGGCCACAACAACCCCATGCAGCGCTACAGGCTGGGGGAAGAGTGGCTAGAGAGCGGCCCAGTGGAAAGAGACCTGGGGGTGCTGATCGACAGCCGGCTAAACATGAGCCAGCAGTGTGCCCAGGTGGCCAAGAAGGCCAATGGCATCCTGGCCTCTATTAGGAATAGTGTAGCCAGCCAGTCTAGGGAAGTGATCGTCCCTCTCTACTCGGCACTGGTGAGGCCGCATCTTGAGTACTGTGTTCAGTTCTGGGCCCCGCACTTCAAGAAAGATGTTGAGGTGTTGGAGCGAGTCCAGAGGAGGGCGACCAAGCTGGTGAAGGGTCTGACCTACAAGGAACAGCTGAGGGAGCTGGGGTTGTTTAGCCTGGAGAAGAGGAGTTTGCAGGACCTTATTGCAGTCTACAACTACCTGAAGGGAGGTTGTAGTGAAGTGGGAGTTGGCCTCTTCTCCCGGGCAACTAGCGATAGGACAAGAGGACACAGCCTCAAGCTTCACCAGGGCAGGTTCAGGTTGGACATCAGGAAGAATTTCTTTTCAGAAAGGGTTATTAGACATTGGAATGGGCTGCCCAGGGAGGTGGTGGAGTCACCATCTCTGGATGTGTTTAAGAAAAGACTGGACATGGCACTTAGTGCCATGGTCTAGTTGACAGGGTGGTGTAAGGGCAACGGTTGGACACGATGATCCCTGAGGTCTCTTCCAACCTGATTGATTCTGTGATTCTGTGACTTGCCCATCACAAATTCTCCTTTTCACGTGCTAAAAAACCTCTCAAAGAGCGAACACCTACTTTACCAGAAAAAGAAATTGCTCAGCTGAATGCCACACTGACAGTCTAAAAACCAGCTCTTCTGTTCCTTTCTAACTTATTACATGGAAGAAGCGAGATTTTTAAAGCATCTAATTTCTACCATTTTAAAAGAGAAATGTAATTCTCATCATAATTGCCAAAGACTGTGTGAAACTGGTAAGTGCCACAAATTGCAGTATTTCTGTACAACAAATAGCGCCTGGAGCAGTCACAGACCTAGTTCTAACCTTCTCTTCCTTAATCTTTAATATTTATGTTTTTCATCAAATACATCAGAAAATCACATCTAAACAACAACGGATACTCTCTCCTGAAATTGTTTTGTGGATACTTGTGTCAGCCCATTAAAATACGTATTTCTGAACACCACAAGTAGAGATTATCATAATATCCCGGAGTTTCATCAAAAACTGGCCACTGGCTATCATTTTATAAATGCATGTGAAAAACGTTAACAAAGTATGATGTAATATGACAGAGTACTCTTAAATCTGCCTGTAATTTCAATACAATTACATGGAACCACACACTCCTATATGTACACATACGTACTTCAAAATGAAATCCGCAGCCTCTTCATTGCTGTACCACTCTGGAAGGTTAAGTTTTATTCTGAAGCTCTTTCCCAGGTATTCGAGGACGTTTTGCTGTGTCAAACAGCCTGCATCCACTACCGCTCTCATCATCTCAGTAACGCAGTTCATGTAAAAGGTGTCACCTTCCTTTTCTTTGACCAACTCTTCAAAAATCCGGTAGTCTGGGAAATTAACTAACGCCTGAAAAACCGAAGTGTACCAGATCAGAAAAACAAACAGTCACAGCAACATCTGGCCATAAAACGCAGCAAAAGCACTAGGGCACCCCACTGATATAGGTTTTCAGTCCTGTGGAAATACCCTTCCACCATGCAAACCGAAAAATACTGCAGGGTTGAGGTGCTCAGAGCGTGATGCAGGGGATATTCCTACCCTGATGGTGATCACAAGTACTCCCAATCCAATGACACCCTTGGAAAAAAACAAACTTGCACCCTTTAAATTAACAGGCTTCTCTTGTTTAGGTAAGATTTACTAATATCTTTACAGAATGAGCTCACTTTGAAACAAGAATTTAATTCACCATCGTCTCAAGCTACTTCTTAACCTCATGCAAACCAAAAGGCAATTTAGCCTTTTGATGAAGGCTATGAGAACAAATTCACTTTAGTTTCAGCACTTCATATACTAAAGCTCATAATTAAATCCAACATTCTTAGCTCTTGGTGTTATAATGGTTTCCTAGCTGTTTCTTTACATCAAGGTTAAGCAAATACGTTGTCCACCAATGACTTCTGTATTTATTGACAGATGTGCCCCCTCTTTAAGTAAACTATTTGTTCATCACATTTAAGTAGGCTTCAAAAAGTCTGGGAAAAACTGAGGGCCGCAAGAAAAAGACACTAAGGCCGATTTCTTTATGAAAGGTGGCAATATAAGCTCAGTTCTGCAGCTTGGTAATCATGATATACACAATTTGGAAGCAGCCAGAGCACGTGCTGCCTCTTGTCCAACAGAGGAGAGCACTGGGATGACAACACAGCAAGAAGAAGCCAGAATCATAGCCAGAACAGCAGCACAGTGTGGCTGCAGACGCAGCAGTCTGCCGCAGCAGGACCTGGACAAGCCACAGGAAACCAGCACAGAACTGAGCTTGATTGATGCAGGGGGGATGCAAACCCACGGAGAGTGACTACTTATGGAGGAACCTGAAGTTCAGACAGCAGGGCCTGCTTATCCTGAGATCTCATGAGCTGTAAGAAAGCCAGTACAATTCCTTTGCATATTAAACCAACAGGTAATCAGGTACTCTTGGTAAATACTTTTGTGGAAACAAAAGTTGAAGAAAAAGTGAAATGCACTGTGCAACAACGTGAATACAGCAGGCGGAAAGAAGATACAAATTCACTGAGGTTGGTTTACATGATGCTGCCATCACGTAGTGCCACAGGCCTCTGATGTGCTCTAACACTTAGCTGCTGTAGGTAAAATACACAGCTGCAGTGCTCCAGCTCTGCTACTAGAGAAAGCATGCTTTTAGAGGAGAATTTACGAAGTCTTGGCTCAAGTCAAACTTTTGCCTGCTATCCAAAGAACAGTTTACATCCATCAGATGTGCTCAAATAGATCCTTCCAGATCTTCATTGCTTCCAGTTGCAATCAGAGACAGTATTTTATTTTCTCCTTAAAAAAAAAAAGCCAGTTCACCAGTTTACTTTTAGAAGGGACAACCTGACTTTAATGATTAACGTTGTTCACTGACTGAACGCACAGCTGTCATTCTGTTTCAAAAAGATTCCCAAGATCTTCACGTTAGGTGGCAAACTCTTACACCCTCCAAGAGCCTTTCATCCAGAGCACTCATTAGCAAAAAGCCCTGAAACCCTTGTGTAACTCTCCCCTCCCCTCCTCTCCACACACTTGCTCTGCTGCAGCCAAGCGTTAGGTTACAGGCACAGGCTCAGCTGGACCGCACTCCTTCAGCCAGTGTAGGAAGGATGACTGAAAATACTTAATATGGCATTAGCTGCTTCTCATTACTTAAATAAAAATGCTTAGCAAAACTTCTGTATTTATTCAACACAGAAAGCACGAGCACTGGTTGTTTACCTTCAGAGCAAATCCCAAGGGAAGGAAGAACAACTCTTTCTGAAAAATGAAATTCACCATGACACAACCATTTTCCAAGTAGTGAAGGTTCATGTTTATCGCAGTGTGCTCATCCTTAACACAGTGCATCACTACTCCTGCAAAAATTAACACAAGACCAACGTGAGCTGTACAAAACCAACTGGCTGCATTGCTGTGACGTGTCCGAGCAGGCGTGAGACAATTCACGAGAGAAACGTCGGTATTTCACGTCTGAGAACATGAGGCAGGTCACTAGTTTCAGCATCAGTCTCCCGTTTCAAGTAAATACACCTGCTCAATTCAGTTCTTAGTGGACAAACGCCTCAGGACAGCCAGCGCACTTGCTGAGAGGCTTGGAAGATGCATACAGTTTTTAAGGCAAGGAAAGCCCCAAGCCTCAACTATCCCGCCTGTAACCTTAGGTTACAAGATACAGCCACACACAGGTACTCTTCCTAATTGCACTCTGGGTCAAGTTTTCACGCCTCTGTGCTCGGGCAGCACCGCTGAAGCAGTGTTTCCTCATCCTGTTCCACGCCATCCACTGCAGGAAAAGCAAAATAAACCAAATGGGACCATTTAAACTGGCACTGCCTCGAAATTAATTAATGTGGAATTACAGCGTGTGCTCAAGCACCACGGTCCAGTCAAATCAGCAGCTGATAACACCCGAGTTTAAAACCGTAACTTTTCTGGTTTAATTAAATTTTAAACTCGTTTTACCGAGTATATGTGACAAAGGTATGGGACAGCCAAGAATCTAGTTAATCTGCTTCATGTAAACTAAACCTGCCATCTCAAAGTATGGATAAACAACTTCAATGAAACAAGTTCAGCAGTTTACACCGACTTCTGCTGAAGGTGGGGTTTTAGTTACACCTTCCACGGAACAGAAGGTTACCGGTACTGCAAGGCCTGGAATACCATATCCTCGCTCAGCACAGGTGGCTCAGGCAGCTCCGAGGCCAGCGTCTGCCTCGTGCTTGTACTGTTATGGTGGTGTTGACCCTTTATTTTCATATTTAGTAAAAAATATAAACATTATAGAAGAGCTACACCAAAAGAAACTGCCACAAGTCAGCTATAGATGGTCACTCCTGTTTGCCGTCAAGCAGGTACTAGTGGGATGCTGCAGGAAATTGTTCAGCTTACCGTACTCTGTGAATCCAGGGCCTCTGTTTCTCCATTTGTGTCTTGTCATTGCAAGAGGGAAATTTCGCCTGGGCATAATCAGCATCCTAATAACTTTTTCTAAGCCATTAATTATAAAGTAGCCTCCCATTTCCTGGCAGAAGAAGAAAAATCACTCTAATGTGCTTAGAAACTCATAACCCAGCATTTTAAGTAAAAGACAAAAATGGCCGTAACAAACTTTTTATTTTTAACTATGAAACACACAGCAAGGCGTATGTTTCAGCACTGTATTGGGAAATGCTGCACTCCCTGCCAGTGACTATTAAGTCTAAATGTAGCACACAGTGCAAGGAAAAGGATGCAGGTTCCACAATTTAAAGGAAGAAAGAAAAAAAACCAAAAACCTGTGTCGTCAGCTGAATGGCTTTGAAGAGCTGACATGAATTATTTTTTTAACAAGTAATTCTGTATTCAGTTCCCCACAGCTGACGTGGTACTGGGGAGACAAGGAAAAAGCTGCAGAAGAAAACTGAGAGTGAAAATGTCTCTTTCAATGCCCGTTTTCCCAGTCTTTGTCTCCACTGAGGCCCACTCACAGCTACCCAGCCTCAGTCACCGGTTAGCAGCTGAGAAGTCGTACACTGGAACTGTAGGTACCAGCACCAGAGAGATCCCTGTGTTCAAAGACAGCTGTGACTACAAATTTTTCAAGATACTCTACGGAACCACCATAAATGGGGTACACTCAGAGAAAATAACAAGTCAAACTTGAAATAAAATATAAACGCTCAAGTCCTGTAAAGAGAAGCTGGCCTGAGATACTGCTTACGTAAAATGCAGATTTTCCTGACCCACAAAATCCCTGTTACCTCCTCCTCCTCGTGGTGCTGTATGAGCTCTTGTGGAGAAAGATTATAGAGGTTGCACAACTTGGACTTCACCATGATTGGAACATACCCCAGGGGATGTTTAATAGTCCCTTGAGGCACGCCGTTCACTGACCAGCTGATGTCAGCCTGAAACGACACAAAGCAGACAGCAAGCAAATTATGTCGCCCTTGTAATCTTTCCTGCTATAAAAACTGCACATTTAATATAACCACAATCTGTTTAACAAACTTCTATTACTGTAAAATGGCAATAATGGTAATAAAAAGCAGAACTAGTAGATACATGCACAGAGGTTACACTCTGGAAAACAGTCAACGTGGGTTTACAGGAGAAAATCATGCAAGCCTAGAACTAGGTAAGGAAGCTGCAAGCAGAGCGGACACAGCCTCCTTTGCTTTTCAGAACCTTCAACAGAGCAGCCTAAATAAAAAAGGCAGCCACAGGATGTGAAAGGAAACCTCAGAAGTCAACAAACAGTTAAAAGAAAACCGAAAACTGCTCAACGAAGGGACACCCCCACTATAAGCCTACAGAGCCCTTTCCTAAGCCTTGGCCACTTAACATGTTCAGGAGTGATTCGAAAACTGGGAAAGAAAAGCGTGTGAAAGGAAATAATTTATTTACAATAACAAGATCTGGCAGTGGGTCTGCAGAAGGACCCACTGACTGTAAGAAACGAGGCGATGCAGGAGCAAACACCAGACACTATACAGTGTTTTGTTCCAAACAGTTAGGTAGGTTTGAAATAATTAAACAAACAAACACTGGAAAAAAAAAAAGGTGTGAAGTAATTCAGGTATGAAAAATAAAATATCTCTGGCTCAGGAAAATCGAACAGCCACTGGGAAAATGGCTGTGGACCAGCTGCAGCCACTCCACTTTAATGCTCAGGTAAGACACCGCACTTAGAGCCGCTTGTTGGTTGTAACGCTTCGGACAAAGGAAAAAAAAAAACAGCTGAAATTGCAAACAAGCACTTGCTTGCACCGGGTGCCCCGTGCCAACCCGCAGCTCAGACACAACTACGCAGCTTTAACTCGGAACAGTAGCAGCTGTGCCACCCTGTCACGGTGATGAGGGAATCGTCTGCCGGGGCTGGGGCTGCTGCTCCTCCGAGCAAAATTCAGAGCGACTCAGGAAAGCGATGAGCAGGATGGATCTGTGACTCCGGGCTGCTACAGGGGAGCAGCGCTGCTTTGGGGACCTGGGCTGCTGCAGGAGCGGGGCTGGGATCGCCAGGCGCCCCGGGGTGACACGGCTCTGCTCCGAGGTCCCTGAGCCGGTGCGACAGCAGGGGAGGGCACACGGCCCGGTCCGGCGGGGAGGGGGGGCTGCTCAGTTTGGGGGAGCTCTCCGCAACGAGCTCGGGCCTCACCCGGCTCTGCACGGGGTAGAGCCCTGGGGAACCCCCGGGACCGGTGGAACCGGCAAGGGCCGGAGCTGAAGCACACGGGGCGCGGGCGGGGGCCAGCGGGAAGGCAGGGCGCGGGGCCGGGCACTTACGGTGACGCGGCCGCGGTAGGAGCTGCGCATCCCGCGGCACTCGGCGGGGAACACCCTCCGCTCCGCGCAGACCGTCCCGGCGGGCACGGCGGGGGGGGCGAGGGACACCCCGGCCAGCGCCAGCGCCACCCGCCTGTCCTGCAGCGCGAACTCCACCGGCGACACCTCCTGCAACACGGCACCCGATGGAGCGGGCGGCGGGGGGGTTCAGCGGGAGCCCCCCCCGCCTCCCCTCGGCCCCCCCCCCCCGACCTGCACGGCGCGGTACACGCCCTCGCTGACGGCGTGGTTGAAGGACTCGATGTGCGCGGCGGGCAGGTCGCGCCGGGCCCCGCTGTGCCCCGAGGGCCGCGGCCGCAGCCGGTGCGGGTGTGCAGCGGGGTCCCCGCCGCGCCCCGCCATGCCGGGACCCGCCGCCTCGCGCCGCCTGACGGGAAACGGAGCGGGGGCGGGAGCACGCGGCACCGGCCGCGTGCTGGGGATCGCCGCCGGGCCGCCAGGGGGCGCGAAGGCGCACACCGCCGCGTGCAAGGAACGCGCCTGTGCACAGCCACCCCCACCTGTGTCCCCCCATCCCCGCCCCACAGCCACCCCCACCTGTGTCCCCCATCCCTAACCCACCTGTGCCCCGCAGCCACCCCCACCCGTGTCCCCCATCCCTAACCCACCTCTGCCCCGCAGCCACCCCCACCCGTGTCACCCAGAGCTGTGCTCCCCCCCTCAGGCACTCCCAGCACCCATGTCCCCCCAGCAGCAGTGGGAAAGCTTTGAAACCCCCCACCCCACATCACTCCCTGCCGCCTCCGCACCCCCTGGACCCCCAAACATCCCCACTCCCAGCTGTGCAGCCCTGGGGCATGAGCCCAGCACCCCTCCTGCCATGCTGCTGTCTGGCATCTGTCACCCCGAGGTCAGGAAACCTCCGCTGGGGTCTGGGCTGGCTCCTGGGGTCCTGCACAGCAAGGGGGTCACCACTCACCACAGGAAGGTTTCCTGGGGGCCTGACACCCCAGGCCTCGCCACCCCAAGGACACACGGCAGGCTGTGGGGTTTGCATGTTTAATGACAGTTTATGAGTGATGTGAGCAGAGTCGCCAGAGATCCACCAGCTCAGGCACCCCCCGGCCCCCCACGCACATGCTGACGTGAGAGCAGCTGGGGACACGTGCCCGGGGCCGGCGGGCTGCCAGCTTGGCAGCACTGCATGTACCCCACAATCCTTGCCACACTGGGGTTCTCTGAGGGCTTCTGTAGCGAACACTGGCCATGAAACGTGATGATGAACCCAGGGAGCGCACAGCACTGCTCTCCTGGGGGAGCTGCACATGGAGAACAAGAAATGCTGAGAGCAGGGACATGCACGTCCTGAAGGGCGCTGGGAAGCCAGGCCAGCTGGATGAAGCAGCTTCAGAGCCTTCTCAGACTTCTCCGGCTTTTTCCGTGGGCTGCAGCTGGTCACCGGATTTCGGCAGGAGCCCAATAGCTGTTGCGTGGTAATTGCGACTAACCTGGTATGAGACAAGCCGCATGGGATTTACCTGAAGCCCAGAGTCCAGCAGGACCAGACCCTGCTGGAAAACGCACCCTGAAATCCTTCGTGGCTGACATGAAGGGATACAACCAAGACTAGAGACATCCTGCAGTATGGTAGGTGTCTTCTGGAAACCCAGCACCATCCTTTGCGAAAGCTCAGGAAAGGGAGCAAGACCTTTTCTATCAATCTTTTAGCTGAAATAAGCTAGAAAACATTTATTGTTGTATATTCCTAAAAAAGGAAACAAAAAAAGGTCTCACAAGGGCTTGTGAGCATCACTTGCAAGGGGCACCCATGGCTGCAATGCTGAGGCCTCAGCCATACACACATGCTCTGCTCCAGCTTGTTAGCTAGTATTTTGGGCAAGACCCTGGGCACTGTGCTCTCTGTCCTTTATCATTTACCTCCTGTGCTTTACCTTGGGGAGCACTTTGAGAGCAGCTGGTAAATACATGCGATGCCTGCTGGTTTCCTCCACAGGCTGTTGCTTATTTTCGAAAAATTCAGCAAACAAGCCAGCGATTAAAGCATCCCTGAATCACTCTCTTCCCCCAAGCCCAGCTGAAAAGGCAGGGTATGAATAACCACATCACCTGTGGTCATAGCTCTGCCCTCAAGCTGAAGCCCCATTTTCAGCTGAGCAGCAAAAGCAGCCAGCTACTGATGTGCCACAACGCAAACCGGGGCGAGAAAGGGGGAGGAAAAGGCTTTGGAGTCAGGCAGGGTCTGCTGAGTCACTGCTCCTCCCGGCAGCACCAGCTGCTCCCAAGGTGGCCGCTGCCTTTGCTGGCACCCAGGCAGCTTTCTTGCCCTTATCCTGCTACGTTGGCAGGGATCTCACTTTACTGCACAGTAAGGGAGTGATTTGGTTTTTCAATTTCCCTTTTGAGGGTAAAAGAAGGGTGGATCTAGCACCCCAGAAAATGAGCATTTCTCGTTCCATTACGATGGTGAAAATCTCCCCTCACTTCATGCTCTGCTCTCGTCTGCCCTAGAGCTTGCAAGAGCCCAATGTCTCCTCTGCCACCTCAGGCACACCCTGGACCAGAGTGATTGCTATTAGATCTTCCCTTTGCTGGGCAAAACCGGGTAATTTTTAAGCTCACATGAGCTAACGTGAAAATGCGAATGGAGATGCAGTGAACTTTGCAAGCTGCGTAACAACAGTTACAGCCTACATTTTACCTGGGAGTGTTACCCCTACGCTTCACCTGGCCTGCGGTGACATTTTGACACCTGTGTGCTATCCTAAGGTTAAGAAACCCAACCAGTCCTTCCCCCACACCCCTCTCCTAGATTATCACCCAGCGTTTCCCCTCTCACGAACTGACGCACTCACAGCCCCTGCAAGATGTGGATCCACGCTGCGCTTCAGGGTGCCAACAACCTCGCAGGTGCTTGTGTGGCTCTTTGGGATGCGCCCTCCCTGCAGTGCTTCCACCAGGTTTTGCTAAGCGCTCTGTTCCCTCCTGGCTTTGAGTGGCCCTGTGTGAAATGGTGCCACGTGTCATAACGAATGTCCATCCCATTGACAGCACGATCAAAATGCATCGCTCCAAGGAGGCCTGGGCACTTAAGTCCTGCCTGTAGGACTGGTGCCAGAATCATCTGCTGGCATGAAGACCTCCGAAATTTCCGTCACCAGCAGAGATGAATACACCAAAGCACTAGGATCTTCTGAGGGAGGCAGAAATTCCACTGCTCAATTCACTTCCCATTACACACAGGCAGCCAGAAGCTTGCAACCTCCACAATCTCTTCTTGTTTGTTTCGGGTAACAGGAACCAGTTTATTTCGGTGCCAACCACCTCTCCCCGCCAGAGGCAGCAGAACACAGCCTGGAACACCCCCCTACAAAGCCCACTGATGTTACAAGTGCCGCTGTGCTCTGCAAAGTGCTCTAGCTTAGGAGGGACATCCTGGGCTCATGCTGAAAATTCACACAGGGTGGGCAATACGCCAGGGGCACATGTTATACTCCCATTAGATCTTAGCTCTGAAATTCACTGACCTCAAGGAATTTAACCACCCCTCTCCCAAACACGTGTCTTCCCAGCCATGTGGCAAACCTACACACAAGGAATCTCTCTCCTGGTCTACAAAACCTCACCCACCTTCCCCCTAGCTGGGACTGAGCTGTGGACTGTGTTCAGGGCAGAAAACAGCAATATTTGTCAAATGGAGTAGAATAAAATCATCTGCATCAAACAGGATAAAAATTTCGGTTGAAAGGTTTCCGATTCAAGGCTCAAATGCATGAAGGTGAAAGCTGAGAGAAGAGCTTAAATTCACTGCAGTGTCTCTGAAGAAACTGGGGAAACTGGGTTTCCGCTATTTGAAACACTCTTAGCATAGAAGTGATGCTAGAAATCTTACAGCCTGACGATGAGCTCCGAGGGGTCTCTCTGCCTCTTTTAAACAGAATACAACTGCATCATACTGGGACGGACACTGATTCAAATCTCATTAGGAAAAGGGATAGCTATAAATGAGCAAAATTGCTTCCTTGCTTGGGTTAGTTCACCGTCTGCAGTTCAGCACCCTTTTGCCAGCCGTTGCCTGGGTGTTCAGCCAACCAGCCTGGACAATGATCTAAGGAAACAGAATTCTCGGTATTCCTGGTTTTAGGCATCCTGCGATGCAAGAGAGCTTGCTCCTTTCTACATAATAGAGCAGGAACAAAGGGCTGAGCTAAGGCACTAATGATGCAGTACGTGAGGAAAGAAGAAACACAGCGGGAGGAGGACAACTTCCCAGCCACGATGTCCCATAAGACCATCGTTCTCTTTGCTCAATTCCCTTAAAAAACCCAACATTATCTCTACAGAAAAGGAGGAGCTAATACAGTATTATAGCATCCCTGTTGGGGTTTCATTTTAAGGTTATTTTGTTGTTCTCCCAGAGAGATTTGTTTCAGATATCAAAGTCACACGAGCTGTTTCTAAAGTGGATTTTGGTGAATGCAGGCAGTGTTATCTGAGCAGCTCTGGCTCATCGCAGCTCCCTGTGGATGCCTGTTTGGTTGTTTTTCCCCATGAATTCACAGAAATGAAGATGCCTGTCACTTTTTGGCATGATACTGAGATAAGCCACCGAACTGTGCTGACCCGAAGGGTGCAGTCTCTCCCTGTGCACAGCAGAGACATTCCTGTCGTCATCACAGCTTGATAAAGATCGATGATGCCTGGTTTATCTTCTGCCCAGTGTCGCTGAGGGGGAAAACACTAGAGATGGCTACATCCACAATTCCTTGGCAGAGCTCTGCATACAGCTTCCTAAGAGAAAAGAGAGAGAATCAGATGCCCAGGCAGAACAAACCAGCAGGCCCCTGACCAATTTTTACATAGACATGCATTTTCCCAGCAGGATCTACAAGATTCTGCTCCCATTACAGGTCGCTCCAGGGTGGCAAACAGGAGGAGGGTTGCATCTCTTCCCTCTCCTCCCTGCCTACCCCAGCAACCATCTTCTTTTTCAATGGTGCTCCCATTCCCACATTTGCTCTCTGCCAGGTGGGACCACAAAACCCATTATCTAAGTTTACTGTCGAAGAGGCTTCTGAGCAGAGTCTCCACACTCTCAGGCCCCAGACTTGAGTCACTGCAGGATGCATGGGGGCAGACAACAGCTGAGCCCTCCCTGCACTGGCCTTCCAGCTCAGGGAGTCATGATTATCACACCAGACCCTGTCAATGTGGGGATGTGCTCAAGAGGGACTGCTCTGATGCATTCATGGTTTGATGAAATGCTGCACTGGGATGAAGCTGTGCATATCAGCTTGTGACCAGGCACAGAGACTTCACAGGACCCTCCAGAAGCGTGGGATGTGTTTCACCATAGCACAGCTCATGCAGAGCAGGATTAGGGAGAAGAGAGACAAGGTGTTTGACAAATGAGTTAACAACAGCTTCACTTTCAGCTGAAGGAAATATGTGTTTAACCTCCTGTCCTGGTTTCATTGGGATTTTGTTTCAGTTTGTGGCCAGCCATGGTGATCAGGGCCATTAGCAGCTAAATCCAGAGCAGCTGACCCAGGCTGGCCCACAGGTGTATTCCATATCATTAACAATCAAGTTCACTATAAAAGGGAGGGCTTGCTGGGGAGAGGGGAGGCTGTTTTTGCTCTCCTCTCTTTTGTTTTTCCTTTTTTCCTCATTGCTGACCATTGCTATTCCTGGACAACCTACTGCAACCTGTAGCTAAGTATACTTCTGTGTGTTTTGTGTTAGCATTTATATTGATTTCTTTATTTTATTAAATCTGTTTAATTTTAACCCACAAGTCTCCCTCTTTTTCCCAATTTCCTTTTTCAGTTGGGAAAAGGACACTGGGTGAGAGAAAAACTGTTATTGTTTAGCCCTGGGTGCAGGCTAAACAAAGACACCTCCCTGAACGTGTTGGCATCTGGGACATTTTTAGTACCAAAGCTGTCTTTACTAGGATTAACGATGTCTTTCACCCTGTGCCTTTGGGGCTACATGACAGTAAGATGCTTTTTCAGATCCTGGGAATGTTACTGCTTTCAGTAGTCAATTTCTGTCTCTTAAATGGGAACTTTGTGATATAGGTGCTAGAAATTAGAATAACCCCGAAGAGGAGAAGCCACAAATAGCCAAAACTTACTTCAGCTGCTTTCAGTGGCTTCCAAGTGCCCACAGAAGCACAAAGCAAACAGGGCACTGCTGCAACCCAAATACTTCCAGTAACAACCAAATTCCACCCATACAGCAATACAAGGAGGTGCAAGGCTGTATTTCACCACAGTGTACATGGTAAACAGGGCACCCTGGACGCAGACAGCTCGCCAAGCCCTAGCCCTGAAAAGGCTGCTGAACAGGCTGCCTGGTAGGTTTGACCTGTATTTTTTGTCTGCTGTCAGTGATGACCTAATCTAATTTAATCTATATCTAACCTAATCTACATCTAATCTAATCAAATTCTAATGTAGTGCTGTACAGCCTGTTCTGTTTTGCTGGGCTTGTATACAATACAGATGCCCCTTTAGCAAAGACTCAGAGTCTCCTGCCATTGTCTCAATCACATCATACAGCACCTCCTGCTGTGCCTATGCAGAGATGTTCATGGCCATAGCTGTTTGGCTGTCCCAGCCTCCCTGTGGCTGGTGGAGGCTTTGATCTGATGTCTGCAGCATCCACAGTGTGCTCTGGGGTCCTGTGCCTGCAAATTCAGTCACTCGCTTCCAGCTGCTGCCCTTAATGCTGCTCATTTATCATGTGTTCAGCTTCACCAGCGAACAGTGGCTCCACAAGAGGGACTGAGAAACCACCTGACCCCCAAAGCATTAATTCTGCAATGTAACTTCAACCCAATAGTGCCAATAAAAATATATTCAAACCCATTTGTGCAAAACCTGAGGTTAGTGCCCCATCTCACATGGGAAAGAGGCTGGGGGATACCAAACATAGAGACAGGAGCAACGAACTTAAACCAACTGGCACTTAGAGCAGTGTCCGGTATGGGTTAGCCTGGAAAACTCTCCTGCCATTCACTTTCTTCCACCATTTTCACTCAGAGCTGGGACACAGCCATGTTTTGGGTGAGACATGTGAATGGTGGCATTGCAAGGGTATTACAGAAACTGATTACTCACTGGGCACAGGCCGGGGCCCCATTGACTTCTATCAGCCAGACCTTCAGCTCCTCATCCACCATGAAGTCAAAGCCAAAGAGCTGGAAGCTCTGGTAGTGAAGATGCTTCGTGCTGATTACAGGCTCTATACACATAAGGCAGCTTCTGTGAAGGGAAAAACAGAAACCCAAGATGAAAAGCCCTGCAGACACATCTGTCGCACTGCAGCTTCTGAGGACATGTGCATAGCATAGTTAAGTGGAGGGGTCCTCTTGTCCTGGGACTGCCCCAAATTACAAGCTACATCCAACACACGTCATGGTAACCCGGTCCCTGCAAGTGAGAGTGCGCAACCATCAAAATACACGTGGGGACACCCCTGAGTTAACTCCCAAAGAGCTGGAGAGCTGCACCCACCCCCACTACTAGATTAGACATATTGAAAAACATGATGTGCGATTAGAGCCTGGAGCAGAAGGCAGGGCCACAAAGGGCTGCACCAGGTCCCCAAGGAACTGCCATTGAGAGCTCATTTGCTTCCGAGTCCCTCAAAGATTGTGTCATGTCTTTTTGGTGTAAATAACAGCAATGGGGTACTTGCAAAGTAAATTGCGCCATGAAGGATCACTTTGTCAAGACCTGGATTCTCTGCAGCACCATCATCTCTCAGATCTCTCTCCAAGCACTTTCTGTGCCCAGGAGGCAGCTGGCTCTGTGTGGACTAAGACAACCTATGAGATGTGCTGCTGCTTGCTTACAGTAGGGGAAGCAGTGAGATCTTGCAGACTTGAGTCCAGCTTTATTTTCCCTCTTGCACCTTGTACCTTTTTTAACCTCAACCTGCCCCAGCCCTGTCTTTCAACCTACCCTCTTCCCTTACCAAGTGATCTCCCTCCATCCTTCTCCAGCCACAGCTGGCAACATGCAGACACACTGACACACACCCCTGTGAGAACAGCACCTATGAAGGTCCCTTTCCATTGAGCAATGGCATTAGGGTGTTTATGGCTTTATCTTAAATTTACGCAATTGAAACCCTAAGTTAGCCCATGCAACAGGCTGCTGGCTACCTTATTATGTGTTTGATTTGCAGTAAGATGCTATTCTCGAGCGTTGTGTTCAAGGCATCCATCAGATACTGGTTGAACTCCTCAAAGAACATTTCATTCCCTTCCTCATACCGCCCGTAGTTTTTGGAATATTCCTTCTGAATGCAGTGGTTGGTCAAGTGGCAGGTTTTGTCCTGGAAATTAGCACTGTTATATGGTTCAGAAGAGGTCCGCAGGACACCCTCTCTGTAGAGGTAGATATTATATTGATGATCCACAAGAACCCAGCTCCTGGGGGGCGAGAGAACAAACTCTAGTCTCAGTGGCTTAGAAAGGAACAGCATGAAAACAAAAACTGGTGCTATTACAGACGCAGAAAATGTTACCTGATGTCAAACTTGCGATGCCCTGGCTCTAAAAGCAGAGGCTTCTCCAGGTATTTCTGAATCACATGCACTTGTCCCTGCTCATCAATGAAGTCCAGGAGCTCTGCAGCCTCTGAAGAAATCAGGATACCTTCCCCTGGCACAGAAAGACGAAGACAAAATTAGGTAGAGGATCCTCCTACCTTTGCTGGAGTTTTTCAGGGCCCAAGTGGACTATGGCTCATTTGCCCAAAAAGCCACACAACACGCCCAAGCGATGCCATGTTTGCACAGCATCAGGCAGTGAATCTGCGGAGGGAAGGGATCTCCTTCTCATCATGCCACGGGGCGCCTGGCTCCCCAGTAACCAGAGCTCAAGCTTCGGTTCCAGGGAACCGAGGGTACCTGAGCTGGCACAGCCTGCCTGGGGTGCGTCTGCAAGGGGGTGGCTATTTGGGTGCGAGGGGATGCCCAGCAGACAGGGACCTTGGCAAGCAGTGAGGCAGCTGCTTGGTTTGGGGGATTTTGTTTCCTTTTCTGGCGCGTTTTTCCAGCTGGGCTTGGCGAGGGGGGGTTGGCGCACGTGTTCAGCACTTGTGGAATTTTGTTTTGGTTTTCCCTGGTTTTCAGCAGTTTGGAGAACAAGGGTTTTGGCAGTTTGTTTGAGAGACTGGATTTTTTTTTTTTTTTAATTTTTTTTTCATTTGGTGAGGGAGGTCGGTGGTTATTTATCCTAGACTCAGACTTTCTCCCCTGCCTGGCTTCTCTGGCTGCCAGAGGCAGTCACACATGCACACTTGTGCAGTGTTGCCCCACTCACCAAGTTAAGTTACTATTAAAATTATTGCTGAATTAGGAAAAGAACTACTTCAAAATGTTCATCCATGTAGTCAGTGTTTTTTTTTCCCCTGCTGTAATAGTTCTTCATTAAAGAAGTCAGATGTGCTGCTTAAATACCGCCACATTTTGGCTGAAGCTGTCACTGTTCATTTCTTGCAAGAGTCCAGATATGAAAACACTGTTGCAGAGCAACAAAGAGAGAACATATCCCTTCTGGGATTTGATAAAGGGATGGCACGGTGCCACATGAGGGATAAACCAGCTCAGGTAAAACCATCTAACACCTCTCTGGCACTATGTCCAGTCTTCGGGCATTTAGTTAACTTTTTTGGACTAAAGCTGATGACTTACATCTTAACTTTGTGCCAAGTGTTTTGGAGGAAATACTGAGTGAAAAGAAACAAACACTCTTCAAAGGGGGCATTGCAGGGAGAACACAGGTTTGTATTTGACATGATAATCCCATGGAAAATGCTCCTAGCTGTGACTTCTGAAGGTGGCTGCCGACACAGCCCTGCAGGTACTTTCACTGCTTCACGCTTTGCATACCTGTGAGTCACAGCTTCCCAGCCCTATTGACCCCCTACGTGTCCTCCACCAAAAGGAAGTCCTTTCATCAAAGTATCTTTCTCACCCACATTTTATGGGGCGGGGGGGGGCAGGGCAAGATTTTTAGTCCCCTGATCACAGCAGAGCCAGGCAGAAACTCGCATTCGTACAACCACAGGTTGAGCACTGGGGGAAGGAGGGAAGCAACATCTCTGTAGGGCAGTAAAGCCCCTGCAGTGGGAAGGTCAGCAGGCACCTATTCTGCACCGGACAGATGGTCAATCAAGGGTGGGGTTAGCTCAACTGTGCACCTACTCAGCAACCCAGTGAGGCAGCAAAGCAGATTATGTGGGGCAGCCGTCTCTTCTCTCAAAGAAAACATCGAAACCTCTAGCCACAGTTGAAAAATCTCTCAAGTCAGGACATCTTGAATTTTCCTTTTACTGATGGACGACCAAGCTTGCACTAGACCTGTCCCAAGTCAGGGGCTGAGCTAGATCTGCCTTGGCAATTAATGTCAACAAGCTTTCTTCTTCATTAGAAGTAATCCCCAGACATTTAAAACTTCCCCCTAGAAGATTAACATGAGGCCCTGATTTCCACTTTAATTCCCAGCTTGAGCTCTGATGAATATGAAAGGTTACTCTGCTTTAATTCAAGGAAGATGGGATCACACTTGAATAAAGTATGTGGAGAGTTTAAACTTCCCCATCCTGCAGCAAATCACAGCACTGGCCTTTTCAATTGCCCAGATTGATTCTTTGCCAGACAGTTATTCCACACAGACACACATTCTCTCACTGGCATAATGAAAGGACTCATCTCCCCTTCCTCCCTGATGAAAATAAGCATACTCTTCTGATGCTTCCTGGTAACACAGCCAAGAGAGCAGAGCAGTAAAGGAAGCCAGCATGAAGGACAGTTTTAACATGCAGCCTCCCTGCACCCACCTCTGGCTTTCACATTCTCTGGTGATTTTTGCAAGACTGCATCAAAACTGACTCTGCAAATATGAGTAATACAAGTGGGCTTGCTCCCTTTGAAAAGACCAGGTCCTTCCTCGGGATGGGCTTTGCTGCCTGGTGACTGCACACATGGCAAGGCAAGGTTTCATAAAGCCATTCCGATAATGTGACCATGATACTGCCATAACCAACAGACGGCACATAGTTACCAAAGCGTTACATCTATAGCTGTGTCCAGCTATCTTGTCTAACAGCTCATTGTTTCTGTAGAGCGAGCGATGCAATGACCCTGGAACAAGGAGGGACACATTCTCACTTAGGCATGCATTGCCTTATTCAAATTAAAGGGACATACAGACATTGCATTGCTTGTCTTTGCTCTGGTACACTCCCTTGAAGGCTTGGGTGTAATCTGGATGCACCAAGGTCATGGCTGCTCAGCCAGTCTCTCAGCATGACTGTGCGTTGGCCATTGGCACCAGGCACCTGGGTTTGCTTGAAAGACAAGCAGTGGTATTTCTGCCCAGGCGAAACCAGGCTTAACTGCAGCATGGACAGCTGGGCTCCTTGCCCTTGAAGGCTGCTGTCCTGCCCCCCGCCCTCGTCCCCATATCCTATTCTGCTCCCTGGTATCTCCTGCTCTCCATGTTCCCCTCGCCTGCTGGTCTTGGCTGCCTTATCCCTGCAGCAAACTTTCCCATATTTTGAGGCGCATGTCTAGAAAAGCGGAGGACCTCTCACTGCCATCCATGGCCTAGGTAGCATGAGCATGTTACAATGCTTGTCAGGAGCCCCATGCCACCAAGCAGACAAAGGAGAGCCCTACGCTGGCTTGACTGGCATGGAGTTGGCAGGTGAAGCCCTTCATAGACAGGCTAGATATCAGCTGGGCTCAGCCAAACCTTAGGACTCTATGGATTAAGTAAAGAGTAAGGAATAACGAGAAGATGGCTCATTTTGCTGGAGAATGAACCTTTGGCACCAGCTGAGGACTTGGCGATCCACACGTTGCCATCTTTTCCTTCCCGCCGCCTGTTGTAAGCTGCCAAGAAGACTTCCCGCTCATCCGTCCTTGTGTTGTTTATGAGATGGTGAATTCTATTCTGTGCTGGAGCCACGGGGGTCTTCAAGTTTGTTGGGTAAATCACATACGACTCAGGGAACCACGTGCAGGACTCCGATAGTTCAGGGCTTGTCTTGATTAGCCTGGGTGAAGAGAGACAGGCTGATAAATATCCAGTCTCCACACCTCCATAGACATCATTTAATAAGTAAAAATCATCATTAACTGGGCTCTTTCACTTGGTGATGAATAGCAGCTTACAGATAGTCCATGCTAAACTATTACATTTTCCTTAAACCCTTAAATTTAGGGTTTTCCTAAAGATATCATGGCAACCTCAACCTGCAGCCACGGACTGTTCTTTGAACCAGACCTGCACGGTTTCATTAAACGTTTTGTCGGTACTATGGGTATTGTGAAACAACCAGTAGAGAAGCCTCCATGTAACTAGAGCTTGCAGTGCATTCCCTGCATCATCTCTGCACAAGGGAACTGAGGAAGTGTGTTTGCTAACATGGAACCGGGCAGGAAGGATGCTGTGATCACAACAGGCAAAAGGGAAGCCAGGGCAGTAATGTTCTCTGTGCTGGTGCTTAGCTCTTGATCCCATCCCCACTGAGATCTGATCAGCTGTCCCAGTTGTGATGAAGACCACTGGGAACCTGCTGAAAGCAAGGACATAGCTACATGTTTCATGTCCCGAGGTGTCTGGGATCCCCCTTGCATCATGCCGTCTCCGATCTCTCTGGCACATCTCTCCTACCAGTAATGTCTAGAGACACCAGCAAACTCCTGTTAGCAGAACCCAGGCCTGTTTTCTTTCAGAGCCAAGGGAGCTGCCCACCTCTCTGAATGCTCACTCTGTGCTTTCCTTAAGGCCAAAAGCAGAGCTCCTGACTTGCTGACTCTCTCTGTGCATTTGTGTCTCTCTGTTGAAATGGCAGTCAGTCAGCGACACCCTGGGAGCCCTGAGGAATGTCATTTGTGGTCCCTTGGGTTCACAAGTAGCTTGATGCACGGTTGACCCCACAGTTAGAAAGGTCAGCCAAGCTTCAGGAAAGAAAAGCAGGTGTGCAAGCACTTTCAGTGCTGCCTCTAGACCACAGGCCGCAGAGAATCCAGCTGGGGAGTGCCGTGAGTGCTTGTTCAAAAAACACTCTGCTAGTTCCTGACAAACACCATCACCACTGTAAGGAAAGCAATTGGGACCAGGTTCTTTGCAGGGAAAGAAGAGGCCTCGGATCAGCACACACAGTCTGCAGGACTGTGTCAGCAAGAGGCAGCACAGACACTAACATGGAATCAAACGCCTGAAAGAGACCAAGAGCTCTGACATGAAGATGCCCTAATGGCTGCAGAGTTTGCACAGGGATGAGGGCTGTCTACAACGAAATCACATTTCCCCAGGAGACCCTGGCATGGCTGGTCATGCAGAAATAACTCCCAGAGCTCTTCCTGGAGACGCCTCCAAGCATTTGTTTGACCAACAAATCTGATTAGCTAAAGGCAAATTAGTGTCTCATCTCTGTATGAAACAGAGAATACAAGGAGCAGGTTTTAATTAAATGTCTACAAGGAAAAAGAGCAGATAGGTTTGGGTTTTTTCCTTCTCTTTTGATTTGGCTCTAATCTGATTCAATACACTCTACGGTTTCAAGCAGATGTAATTCAGTGGAAATGGCATTTCCCCCGAAGTTACAAGGAGGTCTTTGTGTACACAGACAGCTCTAGCGACCAGCACAGGAGTCTGAAGACAGCACATGCTAGGTCACTCCCATGGCAGCTGCTCCATGAAATACCCTCCGAACAGGTTCAACACTCAACAACGGTTAGCAGAAACACTTCTGCCAATCCCATGTAACATTTCAGTGAATTTCTTACTTCACCAGAGATGCTTTGCGGCACAGCTTGTCTGCTCCCCTGTAGTAATTCACCAGCTGCACAAGTCCGGGTTCATGGCCTACAAGAAGAAGAAACAAAGAGGTCGAACAAACTTCTCAATTAGTGAAGGAAAAACATCTGCTTGGCGCAAAGGACCCATGCAGTAGGGAAGAGAAAGGAGGCCGTTTCCCTGCCCTGCATCACAGAAACAGGCTCTAAGCTGGTACTGGCTCCTGTGGTTTCTTTCTTTCAGTTATGAAAAACCATGTGTTTACCCAAGTCTGTTTTGAATCTGACACTTCCATTTTCCAAAGGAAAAGAATAATTTCCTAATTCATACTGGGAACTGACAGCACCACCCAAAAAGGTCCTCCATTTGCTGGTGGCAGTTTTTAAAAGCCAAGATTTCAGTTACTCTTCAATGCAGTAGGAGGATGCAGGGAAGCACACCATGATACAAAGATCACATCTTAGGAAAGGGCCTTGTTTCAATGTCACATTCAGCAAGATTCCCTGTCGGACCTTGTATCACAAAACACTGGGAAACATCAAAACATTTGGAGCCTTGTTTCCCTCTGGCAGTTTGCAGCAAGCCTCGATGGATAGCTGGGGTGGGAAGAAACCTCTGGGGGTCTCTGCTCCAACCTCCTGTTCAGTTGAAGTCCGAGTAGCTTTAAGGATGAAGATCCTACCGTGTCTACAGGTCCTTGTCCCAGCGCTGCACTGCCATCCTGTGTCCCCCCCGGCTATCCTGGTGGCCCCTGCTGGAGTCACTCCAAGGTGTTTATGCCTTTCTTTTGCTGGAAGGTCCCAAACAGGTCCCAGTATCCAGCTGGGCGTGGTCTCACAAGCGCCAAACAGAATGCCAAATAGATGGGTACCTCCTTGCCAACAGTGGTCCACTTCACACCATAGCCTGCCTTCCTTCACCTTCTCACACTACTCGAACACTTGCACTCAGCTGGAAGCTCTCTGGGGGGACAGGAAGGCAGCAGTTGGCCGAAGGGTAACGCAAATCTGGGCAACACCACGCAGCCTCTCCCACACAACCAGTGCAGCTGAACATGGACATGCAAGAGGTGAGTGATGCCTGGGGCAACACCTGGGTCACCAGTGACAACAACTGACGAGGGCAGTGATAGGGAAAACATGATGGAAAACTGCTCTGGTTTGAAACAACCTAGGACCAGGGGGATCCCCCAAGCATGGCAATTACTTCCACCTTCACCTTCTCTTTTCAAAAAAAAAAAAAATGCTCGTGGGAGTGTTTTAGACCCTGGAGAAGGATTCAGCGTTTTAGTTATCCCTTGGTGTTTGCCTGGGAAAAAAAGGCATGGAGCGAACGTTACCTTAAAGACCAGGCAGCTGCAAGATCACAGAGAGTGAATATCTATTTCCACCCCAAAGTCATGGCCCTGACCTGGGTCACTATTTTATTCAAAAATCTTTAAATACAAGACAGCTGAAAAACATCTTCCAGAAAAGATCTGTAACTTCAGGCACTAATTTACTGAAAGAAACTAGTAAACCCCATCAAATTTCCTTCTCTTTCCAGTTTATCGATTTTGCTTGGTTCCTGGAGGAATCGAGGTCCAGAAGGAGATCCCACTGCTCTGCCCCACAGTGGGTGGGCTCTGCCCCACAGTGGTCAGTCCACCCTGTCACGAGTGATGGAGGAATGGGGCCAGTGAAAGGAGAGGGATGAAGGGGCTGAAACCTGGTTGAAACTGCTGCTGTTGGATCACGCAGACCCACCGGAAGGCACATCCTCATTGGTTTCCTGAGCATCCCCATGGAGCAGTGGGCTGTGACATGGAGTCTGGTGGTCAGCAAGGAGGGACCACGAGGCAGGAAGGGGAACGGGTTCTGGGGCACGTTGTGAGGTCTGCACCATGCATTTAGCAGGGTTAAAAAGCTGCCAAGGCACTGAGCAAATGGTAGTCCAGCACCCTCTGAGCCATGGGGTATTTGAGACATGTAGATGTGGTGCTTAAGGATATGGTTTAGTGTTGGACTTGGCAGTGCTAGATTATCGGTTGGACTTGATGATCTTAAAGGTCCGTTCCAACCAAAACAGTTCTATGATTCTACGAGGCCTCTGCAGCCTTATCCTCCTTTCCCTCCCCTTACCACAAACTGCTTTTCCATTAAATACAGACTTACAAGCAGACGCTTATAGCTTAAGGGCACAGTTCCCCAAGAATTAGGGTATCAATGAGAGCAACAGAAGTCCCTAAAGCTGCATTGAAGCAGTGATGCATGCTGAGAGTCCCCACTTCTACCCCTCTCCCATGTCATGATCTAGCTTAGTCTCTGAGTAACACAAATCCCTACAGTTCCCTGAATTAATGTCCACTTCCTCCAAGCAGAGCCTTTAGGAAAAGGAAACCAAGCCAGCTTTGATGCAACAGTTGCTCAGCAGGACAGCTTTAGGAAGATGTACCAGAGAAGATACAGCTTTTTGGAAGATGTACCAAAATAACCATGTTATTTTTGATCTGAACCTACTGTTTTCAGGCAACCAGCTCCTGCTATAAAAGGATGGGTTAAAGAACCCAGTGCCAAAGTGTGGTCCCTCTCCACAGGTCATAGGTGTGTCTTGGCTGTGAGAAATGGTTTGAATTTTCGGGCATCCCATGGCAACATGTGCCGAAGGTCTCGCTGAAGCCCTTCCATCACCCCAGGGCTCTTCTCAAGGATGGAAGGGGTTAGTAAGAGATGACCACGAGCCCATCACAGCTCGATGTGCTGCGTGGGCCCACTCACATGAAAGAACTGTACTCATACTGTCATGAAGCCTAATCCTGACAGGCCCTGCGTCCTGGCCACATTTAAGCACAGGTCTGCTTGCTGTGCCTGGCTACGGCCGGTGCTAGCATCCTCGCTGCTTAAGCCTCTCCCGGTGTTTCCCAGCCTGCTGCGGACACCCCGACACTGGGAGGTGACCAGATGGCATGGCCACGTGATGGGGACTTTCCACTCACACACGCATGTGGCGACAAGGGAAGAGATGCTGGAGCTGGTGACTTGCAAATCTAAAAAAGTGGCTAGTGCTGGGTCTCAACTGCAAGCAAGGGGCTGCAAAAGCTGTCCTGCCCTGTAGCTGCTGGGGTGAGGGGGCTCCTCCTGCTCCGACATTTCTGTAGCCAGAAGCAGTCCTGCAAACTCTCCCCAGGAAGGAAGAAACCAGGGCCAAGGGCAGGGAGGGAGGTCAGAAGGGTCCTGGCCAGCCATCAGATGCAGAGGCATGGGACCGCAGGAGGGAAACACACTGCTCTGCTGGGGTTTGCTGCATCTTCATCCCAAACACACTCTGACAGGCCTGGTGACAGGAGCCAGCACAGCAGCTGGCACCATGCATGGAGACCTGCCAGCCTTGTGGGTCCCGCTGGCTCGCCCCCAGCCGTGGGCAATGACGGTGCATCTCTGCTCCCCTCCGCACCCCACCACCCTGCCAGTGCCTAGCTCGGCTCTCCTGGCTCCGGGCAGTGCATGGCACTGTCCCCCCTAATCTTGAGCCAGCGGGGCAGAGGGCCAGGGTGGCAGCCCTGCCTGCCACCGGACTGGATGAGCCTGCACAGGGGAGCTCCCAGGGCCCCGTGTGTGGCAGCGTGACAGAGGGGGTTAGACAGCAGGGGAAAAAGGGGGGCTGGGGGGTGGCCTGGCCCTACACACACACATACAGAGCCTCTGGAATAACCCTCGCCCTGCTCCGAGCAGGGACGAGACGTGCTGTCCCCCCCACCAAGCCCCTGCAGAGGCACATCCCCACCAGCCTGGCCTCCGGGGCCAGGGTTGGAGCATTCCTGGCTCAGACCTGTCCCCCCTCATCCCAAACCGCAGGAACACCCCCATAACAGGTAACCTCAGCACTGCGACGCCCTTGCCCTGCGCCAGGCAGGCAGGGGGCTGCTGCTGGCACCACCGCCCTCCCCACCAACCAACCCCGGGGGGCCCCCGAAGCCCCCTGCGACGGTGGCAGCGGCCCCAGGTGCAGGACTAGGCGAGCCGGGCGGGGGCTGCGCCCGGGGCCGAGGGGACACCGAGGGGCTGCGATACGCGAGGGGGGTCCCCGGGCGCCCTCCGCCGCCACCCCCACCGCTGCGGCACCAAGCTGGGTGGGAGGGGGATCCTTCGAGCCCTCCCACCCCCAAACCGCGGGGGGCTCCGCCGGGACACGCCCTGCCCGCAGCCCCGTGACCGCAGCGGGGACGGGGGGCTGCGACGGGCCGTTGGGGACGCCAGCCTGCGGCGAGGCGCCCCAGGGGGGGCTCACCGAGGCGGGGCGGGCACAGCCACAGCCCGGTGGGGGAGCGGGCCCCGCTGCCGGCGGTGGCGGGGGGACACCCTTACCCAGCCTGCCGAAGGGGAGCCGGTTCCTCTCGCCCAGCATCAGGTTGAAGCGGGGGTTGTCCCTCCGGAGCCGCCGCCACTGCCCGCTGCCCAGCAGCAGCCGGCTCACCTCGGCGTACACGCTGCTGCCCTCGTCCCGCACCACGAAGGTGTACATGGCGGCGGGGGGAGCACGGGACGGGGGCGGGGGGAGCACGGGACGGGACGGACACCCCGCCCCACCCTACCCCCGGCGGCCCGAGGGACGCCCCAGGCCGAGAGGGCCCCGCCGCAGCCCAGGCAGGGCCCTGCGCGGCCGCTGCCGCCCGCACCAGCTCCGCATGGCCGGGGCCGCCGCCTGCCCGGGGCGGGGGGGCCCCACCCGGAAGTGGAACCGCCCCCCCTCCGCGCGGGAAAGGCAGTGATGTCACGGCCCCGCCCCGGGTGCTGGCCCCGCCGCTGGGCCCGGGCCCCTCCCCTCCCCTCCCCTGCAGCGCCCCCCGGTGGCGGGCCCCGCGCACACGTGTCCCCCCGCCGGGCGCTGCTGCGGGACCCGCGGTCCCGCGGCCTGGCCGGGCTGGGGGGGCTCCGGTCCCGCTCCCGCCGCCCCGGACGCGGGCCCGGGGCGATGCCGGGTCTGGGCTGTTCCTGGCGGGGGACCGCGCGCGGCCTTGGCAGCCATCGGCGGGAGCCCCGTGAAAGTCAGGACGAAGGGGACAGTGAGCCGTGGCAGAGGCTGGAGCTGGGGGGCGCGGCGAGGGGAGCCCCGCGGGCCCTGACCCACGAACAGGGGCACAGGTGGAGGGAAGGGGCTGTGCCCCCCAGCTCCGCGCTCGTCAGGCCGCATCTCGGTGCTGTGTGCGGCTCAGGGTGGATGTTGATGAACCGGGGGGACAAACTGCTGCCGAAGGAGGGCGGGCAGGCGAGGGAAGGGCCGGGCTGCCTCGCCCGCTCTGCCCGCTCAGCCTTCGTCTGTCCGTGTCCGTGTCCGTGCCCAGGGGTGATGCCATGCTTCGAGCCACGCGACACTGGGGCTGCAGAGCCAACAGACCGTCTCATCTTCTTAACCTATTCGACTCTTCAAACCACATTTTTCTTGATAACTTTTAGTTTTCCTAAGGATGAGTTCTTACCTTCTCGTGCGTTGTTACCTAGTTTGGTTTTTCTGGTTTTGGAAAGGTCTTTTTGTTTGTAACCATCACTGCTGTCCTCATAAGTCTGCAGCAGACCAAAGATGTCTTATCTCACAAATTCAGAGCCTGGAAATCAGATTCCCCCCAGCCCCAAATCAGGTTTGTCTTAACAAACCTACCAGTAATGAAAACCGTGAGTTCTTCAGTTGTTTCATATCGTAGAATCATAGAATGGTTTGGGTTGGAAGGGACCTTAAAGTATCATCTAGTTCCAACACCCCTGCCATGGGCAGGGACACCTTCCACTAGACCAGGTTGCTCAAAGCTCTGTCCAGCCTGGCCTTAAACACTGCCAGGGAGGGGGCATCCACAGCTTCTCTGGGCAACCTGTTCCAGTGTCTCACTACCCACAGAGTAAAGAATTTCTTCCTAATATCTAATCTAAATCTACCCTCTTTCAGTTTAAAACCATTCCCCCTCATCCTGTCACTATATGCCCTTGTAAAAAGCCCCTCTCCTGCTTTCCTGTAGGCCCCGTTCAGGTACTGGAAGGCTGCTATAAGGTCCCCCCGGAGCCTTCTCTTCTCCAGGCTGAACAGCCCCAACTCTCTCAACCTGTCTTCATAGGAGAGGTGCTCCAGCCCTCTGATCACCTTCGTGGCCTCTTCTGGACTCGCTCCAACAGCTCCATGCCCTTATTATATTGGGGGCCTCAGAGCTGGACGCAGTACTCCAGGTGGGGTCCCACGAGAGCGGAGTAGAGGGGCAGAATCTCCTCCCTCGAACTGCTGGCCACGTTGCTTTTGATGCAGTCCAGGATATGGTTGGCCTTCTGGCTGCAAGCGCACATTGCCGGCTCATGTTGAGCTTCTCATTAACCATCACTGTTTTTCCTCCAGCTGCTGTATGAGGAATGACACCAGCATTGCATGCTCAATGTTGGTTGCTATAAATCATGATGTTTTTCCAACAAATCAAGACCATTTTGCTGAAGGAAACTCAGATGTGTGGTAGATCGGTTGTGACCTGCACACTGTTATTACCTTTACTTCTTTGACAGCACAAGGTGTTACGTGATTCATGGACAGAAAAATTTAATTAAAAAAAAAAAAAGGCTGCTCTCTTGTTTTCTCCCGCTAAATTTTCAAAATGTTTTTAATGAAATGTTTTTCCAAAATGTTTTTAGTGAAATGCTTTTCACCTTGAAAGAATTATGGACAGGGAGAACAACTAGTGTTTCTAAGCTGGTATAATAAAACACCGATTTCATTAACAGTCTTAAGGAAAATAACAGAACACTTAACTATAGGCCAAATGGATGATGACAACATTCACAAGAAAAAGAACTGTCAGATTATTTTTTATCTGCGTCGACAGAATGCCAAAGTGGAGGTTGTTAAAATGGGATGCTGTTGTGTATTCTATTTGTTACTGGGATGAAACTTGGGATACTGAATTTAGTCTTTTTGAAGCTAAAATTTTTTTCCTGAATATAAATCAGAGCTTAAAATTCCTCCCTAAGGGAAAGAAAAGGGTTTTAAAGCGATGTCTCAACCCTGCCACGTAGAAGTGAGCCATGGTAATTTTTTAGTGCACACCTTGGTCTGTGAAGAGCCTGTGGGTATGCTCCTGCATGGGCAGAGTGGGAATGGGAACTGTCAGTCCTCAACTCTGTTAATTTGGGACCCCATTGGTTGTCCTTTTGACAAGACAAAAGAGATGGGGAAGAAATCAGGACATTCAATCTCACCTTTCTCCTGCTCTGGAGTGAAACTTTACCTCTTTATTGAAAGTTTTCCTGGACTAGCGCTTACCAGGTTGCGGCAAAATGAATTTCACAGCTTGTTGTGCCCCCTAGCCTGGATGGCTCAGGAGAAGGTGCTGCAGTGTTGGGCTGCTCAGGCTCCTCTGCCAGCAAAGGAAAAACATCCTTTCCAGCTCTCCCATGGCAGCTAGCAGGGTGGCCAAAACAAGGTGAGGCTGTGCTGCTCCCAGGTCAGAAACTGGTGGCAGCATTACGAATATGATTTATATTATACTCGCAGGCATATAGAGAAGATGTTAAAACTCCTGCAGTTACTAAATGTGAACTAGTGGGAGATACCAGGCTTGACCAAACCCAGAAATTTCTACTGATTTCCACTCCCCGGCACAGTTTGCGTGCTGCCCTGTGGCACAAGCACCTCGAGGTATCTCCAGCACATGTTCGCTGTAGGTCGGGGAATGCCCTGTAAAGGTGCCCAAACAAGTGCTCTTCACAGGGCACTTTTGAAGGTATGTTACGCTCTATCACTAATGTCAGCGTGTTGCGGCTAGCCGATCATTAGCGCTGGTCTGCCGCTGATGAACCCAAGGCAGTGCTCCCCACGGGGAGATGCTCTTGTCCCAGGGATTTGGCAGGTTATTTGACCCAATCTTTAAGACAGAAATAATACGCAAAATTGTCTCAGCCTGAGGGTGGTTCTGGGGAGTTTGTTTTCCTTTTGTTGCATTAAAGCAAAAAGGTGACGTATAAAATTTTGCCAGGCAGCTTATTTCTACTAGGGAGTGCTCCTCGCCCTGGGTTTGGGTGGGCCCCTCCACCCGCTTTCAGGTGCATCCGCAGTTTGTGCTGTCCTCACAGAGCCATGCACTGGAAACAGCTGGGAACACCGCACAGCCCAGGGAATCACGGTGCGCCTGGGACTCGGATGCTGAGGCCCTTCCCTCTTGCCAATGTAAGAAAAGTGCTGTTTGTCAGGGATCCAAATTTATAGATAATTTGGTGTCTCATCTCGGTTGTTTGCAGAAGCAAGTGCAAGAGGCAAAGGCATTCCATAAGTTTAAGATTGATGTGTTAGACCAGTAAGCAGAATGAAGTCCAATAATGAATTATTCAATATTTCATGCAAAAGTTCCTGTAGTGAGGTGTTTGGTTTTTTTTTTAGCTTAAAGGATACTTATTGCATGCACACTAGATTTAAATAATCTGCAAAAGCTTTTTTTTTTCTTCTTTGTGTATGTGGGACAAATGCATGCAGTTGTCCTGTTCTCAGTGACATTCCTGCATGTGCTTTTTGCTGGCTTTGAGCTCCAGTGTGAAAAATGTCCAGACCATTTCCAAATTCAAGAAATATTTGTAGCTACAGTTTATGGTTTATCCACCATCCAGTTAGGTTTATTTGAGATTATTTGTGTTTGCACGATTCACACTCAGTATTTTTTTATTGCTGTTGTCTTTCTTGTGGTGTGTAAACCAAGGGACTGTAGTTTCTGGAAGGCTGTGCACTGATCTGAAAGGTGCTGCTAGTCCAACAAGGCCAAAGACTGGAAGAGTTTAGCACAGGGTGCCTTTATTTTCACACCCTGTTAGACTTCTGGGTTCTTGCTCCTGGCCACATTACAGGGTGGATTGGTTCCCTCCAGCTGGTTTCACATTCTGCCTCCTTCCTCCAATGTCCTCAGCCCCACGTCCCCGCAGAGAGAGGCTAGGTGGGCAGTAAAGGCTCTTTTATTGACGGGTCAGAGCAGGGCTCGTTTTTGCAGTCCTACATAATGGCTGTCCCACGAAGTCCCTCACTTCGGCAGAGGCTGTAGCGGCATGCGCTGGGGGGCTCTGCTTTGTGGTGGCCCTTTCACTCTGGAAGAGAAGAAGGCATGTTTGGGCTGATGGAGAGAAGAGCAGGAAGCCTGACAGCCCCGATCCCCACTGGGCTGTCCCTTCACCTGCTGCCGCCCACAGACGGGGAATTGCAGGTGGTAGAGAGCAAGGTCCCCTGCTTCTCGGCAGAGCTGGTGTGCAGGGCAGGACAGAGCCGACTCACTGTGCCTTCTCCATGTCCTCGATGCCCTCAGGCAGGCGCACGTTGAGCGTCTCTGGGAGCAGGAAGGCCACCGAGCCGCAGCACACTGCTACACCACAGTACGTCACTTCGGGCAGGGACCTCCACACCTCATCCAGTAGAAACACAAGTGGGGCCAAAGCCCCGCCGAGGCGTGCCACGAAGGAGGTGTACCCCATCCCGTTCTGCCTGGAAAGGTAGGGCAGTGTGGTGGTGCAGACCACCACGAGAAAGAGATGGGTGCTTCTTTCATATCAGACCTTGGGAAAAAGTGCAGCCCCTTCCCCCTATTTTTCTATAAGCACTGAGGCTTCCCTCCCCTCTAGGTTTTTCCTCTGCCAGGTTTTTTTTTTGATTGTTTTTTTTCTTTTTTCCTATCTTCCTACAATGATGGTATTTCCCAGAGATCAACCGCAGCTACTATGAGAAATAGATTTATGTGTGTTATGAGAAAGAAGCTGCAGTTCCATGCTAAAAATATCTGCTCTAAAGTTGTTTCCACTTTGAATGTCTAAAACCCTGAGTGCATTTTCTACCCATCCCCTAGTAAGTCCTCCGATCTGCTGAGAGCAAACCAAAGTCCCTCCTTCACCCAGGTACTTCTAGGCAGGTGGCATGCACTAGAGATACCTGTGAGCACCTTTGGTCCTGCTGTAGCTATAAGCTCAGGAGAGCTTGGAGAGGAGGCCAAAAATAAGACCTGAGACCTACTCTGCTTACTGATTTTCAGCGAAGGGATGGTGTTTCACGCTGACAACAAGGATCCCAGGACCTACTTGTGCATATGCAGAGTAAGTACTGCAATCAACATTTTTGTTGAGTAAGAATCAACATTTTTGTCTTTATCTGTCAGAGTCTTTGAGCATGTAAAAATATGAACCAATCTGAGAAGCAAAGTAGCAGATCAGTGTGCCCACTTCAGTTTAATTATGCATCATTCCCCACATGCAACAGACCAGTGAAAGTTAAAGGAGTAACTGTCAGAGGAGGGTACTCCGGGCTGGGAGGGACAGAGGTGAAGCAAGCCACAAGGCCTGCTGTGATCCATGAGGGTTTTTTCAGACTCTCACAAAGAAACGAGCGAGGTGATTCCCTCCACCCGTCTCAGCTATATCCCAAACTATGCTGATGCTAAATCTGGTTTTATGTCACCATTACCCAGATATTTCAAATAAGCTCTCTTTTTCCTCCTGAAAGGCTAGTTAATCCCTGCTTTAATATCATCTGATATCCAGAAGACTGTCAGACATGTGGTAGTATGTGTCCCTTATAGAACTTGATATTTCACATGATTATTTTCAGGGTCTTTTAACAGCTGTTGGCAGATTATCACAGGGAACTAAGACTTTACTAAGCACAGATGACTATTGGGGTTGAGAAATCTTCCCACACAGAATGCTCCTCACCTTTCGATACATCTCCCTATCAACATAACCTAACCACACACAACCCAGGTAAAAAAAAGGGCAGCTTTGTTCCCCTTTCTTGGAAGTATGTGTAATCCCTAGAGCCTGCTACTTCTAGAGGCAAGGCAGCAGTCCTGCAGTCTTGCCAATGACATGTCCTGCTGTGCTGATGTCAAAGACTTGAGGGTGACATCCCAGTCAAAGACCTGAGGGTGACATCCCACCAAGGTTCTGGTTGTGCACTCAGGCGAGTGGCATCTCTTACCTCAGTACAGTGGGGTAGAGCTCAGAGGTGTATAAGAAGACGGTAGTGAATGCAGCTTCTGAGAAACCTTTGCCCATAATGGCTACTACAGAGCGCAAGGAGGTGAAGGCTAGGAGGAAAGAAAAGACATTTAGGACAATGGTCAAAGAGCAGCCTCTAGGAAGAAGCTTCTTGTGGCCTCAGGTAAAAGAAGGAAGAAGATTCAGTGCTTCCTACAGAAAAAAGAGGGAGCTCCATAGCCCTGGAGCTGCTGTCTCCAAAGTCTGGATCAGTAAGTTTGGTAATTGTTAGCCTGAGTGGGAGATGAACTGAGGAAAGGATAGGTCCTGACATTTCCCGTTGGGCAATGTCTGTAATAAAGACAGGCACTTCACCTTGCCATCACTGGACCCTTACTAGCCACTTCACAGTGACTGGAGACCATCTGTTGCCACCAGATATTAGGGCTAGCCCACATTAGTAACCTTCTCCCACAGATGCCCTTTAGGTGGAGGACATATCTATACAGAATTGCCTGTGGACAAGATCTGCAGTTCTCCTTCTCTAGCACTGCATAGAATGGAAGCCTCCCCTTTAGCAAGTACTGCATATAGCAGAAGAGTGTCTTACGCTTGGGAATGATGACATTGGCTCCTATGCACAGTCCAGTCAGGATGAGTGCCCAGGCCTGACTCTGCCGTCGTCCAACTCGATTCACCAGCACGTACATGATCATCTTGGATGGAATCTCAATGATGCCAAATACAAACTGGGAGAGATACATGTTGAGCCCAAAGCCAGTTAGGTTCAAGCTCATGCCGTAATAAGAGAAGGCAACACCGAACCTGCAAGGAGTGTGTGGAGATGGGGATTAGGGAAATCCAGCCGGGGAACTGCAGGACAAATCCCCTGTGTGAAGTGACACTGCTTACCACACAGCCCCAGAACACAGAGAGATCTTCCGCAGGACCGGTGTCCTGAACAAGCTGATGTAGGAGTAACTCTCTCCTGGCTTTTTGTCTGTTGCCATCCCTCTGAGGACCTGGGAGAGGTGGAAAGAAGGAAATAGCTCATCTGCTGTACTTGTAGGCTCCAGACATGAAACCCTAGACAGGCTGGGGCCTTTGCCCTTCCGAGCTCCAGCTCCACCTTGGATTTTCCATATGTTCCCATTGCAGAACAATTCTCTGGGCATACGTTGTCAGCGACACATCTTCCTACAACTTTATAGGTTGCCTACCATTTTAGACCTCTTTTTCTTCCCATGGCTTCTTCTTCCCTCTTACCTACATCCCTCTTACCTGCATACCCCATGTGGCAGAAAGAGTTGCAGAAAAATGGCAGATCATGGTGTTAGCAAAGTCAGTCTTGGCCAGTTCCACCCTCTTCCCCATGTGGTTGCCTGCCCTTGTGTCAGGTCTCAGACAGGAGCTAACAGTGAGCTGCATGCTTTATTCTCATGAGTGCATTTATATAAAGTGTGATTATTTATGCATCTGTTTATATCAATACAGAACATATAAAAAAGTCAGGCACTGAGAGGTGAGCCCTGCCCATAAGGAAGAAGAGAGTGCTTATTCACAAGGTCTTTTAGCAATTGATTGAGGGGTAACTACCAGGAGAGCTGGTAAGTTCTACTCACTGGCTGAGATGCAAGAGATTCACACAACTACATGTCTGCAATGCAGCTATACCTAAGCTAGTTGCCATAGTTGTGTAGATAATGGAGATCTCCAGTGGAAGTGATGGAGCAATTTTATCCTAGAGCAAACAACCGTGTTTGGTCAGAAGAATCACATGCTAGCCTCCATCGGCTATTCATTAGATGGCAGACTGTAAAGGAGACTGCAGACAGTGATAATGTGGACACCTAACACTGGAAGATATGAATTCCTCTCAGGACAGCCTTGCTTCAGCATGTCCAAACCCATCAGCAAATGCAGGGTAGGACAGTTAACATTGATTAGGTTATGAATCACAGGAAACCTCGAGGAGAGTCTGGTTAACTATTTCCATGTATTCTCAAAGCAATATTCTCCTCAGAGAAAGCAAATCCTCGGCAAAAGCTTTTGCGTACTTAATCCCAGCCACAGACTCACATAGGGAACCTACAACTTAGATGGATGAAGAGGGCCTGCAGCATCTTGGACCAGAGGATCATCTTCTCCAGTGCCTTGTCTCCAACAACATCCTGCAGCAGAGCCTACAGAAGAGCCAAGCAAGCATGTAGAGATATACCCTAGAAACGTCACCGCCTCCAGCTGTTCAGGGACTTTCTGGACCAGGCAGGGTGTCTGTCTGTTTAGCACCTCAATGATCCTTTCCCACATTATCTAGTGGTTTGTTGAGCTTATGTTTTTCTTTTATTTCTGTACACCCATCTCTGGATCTGGTAACTTTTGTTAATACTGTAGTATGGCAAGTAAGCTATTTTTTTCAAACTTTTTTTTTTACCTTTTTCACATACAAATAAAGTCTCTTCATCCAAATGCACAGGATGAATCATAGCACCGATAACAGACTACTTCTGCAACGCTGAGAATTTCAATATTAGATTCAAGTTACCCTGATGGCAGTCTGTCCTCTCTTTAAGTTAGAATCATAGAATCATAGAATCACAGAATCATTTAGGTTGGGAAAGAACTTTAAGATCATGAAGTCCCACCAGAAGCCTAACACAGCCAAGTCCACCACTAAACCATGTCCCTAAGCACCACATCTGCTCATCTTTTAAATACCTCCAGGGATGGTGACTCAACCACTTCTTTGAGCAGCCTGTTCTAATGCTTGATAACCCTTTCAGTGAAGAAATTTTTCCTGATATCCAATCTAAACCTCCCCTCGCACAACTTGAGGCCATTTCGTCTTGTCTATCCTGTTGCATGATTTGCTGTTAAAATGGGTAACATAAGACATTAATATGGAAAACATCTTCCACTATGTGGTGTTAGCCAGATTTCTTGGCATGCGGAAGGACAACTGGGAGAGCCAGAACAGGAAGAATCCCAAGAAACTTAAAATGCACATAATTCAGTGATGGCTGGGGAGGGAGGAGGGTGAGGGAATCTGCAGGCCTACAGCATCACCTACAATTAAGATGGTGATGAACAGTTATGGGGGCTGGGGACTTGCAGAAATATCTAATAAAAGAGAAATCCCAGCCCAGAGAGCTCTCTGGTTAAAAGAATTGTACAAAATGAAAGAAAGTGTTAGGAAAGGGAAGAGGATAGCTATAAGTAACAGTATATTTCACTAGGGAAGAGCTAAGATTTTATCACTGATTGCAAACTATTCTTTGCAGTTTTTGAATGAGTGACAAAGTTTTTCATAATGAAAAAAAGAATTTCACACTGGGAAATTCCTTAATCAATTCTATAAGACAATGCTATTAAACCTGAGAGTACGTCAGTAACGTGCTGTGCAATTATCTGGAGATTATATGTCTTTAAAAGTTCAGTCTTCTGAACTAAGGAAAATCAGCTGTTACCTTAGTAAGCCATCAGAACACACAGTTGCACAGTCAAGTCAATTAAGCAAACTACAATCAGGCAGTTCTGTGTTGCCCGCATGTCTGGATATTGACAAGAAAAAACAAGTATGTCCCTATAAACCTCATGAATCCAGCAAGGTGTCACCATAGAATCATAGAATGGTTTCGGTTGGAAGGGACCTTAAAGATCATCTAGTTCCAACCCCCCTGCCACAGGCAGGGACACCTTCCACTAGACCAGGTTGCTCAAAGCCTCGTCCAATCTGGCCTTAAACACTGCCGGGGAGGGGGCATCCACAGCTTCTCTGGGCAACCTGTTCCAGTGTCTCACCACTCTCACAGGAAACAATTTCTTCCTAATATCTAATATAAATCTACCCTCTTTCAGTTTAAAACCGTTCCCCCTCATCCTATCACTACATGCCCTTGTAAAAAGCCCCTCTCCTGCTTTCCTGTAGGCCCCTTCAGGTGGAAGGCTGCTATAAGGTCTCCCCAGAGCCTTCTCTTCTCCAGGCTGAACAGCCCCAACTCTCTCAGCCTGTCTTCATACGAGAGGTGCTCCAGCCCTCTGATCACCTTCGTGGCCCTCCTCTGGACTCGCTCCAACAGCTCCATGTCCTTCTTATGTTGGGGGCCCCAGAGCTGGACGCAGTACTCCAGGTGGGGTCTCACGAGAGCGGAGTAGAGGGGCAGAATCACCTCCCTCCCCTGCTGGCCACGCTTCTTTTGATGCAGCCAGGATACGATTGGCCTTCTGGGCTGCAAGTGCACATTGCTGACCCACATGCAAGACCTTGCATTTGGCCTTGTTGAACTTCATGTGATTTGCATGGGCCCACCTCTCAAGCCTGTCAAGGTCCCTCTGGATGGCACTGCAAGCCTTTCTTGATCGTGGTCTAGTGGTCACAGTATGATGTGACTTGGTGCAAGGCTGGGATAGTGGGGAAGCCCCAGCTACATTTCCTAACCCTAAGAATGGTAAGAGAGTGCAAGCCTATGTCCTTCCTGGTGAAACTCTGCATTCTGAAAAAAAGAGTCATCAGCCAAGGCTGTGAAAGAGGTTATAACTTGTTATTTTTACATATTTAGTCAGAGCTACTGGCTTAATTAAAGGCATGGAAGAGCCACACTCAACTCCTGTCTGCCACAAACAGTAAATTCATAATTTCTCACAACTCTCACAGAAACAACATGTTTCTGTTGTAAATCAAAAGGGCTAATCACCTCTTCAACAGACATTAAGAAATTGCTTTTAAAAAATGGCATGCTGGCCAGGATAAGACAGCGGTGTGGATGCAAGAGCACGCAGAGGTGAAGCTGGACCAGGACAGCAAAGTACAAGGCTCCTGTGCTGGTGGCAGGGGTTTCCCATCTCCCTCTTTTGATAAGAGGAAAACCAATGGACGTTAAAGGAAAGATTGATGTTTAATGAACCACAAGCTTCCATATGCACTAGATTTCACAGCTGAGCTTTGTTGCTCTTGAGAAGGTCGAGACAAACCATGTGGACCAAATTAGTCAGACGTGACAGATGTGCAGCCATCCAAGCCTGGCTGTGAAGGGTTGTTGTGAGCACTGACTATGCTCTGGTGTCTCTCCAAAGGGAGAGGCTACCTTCTGCCTGGCCCTTGAGTCCTCCCTAGAGCTGGGATGTCACTTGAGCTTATCACCGTCCCCTGGAGTCACCAGAGTGTCCTTAAGTAAGCATCATGGACCAAGGTCTCAACATTTGTGAGACTGAATGCGAAAAAAACCTTTTTAAGATAGAACTGAGCACAAGATGAAGATCTCCAGATCAGCCTCATACCTTGAGCTTTGGAGCTGAAAATAGGTGGCTCTTTTTTAGGGTTCTCCTTCCCCTGTATTTGTTCAGTCATCTGGCTGAGCATCTTCACTCCATCCTTTGCACCTCTGAGGTCAAGCAAAAATGGATTCAAACCAGTGGGTACATGCCTACTTTGCCCAACGCCTCACCCTTGCAACGTTCCTTTAAAACTGCTGGCAGAGCCATGACTGACTTGAGAGCAGAGCTTTCGCTAGGGGAAAAGGTTGATCATGCCAAATGTTCTCTGCACCCCCATTCACCACTGGGGCAGTATGGCTGACAATCTTCCAGTTTCATATGTACACTAAATGCAGCCTGAGGTGGACTAGCCTTTACATTTCTGGATAACACTACATGCAGTATCTCAAGTGCAATATGAGAGAAAATATGCTAACTACATGCTACTAATGCATGTCTGCTTTCTGCTAGCACTGTGCCAACACTTGGCAAACACTATGGCAACCAAGGAGGCAAACACTAAGCTGCACGAATTGCTCGTTCATCTGCACACTCTCCTGCCTGTTATGGGAGTGATGCCTCTGCCTTATTTTTCCAGGCTGTGCTTCTCTCATGCTGCCTATTTAGTCCAGTGTCCAGTGCATTGAGGCTTCTTGTCATGGCAATAATGAATGGAAAGACAGCCCACCTAATGAAGGGGATTTCTGGCCTTATGGAAGCTGAGGTGCGGCTTTATCTTTATGAGTGGATGTAGTTGCTTTCCAGAGTAAAGTGTAGCATGGCTCCCTGTGGACCACAGTGCCTCACAGATCACACTGCAGGCTGAGCATTGCTTCAGGTATCAAATAAAAGTAAAATAGAGAGAGAGAAAATGGGAGAGGAAGAACATGTGTGTCTGGATCTTCAGTTTCTCACCTCTGGTGAGACAGCGAAGTCTTTCCTTCTATTCATTCTTGCACATCTAAGCAGATGCCTGTGAGCTTGTTTCACTTTGCCATTGGCTATGAGCCACCGGGCAGACTCTGGAACCCACCTGGTGTGAAGAGAGAAGACAGTGTTCCTGTTGGTGCACCATGTTTTCCACCCCACATATGTGGCCCTGGCCAAAGAGAGGGGGTCTTCTCTATGAGACTTCAACCTCAGCTAAAAATATCAACTGTGGTGCATGAGAATGAGAGTAAGGGGACACCCTGTTACATGTACGTGTTGTTCTCCCCTTGAAGGAGTACAATCTGCTAATTGAAGTATGTCTAGCCAAAATTTTTATCATGTGATCTGTGATCAAAGCTTGAATTTTCTGAGCTTGAAGTTTCAAACTCTTATCAATTAAAATTGGCCCTGGAGAGTTTATATTTACAGATTCATGCTTTTTGGGACTCTTTAAACTTTGAAACTGTAGGATATAAAAAAATTAATATGTAGAAAGGATTTAGTAAGCTCTATACTTACTTTGTTAATTGCTAAAATTATTTGGTTTTCACAATAATCAAAGCCTTCTGCACAAGACAGTCAACTGGGGTCTAAGTCATTGAGGCTGTGGCCCCCAGTGAAGTATCCATGATAGCCATTGAGCGACAAGGGATGCTGTACTACTGTAGAGCTAATTAGCAACTCTGAGAGGTCTGCTTAGCAGACCTGTGTAAGGTGAGAGTCCTGTGACTCTTATTTTTCTGTCTGTTCCAGCAAAAGATCCAGCACTTGTCATAAACTAGCATCTGCAACTCCCTCTTCTTGGACTTGTCTGATCTTGTATCTGGTTGCAGTTCATGGCTACATGGTCCTGTTTGGCCTGGAGCTTCCCAGGCCACTGTGCAGCCCATCTGGCCTAGAGTGTATATGGTGTTTTGTGGGTCTGCATAGCAGTCAGGGTCCAGAAGACATTGGAAATACCCCACAGTGGCCATGTTCTGCTAGAGCAGCCAACACCTACCCAAATCTGTCCCCTGAGAGAAGCAGAAAACAGGATCTACTGTTCTCATGGAGACTTTCAGCTGAGCATCCTGTGCAGTCAGTGGGAGGACTTACAACCTTGAAGAAGTGTGTGGGTATGAGGTCTACTGAGGTCACATAGCTGTCAAAAATCTCTCACTGGAGTCTCCCACTGGAGTGGTCTGAGACCAATTCCCTGTAAGCTGTTGGTGATGAATGTGCCCTAAATCAGGTTACAAAAAAACCTAATGAACAACTACTGTCACTATTCAAGCAGTAGCTGAAAAGGATGTGTAGAGCAAAAACATTTGCAGAACTGGTCTTCTGGAAAGTTTTCAGCTCCTTCCCATAAACTTATAGCCCAATGCACCTTGGGAAATATACGGAGTGAAAGATGGCTTTTTGCGCTCATTGCCACCATCTGCAGAGTATAATATTATGTCTTTTGGTTGTCTAATGTCTCAACTGCGTTCTGACATTGTGTCAACAATATCTACAGTGTGCTAAATTAGATTTTGATTCCATACTTAAGGGACTTTTAATTGTCCAACAATCACTGACCTCTTGGGTGCTTGAATTTTGATCAGATGACAGTATAATTTGTTGGAGAACTAATCTCCATAAAAGGCATTAACATAAGAGAAAAGAAAATCGTCTATCATGGAAAGGGTGGGTCCAAATGTATATGTGAATTTCAGCACTTCCCAGGACTCAAATTTTTTATGGCTGGTTGTCCTAGAGAAAGAGCAGAACAACTAAAACTATAAAGTCATCAGAACACATATTTTAGTTGTGTTGGACTTGATCAGGAAAATATCAGATGTTACTCTGCCAGAAAACCCTCATCACCAATGAAACAGTAGATCTTTTTTTGAGCAATTGATTAACAACAGCATCAGTTTATATCCCATTTTTCATAAGTATTATTTGGGATTTTTCTGCTAGATCTGTGCAGCTATTTAATCTGCTGCTTCATGCTGATGGACAGACATAGTAAGCAAGCAAACCATAGCCTCTAGAAGCCTCTTTGCTGGCAGCTGAAAGGCACTTTAGCATTTGAATGTCACTCTTTCTGCTCAGCGATTATGCATGTAATTTTGGGGCCCATGTATCTAACAATCAGAGCTTATTCTACATGGTTTCCACCTAGAGCTCCCCATCGCCCTGAGACACATCTGTGATTTCTGCAGTGTGATCCAGCACCACACCAATGTCCAAGAGGAACTAAACAACCACCCTAAGGTGGAGGAGACTCAGACCCCCATTTCTGAATGTTTTCAGAGGGGCAGTTGTGGGAATACCTGCTTGCTTATTTCAACACGGGACTTTTGTCCAGCCAGGAAATGGAGCTGCTTATTCAAAGGACTGTTTCGGATCATCGAGTAAGTTGATCCAATACACTTCACATTACAGTCACAGTATCAGTGAATTGACCCTGTATTCTAGTATGTGTTACTACATGAAAAAAAAGAAGAAAAATTAGTTTCTTTGATTAAATGAACCATCTCCCATTTTAAGGCTTATGAGATGTCAGGTATTTCTTAAAAAAAGGCTACAGGGGGGCAACAGCCCACAGAAACTGGATGTAATTGACCCATCAGGATGGTTATACAGCTGAGAAAGGTCATGGGAAGTGCAGAGATAAATGCACCTGACCTAGTAGGCAGATGTCATTGGCTTATATGGAAAAATTGGTACCAGAGGTATCTTCCCCAATGAGATGGGGACAGAGGATGGATAAGTTATTTATCTTGAGTCTACCTGGGATTAATGCCAGGGATCTGGCCTGGCCCTGCCTCCCTGTATTGGGATGTCTTTGCTTGCTCTGAGCCATGTCTGACAGTGCTTGCAGCACCAAATCCTTCTCCTTTGTGCTGCAACTTGTCCACCAAATGCCTGGCTGCAGCCCCAGTCCTGCCTCCTCCTTGTCCCCAAAGCAGTGGTGCGACCTTGGCTCCTGGCCTTGTCGGAGGTGAGGAGAGATGAAACCCAGGCTGCTCCAGTTTTCAAGAGCTGCCATGCCTGGGCAACCTGAGTGCAGGACACAGACGAGTCCTGCTCCTCTCTGGGTTGCTGGAGCCAATCCTAGGATCAGTGTTGCAACATTTGCTACGCTCACAGAGCAGAGGAGGCAAATAATAACCCGCTCCCATCCCCAACAGCCGTCCGGCTGCAGGTCGTGGCACTCACCACAGGCAGACGATGCTCAGGAGACAAGGTCCTGTTACAGCTACTAATAGCCAGTGCCATTCCCTCATGAAGTACGCTACCATGGCCAGTAGCATGTTCCCGATGCTCCAGAAGATGCTAGTCAGGACCCCAGAGAAAGTGCGGTGCTGTATGTCCACCCACTCCATCCCTGCAAAAGGAGGCAGCGTTCAGCTGGGACACATAGGACTTCTTCAGGAAGGGGTCTGCAGGGCTTTTTAACAAGGGCAAAGTGAGGTAACATTCCTGGTCTTCTCCTCCAGGGGGGTTCCACTGTTTGGCCGACATCTGGCACATTTAAAAAGTTCATCCACAATTCTTAACCTCTTGCAAAGCTGTAAGCAACTAAAATAAAGCCTTAAAAGAAGAAATACTGGACATATAGTAAGAAACTGCTAAAAACACCTTAGGTGATGTTTTTTTAAATCCTATTCAATAGCATTCAAATGGTCGTCTTCAACAAACTGATAATTTTTTCCCCTAACCATTTTGCCTGCAGAGTTTCCCATTCTCTGCCCACTTATTATTCCAGATGAAAGAAATATATTAAGATTGCCATTCATGTGGAATCTACACAACATAGATACTAATGCACATGTAAAGCCAGAACAGATGGTGCTCTCCTTGTTTGTGTGCGTGAAGTAAAAGCCAATTTTCCTCCAAAGATCTGGACATCTTGCTACAACCTCTAACAATCAGAAATATCCCCCCCAAGCTCTCCTTTGCCTGGCAGGCATCAACCTTTACAGCAATAAAAAAACATAGCAGGCCTTGGGATTCGTCAGGTCTTGTGTGGACTTTCACAGTATTGAAGCCATCTTAGCTTGATTTTGGCTGTATGTGCAAAAACCCTGGAAATTTTTCCTGCACCTGTAACTTGCTGTTGGGTACAATGAGTCTTGCCTAGTACGTCCCATCTGTATCTACAGAATCATCCAGTGCTCTGTTGGGTACCCTGAAGTTTTTTTTTTACTATGTAATTACCTAAATTATTCAGCTTCAGTTTTGCCTAGCTCTGTATGAATTTTTTTTTTTTTTTTTTTGTGGTTCTTTCCCCCCATTACTTTCTGAAAAAGCAGATTGGGAACATATGAAAACTGTGAGCAAATTCAAGACTGGGGAGGTAGAAACACCCCATGAATGACACACCGTCCTCCTCCTGCTGAGGACATGGCAATGCTGATGAATTGTCTTAACAGTGTGTTTGAAGGGTGAGAACTCAGTGTCAGAGAAAAGGGGCAGATATTTGGTCTATGGCTTTTATTACACTACTGATGATCCTTAGCAGGAATTGGGTAGCATGGATTGCAAGTGTTAACGTTGTAACAGAAATACTAATAAGTGGTTGTTATATTTGGAGTAGACTGTTAAAGCATTAATTAGACTAACAGAAGATTGTAATTCTTTGATCCTTCCAAGAGGGATGTTGTTTTGGCTGCCCGTAGTAAAATTGCACACGCAACGATTTCCAAACTCCTGTTCCTACTAGCTCTGCCCTGTCTGGTAGACAAGACCCTACCTACCCACTGCCTGTCAGAAGTCCCCCCATACAACTGGGCACACACAAATCCCCACATACTTACCCAAAGGCAATACAATAAGGGAGACGCCGCTCAGGGCCACCCCGGTGAGGGTCCGCGTGATGACCAGCATGCTGTAGGAGACGGAGGCGGCGCTCAGCATCCCAAATACGACAGAGCACACAAGTGACAGCAGGAGCATGGCTTTCCGTCCGAACCTGCCATGAGCACAGGCTGGGTTACAGCAGCTGGAAACTTGTCCCAGGAGCAGGGTTTGAAATGGGGCAAACCAGAGACTCGAGAAGGAAAATGAAAATATTGCCCGCTCTGCAAAAGAGCGCAAGATGCAATGCCCCAGAGAGGGGAAACAGATCTGGATATAGCCAGTGCCACAGTGGTGCAATCCCATTCAGAGGGCCAGCCCCCCAATGAGCGTCGGGCACGAGGCTCTCCAATGGAAAGATCAGCACTGATCAAAACAATATATGGGGCTCCCCTGTTCAACACCATCATCAAAAGCAGCGGTCAGCTTGAAATCCCATGCTGCTGGCACACGCTGCTCCCTCCAACATTTGTCCCCATGCCTGGCTCAGCATGTCCTCCTCCCATGGATCACTCAGGACCAACCACCGCGACCACTCTTGAGGAGGAGAGAATCGTGACACTTTCACCCCAATCCTTAGAAGGAAAACAAAGATCCCAAAGGAAAATAAAAGGAATCCAATTGTCAGCCCACATGTGCAAATGATGTCCTAAGGGGTCTATGAGGAATCTGCTAGGAGGTCATTCCCCAAGGGTTTTGGAAGTTGTGGGACCATCTTACCCCTGGTGCAGAGTCCTGTGTGGAGAGTGTGGAGTAATATAGAAAATCAAATACACACAATGGACATGTATACACACACACAAACATACAGAAATACGTGTGTATGTATTTCTACACAACCTATGAAAATCTAAAAATCAAAATGAAGCACAAGGCATTAGTCTTCTGATGAATATCAGCACTGCATGTGACGAAAGCTCAGGTTCAGACTGGAGTAGTAAATTAACCATGTAAACAGGTAATGTTCAGTCTATAGGCACTGAAATCCTGGTCTGATTCTGGCATTAAGGCTCTCTTAGTGGCCACCTGAGAAGGATGGTGGCAAGAATGATTGCTCCAGGGGAAAAAGTGATGTGCCAGGACATAATGCCACAATAACATTCCTAAAAATGATCATCAAATGACTTAATGCAGGAGCTAGTTAATGAATCTAGTGGAGAAAAAACAACTCGTGGCTTGGGCCCAGGAAGTTTGCTGGATCTGCTTTGAAATGTAAACAGAGACAGTTTGCAAAAGTCATCGTAACGCCCCTGGGTTGGAGCAGCAAACATCCAGAAACACACCAGAGCTGGATCTGGTTTCCAACAGGGTAACTGCCTAAGAAAGAAGATACATTTTTTTAAATGAAGATTTTTCTTGCAAATACAGTAAGAAGGATATAAAATCGTAAGATTCCCTGTAGGGTGCAAGGCAGCTATTTATGGACCCATTACTAGACTCTCCCAGCAAATGCATGCCACCTGCTAGGGAAACCAGAGGCAAGCTGGCAGGATTGAACTGCAGGCTACAGGGAGGCTGCTAGAAATAATGCTGTTAAAATTGTCTTCAGAGGGAGAGGCAGGAAAGCACAACCTCTGAAAGATTACACGTAGAAAATATCATAAAATGAGCAAACTGCACAGGCATAAAAGTTAATGAAAAAGCCATTTCCATAAATATCCCAATCTGGAAGTCTGCCAAAGCATCATACAGCCAATCCAGTACAAGGCCAAGGTACAAAAGGAGTGTTTGGAAAAGAGCAGACAATAACAGGAACAATGTATATATATTTTTTTGTATATATATGTTCACAGTGAAGTCTGTTGGAGGGTTTACCAGGGTAAAATTTGTCAGTAGAGATGTTCTCAAATCCAAATGTCTGTAGAGGCTTAGGAGAAAATGAACCTGAACTGTAGCAAAATGCCAGGACCGGATGGTTTTCACCCTGGAGCACCAGAGATGAAATCTCTGCATTACTGTGGGCACAAAGAAGTGGAACCTCTTCTCTGCTAGAGAAAGGGAAGGTTGCTAATGATACTCAGCTTTTAAGTGGTCTTAAAAGGCAGGTGGCTCTGCTCCAGGCTGCTCACAAGGGCACAGCTTGCTGTCAGACCCTTGTTAGCTGCCACTTCAGCAGACTGAAGGGTCCTGGTCTGGCTAATTGGAAGTCAAGCCATAACTTGGTCTTTCTTGTTAGCTTCTCCGAATTTTCTCCATTTCTTCTGCATGCTTTTGAGAAGGGGAAGGAGGGTGAAGGGAAATCAAAACCGCACACAGTATTCAAGATGTGGGGCCACCATGCATTTACATGTTACTGCATAGTGATGTTCTCTTTAATTTTATATTCCTTACCTAATGATTCTTAATTTTCCATTTGCTCCCCCAGCTGCTACTCATTGCTGAGTGGATGTTTGCCTAGAGCTGTCTGTCGTAACCCCAAAGTCTTTCTCCTGAGCAGCTAAGGTCAGCTCAGAGGCCTCAATTTTAAGTGAGAAGTTAGAATTGTTTCTCTCTTTATTTTAATTTACCCTGAAATTTTGTCTTCTGACGCTCCCATCCAGTCACACAGCTCTTTAAGCACTGTCTGCAGTTCTCCACACTCAGATCTCATCTCTACCAGCCTGGTCACTCAGCATCACCTCGTCAGTCGCTCCTTTCTCAGATAATTTATAAATGTGCTGAAAAGCACACAAATCCAAGCACAGGTCTCCCTCCATAGTCACAACTGAACACTTGTATCTCCCCTCTCCTCTCTGGCTTTTAATCAATTATTTAGCCATGCAGAAACCTTCCTTCTTATCCTAGGGCAGCTCAGTTTCTTTAGGAGCCTTTGTTAAGGAAACTTCTTGAAATCCATGTAGATGGTATCTCCCCTGTTCACGCGCCTGTTAGCACATTCAAAGAAACCCAGTATGTTTGTAAGGTGTGGATCTTTTGCAAAAACCTTGCCGATTCTTCACTAGCGTGTCATATCCAACCATGTGGCCACTGACTCAATCTTTCAGAATAGTTTCTGCTAATTTGCCTGGTACAGATAGATGTCAGGCTACCTGGGGTGTAGTTCCCGACATCTTTTTTGGAAACCAGTGCAAAACTGATTTGATACATGATACCTTCCCAGCCCTGTGGAGGTCACACAATGCCAGCAGTGTTCCAGCTTTTTTCATCCCAAGGGTCCTGTAGGGCTCTAGGATGACCACTCCCTGCTCCTGGCAGTTCACTGGCATCCACCTGATGTATTTCTGTATGCCTTCTTTTACCAGCTTATTTCAAAGCTCCAGCTCCAGCATCTGCCCCTACACATTCTCCCACTGTGAGCACAAACTCATTTATGTCTCACACTACAGCCTTTTTGCTTCCAGATGCTCCTTTTATGCCTTGATCTTCTACTGGCTCTTCCCTGTCACAACCCATTTGAAAAATAAATTATTTTTCGTTTTGCTCTAGCAGAGACCTTCTCTTCTGCCTTATTTTTAACTGCTCCTTTTTGTGATTCGGAATTTCTTTCCCTCCAATTGTGCTATAAAACCATTTCAGATACAAAGCCAAGACACACAGTTTGAAGATCAGCCAGGTGTCTTGGATCCTTGCAAAAGTATACTGATATATTCGTATGCAAATATACGGATGTAAAGATTCCCATCTTCAGCGCTAAGTCTCTGGGTGCTTCATACTGTGAAGCTGGTTCCCCTCTGCTGTGCAGTGATTTTGTAGCATGCTGTACGCTAATGCTTGTTTGCTCCCAGAGGAAGGAAATTGGGAAGCTCAGGCGTTGAATAACGAATGGCGTACAGCGGATAGCACATCCTGATTGCATGCCTGCACTATGTATTCTCTGGTAGGTTTCCTGGTTCTGCTGCTTGCAAAAATATTTAATTTCTTAACTGATGCCCTTTCTAGTTTATTACTCTGATTTTTTCAGGTTTACATTATCACATTCTAACGTTTAACCAGAGAGAGCAGATTTGTTCCTGTTTTCCTCATTGCCTCAGCTCTTCCTCAGGGAATGCCTCCCTGCTTCTAATAACCTCCTTTACCCTGCTTCTCTAGAGATGACGGAGTCAGTTTTTGCTTTCTGGAGACTCTGTTTTCAGCTATGACATGCACTTGCTCCGAGCCCCTCACTTGGGTGTCCTTAACCAATTTCCATGTATTTGCAAGAGCTAACTCTTCTAGCCTCATGTTTTGGTTTCCTTTAGCTGTCTTTCTCCTTTGTTAGACATTTATCTTTTCTGAAACCAGTTTCACAGACAGTGGATTTTTTCAATTTTTACTGTTCCTGCAGCAATGCTGACCACAGTGTTGTGGTCATTGCTGCAGTGTATCTTATTCCTAACCAGGGCCAGAGCTGCTTCTCTGGTGGGCTGCAACTGGCTGATCCATGGAGTATTTAGCCCCTGCATTGCTTCCCAATGGGACTTTAATCCAATTTTCACGTGGGAGACTGGATTCTCCCTTTACGGTTGTGTTTTCTCCTTTCTCTGCCCCCCTGATTGCCTTTTGCAGGTCACAGGTTTGTGAAGTTCTCGTCATGAATCTGAAGCCCTGGAGGAACAGCCTGAAAGGGGTCAAACCTGTCTGAAAGGTATCCGAATACCACGGCCCCCACCGTAACGCCAATGAAGAAGAAGGTTGCGGTTGCCTGGTTCAGTCCACGCTGCTCGCACACGAGGTCCCACTGAAACACAAGGCCACAATGAGACTTAGTGCCCAGCTGTCTTTTCACACCCCTTCCCTCTGGTGGTCAGCTATCGTGTCTTGCAATTGATATTGGCTAAATCTGACTGAGGGGTAGAATCCTGCACTAAACTGCACATAGGACAACGCTGGGAGTCCTGAAAAATGTAAAGCTGCAACTTACAAAACTCAGACGCCTCCCAGTTATCTATGCCCACTGTGGCAGCCTCTCTGTGGACACTTGTTGGGCATCAGAAAGCTTTCCTGGGGACCACTCATTGTGGAGAGATCCCCTTTTTCCTCTCCTGACCCCTGTGATAGCTGCTCTCAGCCTGCTTGGGTGCATGTCTCCTTCTGTCATGCTCCTGGGATTGCCCTGGTGAGATGGGTGTGTGCAGGGTGCCACAGTGCCGTGAGCTTGAGACCGTGCCTCAGCCTTCACGAGAGTCATGTTGATCTCCAGTTACTGTTGCACTGACCAGTTTCCTTTGAAGTTGTCTGTGCAGGGAGGAAGGAGGGCAGAGGGGGAGTCAGACCAAATTCTTGCTCCTGATGCTAGCTTACTGATTTCTTACTGAGAAGTTGGTCTAGACATTCTTCCTAATTAAGTTAATGAGCATCATTTTACTTTCTTGGAGGTGCAAATGCTGCTAATCATTACTGAATGGTGTGCCCAAGCTGCGGAGTTAATTTTCTGTATGTGCAAACTTGGCAAAACTTAATTTAATCATCAACCCAGCCTCACAGCCTCTCTGACAAGGCCAGCCAGACCTTAAGCAACCTTTTCTGCTGCAAGAGCAAAAGATGCCAGAGAAAGCCCCGTCTCCTTGAACATGTCCTGGGGCTGCTGCACCATGGGTGCAGCATCACGAGGCTCCATGCTCAGCATCCTTGCTTCAGAGCACCTCCCCTGCCTTTTCCCCCAAGGGTGCTTTACACCTTTCTGCCTGAAACAGTGCAGAAATCAGGTACAGACCTGGTGCACATCTGACCCTTACCTCTGTGCCTGCCAAAACCAGGGGTGGTTGGGTGGTGGGGAGGAGGCACCAGCTCTAGGTTAAGACTTGGCCCTGCTCTCACTGAGACAGTCAGCTGCTATCATTTCAAACCCACCCATGCCCCTTTTGTCTGACCAAATTGTCCCCTTCCCTAAGACCTCCCGTGCTTTGGGCCACCTTTCAAGGAAGGTAAAGCATTAACACCCAGAGGTATCACTGTAGCCTTAGCAAAGCATTTCAGAAGGCAAGTGGTTAATGTTTGATGGGCAGGGACCTTGGGCAGGCTCAAGGTTATGGCTGGCCAGCATGCTGCATCTCAGTGGGAGGCCCTTGGAGAGCACATTTGGCTTGTCAGCAAGAGACCCTGGTGGTAAGAGAAAAGAGGCAGCATGATCTTGGGAAGAAGAGGGGAAGCCGGAGATCAGTGAGGAGGGGTAGCCAAGGGAATAGAAGTTACAAAGTGTTTGGAAAATCAAGAAAGCAAGTCATAGCCTCATATGAAATCCTGATAGGGTGTAATCCTGTGCAAATGCCATGTGGCCCAACAGGGAAAATCCTATCAGTGTGTCTTCCCCCTGCCCCCTCCAATCTCTCAATCATCTGGAGAAATTAAGATGCTTATAATGAGAAATGTTGGCTTCTAACTACAATCTAAGCAAGATGCTTGTAATAATAATAATAGATGTTGGCTTCTAACTCCGAGCTTCAGAGAGCTTCCCCATCCCAGGCAATCTTCTCTAAACAAGTCCTTTCCACTAGTTAAAATGCAAAGATTCCCCTCTGACTCTGTGCACCCAGTGAACACCTCTCCATCTGCTCCTCAAAACACTGAGCTAACTTCATTTTTGGCTAGATCACAGGCCAGGCATTACCTGGGTGGAGATGGTGGAGGTGAACTGTGAGTGGTCATAGACCCATCCGTGTTGGCAGTGCTGGATGATGGAGTTGTTTTCTGGTTGCAGAGACGAATTGAGCAGCAGGTGAAACTGAGGCTGTGAGAACATCTCACAGGACCTGAAAGTGCCGTCGGGCTCCCGGGGGATGCTGATGAGCAGAACTTCCTCCATGGTGAGGTTCACAAATGCCGCTTGGTGTGGAATTGCACAGTGATGAGAGGGGGTAGCAGCAAGAAAATTGTGCAGCAGGAAATGCATGGGAAGGTTGATTCTTGGGAGGCAGAGGATAAACAAAATCAAAATCTGGAATCTGCCAAAGCCACCAATTTCCAGCAAGAGATCCTCAAATTTCATCTTTTCTATGGAGTTTGCTGATTCAGAGCAGCTATGTACCAAGGAGCAGCAACATGAGCTTGGCAAGTGGTCTCTGTCCTTAGAGCTCAACTTCCCATGGCTTTTCATACAGCCGCTTCATTGGACTTTGAGACCGTGCCGAACAGTTGTCAAAAGTCACAGTGAAACTCTCCATTTGGGGTAGAGCCAAAGAAATTATCCTGTGTGCACACAACACATCCATTTCAAGTGGACCCAGCACGAGGTGACTTCTCTTTTTAAGAGTTCTTTTCTCCTGTTCTGGTATTTGAGAGGGAGGTCCAAGTTAGGAAAGGAGGCTGTGGGAAGAGTGCTATGAAAGCATTGTCGTTATAGTGTGGGGGTACCATTCAGTGGCTCAGGATCTGCAACAAACCCTGTCCAGTGTGAGCTGATCACCAGCCAGCCCAGCTGGATCATAAAACAGGCCCCCAGGAGAGCAGGGGTGATCCACCGTGTAGGGATGCCCACGGCCACAGAAGCCTGATTGCTGTGTATCAGCTAAGGGTTTTTTAGTATGGCTTGTGTCAAGTCATGACCTGGGAGCAGGAGTACAGAGAGGGTGAGAGGGTACCCAGAAGAGAAGAGAGGTGAGTGTCTGGATGGGTGCAAACAGGGAGATGAGCACTCTGGGGAGAAAGGGTGGGCTGCAGGTGAGGGCCACTGGCTCACCAGTGTCCTCCAAGGGATGGAAGAAGTGAAAATGTTTCCCCACAAAGTCCCTTTCTCCACCTGGGAAAGTGCTTTCCCAGGACACATGTAAGGAAGCGATGGAAGCTGCGGTGCTGGCACGCAGAGAGGCTGTGCCTGCCGTGTCAGGGGCTGTGGCATACTCCTGCGAGGTCACAGCTGGTGTGCTCTGGGGACCGATGCGACAGCCCAAGGAATGAGTGTGCAGCCCATGACAGGGCACAGGTACTGCTGCCACCACGGCACAGACCTTGCACCGTGGTTCTTTGTCTGCTTCAGGGAGCGTTTTCCTGGAAGAGGTGGGTCTTTAATGTGAGTTTCCACTCTTCTTATGCTCTTAACCAATAAAATGAGCCCTTTATTCAGCCGGAGGCACTGCAGAACAAGAATGGACATTGCATCGGAGAGGCTGAAAGGTGGCTGGTCATCAAAGGTGTGTAACACACAGTTGTGTATCACACAGCTGCTGGGCAAAAGCTTTGACCCCAGGGTGGCAGGGAGCAGAAAATTTGCTGAATTTTTGGAAGTGTTATAGAAACAGTGCCTGGAAAATTCAGCAGCTGGGGAGGTGTGGCATCAGAGCTGGCACAGCTTGATTCACACAACCAACATGGTTCAAAGAAGAGTCCCTAGTCCATGGACCAGGAACAAAAAACATCCAGTGGCAGCTCCAGGTACCCCAAGCCTGCCAAAACTGCCAGGAGGTTGTGCAACCTCTTCTATGGCCAGCAGAGACCTGGCTGGAGGACGACTGGCACTTCAAGACAAGACAGACACAACTCCCTGCCCCACAACTGAGCAAGCTTAGGAAAAGGGATGAGATTAGAGCATTTAAACTGGAAGCAGTGGGAGAAGGGGCTTTACCCCAACTCTGTCTGGAGAGGCTGCAAGACGCTTTCCCACAAGTCCCTTAACATCCTCGCCATGTCTGGGTACAAGACATGGGCACGCTTCCGTTGCAGCGAGTGCTCTGGACAGGCTGGACCCATGGGGCAGCCCCTGGGGATAACGCGTCCCAGATGGTCGCATCCTGACAGGTTCAGGGAGCAGTGCTTCGTGCAGCAAGCAGGGGCAGCACCCTGTGCAGGGTGCATGTGAGGTAGCACAGTTACTGACAGCTTGCTATAGGTTATCTCCTGCTGCATCTTCACACTCTGTGCCTCTCTCCTCACAGTCTGCATCCTCCCTTCTCCACCAGCCCTACAGTCTTGAGTGTCTGTGGATGCTGATGTGTCGTCCCGAACCTTTCTCCAAGCTGTTGTCCTAGGACATGCTCTGATTTAAAGGAGCTATAGTTTGGCCATCTACCTAGAAAGTGGTGAGGTTTGGTGTTGGGATGCAGGCACATCAAGGGGCTGGGTACAGGTAAAGTGCAAGTGCTGCCTGCTGCCAGGCGCTGCTGAGAGCTGCCTGTCTGCACTGCCTCGGCCGGTGCCTGCCTGCCCCAGTCCCTGCAGCACAGGGCTAGCAAGAAAGGACTGTAGAGCAGCAGGTAGAGATGAGGAAGTCTGAAAAAGCTTTTCGTAGAGTCTCCTGCTGTGGCTGAATGCTCAGACTATCACCCAGATAAATGCTGCAAGGGCACAAAGCACACTGAGGGGGATAACACCATGGGCTCACGCTTACAAGGCAAAGGACGCCATGCTGTGACCTTAGGAGATCTTTGGTCTTTTCAGCAGCATTCCTGGTTGGCTGTGCTCAATGTGCTGCACCGTTTCAGTGCTCATCCTAAGACTAGCATGAAGGAAGCATACAGGAGTGAAGCAGGGATATCTGACAATGCTGTGGCTCCAGGGTTACAGTTTAAGCTCAAGTTGAACTAAAGGACAAATTGTTTTTCTTCACCACTGGTCTTCTAAGAGCAAGGAACAGAAACTCTCATTGATATGCTGTCACATATTTAAACTGCAAAGCAGCTCAAGCCTCCCCATCAGAAATGAGGTTACGGATCATTGCACTGCAACTCCTGGGGCTCTGCTGTTCATACTGCAATTGCTTACAATGTACATCACTTGATTGCTGTATTTCTCTAACCCAAATGTGTTCATTTAACCAGTCACCAGATTTAGTTAATGACCACCACATGTGCAAACGCTGTGATTGGCTGTGCCCTACCACTTGGTTAATTAGACCCAGGACCTGACTCAAACATCTTGGACTTGCCCAGCAGCAGTGAGAGCGGGCAGAGTCCTCTGCTGCTGCTTTCATGGATGAAGCTGGAAAGAAGAGTTTACTTTTTACTTCACATGTGTACAATTTTCTTCTGCAATCTTTCTTCTCCTTGTTGGGATGCCAACTACTCGTCGAGAGGGAAGATTATTGAATGACTCTATCACTAATGCGCTGGCTTTTCTGTTTCCAGCAGTAATTTCATAACACCTTGTGCGGAGCTGTAATAGGCTGGATGGTGAAAGTAGCAAGGGAGTTGATTTGCTCCTTTAGCAATTAGAGCCACCCCACGGGTATCTCAACCACTGCAGAGTAGCTGGAGATCTGATCAGTTGATGCAGGTTTGTGCTTAAATGGTATTTTTCTCCTATGGGAAAGCTGCAGATGCTGAAATCCTCCCTCCCCTATGAGTTATGCCTGACTGCCATGAAAATACGTGTCCATCATCGGAGCCAATGAGCTAGACTAACCTTACACTCAGAGGGCAGAGGTGTCCCCGTCTAACTGGAGCTCATCACAGGCTGGGATGCCTGCAGGAGGGAGATGTGACACACACAGAGAATCTCCATTTTTTCCTATTATTTGCAAAGGCTGTTTGGACAGTGAGGTCCTACAAGTTGGCCGAAGTCAGCTGAGGTTACCTGCAGTATCAATCTAAGGTGCACCATACTGCAGCGGTGTGCCCAAATGCTCTTGGCATGATGTGTGCGCACCAGATTTTGTAGCTCAGTTGGAGAAAGAGGAGGAGCAGCCAACAAGGAGATTCTGGGGCTCCTGAAGATCTTTGGTGTTAGAAGAAAGTGTCTTTATGCCATTATGACTTGGTGCCACATTAACAAGACTCCTGTACTTTCCATTACTTGCCGTTGTCTTGTGTGCAGTCATTTTACTCAGTTACACAAACAAATGACAACTATTTTGTAAGTAAACTGGTTCTGGATGAAGCTTCTTTTCTCGCCTGTCAGAAATATGAACATTGATCCTGCTTTAGTGTGAAACGATGTGAGCCATTTCCACATCTTCTGCCACATGTGATCATGGTTCCACAGCCAGCGCTCACACCCTATCTGCTCCCTAGCCAGACCCCGCAGACCTGTCTTGTGCCACTTCCTATGGTCATCTTGTGGAACTATTTTCTTCACATTTGCATCTCACCAGTGCTGCTGGGAAACTAGCAGGGCAGAGACTCAGCCCAAATTATTAGGCTGCGCTTTGCTGAGGGAAGGGCAAACCCAAACTACTCCTTCAGCCAGGGAAAGAAAGACGCAGTAGGAGTGGGAAGTCCAGGCAGGATCAAATGTTTTCTGGGGTGAGATGCCATCCGATTAAATCACTGTCACTTGCAGAGCATAATCCTGTGTGAAGTAAAATGTTGCCAGGGAGCTCAAGACACACACCCACTGGTTCAGGGAGCAGCACAAGGAGGGGATGAGCCAGGAGCTGGGGGGTGGCCCAGCACTGGCCATGCTCTCCCCAACAGGGCACAGTCCCGTGGGGTCTCAGCATGGCTGGCAGAGCTGGGGGTGGGACAGGGTCCACCAACAGCCCCAGATGCAGTGAGGGGATGAACCGGGACCAGAGTCCCTCCAGGGAGCCCGGTCTGGAGCAGGAGAAGGGGCTGGAGACAAAGATAACATGGCAGGTCCAAGGTCCATGCAGCAGCCAGGGCAGGAGACAGGGACACATCAAATGCAGCTCAGACAGGGATGGGAGAATTTGGCCTGAGCTCAAATGAGGTCCTGGGCCATAAGCAGAATCTGCATGGGTGGCAGGTGCAGGGCTATTAACACCCCTTAGTGCCCTTGAGGCCCTGACATGCTACGTCTTAAATGAAGTGCCAGGGTTTTACACCAAAAAGTCAAGCAATGCTGCCTGGGGAGCCTGGAGCAGGCTTTAGAGTGCGCTGGAACACTATTTTTGGAAAGCTTGTGCAGACAGTAAAGATGTGGGAGGGAAAGTATGCACAGTCACACGGTTTCTTCCACTGAAAGAGGAGACGGGGAGACTGGATGCTGAGAGTGATTTGTAGGTAATTACTGAGTGGGTGAAGAAAGGTCTAACACTTGCCCTGCCAGTGTTTCTCTGCCCACGTGGCTACGTGCTCGTCACCTCCCAGCATCTCCACAGCTCTGTCGTGCCCTCTCTCCCCCTCCCAGGCCATTCCCAGTGGGTTCCTCCCCAAAAGGAGTACAGAGAAGCTGCAGAGTGTCCAGGGGAGCTGCCTTCACCATACAGCACCAGACCTCCAGCACTGGAACTGCTCCGCCTTCCTGCACTGATCACCTTCCTCCACTAATTACGTTCCTTCCACCAACCTTCTCATTTAAACCTAGGCATCCCCTGGCTCCTAGCTTGGGTGACCAAGACTTCATTTTGATTTTTCTGCTCTGTGTTTGAATAGGGATCCTCTGCACTTTGCAGTTTCAGCAGTACTGGAACTGACTCAGGCTTTGACCCCTCGAATCAATAAGAAACTCACCCAATACTCTATCTATCTCCAACACTAGCAAGAAGCCCGGGAAAGAGGGTAGGAACAGGGCATTTATCTAGTATTACTTTCCAGGTGGTCTTCTTGCCTCCAACCTATTCCTTGTTTAAGGATGCAGTTTTTGTGACTCCTTCATCCAAACTGGATGCTTATTAACAGCTTTCAATTTACAGCTATGCTTTGGGTTAAAATTCCAACATAATTTTATTTTTAGGTCATTTTATATGCCTGCAGACAGATTGTATTGTCATGTATGTAATTGCTGAGGGTAACATCATGTTATGTTACATCACGTATGTAATTACTGACATGCAGTTCATGTCTTTATGTCGGTTCATCCCAGTACACAAGTTTCTGAAGTTCCTTAATTCATCTCTTTTTGCATCGCATCTTCTGAGCCACGCATTAAAACTTTGCACCTCCCTTCACTCTGCCTGTCTGTCTGTGTGCCAATCTGTGGCATTGAGAGCACGTCAGAGAATGTGGCTGTAGGGAGCCCTGCGGTGCAACCTCTTCGGTGTTGCCCTTCCTTGTGTTTTGGGATGTTTAGTCAAATGCTGTCTATGATTAGCTGTGCAATGTAAAAAAAAAAGGAACCACCATATTTGCCTAACAAAGCCAACTTCCAGAAAATCACATTGACTAGTACAAATTATATTCTTACCCTGTAGGTTTTTTATCATCTGAAATCTCAGACAAAGCACTCATTTGATGTGTTAGACCATGATGACACTAGTTGGGGTATTTTACCATATACTCGAATGTTTCAAATAGGTATTTCAGTCCTAACCACAGTCATGAAATTAGGACAAAGTGAATCATCTCCTCCTGCTGCTGCCTGGGAGTATTAATGCCTCATAAACACTATTTTAATTACTGATTTGAACCACACTTAGATTACTTTTAATACCTAACCATCTTCACTGGCTAGTGGCCACACTTACTCCTGCCTGGGCCTTTTTTTTTGCTGCTGTTTTTTATTTATTCATGGAGCTGAATAATCATTTTACTATTTGTTATCTACAAAATCCAGTTGTTCTTTTGACTCTGCTTGCTTTATTTCTGCAGCATTTGATCTCTGCAGTCCATATCAGCGGCTGATGGACTTGCTTTGCTCACTTTTTGTAGCAGTGAGTAAATCTGCTTTACCAATTGTATTGCATTTACTGTGTCTTTTATGATATGTTAATGAAATGGGAATCATGGCACAACTGCCAAGACACTTGCTGTCAGCTTCATTCTCGCTCCTTATGCCTTGGGGATGGCCAAGTGGGACTCTATGGGGAGAGAGTTTCCTGGGAGCATTGTTCATAAGAGCAGCTGAGCTTGCCTGGAGGGTGGCCTGTGCTGGTGCGTGGGCAGGCAGGGAGAGTCCCCATCAGCTGGAGCCTGAAGCATCACCAGAGATCAGTGAGCAGACACCAGCCATGCTCCTGAACTCAAGAGGAGACCTAAAGAAACATTTTCACAGGACTTGGGTGTACTGTGGATAGTTGGCTGCAAGCCAGGGAGCCCTTTGAAAACACTGGTGAGAGCGAGCATGAAAAGGAAGACCTCACCACACTGTGAGCTGGATTGAAAACTATTTATAAACCCTTTAATTCTTAAGCTTCCTTATCTAGCAGCTCTCAGCTTCTGTCTTTTAGTTTCTTTTCAAGGTACAATGATGTTCTAGAGGTGCAAAGTCCTTTTCATGTTCGCATGCTCACCTGAGGGAAAAGGTACCAAGAGATCCACTTCAAAGTACTCAAGTCCTTTGTGTCATGTTTAAATATGATCATCTAGGGAGCTCTTCCTAGTTGGTTTCTCTCTTCCCTCCAAATATGAACTCCTGATGGTTTTTGTTCCTCTACTAAAAGTGATTCCATGTTCATATTCTCCAGCTCTAAATCCCATCAAACTCACCAATACAGTGAGTTCTCAGAATTAAAACCTGTCTTTTGAGATAAAGTCTGAAATGTAAGATGCTCGGGACAGAATCACTACAACTGGTCTAAATCTAGCACGTGAAACAGCAGTGCCTCTTCCTGCAGGAAGTGATCACCTCCATGCTATCAGAGCTACCAGCTGTTACATCCAAGAATGTTTGGGTCCTACCTTACTAGTAGGATTTGTGAAAACCTCCCAAGCATTCATCTTTCTTACTACTACTTCATCTTCCCGAATCCTTGGATAACAGCCACACAGTCATTACTTGGACATTGCCAGGATGTGTCCTCTACCATACTGTCTGCCATCCCTTGATTTCCATCCCTCTGAAACTCTGGTCTGGTTAGCTGTAAATGCATGTCCTTTGGTAAGACAAGGAAGGGAACTTTACACAGCTGAGCAATCCAGTCCATGAAGAGACATGTGAAATATGCTAGTGTTGATCACATTAACAGGGTCACATGCATAGAAATACAGGCTTAGCTACACACAAGGTGATCTGTATCAGATGGAACGTGGCTCAAAGGAAAGCTGAGAAGATGGTTCACGTCCCATTCCACAGGGACAGGATACATAAAAACCTTTGTGTTTACTGGTGTCTTAGCTCTTACTTTTGCCAGCTCAACTCAAACCCCTCAGCCCAGGGTTCAGGCATCTGGGAGCTAAGGACCAGATTTGATGCCAAACCCTCAATCGAGTTTAACACTAGTATCTCTAGGTTGTGGGAAAGACTGTTGTGAGAGTGTGTGAGCTAAAGCAATGCCAGGGAGAAAAACTACAAACACAAGCAAAAGTAAAATTGTTGAGAGGGTGACACTGAGCAGCACAAGGACTCACAGACAAAATCTTCAAAAAAAGCAGCAGAGAAACTGAGATGGCAACTGAACAGCAGGAGAATGAACCTGTTTCAGGGAGCCATCGAAGCCAGCAGACATCTGCGGCGTGCCTGCAAGGTGCCTGCCAGTTTATGAATGTTTAGCCAAGTAACATGTTTGAGTCCTGTACTGTCTGTGTCAGGCTACAAAGGATGGCCGTCTGCTTGTAAGCTATGTCTAATCCTGCCTGCAGAGTGCTCAGTGAAGGTGCCCAAGTGAAAGTGGTGAAGGGGTATGAACTTACCAATTAATGAAAATGATCCTTCATAGCTGCCCTGTTCCCTCTTCCACCACCCCTCCCCAAACGTAGGTAAGAAACTCTACTACATGTACCTGGCTGTGGCCTGCACATGATGATTGATAGCCACCAGGCAACTTGTGCACGGTGAAACAACTGTTGTAGGAGCTGTCCTCAGCCTAAATGTCAGACTGTCAGAGAGTATTAAAAGTCAAACTGTGCCAAGTTACTAGTCTGCTTCTGCTCCACTTCCAGCACATTAATGTGCAGGTCCAGCTGCAGCCCCAGCTGGCTCATCTCAGCACAGAGTAAAGATGGGGCCAGTGAAATATTGTAATAGTGCTCAAATTGGGAAGACTGTATAAAGCAGAAGTGTAAGAGTACCAGTCATGTAAAACACTGGCCCTGGCCAGCTCTGGAGTTCAGTGAAGACCCACCAGACAGGTCCCAGATGGACTGCATAGACCAGCCACGCATGGGTCCCACAAACAACTGCACAAATGTTACTTAGCTGTGGCATCTACACTTCTACCTTAAAAGCAGCGGGGTTTTTTTTTGTTAAAAAAGCAGGCTTTGCTCTCTGACAGATGCTGTTTTGGAAGTGGATAGCTGAGCCTTCTGCCTGCAGTGATGTTGTGAACAAGATTCACGGTGAAGGAACATGTCTGGTGCAGAAATGCTTGCAAGAATACAAGCAGCCCCACTCTGGTGCATTCTTCCAAGCTGTTACTCTGACCTCGTCTGCTTGTGTGAATCACAAGCCATGAGAGCCAGCATTACCACTGTGGCATAGGGAAAGGCTACCAGCAAATCAGGCAGCTCTTAGCTCTTTCATACCTGTTTACATGCACAAGGCAGGAGCCGCATCATTGATGCTCATACTGAATCAAGGGAATGCTCCTGGTCCTTGCCAGCACATGTTTTGGGGTTGGTCGTAGCCAACTGAGTTGTCGTGATGTAGGAAAAAATAATAAACATTTGGGGAGATTTTACAGCAACGTGGGGCACAGCTCTTCAGGAGGTTTCAGAGAAGAAATGGGGGCCACAGCTGCCACACAGCTGGAATGAAATCCAAGCACAATCGTAGCCAGGGTCCCCTGCCAGCAATTCAGGTGGTATTTCTGCTCCATATGTGGCAACACCAATAAACGGGAGATGACACCAATGAAAAGGTAGGCTTTTAATGGCATGATCAAGAATCCCCTTTTAATAACAAATCTAATGACAACTGTGTCTGATATGAACAAGAAATGGCATAATAATTTATTTTTTTTTAAGGTGTGATCTGAAGTTATGACAGGTGGATCTGTACACAGACAGGGCTTCTGTGATGCATGCCAGATTTTATGGCCAAGAAATTTGCCATGCAGTTGAACCGGATTGTGGTTCCTCAGTCGGAGTCGTACATTCTGTTTGCAGTGTGTAAACATTCTCCAGCTGCTTTCCTAAAGAATGCGAAGAAGATATGTAGAGAGATTTAGCCTTGGGACCCCGTCGCACTTCCAGGCACGCAGTACCAAGGAGCAGAAGTCCTGTCTCCAGGCCAAAAGACTTTGTCAGACCTGTGCCAGTGGCGAAGAAAACGGCGCGCCAGATACAATGTCTGAGTGTAGAGTCACATGCTATTGTGTTAAAAGGAGATATACAAAATTATCTGTATTTCCAGCTCCAATTCCTGTCCGGAGAAAAAGCAGCCCAGGTCCCATAGCACAGCAGTGTCACTGACACTGGTTTTCACACACGCTGCTACACCTGGACTCCTCGCCTAAACCCCCATGTCCCGCAGAGCTCATCACACCACCTGCAGGCAATGGGCAGAGAGCCTCTGCCTTGCACCCCGGAAGCCATTTACCCAAGTGCTGAGTGAACATCAGCCCCTGACTCCTCCAGCAACCCTGTGTTAGACCTCCTTGCACTCAGGGCAGAGGCAATATAAGGCAAGCCAGAGGCAGAGCAGCTACTGGCAAGCCCCACGCTGATACCAGCCCAGCAGTACCCTTGCCAAAACAGAGATCTCACCCCTTCAGAAGATAGGAGCAGGAGTAGTTCTCACCTTGGTCCCTACCAGGAGCCCACCTCTGGATTCGCTGTGGTAGCTCCCTTCCTCCTTTTAGCACAGAGGGCATCAATGCATGCTTCAAACCTGCTTTCCAGACATTTGCAGCTCCAGAAATAAAACGGATAATGTTCCTCCTTATAACCTGGAGCACCAGCCTGCATGGTGCAAGGCCTGCTGCACAGGTTGGCGGGCAAGTCTGCCTCCAGCTTTGCAGAAATCCAGGAGGGCCTCAAGCCCCCAGCCAGAGAGGGACTGACCTAGAGGGAGTATGCAGTGACTTTGAAGAGAAGGTTTGCTAGAGGAGGTATATTAGGAATGAGGGGACAGGAGAGTTATGGTGTACAAATCACTGTCATTTCATGGGATTCTGGATGTGCTCAGGATCATGGCTCACCACAGCCTGCAACCAGGGCTGTTCTCTGGCCTCACAAAGATACAAACCCCAGCTCTCATGGAGATGCTGCCAACCCGTCTTAACGTCAGCTGGCTCTGCTGTTACTATCACCACGGTCCCAGCCCCTTGGAGCACAGCAACAGGCTGAGGAAGAGCAAAACAACCATTCAGGGTTCTGCAGAGGACCTTGGCAGCCCATGGGCAGTATCAGTGGTATGGGCATGCACCACATGAGGGAAGGGCCTGAACAGGAGCCCAAGCTCTCTCCCTCGCATGCAGATGTTGGAGTAGCTGGCAAACAGATGGAATCAAAGGTGGTTGCAAATTCCCAAGCGGTCCCCATGTGCTTTGTGAAACCAGCATAGCACCGCTGGAGCATGGGCACATTTTGGTTAAGCCAGAAGAAATTAATTTGAAACCAAACTCATGTCCACAATGGGACTTTTACTGTGTTCACAAGGTTAATTTAACTGCAGTTGACTGATGTGTGGGGCAAGGCCATCGGTGTCTGTGCACATGGAATAGTGGTGGGATCATGCCATGGGTCAGTAAACTATACAGAAAAGAAAGAAGTGTGCTAAGGGACCACTGAGCTGATACTGGAGCTGCTCAGGCTATCAACAGATACTTAGCTGTCTTCTTACGGGGTATCTACACTGAGAAAATACCTCTGTGTTGGAAAGGAGAAACATCAAAGATTTTCTTGCCCAACACAACTTGCTTTGTATTGAAGCGTTTCACTAACCAACAAACCATGCTTGTGTGAGCCACGTGAGCAGGGACTCTCCAGACCCCGATCCATGCCACAAAAAGATGTGCAGCAGTCCACCAGTTATTACAACTCTGATGGCAAGCATGACGGCTGCCAACCATCCAAACTGGGGTGTTTTGCCCCTGGTTCATGCTCGGGCAAGTGGAGCCTCACAGTTCACATATGCTTTGGTAGAGTGGTACCCTGTTCCTCCATCCACATCCACCGCGCACAGCAGTCAGTCCTGCACACATCAGAAGTCACATAGCATCAGGGCACTTCTTTGAAGGTAACAGGATCCTTTTCAACCTTTAGCCACTATATATAATGGGCATTACTTATATTATATTGTTATAATAATATATATATAATAATATTCTTTACTTAGAAAGGGCAAGCAAAGTCTCCTGCCTCTCACAGATTCCAAGTACAACGGACTCAGAGAGGTCTGCTACCAAAACACCTTTTGCACCAAGACAGGCAGAAGTGTTTGTGCTGTCAACCAGACGAATCAGGCAAGCAGCTCCACCCATGTGTTCAAGCCCCTCCACGGCATTAGTTTGATTGGTGCCATCAGTCCTTTTGCTCCCTCTCCTCACATAAACTGTCATCACACTGGCTTAGCACTGAGAACTGCCTTTCAGATTCACCACTTGGCAAATCCCCCATATCCCTGTTTCTTTGCAAACTTCTCCAGGCCACACAGCAGCCATTGACTCATTTTTACCAGCCAGTGTGCCATCTTCTCAGCCGGCAGGTAAGAAAGCAGGTGGGACCTTCGCAGACCCCAGCAAAGTGGAGACTCTCAGCAGAGCATTTGCTTTACCTCATGATACCAGGCAGTCCCAAAGACACTTACGCTCCCAACACACACAGGACCCCAGAATTGCTTCCCTGAACAAGTCCTATCCCTTCCTACCACCATGCACATGCATGCACAGACACAAGCATGGTGGCAGCCTGTCCCAGGAGTCACCTCAAAACACACATGGGCACAACCACCTGCAGCTGGCCAGGACAGATGCTGCAGCGAAGATACTGATGGGGAACCATGTAGTGTCAGGCTCTTACCAGAAATTCCTGCAAACATGGGAAAGTACTGGGAAGCCTGCTTCTCCTCCCCTGACCCCAAACAGTTTTCTTTATTCTTCCTAGTCATTTCCTCTGCTCTGGTCAGCTCAATCTTCTCTTCAATCTTCTCTTCTTTGCAGTGAAGCAAGGACACAGCCACACACCAACAGCAGTGTTTGAACAGCCCTGTGTGTCCTCTAGCTTGACAGCTTGCACACCATGTTTTACGGCAGAGAACAACAGGGTCTTGCCTCTCCCTGCCTTTCTGGGATGTGACAGCCCACCATGTCCTGCCATGCCAGACTGGATTGTCCGGCATCCCTCAACCAGCTAACATCACAGGCCTCATCCCCTCCTGCCTCCAAACATGATCTCCCGTTTGCTCCAACTATGGCAGGTGCTCTTCCTGCCTCTCTGCAGAGTAGAGGATGAGAAGACCCAGAGGAGTTGTTGACCCTTCTGCAGGGTTGTTTTCACAGTAACACTAGCAGAGAGCATCACTGCTGGTCCACCTGCCTGCCAGAAAATCCCTCCAGAGAAACACACAAGAGGAACGGGAACTTCTGCAACCAGGGTGGGCTGAGCACCCCAGTGACAGGAGTATCCTGAGGTCACACTCACCACTGAGCAACTGAAAGGCAGAACCTTGAAAATCACAGACAAGGAGGAGATCCAGAGCAGCACCTGCATGGTAGGGGCTTTCCTGAGTCCCTCTGCTGACACCTGAAAGAGGGATCAAGACATCACCTCCTGCAGCATGGGGGCTGCTAACAGGGGGCTTATGAGCATGCCTGGGCCAGGCAGCGCCCTGTGACTTGCTCTGACAGCAAAACACAGCTCTGAGGACCACTTCTTGTTAGCAAATTTTTGATATGCACTTGACTGGAAGAGCCCAGCACCAAAGCTCCTCTAAAAATAACTTCAGTGAAGGCATGAAAGAGGCAATGTGACATCCAGCCAAGATCACAGCATCACTTGCCACTGGGAAGGGGAGCAGGTCCAGAAACCCAAACCTGTGGAATACAGGGGGACAGTCAGGCCTTGCAGGAATGACCCTTAGAATGACCCAACTCCTGTGCAGGCTCTCTGGAGAGAAAGCATTGCTGCAGTTAGCCAACTTTCACTGCCATCGCACCTGATAGCACAGCCCACTCATCCAAAATGACCTGGGGGAGCACCATGCTGTTGATGCACTCTCCTGCTCCCCTCCATGACAGGGACAACTGGGAAGCAGGGCTGTGCTGGGGCAGGGGGGCCGGTAGCACAACCACAAGGAGAGACAACTCATGCCAGTCCCAGCTCTGTGGACCCAGCTGCACCCCCAGCTCAGCCCTGTCAAACAACACTAGGAACAGCTGCTATTTTCTGTGCTGAAAATTTTTCAATGGCCTTCTGAAACCTGAGGGACCTCTCTGGTAGCTGTGGGGTTCCCACGGGACAACTGTCAAGTACTGAACGAGCTATGTCCAGGCATGTCCAGGGGGTGGTAATGGGGTGGTGATGAACTAGCCAATCATAATACAGAACAAGGGCCTTGGCTATGAGACCAACAAGATATGGGGGAAGTTGAAAAATAAGAAAGAATGCTGCACCTGCAAGATATAACTTTTTAGCACAAGCCAATCAGAACTAATATAGAGGCGTGTGAACAGAGCATACTAACCAATCATAATAGAAATGACATGTACACGGAGCGTGCGCAAAAATAGAATAGTATAAATGTACCCTCAGATACGAAAATAAACGAGATCTGCTTAACGATCATATTGGTCTGCGTGCATTTACTCTGTGCCCTCTCAACAGTAGCTCTCTGACATGTGACAGCTTTGGCATGTGCCTGGCAGGACCAGGAATCTACTGTACCACAAAGAGAGATGATACCTTGGTGTCACCAGCATCTTGCCTGCTACTTGTGATTGGGTCATGGTAGGAAGTCCTCTTAGAAGGCAGCTAGGTTTCTCAGAAAACCTTTTAATAACAAAAAGTCCCCACATTCCTGTGAAAGAGTTCACTGGACCGTCGCTTCACAACTAAAAGCCTGCCCAATTTATTAATCTGCCATTCTCGGCTACTCCATCTTCCCTGCTTTCATGTGCCAGATGGAAGATCTCTGCCCTGGAGCTTCCTTCATGACCTGGCTATAGCTGGGCCATGGAAAACTCTCCTTTAAACTTTCTCTTGAACAAATACATTAACCATGCTTTATTGGCCTCCCATGATAAGGCAGGTTTGCTAACCCTGTTAGTAGTCCTGTAGCCCTCTTTCCAAGCTCTTTCAATGTCATTTTTGGCATGTGCATCCAAGACCTGGATGACGCACCTGATAAAGGCTTCACAACAAAGTCTTACCATCTGAGCACTCTAAAATGAACTGTCCCCCAACAAACTAATAGGAGTGCCACTACAGTTTATATTTCTGGAAAGAACCTGTGTTTGGGTTTATTCTGTTTTCCAGTTTCTAAACGTGGAGGGCATATTTAGGTTACAGTCTGACCCACACTTCAAACTCCCATGAATTTATAGTGCCACCAGAAGAAGTGGTCACACTATCTTCTCCTTCCACCACTTCTGTTGTGTGACCAAATGCTGAACCAGACTGATGAACTGGATCAGATAAAAACCAAACCAGAGCACTTGGTGTCACACTGGATCGGCATTTCCAGCCACTTCACCAAATAGCTGCCCCAGTGTAAGGGGGTGGGACAGTGCAATGAAGTAGCTGGAACTTGGAGGGACCACTGCTTTTGGTAGCAACATCAGCTCAGTCCATCAAACCACAACCTGACCTTGGAGTTCCCGATGCTTCTCTGCAAAGATGAGGACATATTTTTAGACCAGAAGCTGTGCTTCTTACTCTACCAGGGTGAACATCATTGGAAAACAGCAAACACTTTGAGCTAGGTGAAATAAATTCTTAGTATTGGCAACACTAAGACTGTCATATAAAGAGGTAATTCCTGTCACCTATTTCTAGATATTTCCCTGTTCAAATGTTCAAGGAGTACCCTGTTCTCCCAGCCACTCCATCACAGCTCTCGTGCTCCTTTCCAGAACAGTTCCTGTAGATGTGAACAACTTCAGGATTCCTCGGACTCAATGGCCATCAGTGTGACTGTTTGTATCTATGTCAGATGAATCAAGGTTATTACTGTCCAGATTCCTCTATCAAGCATTGTTGTCTGCAAATAGTAAATATTTGCAGCTAGCTGCAGCTGTGGGAATGGGTGTACAGAGCAGCTGTATTTTTGTTCTGCCTCTGCAAAGCCTCTTTTAGGCATGACAATGGTGTGAAGCCTGAAGTATTTGGGTCTGGAGTGTTTCCCCCTCTGAGGTGCAGGGAAAATTCTGTGACTACTTCAAGATCTCATCACGCTCAGACAGGTATCTGTCCTCCTGGCTTTCATTTTCAACCCTTCCTAATTAGTCTGGAGACTAAAAAGTTGGTTGATTTAGTTCTAGCTGAGCGCTAAGCTTCTGCTCTGATAATATTACGTGAAGAGCACAGCCCTTGCTTTTATGGTCACATTGTTCTCACATAACGTGTGGAAGAGCTGAGCACCGAGAAAGACACAAACCCGACCTCCGCAGCTCAACCCACTGTACTCTCAGAAATGCACAAGGTACCCATGGTGTGCCAGTAAACCTCTCCTCGCAAAGTAGCAGCTTTTGAGTATACTACAGGATAATAATTTCCCACCCTGACATGTGGGGGAACTTTCAACCACAGTGCCAAAATTCACAAACACCAAGAGCGTGACAATAAAGCACGATGAATTTAGGTGCAAGGGGCACCTGAGCTAAAGGCATCCAGTGACTATTCACATCTTCAGGATGGAGCTGTGTTTGGTGGACTACGGGTCTGTGGCACCAACCACACTCAGGTCAACAGGAACCACCCATGTTAGGAGATGTGGTCTCCACAGATCACAGTTTGGTATTTGAGACAGAAACAGCTGCAGTCTGCTCCCTCCTACATCAAATAGCAAGCGCTCTTAATTTCCCAGCAAGCTGCCAATACATTCCTACTCCCATCTAAATACCCACCACACAGACATCTCCTGAAACAGCAGCAGTGTCGCTGAGCAGTAATGCCAGACAGCCTCCTCTGTGGGACATACGAGAGCAGGTAGGAGCACCCAGCAAGACCTGCCCGTCTCCCATTCCCACCTGCAGAGGCATCTCTGGAAAGGAGAAAAGAGCCCACTCCACCCTGCCCCTGCTCTTATCTCAGCACACAAGGATGCATCCATCCTTGTTGGCTAAGCTGGTGACAATCCCTTGCTAACACAGGTGGCAGGGGGTGAGCCAACACTCAGGTAGATGGTGGTGGCCAAGGCTGGCATTTTCCCAGAAAGGAGAGAGGAGGGAGCTGCCTGCAGGACAGGAGCCTTCCTCCCCAGCAGGCCTTGCTCTTGTCACCTCTGCTCCTCTTTCCAAAGCTGGGTTGGTGTTGGCGACTGGTATTGCTAACAGAGAGAGGGGAATGCCTGGGGAGGGAGGAGGATCAGGCACTAGGCAGGCTGCCTGGGTCGCTGCTTGGTGCTGTACGTTAGCAAGCGTGAGCTGCGGGCTGGATGTCTCCCTTCAAGAAGGCTCCGTGGCTCAGAGGCTCTCAGGCCCGTGGGAGCTGATCGCAACGGTGTGGGGTAAGAGTGAGTGAAGCATTGAAGTACAGCTACTGCTATACACTCGTGGGTCCAGCATGGAAGGCTGTGCTGCAGCATCTCAAGTGTATACTATATGCAGAAGTTATTCAGTCTGTTGGGCTGGCAGAAGATCATTATCTGGCAGCTGCCTTACTTTCCAGGGACACCTGCTTTCCTTTGGTTGCTGGACTCTGAGTCTGGGTTTTTCCTCTTTGTCGTTTTTTGACTGCACCAGGAGAGGGCAGGGAATCTCCTGTCGGCCCCAGGGCCTGAGCTGGGGGCTGAGATCGGGGGGAAGGAGGAACTCGCTGAAGAGAAGTCCCTGGCTTATGCTGTCGGCAGGGAGAAGGACTTTCTCTCCGAGGCGGCACCTGGCTTCGGGGGGAAGCACTGGGGTTTCTTGAAGGAAGGACAGGGCTCCGAGGGGATGCGCAGCTGGACCTCCATGAGCTGCTCCGTGGAGGAAGAGAAGTGGAGCTTGGCGAAGGAGGAAGCCGACTTTGTATCTGTGTTGTTCGGCACTCGTTTGGGACACTTCCAGCTGGTCTCTGTGCTTGAAGCCTGCAGGGGAAGAGAAGAGGGAGGATGAAGGGAAATTTCTGCAAGGGGATCCAGGCTCCTGGCAGGTTTGGCATGAATGTTGCTTGGCAATTACAAGGAGTCTCCAGAACCAGGATGACAGGAGCTATGCTGTGAACAAGATGGGGCACTGGTTTGAACACCATCCTGTAACTCTTGATTCTGTTAACTAGTAAGTGTTTGCCCTGATCCTCCAGCACCCTCTGGGACAATGCGGAGGCATGGTTTGGCCGGTAGCACGTATCTGGGACTCTTCTTAACATGCAGCATGGATGCAGCAACCTCCTTCAAAGCAGGAGATACAATCTGGGAATGCAGGCATGAGCTGGATTGCACCAGTTGGTCTCTGACAGTAACTGTGTTGGAAGATAAACCAACCCACAGGGATCCCTTCCTTTTACCCCATGTCTCTGAAAGAGCAGAATTTGCTGGACCTGTGGCAGAGCCATAGCAGCAGCTCTGCTCCTGGGCTGGACCTCCAGCGCCAAGGCCAGGCAGAAAAGCCAAACACTGGTGAATTCAGAAGGTCCACCTCCGCTTACATCTCTGCGCTTACTTGATAGAGAGCCAAGTACCTCCAAAAAAAATCCAGGCACAGGGATGTGTAGCGAATTCAGACCACATGGAGTTTGCCCACGCTGTCCCAGGTCACTGCCAAAGCCCATGCATGTGCACTTCCCTATCTCCAGCTCTTTGCATGCTGGCCATCTTGTGAGGTAATCACAACTGGCAACCTTGCAGCCCTTGCAGCTCTAGTCATAATAGCCAGGCCAGGTCTCCCTGCAGAGTCACAGCCATGCCGAGCATGCTGCAAAACTGAGAGCTCAAAACCAGAGGGGTCTGCTATTAGCAGGATCAGATCAAATGAAACTCTTCATGGAAGGGAATAAGGCCTCAAAGCCAGGGCAACTGAAAAGAGGCTTGGCACTTTGACCAGACTGAGCCGAAGACTGAGAGGTGGGAATTTCACACACCGGTGAGCTGAAATGACTGTAGGAAACAGAGATGGACTGCGCATTCAAGCCAAGTGAAGGGTAAAGCAGTAGGAGGTGAGCAACGCCCTGGCTGCACCCCCCTTAACAAGAAGTCCAACATTTTGCATTGCTTACCATTTTGGTCTTACCTGTAGGCAACAGCTGCGTCCTGCGGGGAGCTACATAGCACTGCCATCGCCACGGCGCTCTCAGGCTTTGCCGCCTCTAGCGGTGTTTTCATTGGTGTGATGGGTCGAGGAATTCTGCTCTTTGTGCTTATGGGTCTCTCTTCTTTCCCCAGGAGGGCAGCCTTCTCCTTCCCTGCCTTCCTTGGGATGGAGTCATCAGAGTCATGGGTGTCTTCCTCAGAACCGGTGGCTGACAGGGTTTCTGAGGCCCGCCGCCTCTCATCGCTGGAGGATGCTGAGGAGGAGGCCCCTGAGGCCAGCCGAAGGAGGCGGTTTTGCCTCTTCTCCATCACTAGGCGAGCCAAGTCAGGTTGCTTTGCCCTCTTATAAAGCCTCTCTTTGGCCGAGAGTGAAGTTGAAAGGTCTGAGCCGGTATCCTCCTCAGAGAACAAAATGGGTATCCGACTTCTATACCTGGAGCCCAGAGGTCTCCTGAGGCCCTGCTGTGGTGTGTCCAGGAGGGTCTCTGCTCGCTTAAGGTGTTCTGCCACTGACGCTGACTTCTCAAGGTCAGGCTCCCTTGTAACCGTCTTGCCAGGCTCTTCCAAATCCAGCAAGAGTGCCACTTTGTCAGAGGGCTCTGGCTTGTCCTCGGGAAGCTTTGCTATGCCATTGGGAAGGGCCAGCTGCTCCCCCACTGTCTCTGAGGTGGTTTCAATGTGATTAGCCGAAAGTGCGCAGCTCTCCGTCTCTGCCCCTTCTAGCCCCGAATGTATGCTTTCATTCTCTACCAGCACCAGGTTGTCCTCCAGCTCTTCTTCAATAATGACCTCCTCAAACTGGCCCGGAGGGCAGTATTCCTCATGCCTCATCAGCTGCCCGCTGGAAGACATGACATTTAAGTGAGTCTTTTCAGCAATATGAACAAATGTGCGCTCAACTTTGGTAAAGGGGGAGGAAGCTGTAGCCACTGCCACGGGAGGCTTTGGTTCAGATTTAAGGACTGAGGACAGGGTCCCTGGCTCGGATACATCCAGTTGGCTACCCATAGGCTGTGGTCGCTCGCTCTGAGGTGTCAGTGCAGCAAGAGTCCCCAGATCAACTTCTGGAGCCAAGTCTGTGGTCACCAGAGACTTTTTCAGATCACCTGGTGAAAACAGCACTAGCGTTTTTGAGCCTTCCTCCAGCTCCAGGTCACCGTCAGCAGTGGACACTCGACCCTTGGATCCCTTCTGGTCATCAGCCAGGAGCGTGGATGGTGCACACTCCTGGCTGCGCTCTGTGCTTTTTTGACTCAGGTCGCTGCTGGAACCACTCTGCATGTCTATCTCATCCCCTTCTTCCTCTGCCTCCTCCTCCTCGTCTTCCTCCTCCTCATCTTCTTCCTTGTCTTCTTCCTCCTCCTCTTTTCCATTAATTTCCAGATAAGGTTCCAGAGGTTTGCAAGGAGCAGTCAAGACAACATTTGAGAAATCAACTTTCTTTATCCGCTGGGATACCTTAGGCTTTTCCCAGTAGTCTGACACATCTTTTCTGAAGTCTTGATAAGGCAAACTTAAAGGCACCGCCTTGGGCAGACCATTCATTTCAAATGACTTCAGCATATATGCCTGCAAGAAGACAGATGTGACAAAGGAAAAGGGTTAATATTCAGGCATAGCATTGACCCAGAAGACATCAAGATCAACAGCAGTGGGAAGCATCAGTGGAAAGCATCTAGTCCATCATGCTTCCAAAATATATGCCTGAGCAGTGATTACTCGATCATTCAATTGGTACAAACCTTAGAAGGGAGAGATTCACAGATACTTATCAATGAAGGCAAAAAAATGTGCCAAAGGAGTTCCTTTGTTAGCAGTCTTTAACCTGGACCTAGAAGAGCTGTTTGCAAGCAATTACTCGTTTTTTTTTCATGTTTCCTAGTCTTCTTCAGTATATATATATTTGTTTCAGTATTTATGTATTTACATATTCACTGCTTCCTTACTGGAACCGTTCAGCAACTCTCTTTTATGCCCAGGCCACAGTGAACTCAAGGGGCCCCTCTGGGCTAGATGAATTTCCTGATCACTTTCCAGTACCATCCACTATTGTCCCTGGGGCAATAACCCTTGTAGCACTCCTGTGTTCCCCCGCTGTGCTATTCATCCCCACCTTCTGCTCCCACATCCCTCCAGCAACTCCTAATTCAGTCTTCTACAGGCTTCTCCTTTCACTAAAATGATCAGCCAGTAAGTTATGAAAGCTGACATATACAGTACCATTATTAGACTCTAGGGTGTCCAACCATTAAAGCAATGGGAGGAGAGGACAGTTGATGGGGGCAGTGTTTCTCAAGCAGCAATCTGTGGCGGAGAGACTGCCCACAAGGCGCCAGGAGTAGGCTGTGAAATGATTGCAATAATACTAACAGAAAAGCAGCAGCTCACACACCAACCAAGCTTGACCAAACAAGCAAAGAAGGGCAAAATAAATAGGAAATGCCCATCAAAGTTTGACCTAATTAACAATTGATTGTAAATGAAAACCACGGCAGCACCACTCTGCAAAATGGATTTCAAAAAAAACCATTTAGGTCACCCTTCTATTAAGAGGGCTGGAAAACGAAAGCCTCTCCATAAACTCAATCAGTCAATAATGCATCACGTTACCCTTGAAAAGTCCTAATGATGAACAGAAGGGCTCCAAACATTTGCGTTTTCAAGCAGCATTTGATGTTGGCAGAGGATATTTAGGCTACACAACTAAACAAGCACCCATTTAACTATGTGGGCTACAGAGCTGCCAACAGCTAGCACATTCACCTGGCTATGGGAATAAATCTTTTTGTCTCTGGGAGGGGGGGCGGTGCGGGGAAGCCCTCAAAAGCTTTTCAGTCCAGTGACACAATTACAAATTGTGCTGAAAATCTGCATGTTATTCTGTGCAGAGCAACTGCCCTATTAGTATGCCTGAAGAACGTAAGATTTTTATGCTCATGTGTAATAGGGACATTTCAAATAGATTGGTGGGCAGCATCAAGCTGTTATGCATGGTAATAACTTGTTATCCATTTAATACTAGTTTTTATATCTTATAAATTAAAACACAGGCTGGTTTTGGCAATGCCTCTGGAGTCCAAAGCTGCTTCTCTTCTTTCATTAAAGCTGAAGCCTGGCCCTGAAGATGACCCTGCATTAGCCTGACTTGGGCTTTCACTGACCCACTCTACCTTTTGTATCAGGATGACAGATGTGGAACTTGGACTGGTAAGAGGGACTTACACCCTTTGCAAAGGAAATTACCCACTTGGCTTCCTCCTTCAGGCATTTCTTGGAAATTAGTCCATTCAGCAGCCTAAGATTGGATTCTGCCTGTTGGCTGGATTTGGTTTTCCCAAGAAATACACCTGCAGTGCTATCCCTGGAGTCCTGATCAAACAGATGTGCTTCCCCAGTGGGACTGGTACCTGATAAAGAAGCCCTGACCAACACGTTGCCTTGTGCTGAGCCTCCCACTGGAAAGAGCACCCTGTCCCCAACAAGAGTTCACCTGCTGCTCTACTTTACCCCATTTTCTAGATGCTGTGGTTGATGGTACAGTTGGAGGATCGCTGGTTTCTCTTTGCATACACAAACCTTCAAATCTCTTCTCAGCTCTTAGGAGCTTGTGTCATCTTATCTGCTTTCTGGTCAAGAAGAACTGAATCCAGTCCTGCAGAGTACATCCTATATAGGCCAGAGATATGGTTTCCGTGCCCTGCAGTCTGTCCCACCAGCAGCCCTGTTTCCAGCAACCCCTCTTTCCTCAACAGCTCTTTCCCTTGCAAGACATCAGAAGCTTTTGTGAGATGAGATTGCACTAAGCAATAAGGTATGACATGGAACTGGACAGCATGATGTTGCTGTAATAAAAATAATGGTTCTTTCCTTCTTCTGCTCTGGTCCCCCTTTGCTGTCATTGAGTCATGCTGTAGATACCCTTCTAACCTCCACGTATTTCCAGTTCTGACTGTACAAATTCCTTCGGTATTTAGTAAATGGACTGCCTTTCTGTCTGTCATTTCATTTTCCCCATGTATTTTCTGTTTCCCTGCATGGACACTGCACCCTAAGCACAGCAGTGATTGCTTGGCTTCTACCTACCTTTGGGAGACTTGGACTTCTTAACCTATTGCATGCAGTACCCCAAAACTGCCAGAATGCATTCCTTAAAGCAGTCTGAGACGTGGTTGTTTTGCCACTGTAAATGCACCATGGAGAAAATCCAAAGAGCATAAATATACCAAAAAATATGGAGGACCAAATCCAGCCAACAGGAAGAATCTGATCTTAGGCTGCTGAATGGACTAATTTCCAAGAAATGCCTGAAGGAGGAAGCCAAGTGGGTAATTTCCTTTGCAAAGGGTGGTAAGTCCCTCTTACCAGTCCAAGTTCCACATCTGTCATCCTGATACAAAAGGTAGAGTGGGTCAGTGAAAGCCCAAATCAGGCTAATACAGAAGTTACCTACAAATCCAACTAAAAGAAACTTCATTGAAATGTCTCTAGGGTCAAATATTATTTTAACACATATTTTCTTACCTTCTTTACTATCATCACCTGAAGCTGTTAACAAGGAAGACGGTCCTAGGGCATCAAAGTCTGAGACTGTGTTCACTGTTGAGCTAATGTCATCAGCAGCTGGCTGCAAGCTGACACGCTGCTGAACAAGGTGTTCCCAGTTTGAACTCCTCACTAGAGAAGCTTGTGTCCTCTCTCGACAGTCATCCTGTCTTTTGTACTACAGCACACTCAGCTGCTCTAGGGCTATTCCCCAAAGGCTGGAGAAGAACTGTTCTCCTCTGCTGTACCAATGGGGAGGGACTGTGGGAAGATGCTGGAAGATAAGGAGTGGAGAGGCTTAGCCTGTATCTTAAAATTGTAGAATAACAAAGGTGTAAGAAATCTCTGGAGGTTTCTGCTCCAATCACCCCTCAAAGCAGGCCCAACATAGAGCTGGCTGCTCTGGGCCCTATCCAGCTGAGTTCTGAGTATCTCCAAGGATGGAGAGCCCACGACCCCTTTGGGACCCTGTCCTAGTGTTTGAGGCTCTACATGGTGAAAAGGATTTTCTTTATATCTAATTCATATATCTAATTTTCCTTTCATGCAACTTGTGTCCATCACATCTCATCCTTCCACTGTGCACCTCTGAGAAGAGTCTGGCATCATCCTTTCATCAGATAGTTCAAGGAAGTAATAAGATCCCACCCCAATCCTTCTCTTTTTAAGGCAGAACAAACCCAGCTCTCTCATCCTCTCCTTGTGTCATACGTTTCTAGTTCCTAATCATCTTGGTGGCCCTCTGCTAGGCTCACTCCACTATGAGCAGGAACTATGCCCTGAGCTGAGGCAGCCACCCCATTTTACAAAGCTATCAAGACTGTGAGTGAGCAGAGCTACACTGGAGCTGGCCGAGTCTGAGTTAAAAGGACTTCCTTTACCTCCAGCAAGCTCTGATCTCTGCCTGTGTTCCTCATTTTCTCAGAAGACACATCGCCTGTCCTTGGACAGTGAACCATTTTTTTCCCACCCGCTTGGGCTCAGATCTTCACTCCTGGCTCTCCTTTGACTTGTCAGTCAATTGTCCAGGAATGCGTATGGCACTGTATGGTGTCCGAGCGTGTGTTCCCCACAAAGTCTGTGCATTTCAACTCTTTAACACACTTGTCTCTCCATAAAACTTGACTGCATTTAAGTTCAATTTGGCTAATAACTACTTTGGGTAACTATGTAACTATGTATTTGGAAGACAATAAATATCCCTGCTTTGCACAGAGGCCAGAGTTAGAATATAGAGAGGAAGGAGAATCAGGACAGAAAAAGATCTACCTGCTTTCTTGTGGAAAGGTGTCCCTGCCCATAGCAGGGGGGTTGGAACTAGATGATCTTTAAGGTCCCTTCCAACCCAAACCATTCTATGATTCTATGATATTTGGCAGAGGCAGAAACCAGCCCCTTCAAGTCCATCTCTGCCCCTCTGCTCATGAACAGCTAAGTGGAGTCTGGGGGCTTGTCTTTACTATAAACTGGTGGGGTTTCAAATCAGCAGGATCATTGGCACTGGGACATCCTCAGAGGAGACTTATATCGCCAGTATGGGCAGCAGTAAAGTTCCTTCATCCTAGTGATGCTGCAAAAACTGCAAAAATCAGCAAAGGTGCAGTCTCCACTTTGCTACAGCAACTTTACAACCACATATTAGAAGTTCCCAGGTCCTCTTGTAACCAGGAATGTAGCCAGACATGTTCTTCTCAGACAGCAGCACAGAGCATACTCATACTGGTGAATTCAGAAGCAGTACTGACATCCAGCTCATTAGCGTGCTCATATATGTCCTGCCCCATGCCAAATCACGCACACTCTGCCCAGGTCCCTACAGCAATGAAGAGTGATGACAGTACCTGCTCTGCCTTATGGCTTTCTGGTGATCTCACAACTCATGAGGGCACAGAGAAGAGACCCTATAGCTTGCCTGTGCCTATGCTCCTGCAGCAGAGCACTCTATGGCATGGCACAGAGTGGGCCCAGTGTCCACCAGAAAAGCCTGCTCTCCTGAGCAGCTCTGCACCGATGTGGGGGAAGGGGAACAGTTTCCTGCGTGAGCCTAATCAGTTTTCCCTTAGACAGTAGAATTTGGGATTTTTTTTTTCTCTCCCATCTCTTTGTTTTAAATATTTTGAATGCAATAATTTGTGAAAAAAACTCCAACCAACAAACACCAGGTACAGGAAAAAAAATCACGATATTTGCCTAGTACAAAACCAGGAAATGCCACTTCTATCTACTGTTCTGTTTCAGACCATGCTCTGAATCATGTCTCAGAGTGTGGTTACCACTATGGCATCAGTGCATTTGACAGAGATACACACCTGCCACATACCAATAGCCTTATAGGGGCAAACCAAAACACACTTCGAGGCGTTCATCATGGAACAGATGGGCTTTGGACCCTGTTAGAGGCAGACTCAGAAGAATCCTGACCCTCCATACAGTTCCCAGGAGAAAAAAAGGGACCCACAATGTACAGCCCTGTAAGTCAGAGACCATAGCCTAACCCTAGCTGTTCTGCCCAGACTGTCACCTGCCTGCACAACTGCTCTCTGCCTTTGAGGAGTTGGGGGTCTCGTGCTTCTCCTCCAAGGGGGAAAGATCCCACCACCCTTTCCAAAAGTACCAGAGCCTTTGCATGCACCTACTGCCTGCAGCCTCCCTCTCCAGCCACTTTCAGAAAAACACTGAGTTAGTAACTGTGCAATTCACACCAAAGTAGACAGGGTCGGTCGCTGTGTTTCCTCTTCCAACCTGATCTCAGGCAGAACAACAGCAACTGGGGCTGAACCACATGCCACTCTACAGCAGAGACTGCCTTCAAATAGGAGTCATGATGAAAGGCAAGCACAGTTGGATTCATTGAGCAGCCCAGGCAGGAGTACCTTACTTGCAGGACAGCCACAATTTTGCATCCATCTTCCTGGGGTTTTGAGGGGTGGCGGGGCTGGAAGTTTACCAGATGTGCTTAAACACCTTGTTAAATGTCTGATGGGAGACAACCATCCACCTGCCCTCTGCACACCGCGTTGCCAGCCAGCGGAAGATGCCCAGTGTAAGAAACCAAGAGAAATGTGATAAACTCTTACTGCTGTGTTCGTAGGTGTTGAATTGTACTTGCTTAAGTTTAGCCAGTTTGGATGCTGGTAACCATCAAGGCAGAGCTCTAAAAACTTATATAGTTTGCAGATAGTTGTAACCTGCTGCTGTGATAAGACTGGGCTCAGGTCAGTGAAATTGGTACTAGTCTAAATTTACGTAAATTGAACTCACAGTGTGGCCTTCCAAAGTACATGAAACACATCTCCAGCAGTCACTGAACTTTGCTCTATTCCCAGATCCGTCTTAACTGCAAGTTTTCAGTGATCACATTAGTAAATGATAATTAAACTCTCACTGTTCTACCAGAGCTCCTTCATCTCCCTATCTGGTGCTCGATGTAACCAAGGCTGAGCAGGGGACACCTTCCCAGAGTTGGAAAGCAAAGGGAGTAGAAAAACAAAGCAAGAAAGCAAACAAAAAACCCAGCCATCACCAAGGTGCTGCCTTTGATTCTTTAATAAGGTTTTGGTAGTATACAAGCTTTTTTTTTTCTTTTTTTTTTCCGATTGTCTGGATTAACATACATGGATTTAAAAAAGGCACAAAATCCATTGCACAGCTTCTGTTTTGTTTGTTTTTGATGACATTGCCTCATTGTGGTTTCAAGTGTAGGATTTTACAGTACTCTGCAGCATTTACAGCATGGTCTACATACAGGTAATCAATGCATGCTTTTATACAGGAGACAGAATTCAAATTCTCTCTCAGTATTTCTATATACACAATAATACAGTGTTTTTCTTCTGAAAAAAAGCTTTAAATCGGTCTTGCATGCTCGGTGTGCCAGAAGAATTAGTGCAAGCATATATTACAGTGTTATTGCAGTACAAAAAGGGGTTGATCTTAGGCTCTAAAGGGATTAGATAGAGGAAGAATAAAAAGACTCAAGGAAAACAAGCTTTGGATCCCTTTAGTCAACTACGCCCTTCCAAATGGATCCTTACTTAGTACCGCCTTTAAAGCTACAGCAGGCTGCCTCCCCTCCGTCTCCCTGCTACCCTCCCCCTGAGACGAACTTCCACAGCTTCTTCAAATCTTCTGTCCCTAGCAATCGATGAGGACTTCTGGCAACCTGAGGAAGCCCTTCTGCTGTGCCTCCTAATGCTGGAGACCTGCTTGAAGGGGCCTTCCCTGAGATCCACTGCTTCAAGCAAGCTCAAGTCTCAGCAGATGAAGTTCCTCAAGCAAACCAGGAAGCATAACAGGTTACCTACAGCTTTTGTCTCCTCTCATTAGAAATGACTACAGAAACCCACATTCACCTCCTACTTGAATAGCAGTTGGTTAAACATGGTTTGGACTCTCTCCTGCTTAGCAGCGACAGAAGTCTAACAGGTGACACAAGGTAATGCAAAGGGAGGATATGCTGGTCCCTGAGATTCTTCATGGGAGCTGGAAAGTCCGAGAAGCAGAAATCAAGTTCCCAACATGACGTTAATTGTTCCACTGGGAATGGGAAGAGGCCTTAGTCCTGAGAGATGCAGACGGCACACAAACAGCAAGCGCCATAGTCCAGTCTTCCCTGTAACAGCTTTGATTTGGATACTATCAGGACCATAGCATATCCTGGAAGTGACATTATCCTCTGCCAACATAGACTAAGCTTGTTTGGGACTGGGAGATCTGGCAGGATTGACAACAGTGAGTGGAAAAAAACCTAGAATCTGAGTTTCTGAAGCAGCTCTTTCTTCAAACCAGCATCAGATGAGGTAAAAGTAGCAGGGGTCTTAGAGCTGCCACGCTTGCTTGCAGGATCTCCACGTTCCAAGAATCAGCACCATAAATGTCAGAGATATGTTCTTCTTTTCAGCATCTTACCATCAAATGCTCCACAGCCTTTCTCTTCTTTTTTTTATCAAGGTGAACAGGACAGTCCAGTCCTATGCTGGATAACTGCTCTGCTCTTCTCTATTTGTGCTTTCGTATGTTGTTAGGTTTGTGCCAGTTTTCCTAGTGTCTTGGACAGAAGCAATAGCTCTGTAAAGGTGGTACGCCTGCCACTTAGTTTCCCACCTCTGCACCCACCAGTGTCTCCAGTAAGAATCAACGCAGAGCTCCCTGTCTGAGCAGACATGGGGACCACGTCATTTTTATCACTCAAAAGAGACTCAAGAAATGGCGAGCAAAGTGGAAGGAAATGATAATCCAAAAATTGTTCTAGTCCCTAATTGTAAAGGCAACTTAATAGCAGCAAGAAAGAAGAAGAAGGAGATTCTGAAAGCTAAACATCTTCCTTAGTCATAAAAATAACCAGAAGTCAGCAGTGCTGAATAAGAACATGATCTGGCTTTTTTTTAGGAGGGACGAAGCTGAAGGGGCAAGAGTCCCATGGAAATCCTCCTTATCTGACTTGTTCAGAGGAAATTTGCCATTACTGTGTTTCACATTGCCAGATCAATTAATTGCACTCACAATTAAACTGAGAAACTTGTTGGAGTTGTTGGAGGAAGCCCTGGGGATTCTTATGAGGCAAGTGCACTAGATGAGGTAACCGACTTGAAACACTTTGCATATGAGAAAACCAAACCTCCAAACATAAAGCAATTTTCTTTTCAAATGCTAAAAGACATGCAAGTGAATGTAAAATGGGGATTGCTTCCAACCCCCAGGTTACACGGTTAGCAGCTTGTTCAAAATGTACATTCATTGTAACATCATTTTTTCAATGGCAGGTGTAATACAAAGGAGTTGCAATACATCAAATAATACTTAGAAACATTTCCCAGAAATTAATCTTGGCGCTGTCCCCTGGAACTGCAAATGCAGGTCTGTGTGTTATAGCGACTCAAACACAAAACACAGGGTATAAAAATGCAACAAAGAGGAAGGTAGTACCGCAACGATCAGCCTTTACACATTCCATTTAATGTTTCAACATTACCCGAAAAGGTGTTTGCATACTAATAAATTACATCTCAAGTGGCAGCACCGTCCCTACCCCCGGAATACTCTGCCACCAGGTGATGGCGAATGGAGGGATATGTATGCTAAAAGACACTGAATTAAGAAAATTGGGCTGGGTCAGGTTGCCAAAACCAGATCTGCAATGTGCAAAGGAGGCCAGGTGTGCCATCTGAACCAAACACCACGAGGATACTTTCTGTAACTGACTGAGATTCGTTCTTTGCAACAGCCTTTTGAGCACTTGGATGTGTGCAAAGTGGCCCATTACCGGCACAGAAATGCTTCTGTAAGGCATGACCACATGTGGCCATTCACACTCCATGTGTGGGTCATGAACACATATAAACACACATACAATCTGAAATGGAAGCTCCAGCAAAAAGCATCCCAACACCACCCTGGGGACAAGAGTGAAATCAGGAAGCACATCTGGCTTACTTTGGTCAGCCTCTCCAGAAACTGTCATCTCCTCCAGTCACTCTGGGGAGGGCTGGCAACTACAGGGGAAGCAGGTCAAGAAGAAAAGCACCCCATGTTCTCCAGCTGAGAAATATCTGGGGCAATTTATTCACTATAAACACTAACAGGAGTTTAGGGATTTGCAAATCATTCATGATTTTCAAGGCTTCAGACCTTGTCTGCTAGGAAATGCAATTTTATTTTCTTCGTCTAGCCTCTTGAAGCCCATCTGTTATTGCCAAGCAGAGCTAGACAAACATATGATTGCTATCTCCAAATATTTCTTTCCCATTTGTCACCAAAGGAAAAACAGAAAAGGAAAAACAAAAATAAAAATAAAAGCTTCTCTTTTGAACAGATTGGGATAAAAGAGCCCTTTTTTATTCAGTGTGAAAGTCACAAAATGCTCTCAGCTCCAGGTAAAGTTCTGAGAGTGGTGTGAATAAATCTCCACTGACAACCATTAATAAAACACGTCATTCACCTAACCCAGCAGTTTACAATAAAAATTAATCAGGTCATTGATGCAGTATTATGTGGCTGTAATACAAATGTGACTGGATACCACAGAGACTCCACATAGCCTAAGGAAGAGATGCTAGACCCACTGGACAAACATGGTGGGTATCTGTCACCAATCCCTCCAGATTAATTGATGGAGGCATGAGAGGGAAGGACATGAGGAAACAGGAAAAGGACTGAACACATCTTTCCATGCCTTCTGATCTTCAGTCTCACAGTGCATCCTATTGTTGAGCTATTTTACAATACAAGACTAAACTAGCACGGATTATATTTTTCTTGCCTTAATTTATTTACATAGGATCACAGCACCAGATTCAAATAGTGCATTTTTACATCGGAGAGTAAGTGAAGTTCCTGGTGATTTGCAGTCAAAGAAATGCCTCAATGATATTTGTTATATTTGGTATATAGGTCCCACCCACCGTCCTGACAATTTCTAGATAATGAAATAATATTCTGCCTCCTGAAATTCTCTCTGTGCAATCAAACTCTCACGTCTGGCTTCATCCTGACATCTTCTGAAAAGCCTTTATTTGCTGCTGACTTCCTCTAGTGGTTGCCTGCTGGAGTAAGGCTGCTGACTTCCTCCTCGTGCATGTCAAATACCAGGGAAGTGACTCATAGGAAAAATAAAGCACTTGGGTATCTTTTGGGTTAAAAGGCCACAGGAAGGTATGAGTACTGTGACTATTAGTATTGTTTCTGAATAAACTCTGGAAAGGCTAAATTGAGGTGTTTGCCCTGGTTTCCCATCTGACTGCAGAAGGCTTCTACTACAAAACAAATTATCAAGTCTCTCAGAAGAGGCTGTACACTTTGGGGCAGTGTAGCCAGTGATAAAGATGGTACCAAAGCGTGGTGATGCTAGTGAAACAAAAGACAAATGAGGTAGTTAAACACTCCAAAGCGAACCCTTTGGAAGAAATGTTTGAAGCATGGAGCAGAGAAATGTCCCAAACGTCATTTGTTTTGTTTCTCATCTCAAAGTGCTCACAGCCTAGAGGAGTTAGAAAAGAAGGTGTATGTTAACTGGCTTTAGAGTCACCTTTGGAAAAGAAACGCAGCCCAACTACCGAAGAGTCACTCAACCTCTCTGTTTCGTGAGCAGGCTAGGCAAGGTGCTGAGGACACCTTTGCTTATTATTGCTGACCAGTTTGAAACAACAGGCCTCTTTCCAAAAGTCCTATATGCAAAAAAAATATCCAAAATGGATTTTTTTCACTTCAAAAAGGAAAAAACATTGTTGACTGGTTCTTAAAGGCATGCTGCCTTCTCATGTAACACCCGGGTTTGACTGCCGCAGAAGCAGCTGGGGAGAGCTAGCTGCCAAATGGGATCGCAGAAGAAACACGGAGCTTTTTTAAAACAACAAGACACTTTGATGGCCTAATGCCAGTGGCACAGGCCAGATAAGGGAAGAACTGGCACTGTATGTGCCAAAGTGAAGAACAAGAATCCTCAAGGAAAAAATCCACCACTCTGTGATACCTCCAGATAAGACATGCAATAAGGGGAAAAACCAGTGAGTTAAAGTTTAGAATTAATGAACAAAGTGTCAGCTCTGTTGCACTTAAATTGCCCTGTCCTGCCTGTTTGAAATACCCTATTTATTTCTATTTTTATTTGGATCCCTTCCCCCCACCCCCAACTCCCAGGCTGGAGAATGGGGACAGACACTTTTGCCAGCCCAGTAAACATCCAGTTGAAAGAGCTTGTACTATTTGCAACTGGAGTTGAGACATTTTGTCACTCACAGACACCAGGCACCAATTTAAATGGAACTTAGAGACAAGCTCAGAATAATAGAAGTGGTGTTTAACCAGCTATTTACATGGTTTGCAATCACAGATGGTAGCTGTGTCTTAAGCATTGCCAGCTCTCTAAATTTCGCTGCTCAGGTACACAATAATTTGGGGGAGTTTCCTAAGTCCTAAGGATTCCAGGATTTGAAACTCGTGAAACTGTCCTGAAAATGGAGGGTACCATTATCATCTTTGAAATCAAACTGCCCTTAAACAACATGATCACTATTCCTCACACAGACTCCATGTAGAGCTGAGTCTGCTCCAAGTGCCAAAATGTGCCATTTTTTCACTTTCCTCCAAGGAAATCAGAGGGAGGGAAGGAAAGAGGCTGATCAAAGTGCTATAGCGACTGTATGGCACAATATGAGATATGCAATGCACAGGAAACTGGTGCAGGAGGCAAGCCCCACATATTCTTGGGATCTAGAAAGGCAGGAGGTAGTGCAGGTACCCAGGGACGCAGTAAGGATGCGAGGGGTGAGATAGCGTGAACAGCAACAGAGGTAAACCACGGGGGCAGGTGAATGTGTGGAGTGGAACATGCACTGGCAACTGGGGTGGAGTAAAATGAATTTGTCATATGGGAAAGAGACAGGATAGGCAAAGGGGAACAAAGGCAACTAGGCCTAAGAGAGCTTCTCAAGCAGTGAGGTGAAGATGAGAGGGTTCTGCCTACTTATCACCTTGTATGCAAAGCCTACCAACAGCTCAGGGTTACCGCTCACTGCTGTTGTTCTTGCATCCAGATTCAGATTTAAACATGAGCTAACTGGGTGGCAGCTGAGCAGCAATATTTCTGCTTATGGAGCAATGGATGAGATCCCAGAGGAGAATGTCAGCCAGTCCTGGAGTCAGCTGCCTTATTTCAATCCAGTCTGGAGGCCAACTGTCCAAGTACAGCTTCTTCATCCTGGGCTGGGGAGGTGGCAACTGCCAACATCCTTCGCAGCTCAGGTGACTGGGAGGCCTGCTGCCTCCCAGCACTGGAAGGGAGAAGGTGCGCTCAAACTCTGACCCTCAGCTGAGTATCTAGTAACTGAAAGGCAGCTAGAGCAGCTTCCTATACACTCCTCAAAAGTCATTTGGACACAGGATTTGAGAGATGGGCTCATCTGCCTCTGTCCTTGGGGACCGTTAAAGAATCAGCACATGAATTACAGGAAAAGAGCTGAAGGAAAGGTGTTGGAGTCAACATCTGTCATGCGGAAAGGAAAGCATCAGTCCAGGTTGGAAGTCTCTAGGAACCACAACGACACTTAGCCCAACAAATACAACTTTTGAACCAGTTTGTCCCTTTCAGAGCAACAGTCTTGCAGCAGCTTTGACCACCACAATGTCCAGGTTCAGACCCACAACAAAGAGAAGCAGTGGAAGAGCAAGAGATAATTTTCACCATGAAGAGGTAGCATAGGGATGGGATTATATCACCCATATGGCTGTCTTACAGGGCATTTCTATCCTACATTCTGTCATCACCGTAACAAAAGAGACTTTAAACAGTGAAAGAGGTGATGCAACATAACTCTTCCACTTACCTGCCCCTCAACATTGGCAAAAAAGTATGGAATGACAGACAGTCAGGTTCACACCAGGGACTTTGTCAACATGGGTATATCAACAAGTTACTCCTAACACAGATGCACTGGCATCTGCAAAGTTGCACCTTTGTCAGTATAGCTTATTTTCAGCCAGCCCCCTCCCACCAAAACCTTATCCACTGAAAGTGAATGTGTGCTGGCATAACTACATTGACCTAATTCATGCTAGCTTAACCCAATCATTTACAGTAATGTTTTCACAGAAATCACATCTCATTAGCTCCTTCCTGTGGGAAGGAGGCTGGGAGGGAGTGATACATTGGAAACATCTCCCATTCTGCATAGAAAGAAAGTGAAAGGAGCCAAGAGACCAAGATATAAAAAGATGGCTTTTGTATGTATATACAATTGATGTGCATTTGCTCACTGAAGTAGAGCATAAGATCCTAGCAACAGCTACCTGTCCTTCTGATGCTGATGATCTCTGCATTGTAAAGGAGTGGCAAATGCTCATTTCAATCCTCATTTTGGATTCTGAGGAGAACAAGTGCTATGTACAATGGGAAGTAAAAACATCTCTTTCAGGACACAAACCCTGTTCCCGGACCCTTCTGATGAATGCAATTTGCCTAAGAGTCTGATGCTGAAAGGGAATTTTATTTCACTAGCATTGATTTACACTGACTTACCCCAGCTGAAGAATTTAAGGAACCTTATCAAACATAAAAGGAAAAATAACCAGGGCAACTAACTTTTCAGCCCGTAGCTCCATGATCACTTTTCATGTCAACAGCCCTCCATCAGTTGTTTTCTTCCCTGCTGACCCTGGTTTCCCAGTGCTGTCAGTTGTGCAAATGGACAGTGAACCAAAGCAGGAAAGAACCAAAGCTGAAAATGACTTTCCCTCTCCCCGTGCAGGTCCATGCAGCCACATGAATACTGGCACTGGCACAGGGGGAAGGGCTGAAAGGGCTGGATGGGATGGAGTGGGGGTAGGAGGGTACCTCTTAGAGAACCAACACTTCTGCTCCCCTAACTTGACCACGAAAGCGCAGCCTTCAGTGGAAAATGGCTGCTTGCCACTTCCTTTGAGCTTTCTAGCTGTTTTTTTTTGTTTTTTGTTTTTTTTGATAACTGTTTTTGGACATATTTACATTTATAATTGCAGTCATTATAAATGAAACACAATAAATAAATGCAATATAAATGTAATCTACAGAGGTTTTTTAGAATTGCACTGTAACTAGTTTTAATATTAATTTATTACATTTCCATAGATATAAAAAGAGAGCTGTTTTCACATTTCTTTAATTTGCCAACTGTTCCTCAACAATATGTGGATTCCATAGTAATTATTACAGCATTAGATGAAGATGTTAAAAAAATCTGCAAATTGACTATTTTTAATACTCTTTGCATAATACTGCAACATCAGGATTCCAGCCATTAGCACCAATTAATTTGTGCAGAATTAAATTGTAAAAGCCATATTGATCATGAAATAAAACTTCCCATAAAACCCAGGCGACAGCAACATGCCCCATTATTCTGGTATAGAGCCCAAAATTGATGGTTTAAAAGAATTAGTTTAGAAATCAATATCCCACCTTACAGAATCTGAACAGCAAAGAATTCAATGTCTTTTAATAATCTATTTCAGCAGTTTACCACCCACCTATGTCTTTAAAATGATCATCTTACTTCTAATTTGACCTTTGTTACTTTATCTTCCAGCACCTAGACCCATATCTTTGCCTGGCAGATTAAAAACCCATCTTGCTCTCTTCAGGCAGGTACTCCTAACAGCAATCATGTAACTTCTTAGTTTTGTCTTTAATGCATTTCTTCAAGCTCCTTCTACAAGGCAGGTTTTACAGACTCAAACAATTCTTGTATTACTTCTCCTTTTTTAGGTTTTGAAAATCTTTTAAAAAAATTTCTGTACAAGACTTGGATGTGTTGTCTGGTAGTGATCTCACCAGTACAAAAGATCTCCCCTCTGCTCACATCTTCATTTTCCTGCTGGTACATCAAGGAAGAATTTTTTTTTGTTTGGCTATAGCAGCATAATGAGCATTTACGTGCAGCTAATTATTTCCTCTAACTCCTACCTCATTTTGGGAGACAGCACCTCCCAGGGCACAGTTTCTCTCACTCTGTGCGTGCGACCTATATACTTCATACTCAAAACATGACCTTGTCCCTGGCTGAATGCAATAATTAGTTTGAATGCAGGCAACTTATCAAGCAGTCCAGATCCTTCTGAAGAGCTGGCCTGCCAGTATTATTTTATCAAGCCACCCATCTTCCTGTCCCTGCAAACTTTCTCCTCAGTGACTTCTTTATTCTTCTTGACAGCCACTAAAGACATGGAATAGTGCTGAGCTAAGGGCAGGAGATCAGGAGTCCTAATGAGAAACGTCTCCATGTGTAAGAGATACCAACATATAAACATATTTTGTTTGGTTAGTTGGTTTTCAATTTATTAATAATTTTAACTGGAAGAAAGTCTTACTGAAATCTATATAAATCAATCATCTTTATCAATCAGACCTTTGAACTTAGAAGAACAACAGTATCAAGTTTACTTGGCAAGAACAGTTCTATATATAACCATGATGAATAGCATTAGATAGATTACTGCTCTTTATGTTATATATGGAGCTACTTATCAGCTAGTCATGGTTTTTGTCTGAAACGGGCAGGTTAGAGTTTATAAATACCCAGTTATCCTGTTCGTTCCCTTTTCTCACTGCCAAAACTAAAAATTGTTTTTAAAAAATAGAACAACAGAAATTTTCGTTCCTAAAATTGACCTTGAAAAGTGAACATCAGTGTTTTAGAGACTATGAACTAAAAATTATTAAGAGCTACTGATTTTAAATCTACTTCTTTCACAAATTCCATTTTCTCTGGAATCTGCTGTTCTATTAAAGTCTCTACTGAACATGGAAAAAATAACATCAGAGCAGAGTCTACTTAAGGAAATCATCCCTTCTCATGTCACTTTCAGAACAGCAAAGCCTTGCTCTTTCGGTTTCTGGGCTTGACAAGAGAATTGCCAAATAGAATTAGGCTACTGGTTAATCCAGTCCAAGTATTTCTGGCAATGCCCAGTGCCTTTTTTAAAAATAAAACTGATCAATAAATTGCAGATAAAAATTTTGGCTGGGCAGTGAAGTGTCCTGTTCACTCATGTTCTGGGGGCAAATCAAAAGAAATTGATGTCACTGATTCAAGAATTACACTGGGAAGAGACTGGTCATGCCTACGTTGAATCTTCTCAAGGAGGGTGTGTTGCCCCCTCCATCTCCATCCCTGCCCCCACTGGGATGCTCTGTGGGCAGGCAGGAGGCAGCGCACACCCAGCCAGCCTGAGCATGTCCTGCGGCATGCAGACCCACCTGGCCAGGTCCTATGAGCTTCAGAAAGCACCACCGACCTCATCTGGGGTTGCACTGTTTGGGGTTGCTTATAGAAGGGTGAATCTGACATTAAGGGAGCCTCAGGCAGGGCAGACACACCTACAGAAATCAGTATTCGGAAGGAAGTGTTCATTGTAACTCCACTGGAAACACCCTACCTATGCAGGAATACCTCTGTGTCACAACTTTCTTCCAACACCCATACTTATCCCACGCCATTTTCACATCTGCCTGAGCTTTCTATATGTTTTCTTGTCTGTATCCTGTGCTTATATACTTTCTGCAGAGTATTTTATCGTGGACTCACACTTTCCTAAAGCCCTGAGCACCAGCAATGACCCCTTCTTCTTTAACCTTAACATCCGTACTGCCTCTTCTCGCAGAAGACCAGACCAAAGGCTCAAGACAGTTACTACATTCACTTAATTACAAAAGGTCTTCATACAGCCTGGTGTTTTACACTGCAGCTATACTGAGAAGGGCAATATATCCCTGCAAACCCAGGAAATAAGGATACTTATGACAATTTAAATTAACTTTGATCTCCCTTTTCCTCTGAGATTCAAGTCAGTTTTAGACAAGGGCTCCAGGGGCTCTGTATACCAAGTGCTGAGGCCAGTTTATTTCTCAAGTGAGATCTGCTATCATGGGCATTTCCAAGCAAGGTCAAGAAGCAGAGCTGGTCTGCCACTGAAAAGCTGCAGGCGCCTAAAATTTCTGGAATTTAGAAATAGCGTTAATATACAGCTGGATCAGTAAGAAAATCCTTGCTGTCCAACTCTTGACAGTCAGCGCCTCTGGGGGAAGGCAGGTAGATTTGGAGCAGCTTATGAGTGGAGAGCAGACAAACAGGTCCACTGTCATGTACAGAGGCAAAGCCAGAGAGACAGAAACGTGTGGTCACTGTAGGGAAACCAAACCGCAACAAAAGCAAGGGGATTTCCAAAGCCAAAGCAACAAAGAGATACATGATCGTAACTCCACAAGAGGGACAAATCCTGAGGTCCTGCCTCAGGTGAGCTTCCAGCGGGAGTCTGCCTATATCTAGATAGAGTAAAACCACCTACAGATTTGAACCAGTGTAAGATACCAACAAAGATGCTTGAACCGATTTGCCTGGGGAAGGTAATGCTTGCTGATACCTCCACGGTCTCTCCACTCCAGTCATAATTTGACAATGTTTGTGGCTTGATTGCATGTGTTCAGTGAGGCAGCCCTGCACTTCCTACCCCAAGGCTGCAGGACACGCGAGTGAGACTCTGAGATGAGCCCTGCCATCCACCTCTTTCACACATCACACGTTCACCATCTGCATTCTCATCTTCGGCCATGCTGCCGTCCCTCGCCCAGGTTGCTGGGAGGTTTAGAAAGGCAGATGTTTTCAGTCTCTGTGGGGTCTGGTTGCAGGGGCTTTGGAAGTTACAGTACCTTAGGCCAGTGTTGTCTGGGATTCAATATTGCATTAAGTGGTGACACATTGTGGGCAGGTGGGATCTATTATTGCATTATGGAGGCTGCTGCTTCCCTGAACAGGCTATGTTTTGTGTGTGAAGCGGGCCCACACCTGCTGGAGCTGGGACCTGGAAATGCGGAGGACGGAAGGCATGAGTCTGTGGTTTCCTGCCGTGAGGGGCATGTGCCTGCGGTGGGGCATGCGCACGGGGCTGCTCTCCGCTGAACGGCTGCGCTGTATGAAAGTGCCACCAACGTGAGGGTAGTGTTCTGTCTCCAGGGTTGAGGAGGAGAAAACGGAGGACGCCAGTCTTCTCAGGGGGCTGTACCTCGGGAGGGAGTGCTGAGAAGGCCTGTCCTCCTCCAACTGAAAAAGACCAAGAAGAGTGGAGGAAAAGGTGTCAGGCAAAGACTTGACTCGCCCCTGGTTTGTGATGCGCATGCTGCAGACATCTTCGCCGGTAGATGAAAAATGCTTTTGCTTTACTCAGGGCTTACTTACTGCTCTGTGTCTATAAATTCCCGGGGATCCTACAGGCACCACGGGAGCCTGCCATCACAGGGGGTCTGCCATGCTCTCCCCAGCCACACGCGGACATGAGCGACACCAGCAGTCTCAGGCTCTGCTACGTCTGTCCCCTCCTCTGTCTCTTCAGGCCACACGCCTCACCTCTCTGTTCCTCTGGCATCACTCATCCTGACATGTCATTAGGCTATTCATACATCTGCATATAGGTAACAGTTAAACTCTGAACACACGTGGAAACCATGTGTATGAGAAAAGGTGAAACACCTGGTGCTAAAATGATTATAGGTATTTAAAAGCGAGGGATTCTCAGGGGCTTTTTCAATGAGTCTTATTAAAAATCACTCCAGGGATTTTGCAAAGGCCACTTTGGGGGCTGTTAGTGGACTTTCCTTTTCTCACACTTACACTGCTGGCCTCCCGATACACTTTTATATTGAGTACCTGCAGGGGGAGTGTTAATGCTTCCAGTTTTGGTAAGCGGAGGACAGGCAGCAGCTGGAAAGGCAAGCAGAGTATAATTCTCCTTTCAGTGAGAAATTCAAAACACAGAGCCACGGAAGGACATGAGGAGAAGATGCGCTCTTACAACCCGATTGATTCTATGATTCTGTGATTCTGTCCCTTTTTTGCTTCTGTGATCCTGGGATGGCCAGGAGAGGAAGGAAAGTATATTCTCAGAGGACAGCTTGTGTCAGGATGAGATCGCAGTCCCTACCTTCTCTTTATGCACTGAATGGAAGAGAAAGGCATTACAGGAATGACTTCAGATTCTTCACCCTGAAAATGCTAAGCCCTTCCTCCCCTTTCTACCTCTGCTATGAAACTAGCACTTCACAGGGGTCAGCAACCTCAATTTCCAAAACCAGACCATTTTTCCTGGAACTACATTTTTCCTTTCAAATCCATTCCCCTCCTTGTGCTGCATTTCTTTTCAGAGTCTCTGCAGGTTTCAAAATGTAATTGGGAAATGTGAAAAGGCAATATTGTATTTTCTTAAGCCAACACTGCTCTCCTTACCTTACTAGAGATGTTGCCCTTGCAAATGATACGAGAAAAAGAGCTGAAGTTCATCCAGTCTCATCTCTTCCCTGTAACTTTCAATATCTTTGCAGTGCTTTGAGGCAGGTATCTTATCTTCATAAGTGTCTGAGAACTACTCAGCTTGTGGTGGGCATTAAATGTGAAAAGCAATTATTCACAGTCCTAAATGTACTGCATGTCACTGCATATATCAGACTCTCAGATAATAATAATGTAAGGCTGTCATACAGAGTATTTGAGAGAGACAAGGAAATTCTAGACAGCACTCTGATTTGTCATAGAGACAACCATCTCTTCTTTGCATAGATGGTGTAGAAATTCAGTCCTGGGTGTACTGTTTGTAGGCTGCACAACTAAGTACATTGGAATTCTTATTATTGCTTTTTGCTCCATGTTTGGGCTCAGCATATTGCATGATTTCCAATGTATATATCATCCCAACATGGTAAAGACTTCTCAGATCAAAAAGGATCACTCCAACTACCCAGATGGACCTCCTTTGCAGCATAGGACAAAGGACCTTGCCTAGACCATGAGGGGGCAAACTGCAACACCTCACCAGCAAGCACACTTAGGTATTGCTGTCTCCTGGCTGAAGCTGAGGTTACAGACACACCACTTTTCTTCACTGATGTTCTAATGCTTAAACTACACAGCCGATGCTGGAGGTGCTGCCCCCTTTTATCCCTTTGCCCTTGGCACCAGTCAGGCTGGACCACCTTCCATCAGGCTTATTCTGCTTTGTTTGGACAGGAGCAGTATGACACCTCTCATGTGAAGTCCCAGAAAAATGTGATGTTGCTAGAAGTCAATATATTTTAAAGATATAAAATATAATTAGGAATTTCTACTGAGCTTAAGGTTTTGATTGTTATGACCTGTATATATTTAACGAGCAAACGTGAGCATTACTTCTCTTACAGTATCACCCTTTTGCTGATCCTTTATTCCTAACACATGGATGGACAGGGACTCTGAACTAAAGAGCGTAAGGGACAGAGGCCAACTCTACATACATCCTTCTCCATGAGCTGGCAAGGTCTTCTCATGTGGAGGGAAGCCAGAGGAGCTGAATGTTAAAGAATTGCATTATCTACAACAGGCACCAAGCACAGCTCAACAGGAATTACACTGAGTGAGGGGCAATGAGAGTCCACCCCTCTTCTGCAAATGCCCATTTCTCACCACTGAGAAATGGTCCGTCAGGTCTCCTCAGTGCAGCCCACAGAAAATGCTGTAGAAGGGACAGGAAACCAAGACACACAACACCTTTTCATACCTCATTTTTCCTGCTGCTTTCTTCCCCCAGCCTACCTCTTCTGCCCAGGGAAACCTGAGAGCCTGCTGTGTTTTGCTTCTACCCATAGATTGATTATTTCAGCCCAGCTTTTCTTCCTTCTGCCTCAGAGCCAGTGAAGCTGTAGTTTCTGTCCTCGCCTCCTGCTGTCTATGGGCACTCTGGGAGTGACAAGGATTTCTCTCATCACTGCTCCAGGGTCTGAGGCCACAGAGGCCACCGGGCCCAAAATACAACCCAGAGAAAGCCCTGCTCAGCTTTCAGTCCTCAATGCAAATCAAACAGAGCTCCTCCAGGCAACAGACCTGGGGCAACCCAGGGCTCTACACCATATGAACCAGAGAGGCAGTACAGATCACCCAAAACGCTAGAGCCCTGTCCTTGTGAGGCAGCCCTCTCCTGTGTCTCTGTATCCCTTTCCGAGAAATAATCACCATCAACTCAAATCCATGGAGGAAGAGAACAGCATGTTGGGGTTGCTGAAGTGGTCATCCCCTGATCAGCTATGGTGCTCCCAAGGGTATTGTCAAGCAACATCACAACTATAGCATCCCTCAGATGAGGCAATGATGAAGTTCAGGAGCATGGGAGCACTCGTGGGCTCAGCACGAGAATAGAGAATATTTTCTTGACTCAGTGAGGTTCTCAGCACAGATTTTACAGAAGAAAAACAGTGATTATAGGTAAAGTTGGACTCCCAGGCTGGCCCAGGCAGCCTGTGCAATGTGCTTCTGACTGCCTCCTGTCTTATCCATGGTGTTACCAACACAGGTCTTCATGCTGAGCATCCTTGCAGATCTCTCAGCAAAGGTGCCAATGGTGGGGTATGGCTGGGAAGGGCTCATAAGCTCCATAGCTGCTGCCCTCTCAGGGTCAAGACATGGACAACTTTAAATAAGTCAATCTGTGGCATTCTCATGGCTGTGAAAGGCTGGCTGTGGGAGAAAAAAGGCCTAATATAGCACTAAGGGAGATTTTTTTAAGAGTGATTCTAACTACACAGCTAAGTTGGTAAGGAAATACACCACACTGGGGCCTTTTCTAAAAGATGAACTCTTGGCTCTGGGAGATGGGACTGTAAGACACAGTGTAAGTAAAATGCTCTCTGAACTCTGCAGAATATATCTAAGAATAGGTAAGGAAGAGTTAATATGATCTCCCACTATTGCTTCACTTTTCTTGTGTTTTTTTAGATGCAACATCATTTAGATAGGCATGTTTTAGGCAGGCAAGTCTCAAAACATTTTGTACAATGTCAACTGCACTAGCAGCAAGGGAGATTCAGAGCCAAGAAATACCTATGAGCACACACCTACAGTCAGGAGTAACGGTTAAAACGTTATGAACATTTGTATTTCTTTCCAATGCAGAAGGCAGCAGTAAGTTGCCATCTCTGTCAAGTGTCAATCAATTAACTCAGCATATTTAAGAACTTCACAGCTTTTTAAATTATATAGCTAGGTGTGGATATAAATGATTTCCAACAGTAACAGCAATACTATGTCAGGATTAACATGTAAACAGAAGTGCAGGTTCAATCTTTTTTCCCACTGATTTTTAGCTATTTCTATAGCTTTATCTGCACATTGGTGCATAAAAATAAGCAGAGATTTATTAGTACATTCCTGAAATGCATACATTAAAGTAAACCCTAAGAGCTCTGTTAAACAGCTTGCTGGGTGCTGCTCTGAGCAGTGCACAGACAGAACGGCTTGAACAGGACATAGTTTCATGACAGACCTGTCCTCCCTGAATACCACGGATTTCCATGAGGTCTGTGCTCCACTGCAGCTGTCTTCTTGTCAGCTGAAACGGGGAGATATCTAATATGTGAGAATATTTGGGTCAGAAATCTCCCCAGGCTTATTCAGAGTCTCCTTGGTACTTGACTTTCCCCACAGCAGCATCTGTTCACACTGTGCTCCCTCTTACACCTACACAGGTTGACAAGGACACCACCACCCCTCACACTTGCACTACAATATCTACAATATCTTTCTTCCAACAGATTCATAAATGAGGATAACTCAGGGAACTACAGGCTAGTCAGCCTGGAAAGGGCATGGAGCAAATCCTCCTGGAAGCCATTTCCAAACATATGAAGGAGAAGAAGGTGACAGAGCAGTCAGCATGGATGTATGAAGGGGAAATCATGCCTGATGAACCTGATAGCTTTCTGTGATGAGATGACTGGGTGGGAGGTTGTTTACCTTGACTTTAGTAAGGTTTTTGATACTGTCTCCCATAACATCCTCATAGACAAAATGATGAAATATGGGCTAGATAAGCAGACAGTGAGTTGGACTGAAAACTGGCTGAACTGCTGGGCTCAAAGCATTGTGCCTAGGGAAACAAAGTCCAGCTGGAGGCCAGTCACTAGTGGTGTAGCCAGGGGTTGATACTGGGGCCACTACTGTTTAACAGCTTCATTAATGACCTGGATGATGGGACAGAGCGTACCCTCAGCAGGTTCACAGATGATACAAAACTGGGAGGAGTGGCTGACACACCAGAGGGTTGTGCCGATATTCAGAGGTGCCTGGATAGGCTAGTAAAATGGGCAAGAAGGAGTTTCATGAAGTTCAATAAAGGGAAGTGCAAAGTCCTGCACCTGGGGAGGAACAGTACATGCTGGCGGTCAACTGTCTGGAAAGCAGTTTGACAGAGAAGTATGTGGAGGTCCTGGTGGACACTAAGCTGAACACAAGCAGCAAGGTGCCTTTGTGGCAAAAAGGGCAAACAGCCTTATGGGCTGCATTAGGAGGAGTGTTGCCAGCAGGTTGAGGGAGGTGGTCCTTCCCCTCTACTCAGCACTAGTGAGGCCACACCTGGAGTGCCGTGTTCCAGTTCTAGGCTGCCCAGTACAAGAGAGACATGGACATACTGGAGATAGTCCAGCGAAGGGTTACAAAGATGATGAAGGGACCAGAGCACCTCTCATTTGAGGAAAGCCTGAGAGCTGGGACTGTTTAGTATGGAGAAGAGAAGGCTTGGGGGGTTCTTACCAACATTTATAAATACTTGATGGGAAAAGAAGATGGATCCAGACTCTTCTTAGTGGTGCCCAGCGAAAGGACAAGAAGAAATGGGCCGAAATTGAAATACAAGAAATTCCATTTAAACGTAAGAAAAAGTTTTTTTACCATAAGGGTGATTGAACACTGGAACAGGTTGCCCAGAGAGGTTATGGAGTCTCCATTCTCACAGACAGTCTGATTGGACACCGTCCCGAGCAACTGGCTCTAGCTGATCCATCTTGGAGCAAAAGGTGGGACTAGACAATCTCCAGAGGTCCCTTCCAACCTCAACCATGCTGTGATTCTATGGTAATCCAGAGGTCACTGTCTTTTTGCCAGTAACAAGTAATGGCTTATACATTGGAGCCAGAGAATGGAGGAACAGAAGAAAGCATTAGAGCAGGGATTACCCATTTGCTCTCAGTTAGTACTCTATTGACACCAATGGATGATCACCATTTTTTGGGAAACCAGAATGAGGTCCCAAATCGGCACAACAAGGCCTATGACCTTAGTCATGGTAGGTCTGCATTTAATGACATTTTTGCCTATCTTAAAGGCTCAGTTCATATTCAAATATAAGGAAGATTTACTCACACACACACACACACTATCTAATCACAGTTTCAATCAAACCCAGAGGAAGCCCAAGCCTGAGCTATAGGAAACATCTGTCATTGCTAGTGAGGCCTTCAGTATTTTCATTAGTGAAGCCCTTGGTCAGCCTCTTGTTAGTGTCCCAACCAACTGTCCCTCCATCTCTCCTGTACCTAAGGAGAACAGGCTTCTGCTTTCCTTGAGGCACCAAGTCATTTTTCCTTTGAGAGTTAGCAGCTGGTTTTGTGACAGCAAATGGAAAAATATTAATGTCACTGCAAAGCTGTGTATATAGAGGCAACTGAAGGACCCAGACGTCACAGGAAGCACAACTAAATCCTGGCCAGCCAAGGAAGTCCAGTGTTGGTCTGTATGAACAAAGCTAGGCCCAGGAGTAACTAGAGGGTATTTCAGAACACATGAGCAAAAAAAGGCAGTCTGCTGGAGAACTAAGGCTGTCTAATATATTAGCAGTGATCACCCGCAATCCCTTTATTTTATCTTTTTTGCCTGCTTTTTAAAGTATCACTGCACAGTGATAAGCAGCCTTCATACTCCATCATACCCAACTTCCCCAGTCATTTCACATAGCAGTATTACATGCTATGGCCAAGAAGGCACCTCCAGCCTTCTTTAGCTACGCTAAATATGTCAGTGAAGTGTCCCTGCTGGTTCTTACAGCTGGTTCTTACCAGCTGGCTCTTGGCATGTTCATGCATTTTGCAGATCTTGCACATCTTGCACTGACCAGCCTAATAAGTGTACAGAGAAAGCAAATTCAGATGCAAACTCTTCCAACTCTGCTGATCTTGCCTATGGGGAATATCTGGGGAATTCAACATATTGGCTTTATACAGCAATCACCTCCACCTAGGAACATTGCAACTGGATGCAGCCTCCATGAGAAGCATCTACTGCTACTATTCCATGCTCAGCAGGACATCCCCACTAGTGCCAGTGCCTGCTGTCAGTGTTTCTATCCTTCCTGTAAATGCTGCAGCCTCATACACCTTAGCAAGGAACACCTTGCCTGGCAGGCAATGATTTGGTTTGATTCTTTTTATATAGTTTCTTGTATCATTCATGTTTTGCTGCCAAAACTAACAGTGTTTTTCTTCTTGTACCTCTATGGGATACAGAGAAGAGAAGAATCCGGGCAAGGCCTGAACAGAAGGATATTCTTTTAACATGCTCCAGTCCAGTGAACACTCCCTTAGAGAATAAGCTCAAGAGGGAACGGAAGATGGAGTTACCATCTTCCAGAGGGGAACAACCAGACTGCACAAATGCCTGCCGTAGGAGGGTATCGCTGTGTACATGACCCGAGACTCGCCTGCTCTTTGATGCACTTATGGATCCTGTGTGCATGAGATCTTCGTTAACATAAAACTACAAAAAGCCCCCAGGAGAACAATTTTATTGTCCCTTGCAGTGAACACTCTGATACAGCCTTCTTCTGAATGTCTGAGAAACGAAGATTAGATATGACAGAGGAACTCTGAGCCTAACAGTATATCACGTTTTTCCAGGTAATCTAATAAATTACCTCCCACTAAAAACTGATCTTTATATCTTCAGAGGACCACAGAAAAAAACAAAACTGAAAGAAAAAAGCCCTCTACAACTATCTGGAAAAAACCCAGTAGGTAAAGAACATTTCTGTGAGCAAATACCTGGTAACAACAATGCCAGTCACTGAAGTAAGGTTGACAGGATGTGTGTGCTGGTTACTCTGAGCTTTTTATTAGGTATTTAGAAGAAAATTTAATTTCAGGGAGTTATTTTATGATTTGCATTGCTGCAGGCCTGCCCAGTGCTGACGTGTGATTAGATTAGAGGGCATTCTCTTGCCATACACTGCTGTTGCCGCTGAGAAACTATGCGGAGAAGATTTGCTAGTGACACCTCCATACAGCTAAGCAGCTAGTAACAAAACACCATGGGAGAGCAATAAGAGAACTGATTAAAGATACCCACAACCACAGCTGTGCTCTCCTCTTGTCCCTGTGCCAAAATGTCTGGAAGATCTTGATAACAGTGTGTCCTTAGTAGGGGACAACATTACTAGCTATAGGGAGGACTTCTAAGGTGTTCACAACATTTGCAAGCACTGTCAGAAAGAGTTTCACAAGAGCATCAATGCTTGGAATCACAGACTTCTCCAGCACAGCTGAGGTTTCCTAAAATGATGCTATGCTAGGCAACAAGATACAGACCCAGGGATCTTACCTGTCTCTGAGGACCAGTAGGTTCAGATTCTCGTCTCCTTTGTCGGATAGCTGGTGCTGAATGTAGGGGGGAGTGGGTTGGACTTCCTGGCTGCTGTTCGTGTTTACTGTCAGATACTGTTTGAGAAGGTCCTTCATGTCTGTGGGAACTGTCCTCCTCAGTCACAGGCTGCATACCCCGACTTCGTCCATCATGCGTCTTCGGCCTGACTGCAGCATCTGCCCCCAACCGCCTTCTCTCCTCACCCTCTTCAATAGGTCTTAGTTCCTCAGGCTCCTCATCCGTGGTTCCAGAGGTGCTTGGCTCAGCACCTGGGTGAAAGTCCTTCAGCTCTGTCTCCTTATCAATGATAACCCACTCCTTGCTATCAAAGTCCTCCTCCTCTGCGAGTGGCACTGAGCGGAAAGCATTGCTGAGGGCTTCATGTTCCACTGAAGCAGACACATCCATCCTACCACTTGCCTGACGGTCAGCCTGGCCAGTATCAATGGACAGCATCTGGGCTGGCTGGGAGGAGCATACAAGCCGTGATGGAGAGCCAGGTAAATCCATTCGAGATCTAAAGACAGAATATGAAGCCATTAAAAATACAACAGGCTTGTGGTTAAAGTTAGGGATCATAACAGTTGAGAGAAAACCTGTATAGTCCTTCTCACTCATTTCTTGGTACGCTTCAGAAAGACAGGCTTAAGCAAAAATATTTCTTTAGAACCTACAATAGCATAAAGATGTTCCCCCTAAAGTGCTTCAGTATGACAGCCAATTCAGCATTTGTCTTCCTTGTAGATGACAGGATGATAACCAGTTTCCCCCAACAACACTAATAGACTCTTTCCCCTTTGTTAAGTTCTACTGGTTTGTGAAAAAAAAACCCAAAACAACAAAACACCCTTAAATCCTAAATCTACTGTCTGACTTAACAGTGTCTCTGCTGGGCTCCTATAACCTCTTCAGCTGCACTGTGCTATCTCTATGGTGGCCACTGAGGCCTCTAAGGCAGCCACATGAGTTCTTCGAAGACAGCAAGAATCTTTGATCCCATTGTGCATAGATGACCTCAAAATATTTTGGAGGAGCAGGAAGGAAATATAGCAAATATCTTTTTACAAAGGGTAGTATAATGTTCAGTGGCTCACAGTCTAAATAGCAGCAGCTTCTGCAGCCATGCAGAAATGCCTTTCAAAGAGACCCTGGAAGCTCCCTGTGCCCCAATGGCCCTGGCAGCATCTCAGCTGGAAAAGCCAGTGGTACTTCTGTCTTTCTGCTCCACAGTGTTATGATCCATGCTTCTCATTTGGCCTGCACCTGCTGCTGGCTTTGCTTCTCTGTCTATCACAGAGGCTAGCAGCTTGCTGCACAAAGCCAGAGTGTCTGCTGCCCAGAAATAGACAGCTGCAGTGTGTTTTACAAAAGGATTTCAACGAGGACCATACAGGAGCCTTGCAGTCTCTTCTGGGAAAAGCCTTCCATGTGTGAGAAAGCATCAGGGGAAACAGAAGTGAGTGACCATTGGGTGAGGGCTGCTAAGCAAAACTGGGTATCTTTTAACACAGTGGAAGGTCAGAGCTGAGATGGATTACAAGCAAAAATGAAAATTTTTTTTAAAATTGCAAACAAGTTCAATGCTATATGCTGAAAAATTAATGCTATTATTACTACTAATGGAAAATAACGAAATAATGAATCCCACCAGATAAGGATCTGCCAGCTAGGTCCCAGAATACGTGCATCTCCCTGTATGCATCCTAACAAGATCCATTCTTCCCTTCCACCTCAGGCCAGCCAAAAGCTTTGTGACTGTTTACATTATCTCTAATCTGACACTTTGCCTTCCCTCTGACAAATGTCTCTTCTTCCATCTGTGGAGTTCTTCCCATCCAGGGACAGGATGAGAATCATTCCCACTAACTCTCCTTATTAACAGACACGAGTATCTCATCAGAAAGATCATAAAGCCCATGAACACCTCCACCCCGAAATGAACTTCCAATGCCTGCTGATCTAATGATTAGGTTGGTCTCAACAGTCAATCCTCACGACACTGCTAAAAGCAGTAGGAGGCTACAGAGGGTGAGCAAACCTTCTTTCCTGTAGATCTGCTTTGCCATCAGCAGTGGAGAGGCGTTCTGACTCAGGGCTGTTCACACGGCGGTATCTTAGGGAGCGCACTTGTGTGGTAGGGGACTCCGGAGGCACTCGGACAGGGGAACTGGGGCAGACACCATTTCTCTGCTCCTCTTCCACCATGCACTGAGTCTGTAGGGGGTAAACACAGAGAACCTCAAAAATCTGACCAAAGACATTGATTTCACATCCTTCACTGTTGCTCTGTGCTTTCTTCCAGGATGCAGATTCAGCTGCATTTTCACAATCTATACAGGCAATGTTTGAAGGAATACAAGGGCCCATATGCCCTGGCAATTATCTAGTATTAAAACAAGGTATGGATTTTAAATCAATTCAAATAATTAAACATCTTTACAAGGTGACTTTTGCATTTCAATTACCCTGAATAGTTGATCCAAAGAAGCTATCATGGGCTAACCTACTACATACACAAACCCTAACTGCTTATCCAAGATGTCTAAGAGCCCTTGTTTGTCAGTATTTGTTCATGCAGGGTCCATGCATTATATTACAATGTACATATACTTCTGACGAAGTTGATACAACTAAGCTATCCCCTAACTCCCATGGTGGTTTGGGGTTTTTTTTTTTTGTTTTTTTTTTGTTTTTTAAATCTTTGTCCTCTAAACAAAGTCCTCCAGGACATATACTCAACTACAACATCTAAGAGCTTTCCACAGACATGCAGGGTCCTGAACGTGCTCGTAGACACTTGTGAGCATTGAGTGTTCATACTCTACCAGTACATATTTTCTATTTTCATATGGCCTTAGTGAATTCGATTTTTTTATTTTAGCAGCAGACAAAGGAGCAAAACTAGGTGACTGTAACACAGCTGCCATCTGCCTTCCACTGTGCTGCTTCCCCTTGGAAGAGAAGACCTGCTTAGGCAAAAGCATAGAGGCAGAACGGTCCAAGGGCTACAGCAGCAGTCTAGGATTTGCATTCAACCCTGTTGTGCTGCCAGCCATGCAACATCAGCTGCTACACACTGCCTCTGCATGGCGATGTGCACTGCGGTCCTAGTATGGAGAGTGTTTACCCTTCTCTGCAGCACACCCTACATTCACTTGTCCTCTATTAATGCCAGAGGCTCTGAATGTAAGCAGGCTTCTCAGTAAAATGCTGCTGATCAAGACAGTTGCCTTTATGTGTGTACTGTGTATACGGCAAACCAGTCAGTGTCCATAGATTAGCAGATCTAAACCATCCAGGCTGGGTTTGGAATGCATAACTAAGGAGCCTTTGCAGCTAGGGAGAGTGGAGAGAACTTTCAGGAAAAGCAGAATATATGATAATGATTTAATCTGTAATCCACTCAGGACAGGAAAAGGTTAGTGACAAAGGATGGTCAAATGTGTTTGTGAAAGGAGAAAAGTGCTGATGTAACTGTAGGGTAACAGGCAACTTGGTAAGATTCAAGAGCAGAGAACTGGGGGAAGGTGTGGGAGAGAAGGAAGAGGCTTCTGAAAAAACACAGAATGAGAACTTCGATCCAGTGGAGGATGGAGAACCAGAAGGAGGATTTAGAAAAGTCAGTGACAGTAAGCAAGGAAACTGTCCTTAGCACATAAATGGGAGAAGTGGGACAGAAGGAGATCTGAACTGTGTGAGCAAAGAAATAAGGATGACCTTAGAGAGGTAATGGAGAGAAAAAAACATGGGAAGATCTACTCATCACTTGAATACCAAGAGGAAGACAGGGAGAGCCAGAGTTACTTCTAGTGCTACAAGACTGGAAGATGAAAGATGGTGAAGCTGTGAATAGCAGAAGGGTGTTTTACACACCAGCTGCCCTTGCAGTTCTGAAAGACACAAGGGATGCCCGAGATTACAAGCAAAGGTGAAGCTGTGCCCTTACATACCAAACCTGCAAGCCTCTTTTTTTTTCTCCATGTAGTGACTGTGACTTAAATAAAAACTGATTCTCTCTCAGAGGACAGTCAGACTAAAGATAACCCTCACAGAGAGAAAGGACAGATTTCTTTAGCTTTGGAAAGCATGATGCCCTGGGCTCTATTTCATAGACTGCTGCATAGCTACAGGAGCTTGTCAGAACTGAAGTGCTCATCGCCACGCTAACTCCCTAAGCTCCTTTGCCAGTAAACTGACAAGAAATAGCATATCCCTTGGCAGGAGTCACCTGGTCATGCTGTGGATCTTGCAGAAACCTCTCCTGCCTCTATCTGCTGTTATGACAGGGCTTGTGAATGACAGCGCTGGGTACCTAAGACATGATGTACAAGTAGCACGCAGAAAGGACATTTAGGACACCCTTCTGCACATCTCAGTCTGACTGAAGAGCATCAAGGCACCTCGTGGTTCAAAGGAACAGAAAAGCACATAGGAGTTACCAGGATTTTTCTGTAATACTCTTTTTTTTGTATGTTGTGGAAACAGAACTGTCCCACTCTACCAGGCTTTTCTTATTTCATGTGCCTTCAAACTAGAACTTCTGGAAATGCACACAGTTTACCAGTGAGAGATGAAGAAGTGATTTGAACCTGGTTTATAATTCTCAGTATTGGGGAATGCTGCTGGTAATGTTCCATATGGATAATACATTGATCCAAATTATATGCATTGGAGAATTTTAAGCAAGTTAGATGAGATTATTTCTTGTCCATGAATAATGTTTTCTAATAAGACTAAGGTTAGTGGAGATATCTACAGGGCTGAAAGAAGGACTAACTTTGTGCCAGTAGAGACTGAAGTGAATTCTGGTCAGACCCAGAAGACTGGTAAATTTAACATGCTAGTCCACAAATGTCCATTAAAGACAGGTTTGTGAAATTAATCCAATCCAATATGCCCTGATATTTTAAGTCTGTTTGATGAAGGTTTCTCTGCTAACAGATTCTGTATGTATCTGATGTCATGCCGTGTGACATTCTGATTTTTAAATAAGAATTGAGATCAACACAACAAATACTAATTTACTTACAATATGTAAGTTGATCTAATAAATAAACTAACGGGTAGATTCTCACATTTAACATTTACTATGGAATCATCATTTAATGGGGATGCCTCCAAGAAATTAGGTAACATTTACAAGAAACGACTGAGAAACAGCTTAGGGATTATGAAGAAAACCAACTGAAATACACACTTTATGCCAGAGAAAAAGTCTAATATGATCCTGGAATGGAGAAATATGAGAATATTAAGTGATAGTTTCTCTCACTCTTCACAGAGATGAAACCATCATTAGATGCTCTTTATAGATTGTGCTAGCCTTAGAAAGGAAAGTTAAAAAATCGGAAGAGAAAACTTACTGATGATTCAAGATGTAGAAAAATATGGCTTATGAAGACATCTCTGATTAAATTTATATACCCATGAGGTTAGAACACAGTAAAATTTTGGTTTATAATTTCCAAACCTGTGACATTTCTGATATTGTATCAGCTATGCAAGGACTAGAATTCCATTGCCTGAAGTACGAAGATCCTAGGTAATCATATAATGATTGCACAAAAGATTCACTCCAGCATTATTGGCCCCCACATGTCACTTGCATAAAGATCCAAATTAATCCCAATGGCTTTTACTCTGTGAAAAAATTGTTTGTAATTCCCGTTTCCACAGGGAAATTCTACAGTGCTTTGTGGGCTGCACTATGTAGGATGCTACATCAGTGGATCCGGGCAGTTTCTGGCAGTCTATGAATCCATTGCCCTAAATCCAACAGCCACAGGAGATAAAGAAATGTTCTTTACTTTGCTGATGCTGATCCTGAGTTTGTTGCGATTCACATCCGTCTCTTCCCAAACTTCAGCCTCATTGAAAGCGGTGTTTAGAGCCTGACCAAGACCTTCTGCTGGCCGGCCTGACAGGATGGGAGGAGCATTCTCTTGATCACTCAGATGTTCACCCTGTAGGACATCCTCAGTGTTCTCACGAAGCAAGTCGCCAGGTACCGGAGTGACATTAACCACCCTATGGAACAGACAAGTAGAAAGGTAAAATTATTAGCACTTAAAGAAGGAGGCCGATCACACTGCCCCACAGAAATTCCTTAGCAGCTTTTAGGGTATTACCAGGTTGAAAAAACAGGCAGTCCAGCATTATCCCAGATATGACAACCTGAAAAAGAACAGGAAGATTCCACCTAACGTATAGTCACACAGACAGTGGGATGGCTCAGTGAAAGCATCTTGGGACCCTTGATACACAGGCTGCAAACTCCTTCAGAAGTGCCCATTACACAATATTAGCTTAGAAGAAACTTCCCCTCTTTGCATGAGCAAATGAGGTTTAACAGGTCTTACAGCTTTTATCTTCTATAATATTAAGCTTTTATCTTCTATAATATTACTAAAGATTATTGTTATCCCTTAATGCCAGACCCTTCAAAAGCACCAAGACAGACCAATGAACTAAGTCTTACCAACTTTTGTTTGGACTCGATTCCGTCTCTGAGCACCAAGCTCTGTGTACCTTTGTACAAGCACATGAAACACCCTGTAAAGGTCAAGGAGCTGTGTGCGAGGCATGACCAGTGCATGCACTCTGCTGTGTTCAGCTCACTAGCAATCACAAACCCACCCCACAGCAAGGCAACAACTGCCTCACAGCAGGCACTCTCACAGAAGCTCCAGCCATGTATGCCATAAAATATGCAAAATATATAAGCACATGGGCTTCATTAATCCTGGCCAAAGGTCTCCAGACATCCCTTAATGTGACTCCAACCCACACACTCATCCCCAGTAGAAAATGTGTTTTCAGGACAGCAAGGGTTTGAAACTAGGTTCCACCCCCTTAGATATATGTTTGTATATAGAGAGTCAAATCAAGTTGTGGCTGCCATGCAGCTCCAACTTCCCAGGATCATAATGGCCTTGAAATCTTTCAAAAATGAACTTGTTACTGAGCTTGTTATTAAGGATGTCCATAGTCTGACTGGCACAACTGCAACACTCACCCAAACATGGCTGCTGTTTGCCTGGTGTTTTGCTGTGGTGGAGTAGAGGTGCTAGTGGACAACAAGATATCTGTACCAGCCTTCTCCCAGTCAAAGGCTTCATTTTCAGTGATGCCTCTTTCTTTCATGCTGTTCTCGAAAACGGACATGATTAGCTGGAATAAATTTACAAAAACAGTTTATGTTAAGTAGCTGAGGGCGGCTCTCACAAAAAATCTGAAGTGTGAGCATGAGGACCAAGTGCAACTTATAATCTCCATCTTACCTACAAAAGGTACCAAGAAACAAAAGCAAATGTCATAAAATCATATCAGTTGTTTCTCAGGCTGGTTTTGGCCTGGCAACTGAAATTTCTTTAAATCTACAAGAGAAGTGCATGCAAAGTTTTGATACTGATTTGATGAAATCTTGCTGTTGGCTTGTCACTCTAACTCTAAAGCCTTAACTTCAGGTCAGCTTTCCTGTAGACTAGACATATGCAGAATAGTACATTTGATATGTAGAGTTCAAGGGCTGCCAGAAGATGTAAACAAATAGGAAAACACAGTCCTAGGATGCAGACTCATCACATTGTCTGGCTCAAATACAGCTTGGTCAGGAGCCCTATGATATGCTTATGTACAATGCAGCCTGCCACATTTGGCTGCAGAAGAAAATAAAACTGTAAAAGGGATGATACAATTCTCTTTATAAGATGGCACGTACAAATGTTCATGCTGACATGGTTTATGGTTGTTGCTTTCTAAGAACAGATACTCTTTAGCAGAGAACAAAACTACTGGCAATGGATGCTCTGTGCATCCATGTGTTACGCAGGGAAATCTGATATTCTGCTGTCAAAGGGAAACTGGATGCAATAGGCCAACGCAGCTGTATGTGAGGTCCTGCATTTCTAATAAAATTATTCAGCTAAATAATGCAGAACTGAGAGGATTCAGCCTAAAGTCTATATGGAGAGAGAATATGGCTCATGGCATAGAATTAGCACTAAGTTATGAACAAAAAAATTACCATGAACAAACCCCCTATTTGTTTGCATTTATATTCCAGTTGTGTTTATCAGCATGATCAGAAGGCCAGGAGAGCCTGCCATTTCCTACTACTTTCCACCAAACTGCAGTAAAATGCCAATTTGCAGCTTTCAGTTGAGCCATCTTTTTCCTCCTTTTTGTGACCTAGAATCCTAGAATTCGGTGCTCCACTCCTGCAGTGGCACTATGTTTGATCAGAAGAATTCCCAGAGTTGACTGTCGGTCAGACCAAGGAACAAGTAACACCTCTCCAGAGAGTGGACATGACATGGCAGCAGCAGCAGCTTCTTTGATTTGAAAGGAGTTTTACTGTTGTGACAGTTTAATGATAGGATTGTGTTTCTGCTTGTTAGCCTCATGTCACAATGCCCCCTTTCACCTCTGATGGAAATGGGAGTTCTGCTGCTGCTGTTGGCAGGGAATTTCTTGCTCAAAACTGAACGTGAGTAACTAAAGGGTCACAGTCTTGCTCTTCATACATGCATTTCTGGTATATACCTTTTATATAACCTTAGATGGATGCCTAATTACTTATTGAATACATAAGCTTTTGGACTACACCTATCTTATGGCAAAGAATGCACTGATTATGTGAACTATATCTTCTTTGCTCATTCAAACCTGCCACCTGCTAATTTCATTTGGCAGTTCCTCATTTTCATACCAGAAGAAGCAACAAACAATCATTCTCGATTCACTTCTTGCCATTCTGCCTTTGATTTTAAAGACGTCATGTACATGTCAGTCCTCTTTTTTTCCAACTGTACTGTCCTAGTCTAATTAGTCTTTCCATATCTGGAAGCGAATCTCTCTCTAGCCTCCTTGCTACCCTTCCCTACAACTTCTCTGATTTCAAGATACCCTTTCTGAGATGCAGGAATGGAACCACACACACTATTTAAGAGTATGCTTCACATAGATTTACATGGTAGTATATGGATATTTTCTGTTTATCCTCTAATACTACTCTAATTATTCTTAGGATTGTATTTGCTTTATGACTGCTACTTTGTCAAGGATTACTGTCAAATGTCTTAGAAATTAATATCCCCACATCCTCAATGACTCCTTCCAAGAACTCCATACATTTGTAGACAGAGACGCTTATTAAAGCCACATTGACTTTTGCTCATTAGATCATCCTCACTCATCTGTCCACTAATCCCAGTCTTTATCACAGTTTCCAATTCTTTGTGATGTACATGTCAGTGTCAGGGACTGGTATCTTCTGAAGCCATTTAAAAATTGGTATTGCTTCTGCCGGCTTCCATTCCTTTGATACTGAAGCAGTCTGAAGTAAGAAACCACATCCTAAAATTAGAAGTTCGGCTGTCTTATTCTTAGCATTCCTTCATGCTGTCAAGGACCCACTCAGTCAAAACAACTTTTGTTACTTTCTGCTATAACTTCTTTTGTAACGCTTGCATTTGACTTTGCAGGCCATTTGGGATTTTACAGACCTCTATTGTATTCCCTGTAGGGTCTTTTTGTGCAGGCTGAAGGATACTAGTGTCCTCAACTGACATTATTCTCAAGCTATTCCACGGTCTTATTGAGCCTTCTCAGCTTTCTGTGAACCCTTTATACTTCTGATGAAAGGTCAAAGCTTTACAGGGAGGAAAGTGGAGCACGAAACTTCACAGAACAGTTCCAACAACAACCACTGCTCCCAGAAGTCATGTAAAGAGTTACTGGATCCTGTCTAGGGATCCTCTGCCTGCAGACACAATATTATTAGGGACCAGAAGAGTTTCCACAGCCACTGCAAGCCTCCCATACTGAGTTTCCTTCTGCTCGGCCCAAGAACAGCTAACTTGGAAGAGCCAGGAGGAAGATGACGAGATCCCTCAGTTACACAGGATGTCAGATAAGGAGAGCAGCAAGAGCCTTGGCAGGAGGTGTTAGAGATGCAGAGGGATGGAACTCCAAAGATCTTTAAGTTGCAAGGGAACTCAGGCGATCACCTAGTCCACCCCCTACTCAAAGAAGGGCTTACCTTCAAGTCAGATCCAGCTTCAAAGTCAGATCAGCTTGCTCAATGCCCTGTCAAGTTATGTTCTGACTATCTCCAAGGACGAAGGTCCCCCTACCGTTTCACATCCTCCTGGTGATTACTTTTTCCCATATAGCTAATTGCAATTTCCTTTGCTGCGCATTGCATCAATTGCATCTCATCCTTTCGTTGTGCACCTCAGAAGAGTCTAGCTCAGTCTTCCCTACAGGTAGCAAAAGGCTACCTTTGATCCTTCCCTTCTTAAGGTCAAAGAAACCCACTTCTCTCAGCCTCTCCCCTTATGGCATGTGCTCTAGCTCCCAGTCGTCTTGGTGGCCTTCCACTGGGCTCACTCCAGTTCGTATGTCTTTCTTGTACTGGACACAGCCTTCCCACTGTGATTTAACAAGTGCCTAACAGAAGGGAATAATCACTTCCTTTACACTGCTGGCTACGCTTTTCCTAATACAGCCCAACATGGGGTTAGCTTGCTTTGTCACAAGGACACACTACTGTTTCATGGTCACCACTAAGGCATACAAGTCTGCAGAAGCAGAGCTCCTCCCTAGACAGTTAGTTGATCCCCAGCCTGTACTGTTCCACATGTTTATTCCATCCTAAGTGCAGGACTTTGTACTTGCCTTTGCTAAACCTCATGAGGTTCCTGTAAGCTCATCAAGATCTCCCTGAGTGTCAGTACTATCCTTCAGCATATCAGCTGCTTCTCCCAAATTGGTATCTTCTGTGAACTGGCTGAGAGTGTGCTCTGTCCCCCTGTCCCATCATCCAGGTCTTTAATGAAGATACTGAACACTATTAGCTCCAGTACAGTTCCCTGAGAGATACCACTAGTGGCTAGCCACCAACTGAACTTTGCATTGCTGATCACAACCCTCTGACACCCAGCAATCCAGACAACTTGCCACGAACGTTGTGGTTCACTTATTCAAACCATCTCTTTCCAATCTGGCTATGAAGACATTATGAGAAACTGTGTAAAGTCAAGGTAGATAACATTCACTGCTCTCTCTGCATCCATAGAAGTAGTCATCTCCTCACAGAAGGTTGGTCAGGTATGCTCTGTCCTGGATAAATCCATGCTGGCTCTTCCCAGTCCCCTTTTAATCTTTCATGCACCTGGACATGCTTTCCAAAAGTAGTTATTTCATAATGAGCCCAGCACCCCTCTTCAGCAAGAATATAATGCCCACCATAGCTATGCCAGTATACACTGCTCCTGTAAGAATATTTTAGTTCATATACCACGGACCTAAGGGTAGACAGAGGCTGACTTGCCATATTTTCTTGGCAGTAACAGACCTAGCCTTTTGGTGTCTGGACAGAACACAAAAACAAGGAAAGTCATTACAAAGCATATGCATACATGAACAAGTTTTTGGTTTTTTTTTTCAAAAAAACAAAACAACAATTATTGTTTTTTTTCCCAAAACTTTATGAGTAACCATTTGATGGGGTTTCAGGCTAGATGAAGAGACTTCAGGGAAGGCTGAGCTCATGTGATGAGGGAACGTAGGAAAAGGCAGATGACCAAGTAACATCTTCTCATAAGACTTCCTCGATGCAGGAAGATATTCCAGTTTCTCTCTACTGGTTGAGAATAATGCATATGTCTGTCATCCATGTACCAGGTAAAACAAGTTATGTACACCTAACTGTAACCTAAAAATTAGGCTCAAATCATGAAGCTACCAGACAGGACTAACCTCCAGTACACCCAAGAGGTTTACACCACATGGAGAAAGGGACCTATGAAAGCAACCCATTATCATGGTGCCTGTAGTTGGCCTTATTTGGAAAAGTGCTTCCAAGTCATAGGGATATTGTGGTAGAAGACCAACAGTTTGGATAGGTCTCACTGGGACTTCCTCATATAATCAAAGGAAATGTTGGCCATTCTGGAACGCTGGAAGTAACAGGAAAGAAACAAAGCAGTATATTTCATTCAGACTAGGTGCACTGTACAGCAATCACTCCACCTCTCCAGGGTCCAGAAAGAGAAGGGAGGCAATGGCTACAGATGCAGGTCAGATCCTCTTCCACACCTAACCAGAGATCCATAGCACCCCAGTGAGAAGAAATACAGAATTTTCCCTTGGAGGTTATCAGAGTCACAGGAGAATGTTACTGAAACAGGGGCAGAGCATGGACTGGATCAGCTTTGCCTCTTTAGGGCTCTTCAGACTCCTGAGCTTCCTGTTGGGCCAGATTTAACAACAGAAAGGGATAAGCAGTAAAGAAAATACATCAGAGAAACCAAACTCTGGCACACTAAGGGGAACTAGGGAACCCTTGTGGTACTTTTCCCCTCCTAGCACTGGACAAGGACTCATGACTCAGTAGATGTAGGCTGGTGACGGCATGACTTGTCAGGCCACGTGCCAGGTCTAGACCATGTCACATCAGAGCACATCAACTTCCACAAGACAATGTGCAATTCCAACTCTTTGAGTATCAAAACCACTGGTGGGATAAAGAAGAGGCCCAACATGTTTCTCCATTAAAGATTTGAATGTCCATGAGGACATAAAGCTTAACTGCACATTTTGTAGCAGCATACCATGTTTTGGGCTGATGCCTCATAGAATGAGAGAGAAGCAGCCAATTGTGCAGAAATTACCCATTAAACTGTCATGATGTCAAATGCCTTCTCCTGGCCAAGGTTCAGGAAATGAATCACAGTCAATCCTGAAATATCAGGGGAAAAAGGTCCCAAAACAGAAACGTATTGTTCAGATGCTCCAGCCTTGAATTCTTCAGGGCTCATCTAGGAAGATGGAATTTTTCAGCACAAACTTCAGGTGTGGCAAGTTGCTCTTGCTCAAGTTTCTAATCTGCCCTGTAATCCCCAACACAGAATTGAAGAACAAATAGTAGGCACACCTCTTAAGTGGCAGGGGTCCCCTTTTGACAAGGAGATGCTCCTGATATGCGTTTGTAAGTACCAGAGGGATGCCTGGGGAGAAAACACTAAGCTTATGATGGAAGACTTCCAACAACTTGGCCGGCATGAGAGAGCTCAAACTGGCACTAGTTGTCCACAGGGAGTCTTTCCCAAATGCTCTGACAATATCTGTTATTGAGTGGATCTGAAAGGAAGAAGTCCATGTACAAAGCTCTCGCCTTCCCACATCCGCTCTGGATGTGTAAAAGAGAGCCATTCTCTAATACAATCATAGGTGATGTGATTACTTTTTCTTGGGTGAAATGCAATTCACAATACACCAGCTAAGGAAATCTGATGGGGTCCTCAGGCAAAGGCACTACAATTTCTATAATCACCATTCCTTTTCTGATACTCATTGCAAAAAGATGGATCTTTGGGGAGAGAAGCCAGCCACCTCCCCAACCATACCTGAAACTATCCCTCTACCAGTTGGACCCAGCATGCAACTGTAGTAGAAAAGATTTTCATGAACCTTTCTCACATCCTATCTTCACTATGCCAGGGAAAAGGCATATCTCTCTTGCTGTCAAATGAGTCAGAAAACCCAAAAATGTTGCTCTAATGCCCACATCCTCCTGCATAGAAAGTGCTAAAAGTGTGATCCTAACCATGAACTAACACTGACAATGATCCATTAAAGGGACAGGCCTGATGTCAGAGGCCATGAGCCCAAGAAGTGCAAAAACACAAGGTGTAAGTAAGATCCATCACGTGACAGCTCAGCTCTATTTTATTCACCTATGCCTAGGCAAAGCTCGTGCCACCTATCCATCAGAGAGTAGTGGTCTCCAGTCACACTTAGCCTTTAGTTACAGCTTGGTATCTCTCTCTTCTGACATGATCTCAGGGGCCCAGAACTGTGATAAAATCAGCACTCAGCATGAAGTGTGCTTAGGAGCATCTAAAATGGCAAGGGAAGGCAGATGACTACTGACAAACACTTTTTGATGACTTGGTCTTGCGGCATAGATGTCAGTAGTTAACAGACACTTCCCATGGATCTCGAGCCAAAGTCTGTGACCAAGTATGATCTTGGTAACCTTCACTGCCATGGGGAGTAGGTCCAGGAGAATAGGCTCACCATCCCATCAACTAAGATCACTGGCTAAGTAAGAGTGAACCTGCTGCAGACACATGATGGAATAATCCCCTTTTATCCCCAAGGCAGGTGACTACTTAGATGCTGCAGAGTGTCAGCTGTAGTCCTGAGTGTTTGCAATGTTATCTTCATGCGTTAAGGAGGATTATGATGCTCCCAGTCAGAGGCAGTAGGGGAAAAGACAATAGCGTGATTACTTAATTTAGGCAAACAAGAGATAATCATGGTGGCTAACAAGTGCGAAAAAGAAAAAAACAATCACATAGGGGCAAGGGTGTGAATAGGAGAATCGCAAAACTAGGAGACAGATAGGAGAGGCTTCACACAAAGACACAAAAAGGCATAAGCCAGGCTAGGGGGTGGATGGAGAGAGAGAGAGAGAGAGAGATACGACTCTGAGTGGTAGAAGAGGACTTGGGCTTTTTTGTTTGGTTGTTTTTTTGGTGCTGTGGGTTTTTTTTAAACAACAATAGGGAGAAGGAAGGAGGGGGCAGGGCAGGGGGAAGTCATGGGTTCACTGAGATGAAGTATCTGCATTGCCTTCCACCCCTAAAACTTTTTTTCCTGTGACAGTGATAAAAAAAGTCTGAAGACAGCAGATGCAGCTCATGCAACAGTTAAGGTGTGCTCCACAATGGTGGTGAGGGCTAGAGGTGTATGTCACCGCTCTCCCATCCTTCACACTAGCATATCTGCTTAGATGGACAATCCCAGATGCTGATGGTGGCAGAGTTGAAAAAAAGATTGCAAACTTCAGGGTATGGACCACTTGGAGCAAGGAGGACAGCAGCAGCAGACAGTCCCCTATTGTCTGTCCCCATTTACAAAGGAGCAAGAAAGGAGGGGCTGACCCAGTACAGCTCTTCTTACATTCATGTCTGGCCTCTTTCTAAAGCCAAAAGCATCCTATGATATCCAGTATCCTGCAAAGCCAGAAGACATACATCAGGAGAAGTTAGAGAGATAAAATATCAGAATTCAGACAGTGAGGGAGGAGGGAGCAGTCAGAATGATCTTATTATTGGATGCTCACATACAGCGTTTATGCATCGTTCTCCACTTCAAAATGATGGAGGTGGGAGAGGAAGGATTTTACCAAAGCTTCATGCTACTGCAAAAGAAGCCAAAGCTTTCCTTGGTACACAGAGATGGGAGCAATCAAAACTGCACTGCCACTGGATAAAACAGATAGAATATTAGGAAGTCTTAGGAATGGAATAGAACACCGTAACTGCAGTTTATCACTTCATGGGCTACGTACACCTTGAACATGCAATGCTGGCAAGTCCCCATCTCACAAAGGTACAATTGGACAAGGCTCAGAGGAGGAGACAAACCAAAGGTGTGGAAAGGTTTCCTTCTGGGCAAAAAGCAATTAAGTAGACTAGGATCCTTCAGTCTGGGCAAAAGAGTAACTTAAGAGCAACACCATGGAGGTCTGTAAGATTCTGTGTAGCTGAGAAGTGGGAGAGGGGCTAGGGACCAGCGTTCACAGCTATGTCCGAGATGTAAGGGGCATTAAATAAGGCTGGCAGGTGGCAAGTTTAGAACAAACAGAAGAAAGTAGCTCTTCTCACAGCAAGCACTCAAGCTGTGGTACCTCCCTCACATATGGTGGATGCTACAGGTTTACATGAATTCAGGAGGATATTGGACAAGTTCACGGAAGACAAATTCATTGAGGGCTATGAAATAGAGACATTTTTGGTTTAGGAGATTCTCAAGCCACAAGGATCCTTGATCCTCAAGCTTTGAGAGTCTTCTGGGGAAATGCCACTGAATGCTCAGTCTTTCATAATCTTCTACCAGCCAGCACTGTTGGAGACATGCTACTAGGCCAGACAAACCTTTTCTCCAGCCCAGTGAAGTTTTCATCGTAATTTCTCTCAAAGAGGAGAACTCGGAGGTTGACTAGAGCTGGGTAGCTATAAGAAACACCGAACCTGTCCAGCTACAGGACAGCATTCAGAGTCATAATCCTCACTCAGTGATTAGCATACATCTTAAATTGAAATATATTGAAGAGCTAAGAAGGGCCATTATATCCATATATGTTTTATTCCGTTTCCTTATTTCTATCTTGTCCTTCCAATTTTTAAATAAACAATGACTTTATATATTAGTGACATACTTCCCCAATTTCCTTAATTTCCCTGAGGGTCTGGTACTGGTGACAAATTCAGATGCCATCTGATATACTTTTTCATCTTTCACTGTCATAAATCCAGATAAATCAATATAAAGACATCTCTGGGGCTGAGATGTTTGGAGAATTTGCTGTCTGGAATAGGCCTCCAAGTCAAGCTAGAAGAATCAGTGTTTGGTGGCAAGTTGGAGATGCCAAACTTTTGTGGGGAGTTTTGTATTGGAGGCTTCTTCCCAGAGCTGTACCTGCAAGAAACTGAAGGCAAAGAGGCAATTCACAGCTTCAGACAAATCCTCTACTGTGAAAGAGCTGTTTGTGATTTGTACTGCACTAAAATTATCTGGAAACATCTCCTTCCATTTCCATCTCAAGGATGGCTTTTCAGTACCATTAGGACACAATTATTTTAAACTGGAATAGAATATAGGATGTAAGTTCAAAAGGGATTTTGGAGATCTCTCTTCCAACCATCTGCTCAAATCAGGGCTCATTGCAAAGACAGATCAGGTTCCTCATGCAGTTGACTTTTGGAAATCCCCAAAGATGGAAATTCCACAGCTTCTCTAGGTACCTGTTCTGTACTTAAGAACCCTCATTCTGATTTTTTACCCCTAGATTTAGTCACAATTTCCCTCGCTGCCTCTGAGAAAAGTCTGCTTCTACTCTCCCCACAGCCGTCCTTGAGACAGTGGAAGACAGCAATCAGATTCCCTCTTTGACTTTTCTACTCCAGGCTAAACAAATCCAGCTCCCTCAGCATTTCCTCAGTCCACCTCCAATCCTCTATAACCCTCCATCTTAGTGGCAAATGTTATTTTTCCACTGTACTATCCAGAAAGTATTTGCCTTTTTTTTTTTCTTTTTTAAAAAGTCATGGTTGCTATGATGCAACATGTACATGGCTAAAATACAAAAGCACTGTTGGAGAAAGTCTGCTGGAACACCCTCCTGCCATTTTCCCACTGATTTGATGCACTATCAACAGGAGCAGGCACTCATATAAGACTGCGCAGATCGCTAATAAAATGTTGTTTTCATCACTCTGGCTTTAATGTACAGAGAAAACCACTGTGATAAAAAAGGGACACAGAATCAAGTTGCCTCAGTTATATTGTGTTAATTGAGCTACTGTAACTGATCACATATATGATGATAGCAACCCGTGAATGGGAGAGAAATAATGTTAAGATGAATATTAAAGAAAAAGATAATAATAGGTAAGGCCCATATGAGTCTGCAAGAAAACGAAGGTGTTGGTGTCCACTGTTGAGCTGTTGGCATAGGCTCTTGACAGACTTTGGCAAGCTGTGCTAAAATTCCATCACATTTGGAGTATCTCAAAATTTTTGTGTTTTAATGAAAGCCAAAAGTACTCTGTTATGTGGGAAGAGCTTTCTGGTCTGGAGTACAGGATTATTTTGGACAGGGTGGTGGAAGGAGAAGAAAAAACTTTTGAGATGTTGAAGAACTGTACAGTCCAACCTTTTCCTCCTGGTCCTAGGAAAGGTATTCATCAGCCAGATATGAACACGTGCATGAAAATGTTAGAAAATCCAAATGCCAATCCAGAGCGCCATGCATCGGATTGCTAACAAAGAAAGGCTCGTACCTGATAGTCTGGCTTGGTGAAGTAGTCTAGGCTTGCAATATGATCCAGAAAAAGGTGGAACTCTGAAGGCATGTGTTTTAGCAGCATTCGGTGTTCATACTTTTCTTTTATCATGCCAACCTGCTCCTGGAAAAAAAGAAAATATCTCAGAGCCAAGAATCTCTTCTATTGCTTCATGTTCATACAGTCTTACCATTCCTGGAATACCATCCAGTCTTATCATTCCTGGCACACAGCTGCTTCTTAGACCCAGCACTATGTCTACACACTTCTCCTATTTGGTATCCCTAGCAAAGTGAGGTTGATCACTGCAGGCAAAGGTCAAAGGGGAATCCTGAGTTGGAAACACTCTTTAGAAGCTGTCCCTTTAGCAGAGCCTTCTGCACAGGTGATCTATTTATTTCCAGGCATTTTACTCTCTAGCAAAAAGCATTTCCAAGACAACGTGAACAGTTAGCTTTATTCTGTTTAACTTTCCAGTTGCAATTCCCATTTGGCTTGTCTGGCATGGCAAAGCGTTATCCTCCCGCCTTTCTAAAGGCTCTGTTTATTTGTCAAAAGGACAGCTCAGCCTTTCCACTTTTCTTGTTTGCTTTGCAAGAACAAGTCAAAGTTGCTTGATCAAATATGATTAACAATGTGCATAAGAAAATGTCTAGCTACTCCGAGTAAGACAAGCTCCACACTGTGCATCAGAACACACAAAAGCAGGTTAGCATCTTGCAGCAAGATCTCATGAAAAGCAGGCTCTGGCTTTACTTCAGCAAAAAGCTGCACTGAGCTGCAGGAAGAATAACAGGAGTCATAATAATAATGAATAATAAAAACGCAGCATCCCTATCTTAAGCACATACACTAGGTTTCCTACCTTATCTTTGATCTTTCTCCATGGAAGCTGACCAACTGCAAACTCCACCAACATGTAAAAGAGGGACCACAGATCATCATGTCTACCCATCTCCTGGAGAAAAGAGAGACGAAGACTGAGGAGCAAAGTTCCATGCTGCTCTCCAGATGAGCTATCTCGTTTTAAAAAGCAGGAAGAGAAGTCATACTTCCCATTCAATGGTTAATTAAAGACTAAAGATGCAAAATCAAGCATTTCTTAAACTTGACAATGTCAATACAGTCACCTGAATAACCTCATTTGTTTTCCTTTTTGTGAATATATTAGGAAAGAGTTTTTAATCTATACAACAAAGCACAAGTTTTCCATAGGACTGTCTCTCAGTGAGTATACGGGAGTAGAATATTTATTTATGGGATGTGGAATAACCTAGATTAAGAAAAAATAACCAAACTGTGTGTAGAAAGTCTTTATTATTACTATTTTTAAGCTAAATATCATTCTAACTCTTTTCACAAGACAGCACTTACTCAAGGGCTTTTGCAAAACACTCATCATCAAGCACCACAACAATTTACAGATTTATAACATTTCCACATACCACTCTCCTCCTGGCCTAGCAAATGGAAAACTGAAACATGGGGATTAAGCCTGAAATTGTCAAAGTACATGAAGTCATTTTTGGTGCTCAACATCCAGTCTCTAGAACATGCTTTCTCAGAATAGCATGCATTATATGGCAATTTTTGTGCCTAAATATACCTTCAGCTGATGCCAGCTACAGCTGGCACAATTCACCTCTTCCAAAAATTATACCTCAAGTTTCTCAGTGTCTCCCAGGAAACAGAATGAATTCATGATGGCATTCAACTGCGCTCCCCACATCACACTTTCCACCTTCTGCAGACAATAACTTCTTTCCCTAAAAAAAACTTGAAACTTCCTCATATGTCACAGGTCATCCTACAGACTCATCCCAAATAAGGTCACAAATCTAGAGGTAATTCAGGAAGGCTGATAGTTTCCATCTGGCAAGCACTTAGCAGCAGGATCAGAGGACTTACGGTTTACACTCTACACAGGAACATTACTGAAACAGGACAAACAAGTGTTTTGAGAAGAATGTTGGATGAGACTTCAGGAAGCATTTAGAATGAAACAGGCGAGACACTATGTAAATAATGGCTTTTTTCAGGGAAAAATAAACCTAGCTTTCACTAGGTGGCTCTTCACCTGACAGCATGATGTTAATATTAAAAATTCCAGGCAGAGAATGGATTTGGGGACCTGGTACTTGGCAATTCACAGCTAAGTTCTGCTAGAAACTAGCAGCAAGCAGTCTGGCACTTAACCTGATTTTCTTTTTAGTGTGGGTTTTTTCCCCTTAAAAAGTGTCTGATAATGCAATAATTAAAATTATTAAGGCTGTCAACTACAGAGGATCCAATAACTGAATCATAATTTTGATTTTACAGTCAACAGCCTTGAACACCTAATGGAATTCATCTGATATCCTAACTTCTGTAGGTAACAAACTACTAACAAAGAACTCATGCCTCAGTCCTTTGCTCCTGAAAACAGGTTTCTGAGGAGAAATAACCTTGCTGTCAACGCCTTATAAGCCAAAAATACTCACTCGGTTTTTGTGTGCATTCACCGAAGCGTAGCGGACCGTTCCTCGAAAACCAGCAACATTGCGAGGCTGAAGGGAGACAACAGAAAATCTCAGAGACAGAGCAGATTACTAAATCCCCTGTGCAAGCTAACTCCTGAGAACTTCTCGTCTATACTCTTATTTCATATGTACCCAAGGGATACAAAGCTCTTACTGCCTTCATCTGCTCTAGCAGCCAGGTAAACAGGCAGCATTCTCCAATTCTGCATTTCTAGAAAAGCTTATTTTACAAAGAGGGCAAGGTGGTTACAGTGATAGGTTAGAATAGTAATAGCCTAGGTATAGAGCTAAGAACATTATCCAAGATTATATTTTCCTTTTTAAATTTCAGGTCAAGGGAAAAGCTAGTAAAGAAGTGCAAGTGCAAAACTGAGTCATGAATAAATGAGCTAAACAAAGCCTGAGTCAGGACAAGAACAAGGATCCCCTACTCTGACACAGGGCAGATGACTGTACGTGTTTGCTGACACTGCTTGTCAACACCCTCTGTAAGACTAAAAAAATTAAGAATCTCTGACTTTCACAGTTCTTGCTTTTTCTCCAGATTCTTCCCAGTATATCCTAAACCATGTATATTTTCTCTTTCTCTGATTCTCTTGTTGAAGGACTGGCTTTGGGAAGAAGGCAGTCCTCCTGTGACTATTCCTCTGAGCTGGAGGCTTTCTCTGTTCTGGGGGCTGAGCAACACTTCCAACTCTTTCCACTGCTGCCTCCACAAGAACATTAGACCATGTGAGTTCACTTACTGAAGATGTCATTGTTCTGAAAAAAATGCATTTAAAGACTGGCATCCATCAAATCCTTTCAGCTTAGCTAGAAGCACCAGAGTTAACAGCAGTGCTTTCAAAATTCATGGGGCAAAACCAGATTCAGGCCCAGACATCTTCCATCATAAGGCTAAGCTTGGGCAAAGAACTAAACATACTCATAATTAAGATCCTACTCTTGCAGAAATTTGAGAACATTACTAACAACTCTAATTGGGTAATTTGTCCCTCTTAGGTCAGTTGATTCATGTTTGTTCTTTCAGCTGTGCCTATGCTTTCAGAAGGAAGCCTAAAACTCTGTACTTTTATCCTAGAGCACCCTTCTGTCAGTTTAAATACGTACAATTCAGTTGCTTCCTTTTGGGTACAGGGAAGTTGCTCTGAGTTTCAATACTCTCAGAAAGAATAAAACTTCAAATGTTTTTTAAAAAAGTTCACCAACACCGTGCCACTAAAACACACGTGCATGGTGTATAATGCAGCTCTTAAGTTACAGTGACTCCAAGCAAAAAAGCTACAAGACTATCTAACAACTCCTTTATGTTAATCAAATACTGCACAAGGAGAACCCGTATGCATATCCCATGCACTTAATGCAGCATTTAATATTGCAGTACACCAGCTTGAGCTAAAAGCTACTTTTTTATCAGCAGGTAATAGTTGAGATATTATATTCATGATCATGTACTTCATTCCTCCCAGAGCATACAATTAGGATTCTCACTGACAAATGACTGCAAAATATTTTTCAGAATTCCAGTGAATTCACTGATGTGAGTTCCTAAAAAGCAAAATACTGGCCACTGGAATACATCTGTTAGAATCAGTCATCACCGTAAATGTTCTCTACATATTCAAAAGCAAAAGGACGTTCCTCTTTTCCATGATGAGTGGAAGCTAGTGTGTTTGGATACTTTTCATGAGCCATAAAATAAAAGCATATTGTGAACAATTCCAGTGTGTAACCCGTAACGTTTTCTGAACAAATATTGTTCAATGTTTGCAGTCCATGGGAGTCTGTCTTTCATGTTCTTTCCTTACATCAATGCCTTCTGTTATCAATTGTGTATGTACTGAACCAAGTACCACATGTGCTGGTTTCAGTATGGTTGGCAATGTCTCTGAAAAATCTTTTTAGATCAATACTTACTATTTCTGGAAGTCAGGCTATCTTTGCAGTTTTTAATTAGATCTATTCTGAAGCCAACTCTATGCAGTTTGCAAATGTATTCCCCTCCTCTTTCAGAAGCAAAGCAAAAGCCCAGCCGTCTTTTAACTGTGCATCTGTCCTGCAGCCAACATGAAAGAGTTCACCAAGCCAGTCCTGCAGCTGAATCCAAAGGGCTCTCTCGCCAGTCCTCTCTCATGTGGTACCTCAGTGAAGGGAGAGCACTGAAACTGAGCAAGACTTTGCAATTGCTTTAACAGGACCTTTAGAGCTTTGAACAAAACAGGCAGATGCTAACTATGTTAACAGCATCTTTTTCTCATACAGGTTTCACCTCTTCTAATCATATTTGACCGCCCTGCCAGTCACAAGGCAATTAGTCATGCCTCTTGACTGTGTCACTAATCAGTGCAATCAAATATTTCCTTGGCTGTGGAGATACCTTGTTTTCCATCCAAACAAACAGCTCCTGCCTCAGCATTTATTGTAGCACATGCTGTATACCCAACTGTTATTGACTTTTCTTTTGAATTCACTAACATTAATTTTCCAGATTATTTCTTGACACACTTAATTTCTTCCAGTTAATAAATTTCATCCCACCACTGCACTGCCCAGCAGTGGAAAAGATCCTGGATAAAGCATCCTTGCTGTCCAGACTGGTCGACATTTGACACAGAACTGAAATTGTAGCAGTTAGGAGCTTCAGACTATGGAATCATATATAACCCATCTGATTTGAATCCCCAAAATGATAAGAAGGTAATAAGCTAGCAAGCTGAAACACAATTTTAAACCATACATGAGTTATTTTTTCATTTTTCCACATCAGTATTACTATAAAAAATGTTACTCAGGGTAAAGCATATGTCTTCCTGCATTCAGATTGTGTCTAGCACAAAGCTTACGTAATTTATTACACAGAGCTGTCAGGGAGATGACAGATATATGAAGCATATTGCATTGTGTTAGAAGCTTGGTTTAAAATGAGTTTTAGCTTGGGAGAATGCGTTAGATCACTACCACAGAGCAAAAATTATACTCTGTGTTCCTTTCAATATATTAGCAATGTACACGACCTCACAGACAAAGACAGAATTAGGTAACAAAATCCTGTACGAAGTGGATGCATTGTTCCTAACTGTGTTCTTTTGCACTCTTCATTCTCCAGTTCAAACACTCATGATCATTTGTATTTTAAGTGCCAACAGTGTCTCCCTTATGATTCACATGAAGTCTGTCTTTCCTATATATGCTCCCTTTATTTCAGGAGTGATCATATTTCCTCATTAATCTGAATCCCTGCTCCTTACACCACATTCATACATAAGAGATTAAAATTTTTCCTCTTCCCTCACTGGTCCCTAGATTGATATTTTGAATGTTCCAGTTTCCAGCTTCCTTCCTAAAAACTTATATTTGGATGCCAGTACTTTTCCTCCTGCCATTTCTTATGCCTGTGGTACTCTTATGGAACTCCCCAACATAAGAAGGAAAAGTGAAAGGAAGCTTTAACTGAACTAAAAGGAAGTATCTCTGTAACTTCTAGGAATCTCCTGCTTCCATCAGTTAGGCTTATTGGGGAGATGCAGGGATATGCATCTCCACCTCTTCTGTGGAGACAAATTCTGCACCTCTTGTACGCATTTTGACTTGCTAATTTAAACAGCAGCACTTTGTAGAATCATTAGTGACAGCAGCATATTTTATCCCAATGGGGAGTCAGAAATTAATGGAGGAAGCTGGAGCCAAAAATGTAAGATGAGAGAACTCCCCTCCCCTTGCCTCCAAAACCACAGAAGTGATAAAATCACAGTCTCTGGCACCACCCAAATGTCTGCCAGCCCCTCTGGCAGAAGCCCAAGTATTCTAGGCCTCTGCATCACATTTAGGTAGCTGTCACGATCCTGCTGAAAAACAAACATATCATGAGGGAAAAAAGAAAAACAGGTGTAATTTGGACTTCCATATATAACAAAAGCACAAAACAAAATGAAATCCCAGAAGCATGGTGATGGCTCACTCACAACTCATAGCAGAGATGGTTACGAGCAGCGGATGGGAAGCCAACGCATCAAACACAGCCTCAAAAGAAGAGCCCAAAAGAACTGTAAAACAGAGAGAAACCCAAAGAAAAACATGATAAAAAACAACAAAATGAGAAAAAAATTAAACAGAAATGAATTAAAAAACAATTCAATATTGTATCCCTCCAGAAACCTGTGTCTCTTGTTTAGCTGTTGTCATGTCTCAGCACCCTTCCCAGGGCTGTTGGCCCACATGGTCTTTAGTTTCATTTAGACACAAAGCGTTGAGAGAGCCTGTGTGGTTTTTGAGTGCTCTGTAAAGTGGTGAGAGGGGTCCCTCTAGAGACTAACTTCCCCCTGCTCACATATCACACCTAATAGTATAATAAAGTTGAGAGCAGAGATGCACACAGCCTAACCACAGGTCAGTTTTATGGTTCTACTGTGATTTTCCTTCCTAAAACTATCTGATACCTACACCTCCCTTCCTCCCCCAATCAAATTGATCTAATAACCAGCAAGGGGATTTGCTCTTTTTCATCTCTTGCCCTCTTCACCCAGAGCAAGTTCTAACGTTAGCATAAGTTTCTAAAAATGAACAGAGATGTCCCCTTCCCCATTTGAATTGTCATGGGTTCCTACCCAAGATATTTGGCTTTTTCTGCAACCATCACCTTGCTTTCTCACCAGCAATCTCCACACAATCACTAGCTTGCCAACTTTACAGGCTTCACAGCTGCCAACTTCAGGCATCTTCCCCTTCCCTGATGGCTGCTGAAGTGCTCCACCTAGAAATGGGGTCTCTGCTGTCTGTGGTGGGATGCAGCATGGTGGTTTGAAAGAGAGCAGGATGAAAGTCAGTGCTGCTTTTAGGCCACGTGAGCTGGCAGTATCTTAAAATGTGAATTGCACAGTATGGAAACGATGGAGTTTCTTATTTGAGTCTCAGTATCCCTTTTACCTAAAAATGTGCAAGTTCTAAGAATTCCATAGATTTTGCACAAAATGTAGTTTTGAGACAGTTACTTAATAATCTCCTACTACTCTTTCCAAAGCAAAAGACACAAAGGAGATGAGATGAGTTAAAATGCCATCTTTCCTTCTTTACTTTAGGAGAATTCAAAATTTCCAATAGAGTTTAACATCAGAAAAGAGCAAGGTAATAATTTTGTCTTTCTGAGTAGCATGCGCCAACCGTCTCATCACGCAATTCCTGCACCAGAACTTGTGCTGGAGATGAGGATGCCTTTCTCATGTTAGAAACAGGGCTAAGAATGAGCATTTCCAATGAAATGTCTTATTCCAGCTGTAATCCTATTATTCAACTATCATTCAATTTTTAACAAGAGAATTTTGGCCTTGGAGCTGCACTTGCTTCTTACATGCATAGTCCCATAGGGGAACAAGTAGCACAGAATATCCCCATGGAAAGCATGGGGAGTGCTAAGTAAAAAAGGTAAGTTTTTTCATGTGCTGTAACACAGACCAGGGGAAAAACTGGAATGGAAATGTTTTGGAGAGTGTTGTAGAGTGTTAGTCACATCTCATGTGGGATTTACAGCTCATAACGCTTTCCTGGAGTCAGATGGAGAAGACGGTCCTTTTCTACCAAAAGGAAGAAGACAAAAGACAGTCGTGGCAATCACTGAGATGCAGCAGAGCTAAGTTCAAATCTCTCCACTCCTTGGACAGAGAAGAAAACCACACCTCCCTCCTTCCAGAGTACACCTTCACCCCTAAGCCACTGGGTGCTTTGAGATGCAAGTCTAAGAACATCCATGTTGGAAAGGATCCCTTTTGCACAGAGTAATTGAGTATTTATTACCAAGAGAGAGGAAGTGTATGACAGGCACTCTGTAACCTGGCAGTAAATGCACTTACCTGATGGAGGGGAGACTTGACCTATAATCCAACTCAACATTCACTTGCCCAGGGAGTGAAGCCCCTGTTCCCTCACCACCGGACACAGTAATAGTTTTCTGTTCCTCTCTCTGTTGTCCAGTGGGAAGAATAATCATAGCTTTAAGTGGAACAGCATTGACCAGAAGGAATGACACATTCAGACAATACCGCATCCCCCCTGCAGCTTGGCAGTAAAGGCACTCAGAAATGGAAAACAGGATCTCAGTTCCCTGCAGGCATACATGGGAATTGAGCCTGAGTTGTTCTTCCTTTTCCCTCACCCCTGTAGCACAAGAGCTCTAACTAGATTCCTGCTACATAAAATAAAACTACCAACAACCTCATGTAGATGTTCTGAGGTCATCCTCGCTGAACCAGGGCTTCCAGGGAAGGAAAGCAGAGAACCAGCTAGTTATAACAAGATACAAGAGTCTCTGCTTGCTAATAAATTTTCAAATCCATCAGCTAGTCTGCTCTTCGTACATTTAATTTCAACTGCACTGGCTTTCTGTAGTTGTAATGTTTTAAACCCAAACATGAACTCCCTTTTCAAGTCCAAATTTACTACTCTATCAATGAAAGTAATGAGAACCTTTACAAAATTTTCACAATGATCTGTTTTATAACTAACCCACTACCACAGAAATGGCATTTCTATAATATATTAAATGTGCAATACTTTTAAAGATATAGATCCTTTTTTTTCCCTTTTCCCCACCGCTGTATGAATCAATGTGACTATGCTGTGCTTTCAGCCTTTTCTCCGATTACCTTTTTACAATACAAAGTTCGAGACAAAAATTACATTCCTTCCTAAGCTAATATAGTACTCTGAGTACCTCAGCTCCACAAATCTGTTTATTGTACTGCAAAATGTTCATCTTCTACATAACATTACAGCTTTACATATATTTCAAGTACAAAGTAAGTATAAAAGCTACTGGCCTTTTATGTTTGAATATTTGGGGTCTTAGGATGTAGGAGTTCATATCCTTTGTGTTATTTTGCAGCTCGTTTTCCAGTGGGGGGAAAACTACTTAGTAAAAAACATACCGTACTCCCCTCTTCTAAAACCTCGTTCACTGCAGCTAAGTTTATTTTTAACATTATGCACAGACATTTGGAAAATAAATACCTTTTTCTCAATTAGCTGACATATTTCTGCAGCCTTCCTCATGCTCGTCTAAACAGGCTATGCTCTGTCCTGCCTACAACATCTTCTTTCTGCCCACTGACTCACAGAGCCGCCCTCGCACATGTACAGTATCTTCAGTGAGGCACTGCAAACTACTGCAGTGCAGTCTGAGCCACGAGGAGACCGAGATCTAATCAGTGGGCTGCAGCTGACTAAGCTAAAAAAACGCTTCCTGAGCATAACAGCCCAGTGTCAGATCCTGCAATGGGAGAGAGACTCCAGGAAAAACATATCCTCTCCTCTATTTTCAAATAAATAATTAAGACCAAGCTGCTAAACCCTTGACTACTTTCAATTAATATTTGTGGAGCCACAGGGAATATGTTTCTGAAGGCAGGGTGTCACAGACAGAGGAAAAGTATAATGCTTTCTGCACTGCACATTAGTGACAAAACTAGCAGACTTGAACAAAGACCAGTAACAATCAAGGATTTATTGTCCAAAACCTGACCTACATTAGCAGAGAAGACCTTCATGACTCAGAACACCTCCACTATACAAGGATATGTTGTTCATCATATTATCTGTATAACAACATTTATGACTGTTTTCCCCTCCAAGTTCAAATTTTCTTCTCAGCCTTAGTTCTCCATATCAAACACATTCTGCTAGTTCAACTCTCTGCTATAAAAATTAATGCAAGATGAAAATTTTGACTTGTACGCTTTCTGTAGAAGATACTTCCACAAATTTTTAAAAAAAAATAAAAATCAACTTTTCAATTCATTCCCCAGTTGCTTAGCTCTGTTGTCCTAAGAGGTGCATCAACACTGACTGCATATACTGCTGCATGGCAAAGGTGGGTTGTACAACCAGGACATCACAATGAATAAAACTGCTCATGTCTCTATCTGAACCATGGCAGAAGGTTGCATCTAGAGGAAATGAAGTTAAATCCCTAAAAAAAAGCTCTCTGCATCCTGTGATATCAAATCTGTTACAGAAGGTCTTGGGATTCACCCCAAAACGGACTTTTTCATTGGGGGGGGGTGGGAATCACAAAGAGAAAACTAGACTTGTTTCTCAGAAAAGTAGCCTCTACGCCTGAAAGCACTTATTAATTAGAGCTGAACTAACAGACACCCTCCATAATCTGTCTCTTCTTAAGCACATCTCCAAGCCTTCCATGACTGAGAAACATATGGCTTGAACTACTGCCCACTTCAAACCCACTTGGATGGGAACCTTTGTGCTGATAACAAAGCATATAACACATCAGCATAACTATATAAAAACCTATGCTTCCTTGCCACTAAAGTTATACAATAGCACAAACCCTGGGAAGATCCCATGGAGAAAAAGGTATTGCGGGGTGTGGGAGCGTGCAGAACGTAAGATTGAAAAATAAGGACAGTGGCCTTGGATGAGACAATGGGATTGCTTTAGGTATTAATGGAAGGAAAAACTGGTTCCTATGCATCAGTAGTGTGGACAAAGGTCAGATTGGTCCAAGACAACACCACACCCAAGGTACTTATATTTCCCAATTTTCTTTTCCAATGAGGCAAAAATGAGGTGTAAATGTTCCACAGGAAGACCATCTATACGGAGGAGAACACCAGTTCTTTCTTCTACCTCCATTTTTTAAATGTTTCTAAACAGATTTTATATTTCACAGAATCACAGAATGTTAGGGATTGAAGAGACCTCGGAAGATCATCTAGTCCAATCCCCCTGCCGGAGCAGGATTACCTAGATCATATCACACAGGAACGCATCCAGGCGGGTTTTGAATGTCTCCAGAAAAGGAGACTCCACAACCTCTCTGGGTAGCCTGTTCCAGTGTTCAGTTACCCTCACCGTAAAGAAGTTTTTCCTCATATTTATGTGGAACCTCCTGTGTTCCAGTTTGCACCCGTTGCCCCTTGTCCTGTCAATGGATGTCACTGAGAAGAGCCTGGCTCCATCCTCATGACACTTGCCCTTTACATATTTATAAACATGAATGAGGTCACCCCTCAGTCTCCTCTTCTCCAAGCTAAAGAGACCCAGCTCCCTCAGCCTCTTCTCATAAGGGAGATGTTCCACTCCCTTAATCATATTTGTGGCTCTGCACTGGACTCTCTCTAGCAGTTCCCTGACCTTCTTGAACTGAGGGGCCCAGAACCGGACACAATATTCCAGATGCGGCCTCACCAGGGCAGAGTAGAGGGGGAGGAGAACCTCTCTCGACCTGCTAACCACACCCCTTCTCATACACCCCAGGATGCCATTGGCCTTCTTGGTCACAAGGGCACACTGCTGGCTCATGGTCATCCTGCTGTCCACTAGGACCCCCAGGTCCCTTTCCCCTACGCTGCTCTCCAACAGGTCTGTCCCCAACTTGTACTCATACATGGGGTTCTTCTTGCCCAGATGCAGGACTCTACACTTGCCCTTGTTATATTTCATTAAGTTTCTCCCTGCCCAACTCTCCAGCCTGTCTAGGTCTCTCTGAATGGCTGTGCAGCCTTCCGGTGCGTCAGCCACTCCTCCCAGCTTTGTGTCATCAGCGAACTTGCTGACAGTGCACTCTATTCCCTCATCCAAGTCATTAATGAATATATCGAATAGTACTGGTCCCAGTACTGACCTTTGAGGGACTTCACTAGACACAGGCCTCCAACTGGACTCTGTCCCATTGACCACCACTCTCTGACTTCTTTCCTTCAGCCAGTTCACAATCCACCTCACCACCTGATCATCCAGTGATATTTACCAATTTTTCAGCCAATATTTACCCATTTTCCTGCTGCTGGGCTAGTTTGCCTGCATGCAACCACAAAGTAAGCCACTGCAAAAATCTCAGAGGAGAGGGGTTAAAAAGAAAAGCACCTAAAGCAAGCTCTTTTAATAGCAGATGGTAGAGATGGCCTATACCCACAACTGCTGCTAGCATCACACTATCACCAACCCAAAGAGAAAGGCTCTTTGCAAGAACAAGGCCAACAGGCACTCAGTCCACCTCAGATCAGTCTAAAGTTTTCTCTCAGGTATGCTATGAGAACTCTGAAAAGCCACCCTCATCTCAACAAGGGTCACAACAGTGATCTCTGATTTGTCCTATACTCCTCTCCTGATGACTTCTAACGTTTGAGTGCCTTCTTGAAAGCTGTTGAGCATCAAACCCATGTTTTCATGAAGCTATTCCGTAACATTAAGGTCTCACTTATCAGTGATACCTGTCAGCTCAGAGGCCAGTATCGTATACACGAAATTAGAACTGTTCTCCCTCCAACCACACACTACGAGCATCACCTTTATGTACACAGAATTTCACTTGCCAGTTTATAGGTCCCCCCCCTATTTTCTATAGCTGGCCCTTACCTTTTTACCTTTACCACAGCACACTCTGTCCCGTTGCTGCTATTTAAACCAGTCTCCATCCTGCACGCATATGCTGTATTACTCTTCCCAATGCATGCTGACTACCTGTGGCAGCAAGTGATGCCTCATGAATAAATGCATCCCTTTATTGGTTTAAATGTATCACCTATTTCACTGATCATCTTGTTCCTATGTAACCAAAGAGAACTGAGGCTCTCTCATTTGCTTCTCAAGACTTTATAGTATTTTACAGACTTCTATAAATTTCCTTTTATTAATCTTGTTGCTCAGGTTATAAACACAATCTTTTTGATCCCTCTTCACCTGAGTTAGTCATTACTGTCTTCTGAATACTGTTTAGATCTGCAGTACCTTCTTTGAGACTAGATGGGTGGTATCTTACACATCATTAACTGTTATTTCATGTAGATTTGTATAAAGACACTAAAAAAGGTTTTGTGGCTTTCATCATCCTATTCCATATGGACCATAACAACTGCATCACTGGCTCAATGCATCTCATCCGGTAACCTGCCTCCAGTCTCAAAGAAGGTGCTTCTGGATATCCTACAGGTAGGGCACATGTAGTCGGGCAGATGCAGTCCCCTTGCATTCTGTTTAATTTGGCATGTGAATACTAATTTTTAAAAGTTATAATGTTGTTTCAGACCCCATGCACCAGAATGAATACTTGAAACTCTCCTAAAGAACAATATCAGTAGAAATGTGGCTGGTTGTGATGTAATTAGGAAATGTCTACATAGCTTTTCTAAGGGAAAGCAGCCTATCACCAAGTGTTCTCTGCAGCATTTGGGCATATAGACAAGGGCAACCTTGTCCATATAGTACACCTCAATTTTCAAAAAAATCATCCCCTGAGAAGTCCACACTTCAAGAAATTACACTGCAAAATTACACTGCAAAAGAATGCTTCTCTCTCATTTCAGTGGTGGAAATTACAGTTGTCCTTTAAAGAGGCAACAAACTCTTTAAAGACCTGCACACAATGAGAACTTTGTGATACAACCTGGTCAATGTTGTGTTTTGGTTTCCCCTTTCCTGTTACATTATTTGTCATACCATGAGACAAGAAAGTTTTGAGATCAGCCAAATTCACAACCTCATTTCCTTTAGATCAAAGTTTAACTGTGAGATTCTTGATGTTTAACAAAAACTTTGGCATGAAAACATGAAAATTTTGATTTTTTTTTTTCCTCTATTTATGGTATTTATAAACAGTAAACAGACAACTAACAGAGCTGTAGCAGTTGTAACAGCAGTTAGCAAAACAAGGGCGCAAAGGGGCCCAGAAACTTTGCTCAGGACAGTGTGGGCCTGACTGAAGCTGCAGTGATGGTGGTGATGTGCCACAGGGCCTGGTGCCCACATGGGCACTATCTTTAGCACACTGGAGACCTCAACCCAGAAAAAGCCCCAAAGGAAGGATGTGGCCATCCACATGGGGCTGCGGAGAGCACCTGGTTCCTCTGCAGTGGCCTCATTTCTAAGAGAAGTACTCTGGTTAAGGTGCAGAGTTGCCAGGTGAAGCTGTGGTGAGGTGGGAAAGGAGGTGAGCAGACTGTGTAGCATCAGGGAGGGTGAACAAGGGATCAACAGAATCTTCATGGAGCCTCTGCAAGTGAAGATCATGAACCCTGCAATGAAAGGAAAAGGGGACAACTAGCAGTTATGCTCAAAGGAGCAACAGATGGAGACTCCCGAGAGGAGGGAAGCCAGCAGCAGAAGGGAGGCTCCTGATCCACATGCAGATCTGCAGTTGCAGAACAGATTTAGTAACCTAGGAATTGGTGAGGAGGAAAAAGATCTGTCAGGGGAGCCAGCTGAGCCTGAACCAAATGTCCATACCAAGAAGCAAAGGTGAGTGATGGTCACTGAAGACTCCTTCCTGCAGGAAATGGAAGCCCCATCTACTGGCCTGACTTGATGTTTCAAGAGTTGTGTGGCTTTTTGGGGGCCTGGATATGGGATGATAAGGACAGATTGCCAAGGTTTGTGTGGCCCTCTGACTATTAACCCTTGCTGCTCATTCATGGGAGCACCAAAAGACCTATTTTTCAAGGGGTGACCTTGAGTATACTAAGAGTGATTACAGATCTGGGGGTATGGGGGCCTGGGTGCTGTCTTCCTAAATCATGCCAGTGAGTGGGAAAGACTTAGGTAGAAGTGGATGTGTGCTGCAAGTCAACACGTAGCTATCAAAGACAGGGCTTTGGCTTCTATGACCCTGGGTCCCTCTTTGAAGAAAACAGACTGTTGGTGAAAGAAGGGACCCATCTGACAGAGTGGCAAGAACATCTTTGTGAAGGCTTTGCATCTAGGCTTGCTAACCTAGTAAGGAGGGATTAAAGGAGGTACAATGAGAGAGGATTACTGTAACCTGAAAAGAAATGGAAGAATGGAGGCTGTGAGGAGGTGCCCCAGGACAGGATGATAGAAGCTCTTATGCCTCCCCTGGGAAAGCAGCACAACTGGTGGCCCACCTCAAGTGCCTGTCCACAAACACCTACACATGTGAAACAAACAGGAGGAGTTAGTGGTCTATGTGGCACTGCAAAACTATGATCTCACTGGGATTACAGAGATTGGTGGGACAGCTCGTATGGCTTGAGTGCTACAATGAATGGAAAGAAGGACTGGGAAGGCAAGGAGGTGCATTTGCACAGGAGTGGCTTGAATGTATGAAGCTCTCCTTGGAGGAGGTGATAAGACAGACACTACTGATGGGTAAGTGATCAGCACCAACTAACACAGGTAACATCTGCTACTGACTGCCTGATCAAGAAGAAAAAGTAGATGAAGCCTTCTTTAGACAACTGAAGGAAGCCTTGCAATTGCAAGACCTGGTACTCACAGAGGGCTTGAATAATTCTTGTATCTGCCTGGAGAGGCAATATGGCAGGGTGAAGCAATCCAGAAGTTTTCTGGCGAGCACTGAGCAGAACCAGAAAAACAAGAAATGAAGGTTCAGAGTCACAAAAAAAGGACAACACTGAACAGGTCCACAGTTTTTTTCTCTCCAGCATTAGATTATTCACCCAAAGTTTGGAAGTCTCAAGTTCAATAACCTCCTCTCCTACAGTTCTTGCATTCTTACCTGACAGCAGAGTACCACAAATGTCACGTATTTAAGCCACAGGCAGAATGGGAGCAGGAGTATTGCAATCTCTCTTATTGAAGCTTTACAGCTTTGCACAAAATTAAGACATATTCCCTAGAAAAGGGACTTCAGGAGTCTCACAGCCCTGGAGATGGCCCTGTTTAAGTGACTAAGTAATTTTTCCACTCTCTGTTTCAGTAAATATGTCAAGTATTGAGCACCAAAACATGTTACTAAGGGTAATGAACGAGGAATACTTTGTGACTTATCACTGACAGTGCTCCCTTGAGAAATGGGAAATCCCAGGTCAAACATGCCCTGCTGAATACAGATCACAGATCTTAACCAGTATTTGCCACCTTTCAAACAGGAGAGTGGCGCTTGGAGGGGCAGGGAGGAGCAGTAAAGAAATCAGCATCTTCTCTAGCAGTTTTGTCAAGCTACCTGTCTTTTCCTTCATTTCCCTATCCTCACAAGTATTTGAAAACAAAACCCTCTGGAGAGATTAAATTTTTTTGCACTAGCAGTCTGTCCTGTTTGACTCTGATACAAATGCCAGAAATGCTGATGGTAGCCAAAGTAACAGCCTTCAGCCGGGCCCTAAGCAGTTCTCAATGCACAATGGACACCAAATGGCTACATGACTGATGCACATCAGCTCTACCTGTCCAAAGGAGTAACTATCAAAGACTGACTTCTACAACCCTCAGAGAAATATCAAGTAATGAGACTGTTGAGAACAGCTGAGTTCCCCTGAATACTAACAGAGAGAAAAATTGTTGCTGACGTTTCCTTACACACCTTCTGGCTCCACCATCTCCTGTCTTTATAGTGCAATGTGAGTTCCTACAGACTGTTATCCAAGAGATTTTGCAACATCTGGCAATGGGCAAGTGGTAGAGGGGTGAGACCGTTCCCATGAAAGCAAATCTGTGCAACAACAGCTTTTATCCAAAAAGTAGCTTTTATGCTAATATTAGCATCCCACACAAGGTAGATCAGGTTTGTTTTCCCAGAAGCACAGCATAAATTTAGATTCAGAATAAATTTGGATTTAGTTAAGTCAAATGGCCTTTAACTTTACAAATGCCAAGCAATCAAGTTGAACTGTCAAGAAAAAACACACAAACCAAACAGATAGGACTCATTAGAAGCTTAGCAGAGTAACAGCTCCCTAGGTAATAGCTACTGTAGTAGCCCTTGAAAGAGGGTCTGGAAAGCCAGAGTGGTAACAGCTGAGGATGGAGGAACTAATGCTCAGTGAAGATTACAGAGAATAGAAATGATCCCACCTCAAAGCTTTAATCAATCTTTAGAAAATCAGAATGAGACCAGGAAATTGCACAGAACCTACTTGAACAGAAAACATCTGTTAATAAATGAATACAACTGAAAGCAAAATTCAGACATGCTTCCAAAAAAAGAGAAAGTGAGCTCCTTTCCCTACCTATCTTGTCTATTGTACCTCAGAACCAAATCACAAACAACTTAGGCTCAGGATGATCATGTTATAAATAACAATCTGGGAATTGTATTCTTCATGGATAAAGGAACTGAAAGAGAATGGAGAAAGAAGAACCTACCTTACTGGCTTGAAATAATCTCTTTGGTGAAATAAAAGACAAAGTTCTTAATTAAAAAACAAAAAAACCCCACAGAAAATCTCATTTCACTTGTCTTCATACCGCCCTTCACTCCCATCTCCTTCCTAATCCTCAGTGCATTATTTGGGCAGCAATCACATCATGCTTCTCCAGGCAAATGTCTCTGTCCAGTAAGTGGGACTCAACAGTGGTATCAGGCAGCAGGGACACAAAATGATTGAACAGCCTGGTGACTATAACATAATATTAAAAGGGATTGAAGTAAATATTTATGTATTATTTACTGTATCATTTTTGTTAAAAAGCCTCACCACCTGAAGTGTGGCATGCAAGAATAGGTACATTAGGCATATGAGACTTTACCTGATATGATCCTCCCACATCCCAAATAAACTGAGACTTTTTACCACTTTCAGCAGAGCATACCTTCCACCCCTCTGGGGATACCCTTGTCTTTTTTGGAAAAGATTAGTCATTAGTCCTTTTATGAGACCCATCTGTGGCAAGCAACCACACAACCACCAGAATGACCAGAATTAACATCGACCTTCTCAGAGTCCTGCGTCGTAACAAAGCCCCACCCCACCCACACCAACCCAAGGAGGACAGAGCTTGTGAGACACAGCTGAAGAATTTTTTGCTCTGAAAAATGTCAAGGCCGGATGTAGTGCTGTTTCCAAAAACAGGGCCTGGGAGTATTCTCTAATGATGTAGCAAAATAAAAGCAAAGTAATTTTAAATTAGTGGGAGAAAGGAAGAAAAGAGAGGATCCAAAAGAAGAGACATCTGGAAAAATTAGTTTCTTTTATTGTAAAGAAAGAACAGTGTTCAAACAATGGGACTTGAAATACAGACATAAACCATAGTTGCTTCATTGAAGCAATGAAGAAATTTTGCAGAAAACCAAATGCCAGTTTCAATCCATAATGTGCTTGAATTCTGACTGCAGAAAGAGGAAAGGAGTGGGGCTGCATTTTGAAAAGGACAAGATGGAGAAGGGTTTTCCCATACTAAACAGAAAGATAAAAAAGACCAGTAGTACATATTGTGTGTCTTTTTAAGAATAAGATGCAGATACAACCTTTGGAGCTTCTCCCATCTACAGCTAAAAAGAAAAGGCTTGCAATATCCAGCTGAAAAGACTTGTAAAAAAAGAAGAAAAAATAGAAGAAAAATCGCCCAGCTGTGTTCATCTGCTAAAGACACAAAATCTGCTTGCTGATCTTTGCTTTCTTCCCACTCCCCAACCACATCCTGCACTACAGAGCCTCTGAATTTAGCTATCACATTGTCAACATCTTCCAGAACAACAATTATCTCACAGATGGAAAAGATGTGGAGACTAAAAGGTATAAGCCTAGGATGATAAACAGAGAGATTGTCTGAGCATTCCCTGCTTGCACTTTGTTCTGAAAAAAATCTAGGAATGCTCTGACTGATACCTAGAGCATCTGAAGCTTAATGCATCCTTATGAGTGACCCCAGATAACACAGTACTGGTAAAAAGACTGAAGATAACACATGTCACATGCACAAATTACGCCCCCTGCCCTTACCTCCCCTCCAAGCAGGCATGCTGAAATACTCCTGCTAAGAAATCTGGACAGAGGGCAGTATACACAAAACCAAAGCCAGGCAAGGGTGAGAACAGCATTACAGTTTGCAGTTCATAGTAAGCTCAGCCTCAGAGATCAGGTCAGCCTCTAACTTCTAGCATTTATTTCATAAAAAGATTTAAGAATCCGCCAACCTGGTTCCCCAGATCGCAGAGAACTGAACTAGACCAATCCTCTGGGACTACAGAAGTTACATTGCCAGCATTGGGCTCACCCTCTTTGCTTGACCATAATGTACTCAGTAAGTATTCCAGGCCTGTGGAAAACATGATTCTCCTAAAGGAAAAAAAAAAAAGCAAAAAAAAGCACCACACACCTTGTAAGACAAAAGCAAGCATCCCCTCTTAGATTCACAACTCAGTTGAAGTCACCTGCTGCTTCTCACCTTGCAGAAAATGCAGTCCAATATAATGACCAAGCATAATAACCACAAACCAAACAAAATCATAAAACCTTTCCATGCCTAAGCAGTTGCAGAAGTGGAAAAAATTACTTAAAATTTACTTACTGGCCGGACTTCACCAGTAGTGTTGGTATACTGACGGGCCAGACCAAAGTCTAACATGTAGCACTTCCTGTATGTTGAAGGTAAGCGGCCCATCGCAAAATTGGACTAGACAAAGAAAGTAAGAAAAAAATCAGTTTGATACCAGCAACTTGGGTAAGACATGGAACAGCCTCTGCTGATAAAAACTAGTTTGCTATGCACTTAAAGGAATGACAATACTATATTACTATTCTGTACTTACAGAAAATAGCCAATGTGTCAGACAGTGGGAGCGTGCAAGGAGGTCTAAACGCCTCCACTGAGATCTGCCCATATTCAGACTGTCTTTGTTGACTCAAGCAGAACAGACAGACATACAACCAGAAGGAAAATTTCCAAAAGAACATACAGGCTTGATGTCACGATGCAGGAATCCCACAGAGTGAATGGCTTCTATTGATTCCAGAATCTGTTTCCCTAATCGCAGCGTTGTGCTCAGTGTGAAAGTCCCTCGAGGCTGACTCCTTCTGAGGTCTGCAAGATTTCGGCCCTGAAATAATCAATAAAACACTTAAACTATCACACTAAAGCATAGCATTTCACAGCTGCAAGTTCTAACATGCATCCCTAAAAAAGCAGAAATGCTAATCAGGCAAGTACTCACCTTATGTCTGCTTTATTTCTTGTATATGACCTTCCAATACTTCACTTCAACTTATAAGTGAAGATACCAGACCGTTATCTTGGGAAATCAGCTGATGTACTATTTGGGAAATAGGCACAGCATGGACAGCAGTGCCTCAGACTATGAATGAACCCAGCATCTCCTTACTGTTAAACTCAGACTATACAGAAAATGATTTAAAAGCAACCTTTGCGTATTCTCTGAGCCATCTTAAGATAAAAGCAGTACAAATATGATAAGCAGGTCATGAAGCCACTATCTATTACAGGTCATAGAAGTAGTTCCATCAGAAACTCCCTAGCACACAACTGTCTGGCTCAAGCTCAAGTCAACATTGTTGTGGCAATACCACAACGGGGAAAGTTGTCTATCAAGAGAATTGTACCCAAAAGCAGGAAAGGGGGATTTTTCCACTGACTTAAAAAATAATTATTAAAGAAATTAGTAATTTACCTCCAGTTAATTAAATTTCTGGTGAAAAAAAGGTCTACCACCTGTGCATGAAAATAAAGACAATTTAGCCAAAAAAAAAAAAAAGACAGACTGAACACCAGAAGAATCAGTGTTCTTTGATCTCTGTCACCTCAGTTTTTCTATACCTCTTTAGATTTGTTAAAATGAGTATATTCTATGGCAGAGTAGCCCTCTAATCCACAGAACTAATGCATTTATCAACTGATCAAAAACATTAGGAATAAGAGTCCACTGTTTCAGAGAACATGCATCAAGAACAAAAGTTGTAGGGACATGCTGATTATCACTATACTATATAATCTCTTGATTCTGCTTCTGCAAAGACATATATACTTATAATACAAGTCCAGATGTATTCAAACAAAATTCACAACAGAGGATGTATAAAAGATCCCAAACATTTGATGAGAAAACACAGATTGCTCTACAAACCAGTGAAATGCCATCCATTCATCCACCCGTTTCCAGTTCTCAAGTTATTTACAGACATTCAGGGGCCAACGGCAGCTGGTGTTTTAGCATATAACTAGTCTCTCAAATTGGTTTGACCCATGTTTTACTTCAGGGCTCTGGTGCCTTGATACAGGCCAGCTAATACAGATACAGCCAAGCCACAGCAACTGGCCCAGGTTTGCTCCTTAGCATGAACAAAATAAGCTTCTTCTCTAGTGTTTATCTTTTTTAATTTCTGTGACAGTTTACTAGATGCAGCACAGATTTGTCATCCCTATCCTGAAAGATCCTAGTTACTGAACTGACAGCAGATCTTTCTTTCCACTGTAAAGTAGTTCCTTGGACACCAACTCTCTTATCCAAAGGTAACAGGGAAAGGCAGATTTTTTTCAGAGCTGAACACTGAAATGTGCCATAATTTTCCCCAGCTGGTCTGGGAGATGACCTCAGACACCTGCTCTCCAGAAACAACCCAAAGCATCTGAATATCCAATACTGTCCCAGGAAAAGGCAGAAAATGAGCATTATTTTCCAAATAAACACCATCAGGTTGGCTAAGAAACAGAGCAGATGCAATGAGTTGCAAAGCTTAGAATGGAAGCCTCAGTCCCAGAGATGGAAGAGAAAAGAGAGAATTGTGTACACAATAGACAGAGAGACAGAGGGACACACGATAAACCACGTCTCAGCAGACCTTGAAATTGAAGGAGAATTTTAGCCTGAAGAGTGATGGTGCAAAACTAGCTAATGCTTTAAGTATCAAAGTCTTCATCTGCAAATAATGAAATGATTTTTAGCTCTGCCTACTCTATGAGCTCAGCTACATAGTCAAGAACAGGCTATAAAGTAAGAGATTCTATGCAGAGAAGTTTTTTTCCAAGGTATAGTCATCTTCATCAAGTTTGTTAAGGAGAGGACTTGGGGGTTAGAAGCCTTATTGTTCCATGAGCTCCAGATTAGCCCTTTCAAGAATCATATTCACACTGAGATTGCATCAGCAGCAACAGCCAGGGTTGGTTAGAGAGCAAAAGGTTTTTTTCTATCCGTAACAGCAGTTTGGATGCCAACGGTCTGTAAAAGGCAAACCCAAGCACCAGGAATTTACTGGTTTTACACATCCACCTTGCAAAGCAGAACTACACTTCAAAAGAATTAGAAGTTTATTTTAAAGAAGTACTGGTGTCTATTTTACTTCATTCACCATTCACTAATTAAAAATATCCTTCCAGTTCATGCAGCAGCTCACTTCTCATTACTTAGTGCTTCAACCTTCTCACTTTCCTTCAGCATGTTCTATCACCCAAATTACAAATAAAGAAACATGACATGGGCTGTAAGCTCTTCAGGGGAAGGGTAGGCTTGTATTGTATAATCAAACAGTGCTTTGTACAGCAAAGCACTGTTTGATACAAGCTGCAAGAGAGACAGGACAAGTTCCCTATCAAGTCTTATGTCAGGTGCTGAAACAGGCCAGCTTCCAAGGCAACTGTCAGAAAGAAGCACCTTTAGTTTAAAAGTATTCTGCTCGAGCCAGGGACAATCTCCCTCTCCTTAAAGGCCTTTCTTCCATGTGTTTTTGACTCATCCATCTCTTCCCACTTGTTCCCCTCCAACTCTTTTTCCTGCAACTGTATGCTGTAAAAGAAAGCTGCTTTTGTGAAAAATAAAGTTGTTTTCATGACAGTACCATCATATTTGGGCTTTGGAGATCTAACTATATATGTTTTCTTGGTGAAGTTTCATGCTGAACCATGCAGAGGTCCCTGCAGCTCCTGCTGTTATTATGGCTTGTGTAGACACCCACGTAAGACCAGCCGGCTAACTCTGACAGGAGTAGCTGGCTGTCTAGCAGTACAGTTACTATGTGCTATCTACCCAAGTATTTACCCATATTGACTTAATATCAGCAGTGTTCAAACAGGAGAAAACACTTTCACAGCAGAAGCCAAGCTACTGCTGAGCTTGGCTGAGATGGAGAGGCCAGAGATCACTTCCTTTCATAGAGAAGACTGTGCTGCTGGTGTGACACCACTGGCTCCCACTGCACTCTGAGCTCTGATACGAGACATATTTTGAAAGCTGCATCACAGAGCTCAGCAGAAGATATTTCAAACAGCTGCCACTGCTGCACGATATCGTGGGTGGATCCTGGGAGCATTCTGAACTGCTTTCCCCAGAAAACTGACAGAAAGCCATCTTAAACAGAAAAGCAGAACTATGAACTATTTTAGCACATCTTGACAACCGGAGCTATCCCAAGGGATGTCACAGCAACACCACCCCTTCTCACTGTCTCCCATTTCACCCACTTTCTATATACAACAAAGTCTCTACACCAGTGCTTGGCCTTATTGTCTCACTGTAAATCCTTCCCATGTGATGTCATCTCCATGGGACAGGGAGGAGAGGGGAAGCACAGAACTCACCTGAAGCTGCATGACCACATAATTAAATTTTTCATTCCTTCCACAGCCAATAAATCTGCAAACATGATCCTTCCCTGAAAACAAACAGAAACACAGAGAGTGGAACATGAGATAACAACCCTGTGATCACAATTTTTAGAAAAGTCAGTGTCAGGGATCCTTGAATTCTCAAACTGACACAGAGCAGAGTGAGAGTGTGACAAACTGCAGTTTATACCACCATGTGCATGCAACACCACCACAGCCACCACCATCCCTGAACTAAACCATGGTAGCGCACATGGCCACATAGTTTCACAGGTTCACTGGCAGCACGCTTAAGCTCATTACACCAACTTTACTCAGCAAATGCTGACTTTTACACACCACCACTACATTTGCCTATTAGCACTGCTTACCCTGAAACAGCTAAACTAATGCTACTTTGACATGGACAAACCCTGACTTTAATAGTCAGAAATATCTGGAAAAGAAAGATGCTTATGCAAAAACTCCATTGAAACGTTAAAGCAATTTCACAATAAAAGAAGGAAATAAACCTGGGCAATTTCTTGTCAAGTTCTGGCATGGCGTTAGAAGTACAAACTACATCTACTCAGTCAAAATAAAAACCAACCAACCACCTCACAACACTCAGCCAGTGAACCTAGGTTCATCCTCTGTGGCACAAAAGTGCTGCTGCAACATCTACATTTCATCACATAGCACCAGGCAGGAGCTATCTTCAATAAAAAAAAATGCAGAGGGAACGGAGGCTGTGGTTTCAGATCCTGACCTGTAATGGATCTGTGATGGTGTGCTCTCTGTATTAGCAAAAAATCATGCCCGAGTTCCTCTAACAGCAGACTATTCATAACAAACTAAAGGTTGATGCACACCACAATGGTGAACATTTGGTTTCTGGTGGGGTTTCTAAGCAGGGAAGAGGGTGAATATCATTGCATAGCTTTGCCCTGTATTTCTTTGTAGCACTTGAGCAATGGTGATTTTAGTTAGTTTTTAAATCAAAGCTTGTTGTTTGATACTTCCCAGTTTTAAAATAAAAAAAAAAGGAAGAACATGAACAGTAATCAGTAACTGCACTGCCTGTAACACCCTTAGGACCCTCCTACTGCTCTCATTGTGTGCACCATAGGCCTGGGGCATCAAAAACTGCTGGGGACAGCAAGACATGACAGAATCACAGAATGTTAGGGATTGGAAGGGACCTCGAAAGATCATCTAGTCCAATCCCCCTGCTGGAGCAGGATTGCCTAGACCATATCACACAGGAACGCGTCCAGGCGGGTTTTGAATGTCTCCAGAGAAGGAGACTCCACAACCTCTCTGGGCAGCCTGTTCCAGTGTTCGCTCACCCTCACCGTAAAGAAGTTTTTCCTCATATTTATGTGGAACCTCCTGTGTTCTGGCTTGCACCCGTTGCCCCTTGTCCTGTCAAGGGATGTCACTGAGAAGAACCTGGCTCCATCCTCATGACACTTGCCCTTTACATATTTATAAACATGAATGAGGTCACCCCTCAGTCTCCTCTTCTCCAAGCTAAAGAGACCCAGCTCCCTCAGCCTCTCCTCATAAGGGAGATGTTCCACTCCCTTAATCATCTTCGTGGCTCTGCACTGGACTCTCTCTAGCAGTTCCCTGTCCTTCTTGAACTGAGGGGCCCAGAACTGGACACAATATTCCAGATGGCAGCAGGAGACAAAGAAGCAGCTTTCTCACTGGAGAACCAGAGCAATACATACAGCTGTGAAATACGGAGCTCCATCCCAGGGCTCTTGGTAAGAGCATCAAGAGCCTGCACTCCAGGGCCCAGCAGCATCCCACAGCAGAACACCCACACTCTCTCTCCCACCACAAGGAGATAACAGAGCTGCTGGCAACCAGAACTGGAGGGACAGAGGCCTTGGCTACCCCTTACTCCCTTTGGAAGAACAGGCTTAAAACAAACCAACCAATCCTTCTATCCACCTATATCTGGTTAGATTAGCAGGAAGGTTCTGTGGCTGCAGATCCTCCATGCCTCTGGCACAGACTTAAGAATGTTGTCCAGTTTCAGGACTGATTGTGCAAGATGATGCTGAAACCATCAAGGAATGTACCAAGCCACCATATTTCAGGAAAAGATATTCAGAAATCAGGAAAGTACCCTCTTCAGTATACATCAGGGCAGCCTGCACATTATTCCTTGATCCTCCTTCTTACATACCAAGCCCATGTCCTCTGTGTGCCCATGAGTACTAGGTGCCACTGGTGTCCTACTGTCTCAAAATTCACTGCAAATTCAGTGTTGATTTTGACATACAGGTTTTTGGTTTTCTGAGGGAACTCCTTGAGACACTACCTGGATGTAGCACACATCCTGGCCTGGGCATTACCAAGAAGGGACCACCAGCAAGCCTCAACTGTCCCACACATCTTCCTGCCATGAGTCCCGATACGGATGGCTACGCTGCTTGCTGATGTGAAGGCAGCCTCAAAGCCAGATTTGTGGCTACAAAGTCAACATATCTGAAAAACCTCAGAAAGAACTAGTTAAGTTTCTTTAGGAGCTTATGATACATACCTGTGTGCTTCAGCAAAGTGGCAATCTACACATCTCTTGGACAGGATGGACAGGCCAGCACAGGTCCACACTCATCCCAGACCTGACTCCTTTAAGTCCGTACAGATTCATACAGACCAGTCTGGCTTACTTACAGACACACTGTGAGTCCCACTTTGCTTTGTTTTGCCCTTCAGAGCAACAGGAGATGGATATTGAGGCAACAGCAAAAACAATGACTGTTTCTACTGGCAATGAATGAGAGCTACTGTAAGGTGAAAAGGGTAAATTACTCCAATTTTTACTTGCTTTTACTGTTTTAAATAATTGCAAAGCACTGATAGGCAGGACAGCATGTACTTTTTATTGCTGTGAAACTACAGACAACATCATTACAAACCAATCCTCTGACAGGAAGAACTTGGCCACCTAAACCAATCATTTCAGCAAAACAGGAGTGGTAGTGTCCAAGACACTTGACTGTGATCCCTGCTAATTCAGTACTGTCTCTTCTGATTTCCAGTATATTCATGAGACCTTTTTTTTTTAAAAAAAATCCGTTTCCTCCATAACATTGTTGTTTTCTGGATCAGGAAATTCTACAGAAAGAAAAAATATTTAAATATTTAATTTTTTATCTTTGAGAATTGTATGCATGTTTAGGCTGACAACATGTTTCTGCTTACTATAATTCTTGAAAATGATGAACTGACTGACAGTTCTTGATGACGCACAACCCCAAAATTACTTGATTTTATACTGAAGCCTCCTTTCCAGCCTAAAATGGGCTCCTACCTGACCTGTTGGTCTTGGGAATTTAGGCTCTCCCTAGAACAGCTCTCTCATGCACTATTCTGCAACACAAGCAATACCAGGAAAAGAAGAAAGGTGGGGAGGGAAGACTGTGCCAATTCCTCCATGAAACAAATGGAATATAACAGAGCGTAGAAAAAGCAGGCCACATTTAGAGGTGGTGTATGTACAGCCATCTCGCCATATAGATGGGATAAATGCTTGCAGCATCAACCGCTCTGGGTTTCCGAGGCTTTTACTAATTTTTCAACTAAAGGAGGCACCAGGTTACAAGTGTTTGCTCTCTCGGAGCAGTTCATGCCATGCTGAAGTAGCAGACGGAGGCTGACAGTCAGGCGTGACTTTTGGATTCCCACAGATCAGTCATGAGGTTGATCAAAATTATGAAGCCCACATGAACAATCATGGTAATAACCTCCTGTGCAGCCAGGATGAGGGGACTGTCATACCTTCCTTTAAGGCAGAAGGAAGTAGCCCTCTCCCCACACATGCCCTCCTCAAGCATGAAGATCACAACACAGAGAGCAGTAAAGCATATTTTAACCCAGAAAAGCAAAAAAAAGGAAAAAAAAAAAGAGATTTTTCAAGGTATACTTAGTATAGAAAGCCTTACAACCGTTTTACTGCACTAACCGCCAGATCACACTTGCTCCTTTGCTAGACTGGTCCACTGAACAGCCATTCTGATATTACAGAAGATCACAGCTCATACTTCAGAAAATAGGTCCTATATCTGTATTTTTTTATTACCAAAACAAAGCAGTTATCTTCCAACAAAGTAAAGGAATAGAGTAAGAGATTATAGAGTTTTGGCCTGTAAACTAATTAACATAGGTTGGACGAATAAGTCAGTCTGATGTTCGTAAACACAGACCTGAGAAAAGTTTCAGAGAACGTGTCTTATTTTGTTTCACATGCATTCATTTTTCCAAGCATTTAGTCAAGGCAATGTTTTATTGTTCACCCATAGAAAAATACTGTTTCTACTGGTGCCTTTAAACTAAAATGAACATAATAATCTCACATATAATACTGGGTAAGAAATACAAATATTTCAGTAACTGAAATGGTCTTCACCATCCTTGTTCTGAAGGAACTTAAAAATTGCAGTCAATAACCATGTCCTCATGTATGAAAATAACTTCAAGTATCTGGAAAATCCTTCCACCCTAGGACAGATATCCATCACCTTGTAGAGATATGATTAAAAACCCTATGTTAATACTTAAAAACTTCCATTACATGAAAAACTTTCATTACACAGCACTCAAAAAATTAAATGATGATCCTTTTTTGAGTGTATTTTTCCACACGGATCAATTTCAAACTGCTGGAAAACACTATTCATTCCAATCTCCTACTTGTTTAAGTTCTTAAATATTCCTAATGTATTTTCAATACAACAATGAAACTAATCAAATAAATAGTAAGAAAGAAATATGTGACATTATTGTTGCAATTTGAAGTATCTTTTTTTTGGTAACAGATTCCATATTTCCTGCATTTTCACCTGCAGAAAACAAATAACCACCCTTCTCCCTAAAGAAGTTCAAGAATTTAATCTTTTAAATTTATACTAAAATTATTTTGTGATTCATCTCCATAGATGATCTGTCTCATTGCTAACAGTCCATCCAAAACACTGAAGAAACTTCTACTGCAAAGATTATCACAAATCTCATGGCAATTATTGTTACTCTTGTAACTGTTACCTTACTAATTCCTCCATTTTTTCTGCAGTACAAGACCAACAGTGACATAACACCGTGAGCCCAGCAGTGGCCACCAGGATGGTTGCAGGAAAACGAGAACATGACATTCAAAGAAAGTGTCACAGAACTGGGCTTGTTCAGCCTTAGCAAGGCAGCAGAAGGGGATCTAACTGCTGGTCAGAGCCCCCTAACAGAACAGTGCCGAGAAGATGGAGCCCGACTTTTCTCAGAGGTGCACCGAGAGGCATTGGACACAAGCTCAACCCTAAAGACAACTGCACAGGAAAAGCCCAAGTGCTTAGTGACATGACTTGCTTGAGCACTCGGCAATGCCAGGGTCTCTATTGTATGCACAGTTGTGGACATCTAGCTATACAATTGCTCTCGCTGGCATTTGGAAAGCTGCAGCTATTTCTCATGCTCTACATTATAGATATAATATACATTTTACAGCTATCCTCTTTTTTATTCAACTGTCAACATCAGTATCAGGTTTATCAGCTTATCACAGATTTTTGTATTGTGGGGATATTGAATTCACTTCTGTACAAATATTCTAAAGAAATGAAGGAACCATCAGGACCAGAAAATGAAATGAGAGTTATTTTCTCATCCTGTAACTTTACTTGGAAATGGTGTCTGTACCTTGGCAAAGCTGACTAACATACAATAGTCTTTCCTTTGCAATTAGCAAGTTTCATCTCTGGCCAGACAAACTAGCTGACTTCAGGGACTTGTCAACTCAGCTGGAGACAAGGAGTTTTGAACATGAAAGAAAACAAATTCCATGCTGGAAGCAAGGCTTAAACAATGACATTATCCAATAGTAATCAACTAGGATTTAATCAAGCGGGTTAACCTTGCTAGTACTTCTGTAATAAATGAATGAACTAATGGACATAAAAACAAAAGGCTGGTTGTCATCTTCTAATCGAACAGTAAAAGGTAAAACTGCATGACCTTGCACGGCATAATTTCCTCTACTTTTTTCCCAAGGCCACTAAAAACTTAAAGATGAACAACTGACAATAGATCCCACACAGGGCAAGGCAGAATAGCAAAGGAGCAAGAATTCAACACAGTCTCAAAAAAAGTGTGGTTTACATCCTCTTTCATCCATCCCATGTCCTTCCCCCATCCCGTGACACCATGGTTGACACAGAAAACATGTGGCCCAAATGACAGTTCATTCAAACACCCATAGGACTCTTCTACATAGAAAAATGCAGTGCTGGGCAGAGAGGCTAGAGCTACATCAAGTGTCTGGATCTGCCCCCCTGTGATAGCCTAAAAACCTGCCAAGGGTAATTTACCCTGCTTTCCAGCCTTTACAGATAGCTTGGTTATGTCCATCTAGCAAAGTACTGTAGAAACATATAAAACGTCTACAAAAGTAACAGAAACTGAATCACAGAGAGTTAAGGCACTACTTTAACATGAAAACCTCACATATGCAAAAAGAAAAAACTAGGACTGGCAAATAAGAAAAACCAAGCAAGATCACTTTTCTTCCCTTATTTTATTAGGAAACCCTTACCTGTCCAACCCTGGCAGTAAACGGGGAACAAGCAACACAGACCTGCTTCACTATCTGCTGTAATAAAACCAGGTACTCAAAAAGTACAGTGCCTGTGAACAGGCTGTATCTTGCACAACTACTCAATATGCAGAAGCTCTCTGCACTGCAGAATAAAATTAATCAGTCTCCTATGCAATGAGATTGGTTACACTGAAAAGAAGGCATTTACGAAGAAAATGACACACTGAAGAGAGCTTAGGAATACCTGGCTGCGGAGTGATGTCAAAGGCAAGTACACAGGACTTCGTAGCCTCATACCAGGGCAAAACTGCCCCTGTGGATGAACAGAAAACAGTGCTCAGCACCAGAATAATCTGGCCATTTCAACTGACAATCTGACTGTTAGGCTGCTTCAAGGAGAAGCCCAGCAAAGGAAACAGAATGCCGTGGCCACATCTGTGTTTTGTAGAGCCTGTGGACCAGAAGGCATCCAAAGTGCACACCTTGTGAGAGATCGTTTTGCACCGTTCTAGTCTCACAAGCCCTCAGAGTGTTCCCAGAGAGACCTATCAAGATGTGGATAAGGACAGGGAGAATACTTTTGAATTCAAAGCATCACACAGCCCCAGCTGAGCATCTAGAGCAGACACAGTGCCTGGTTTGGCATGTAAAGATGGTTTCCACACCCCTCTCTGCAGCAGCACAAAAGCTAGAGAAAATAATCCACTGGATTTAATGAGGGATACTGGTTTACTATTTCTGCAATTAAGGCTGCTGTTGGCAAGGCAGACTGACACTGAGACACCCCAAGCCAAGCACCTCAAAAGCTGTGCAAGAGCTGTTCTAACAGAGCTGTTGTGTTTTGATTAACCTCAAAGACCTCAGAAATGGGAAACGGAGTCCAGATAGTATTTCACAGATGCTCCTTTGCCACCTGAATGTTGCTCCACAGCAAATCCAGGGTGGGAAAAAAAAGTCATAGAGAGAGTACGCAGGTTTCTCTCTGTCTGTATTCCAAAGGGTTAGAAAAGCATTGAAGATATGAAAAAACATCTGCTCTTCTAGAAGTGACAGGACTCTTCCTTCAATGTGTTCAATGACAGGAAACCATCCCATTTTTTCTCCCCATGATTCCAAAGAACAAGAGTCTCAAAGTCCTGGTTTATAATAGCAATAAGGTTTTAAAGCAAGCCCCGTACTGCCTTAAATCATCACAATTACCACATGTCAGTGTTGTTCACAAAGTGGCTTTGGGTCACGCAAACTTTTCTGAGCCAACAGACCCAGGAGCTCCATTCCAGGTGCACACCAAATAGTCCCCAGATCCTAAAGGAGAGAGTCCAAACCAACAACTGGTCCCTCAGACAAGGGGACCAGATTAACCCAAACCAAAATCCCCAAAACACATGCTGTTTATAAAGTAAAATCCCCAAGCCATATATGCTGGAGATGTATAGGCCTGAGAAACTGCTTCTATCCATGGATCTGCTGGTACTATACTGCTCACTGATGTAGACGTGGCTTAAGAGGGTGAAACATAGAAAACCCAGCAAAGGCTCTTCTTGCTCTCTGGATAAGCAAGTTGCTAATTCACTTAGCCGTACAGAGCTTATTTCCATTTGCTTTTTAACGTATGAGGTCAAAAGGCTTGTCTACTCTTGTAGATACAACTAAACCAGCAACCTTCTCTGCTGGTGAGAAGCTGTACCTGCAAGATGTATTTTGCCAATGCAGCTTAGGCTTGGTTTCAAAATGCTTGACTGCAAAGTAGAAATGCCCAATAGATTAAAATTGTGTGCAAATGGTACAATCATATACAATTATCTCACTTAAAGATAATTTTACAGTAGTGATTAAGGTAATAAAATGAGGGCTTGGCACTAAAATAGTATTCTTCTGACAGAGAACATTTACTCATGCAGAAGTTCCCTGTGCAGATGTGCCAAACTATCCCTGAAACTGTCTGAATTTGTTATAGGTAAGATTTTTGTCCCTAGTAGGGTAATTCTCAATTAGCTGTCCATAAAATAATTTTTTTTATTATCTTTTTTCACACTATTACTTTGATTTATTATCCCTATACTTACCAACTACATACACACATTTCTTATTGCTGTACACCCTGAATTTTTTATATCATTTTCATATTGCTTGTTACTTATTGCACATTTTAGAGATAAATATGTACATAAGAATCTATTACTGCAAAAGTCTTCTCTCTGATGTGGTTCCTTGGACTCTCCATGACACCCAGTAGCTGGGAACTGCACAGCAGCGTTCTTCAAGGAAGGAAAATTTTATGATCCTCCAGGTCAACTTAGTCCTGTTTACTCCTTCATCCATGGAAGGGACAGAAAAGCCAGAGATAATCAAGCCTGACAGAAGTGGTGAGCAACTCCTGTAGTCAGGCCAAAAGGGTTGCTCAGGCTGGTGTTGATAAACAGCAGAGGACTTCACCTACAGCAGACAGTGGGTAAACACATGGTGTGACCTCAAGTAAAAGAGAGATCTAAGGTCATAATCTGTAGTGGCCACTGTTTCTACAACAAAGTATGGTTGCCTGAATGCCACCACGTGGTGAGGATTTGGAAAGAAAGACTTGTTTTCAAATGGTGACTCCTCATGGAAGAGGCCTGGCATCATGGAGGATCCCATCTGCTTGTGCTGCAATGATGATAAGGGTAAAATCAGGTACTGTGGAGGGTGCAGGCCTCCTTGAGCAGCCAGGACAGTAATACACTTTGTGATACTGAGGTCAACACTCCTAATGGTACCAGAAAGAAAATGCAATTTCCCTGTTCCCCAAGCAAGCTTACCAACACACACAAAGAGAACAGCTTTGGTTCAACAGTGCCAAGGCCCTGTCAGAAAAGGGGAGCAACAGGACAATGTAAGCCAAACAGTGCTTGACAAAGATGAAAAAAGTGTTATCTTGTGGTGCTCTGATTAGAATTGGCCAGATAGAGTAGCACCAGACAGAATGTCCTGAGCCCTGCAAGCCCAGCCTGAACAAGGAAATACTCCACAACAACTCTGGGGGACCAAGAGGGTTTGACTTCACTAAAATAGTCCATGGAAGGCAAGAAAAAGACAGAAATTTTGCTGGAAACTTTTTGGGTAAATGTGTAACAACAGGACAACAGAGACCTTCAGCTCATCACCTGCTTGAGCAAGAAACTCTGTAAGCTGACTTCTCAATCATGTTTCACCCAAAGCCTGGTGCTTCCCAGCCCCAAGACAGTATAAAGATTTGCAAGGTTGGTCAGAAAACGACCTATGATCCTTGCAAGTAACAATACAAGTAAGAAAGAACTTTGCCAAAGACATTAATACCTAAACAGATAAAGAAAAAGCACTTTACAGCTAGAAAAATCAAATCAAGTAAGAGCAGAACAGAACAACTCTACAGGGCAGTTGAAAGATACTGAAGTGGCAGTGATCTCACATAGCCAAGCACAAGTATCACAGAATCATTTATGTTGGAAGGGACCTCTTCAGATCAGCTAGTCCACCCGCCCTGTTCAAGCAGAGATAGCTAAAGCAGGTTGTCCAGGGCCGCATCCAGTTGGGTTTTGGGCATCTCCAAGGACGGAGACTCCACAACCTCCCTGGGCAACCTGTGCCAGTGTTTGACCACACTCACAGTGAAAAAAAGTGACAACCCTCACAGTAGGAAACTACACAGAGTGTTTATTAGAAGGTATAGAGACTCTCTAGAAGAGTAATTAACTGATTAGTTCCCCAATTGTTCTGTGTGAACTGCCAGTGCAGAAAGGACATTGTGAGGGACCTGCATCTGTGTTCCGTATGTGGCTATTCCAGAAAGTGTCCCAAAAAGTCTGACTGTTGGCAACAGCCTGCAGTCCAAACCAATCAGGACCTACTGCACTAAGAGGTAGGGCTGCACCCAAATCACGTCCTGAGGTAGGTCTGCAGTATGGGCTAATGGCCAGCCTTTTCTATCCCAAACTCTGTGAAGCTCTAGCAACTTGCAAGACCCTGATCACAAGCTCTGAAAAGAGTAGCAGCTCATTAGACCTTCAGTGTTGGATAGAAAACTATAAAGCTGTACTATCTAAGAAGGACTGCAATGCTCAATGCTACCAGAAAAGTACGGAGGAATTTTAGACAACACTGTTCCCTTCCCTTTCACCTGGAAAACCACGAACCAACTACATCACCTATGGTAATACCACCAACTTCCTCCATCCACCGTTTGGATAAAGTCAGTGCCTCCCTTTCTGAAATGTTTCTCACCTCTTCACAACAGCTCACAGCGCAAACACACACAATACATGATTCCCAACTCCCTCAACCTTATTTCTTATTTTAACTTTATAATTTATTTCAGTAAAGCATTTGGGGATTAACCTTGAACCAAAAAAGCCAAATTCTTCACAGAACAGCTTGATTTGTAAAAATGTGGCTGAAGGAACTCGTCATTCTTAAATGCAGGACTGCTGATGCATAGCTAATTATTCTGCTTCTGTCTTTTCTGTCCCTAATATTTGCTAACTGCTTTGCCAAGGGACTTTCCTAATTCCACACACCACCACTCCCTCTCCCAATTGCCAGGATCATGCTGTGTACAACTGCAGGTGTTTTCCCAAGCATTTGGTATTCTCAACTAGTTTCCAGAAATAAACACTGATGGCAAAGCATGAGTATTAGGCAACTCCTTGCACATTTTCTGATGCTAGTTTTGATTTGGTGACTTCAGGTCATGTTTTTCAAGCATTCCCTGCCCTGGATGCGACACATATTGACACTAGCCAGCATGATAGCATTGTCTTTTGTATTCTAATAATCCACCATTCTGCACAGTCACACCCTCACTCAGTTCTGAGCAGTTCCAAGCGTACAACCAAATGCAAAAATCTAAGTCTCTGCCTTGCTTGCCCTCACTAAGTTGCTTTCAGACCTCAACCACCTGCTCTGATGTTCTCTGGGAGCTTTGGTATCCATAGATCAACAGCAAGCATCCTCCTAACAACCTGGGTTGATTTCTCCTTTCTTTCGATTTTTTTACACAGCTCAGCTGCATCTATTACAATACAGTGTATTCAAAAAAAGCCTTATCAGTCCTCCTCTTACAAGAGCTGAAATGTGGAAAACTATTTGACCTTCAAAAATAATTCACTGACTTTTACCTAGAGGCGATCTGTCAGAAACATTGAGTAACCCCTGTTTCACAAGACCTGCAACAGTCTCACTCTTTAATTCAATCATACCTCTGGAGATTTTGTGCAAGGGCAGAGGTATAGACACGGACAGAGAGCCACAACACTATCTCTGAAGCATAAGCTGTGGTGATAAGGATACTACTCAGTGCTTCATGGGAAGGTGTCTCCTCAGCCCAAATGGGAATCCTGCAAAAACGAACATCCCTTCAAAGGTATATTATACTGGAACATGTAAACTGTACCTGTCAATAGCTGCCCTTGCCTTCACAAGGAAATCCATGCACAATGCACTTCAGCAAACAGACATTCTCCGTTCCTCAAAGGCAAATTTGGAAATTCCTTGTTTACATCCTTCCCTAGTGATGAGTTTTTAGCAGAAGCCCCCTCACTGTTCCTTCAGCCAGGAACAACTGCAGCAAGATTGCTCCCTTGCGCCCTTTGGTGTTAAACTGTATCTCATCAGCATTGCAAAAGTCTTTGGGACACTGGCTGGCTTCTTTCACCCTATTCTACTAATTCACTCCTGAGAATGACTGTGACTTTAAAGACCAGCACAAGAAGTTTTAACTTTTAGCCTTATTTATAGTTTCATCTCAGTAAACAGAAAATAGCATCCTGGTATAAGGCAAGTCCCCCTTCAGTGTAATTTCTTACGTGGAAGCAGGGTTGGACGTGAGTCAAGGAAGGCTCCCATTTTGCTGCTTCCCAGTCAGTTTGAAACCTACTTTTAGGCTTTGCCAGGTTCAACTATAGAAATTGATGGTCCCAGGGGTTCAAAAGAAGCTGTGTTAGGGAAAATTAAGAATAGGTATATCATTCAAATTAACGTAATTCAAAACCACCGCTCCCAAAACTAAAAGACCTAAAATCACTTCACACTTTGCCTTAAGGACAGGCAGGTACATGAAAAATTAACTAATTGCCAGTTTCCCTATACTTCATGGTATCCACTTTTTGCATTCATCTACTAGTCAACCATTTTACTTGGAGACTCTGCCATGGTCACAGGTATAGTCACAAACATTGTCCTAGTCCTCTGGGAGGCAATCAGCTGACCTCATTTCTTAGTCAGACATTGCTTGCTCTATTCCTTATTACCTAATCAGCATCACTAGACTGCACAGACCAGCGTACCAATAGTTTAAGTCTCCAGTTCTTATGGCCTGGCAGACAAAAATAGTCCCTGTAGTTGGAACTCACTTGAGTAGGATGCTTTGCAGAATGTAATAACTTTCTGAGCTGAATGACTTAATATAATATCACATGGAAGTTGAAGAGAAAAATTGTAAAAAACATTTGCAACTTTGGATTCTAATTGTTAACACACACAGTGACCTTTAGCACTTCCATAGAGCTTTCTGCCTTACCTTGCAGCTTTTTCAGGACAGCCACTTCCATCTTGAGAACTTGCTTGGGCTGCTGGGCTGATTCCACCTTCAAGGCCACATTCTCACGGGTCAGCAGATCCATCGCCTCATAGATCTCCCCAAAGCCACCACCACCAATCTTCTTCAACTAGAAAAGTACAAAGAGGTTTGGTACAATGTACAAGAGAGACAACATCAAATTTGCTCTCACAGAGCCAGGCACTAGCTTCTTTACTGCATAGGGAGAACAAACTCAGCTCCCAATCTGTGCTGTGCCTGAATCCCTTCACTGCACAGCTAGGCAAAAGTCCAGCTACCCACTTGACTGTGCTATGTATAAATTCTTTGCTGTAACAACAAAGAACAAGCCTAGCAAGTGATGAGACATTTAAAAGCAAATGATAACACCTATTACCTCAATAATGTTCTTGCCAAAATTCAAGGAAAGACCCTTCAAGGAGATAGTAGAACCACTATCCAGACCATGGTAGACAAAAACTGTAATTCCTTCTCAACAAACACGTCTCTGCAGTAAAACACAACCATGGTAGTTGGAACTAATGCTTTCAATAAATATGTTAAATGAAGTTTACATCTCATTCACAGAATTTTAAATACAGAACAAAATATCCACTGGAATATTTTACAAGATGCTTTGACCTGCTCTGCTAGTGAGCTTACTTCAGTGTCACATTTCAGAGAACTGCCAACTGCATTACCTCACAACAGTTACATACAAGCCACAAGTACAGCTCCATTGTTTCTCATTCTCTCCTTATCTCTTCTTCTTTTTAATTTTAAACCACACCAAATGATGTTTTTTGCATCTCTGAGCAAAATTAAAGACTGTTTCACAATAGAAGGATATCACTACTTGGAAATCAAAACAATTTCAATCGACATAAACTCAAAGCTAAAGATGTTGAAGTTTCAGCATATTTGATATGCATCTAGTAGAGATAGATTGTCTGCCTGTTCTGGAGTAGCCACCCACTCAGAGAGGAAGCTGGGATCCTCTGCCTTTCCTGGAAGGTGATTCCTTGATTCTCCTTCTGCTGAGACTTGACAGCATGTGCACACACAGTTATGCATATGCACATATAAGACAGACTCCTAATGTGTTGCAAGTGTCAATGTCTACACTAGGAAAATGATTTTATATTTGTTTCTCTTAGATATATTTAAAGCATACTGTGCTGCCCAGGAACAAATTCAGGTTTACAGCTGAGCTAGATCAGGGCTCCTTTGATCTGCTTAGCACTTGCTCATTGAACCTAGCTGCAGCCCTTCCCTTCAGCATTTCGTGTTCCTTCTGTTCACAACTACCCAGGAAGCCCCGAGCACTGCTTCCTTCCAACGGCAGCAATAACACTTGAAGAGAAAATGAAGTTTAAATTAGGCAGATAGTCAAACGTATCTTACATAATTTAATGAGGTTTAGATGATATTTTAGTGTCTTCTGCACCACAGAAGGTCTGTCCTGTGCATCTGTCCAGTTTGCTGAACAAAGGGCCCTGCCTCTCAAGGGCAGGGTTTTTTACCTTCTCAAGGTGACCCGAACTGTTTGCTTTTCTGTCTCCCAGGTCAAGAAAAACAGTTCTGCATGAAGAAGGTAGTATTTTCCATATTAACAGCCTGACTATTTTGTCTGAAGCGATTTCTTGATAGCCCTTTGACAGTTGTTGTCCGGAGCCATTCTTCTCCTTTTACTTGTTATTTTTCCTCGCAACCTTCTACTGGGCTAAACAGGCACATTCATACCATAAACAGCCCAATAACTAGGTCACCACATATTATTCATAAATTATTACAGTGCAGCCCTACTTCTACTTGGAAATCCACACTAAGTGAGCTGGCTATTAAAAATCTTTCTATCAAAACAACGCTACATTCAGCATAGCAACAACATAACAGCTAATAGCTCAGGATTCAGTACACAAGATCTTCTGTTACCTGACGTATTAACAACACAGAAGAGAAAGGGAAAAGGACAGTAAAAGCTGCAGAAGGCAAAAAGTTTAGTCGGGATCTGGAAGGACTTTGAGGAAGATTTTTTAATCTTTCAAAATTTTAATATTTTAAAATTTTTAATCTTTTAAAATTTTAAAATTTTTTAAATTTTTTAAATTTTTTTTAATTTAAAAATGTCTCTGTGAGAAAATGGGTAACACAGCAAGAAAAAGTCAACAGTAATCAATATAACACAACATAGCTGGGATGGAGAAGAAACATAGGCTACTCAAACATCTCTCTGGGTTGCAAGTTCAAGAAATGGATCTGGGGAGAAATATTGCTGAGCCAGCACAGACCCTCTACTTGACCCTCACTGCAGCAGTCTCCAACTAGGGGGTTCCAGGAATTCCCCAAACTGGACTGTCCCTCAGGACTACCAACACAAAACAGCCATGTCCTGATGGGGGAAGCCACTCCCAAAAGCCCCCCTGGACGTATCAGTAGTTACACAGGACACAGATGGCTCCCTTTGACGTCTCCTTTAAATATCCTGACATATTTTTGATTTATCCTGAAAAGACGCTTGCAGCACAATCCTCCAGAGCCTATTAAAAAAACCAAAAACAACACACAGCCTTTCCACTAAGCAGAAATCAGTACTCACAGATGGACAGTTCAAAAAAACAAGGCAACAGCCCCCCCCAACCAAAAATAGCCTTCAATTACAAATTGAATCTTTTATTCAGCACGTATGTAAGACAAAGTCTGCCTTCCAAGGATATTCTATAAAGACTAAACCGTCCCAGGAAAATGCTCCAGAACCAAGGCACAAGTGGTTCGGTCTCAGGATTGGTGGCAAGGTCAGGAACACGTGCTCTGAATTCAGAGCAAAGGACCAATCCGAGAGCCAGTGACTAGGGTGAACTCAGCCAGCGTCAAGGCTGTCACCCACAGGCTTCAAATGTTGCCAAGGTCAAACAGTGACTACCATGACTGCCTTTTAGGAACACTTGTATAGTCAAGCCTACAACTCCTGCAGTCCAACTCAGTGGGCTACATGATCCAGAAATGGTTAGCAGGCCGCATCTAACTTAACAACAGATGAGGAAGACTGGACCTACATTCACCAAATTCTCACTCAACTTGCTTAGGAGGACTGGAGTTACACTCATCTCAAGGGAAAACTAAGTTATATAAAACAGGCATGAACTGATAAGCAAATCAAGAAGCCAACCGGCCACACACTAAAACATCTGAAGACCTGCCAAGGCCCACTTAAAGCAATTCTGCATAGATTGAGACCAAAACCAGCCCCAAGACTGACAAAGCATCTTCCTTGTCCCGATTTCCCCCTTGGAACCATAAATGGCCTTTGTGACCAAAACAAGGTGAAAAGTCCACAAAAGTTTGTGGGCCTTCCATCAAGGTTTCCAAAATAAACAGGATAAGGACAAGTTCAAAACTTCAGTTCAAGAACCTCAGAAACCTGGAAGAAACCAAAGCATGGATTGCACCTGACAAAAGAGCATACATGTGTACAAGGGTCACCACTTGTATTCAAAGCTCAGTGCAAGAGCTGCCAGCTCCTGTCTTGCTCATAAGTCTTAGTTGTGAATCCCCAGTACAAAGCGTATAGGTGGAATAGAGATATACATCCATTCAGTCTTAACATCTATACCTAATTCAAAGCAAATACAAGTTATGTTTGACTTTGTTCCCTCCCCTGAACAAAGCAGTTCACATCATTCAGAGCATATGTGCATCAAGTCACCCAAGCAAAAGTCACATGGTTCCAGTACTGTCCAAATTTCATCCAGTCAAAGCTTCAAAAATATCTGCAAGTAAAGAACGATGACTCAAAAGAATACTTCGAGTCCAAAAGTTTTGCTAAAAAGCATAAGCACTCCCTGTCCATGCCTTTCTCCAAAAATAGGAACAAAAATACCATTGCTACCAGACAGACAAACTTTATGCACTTGGAGCAACAGGAAAATGAACTACCAACAGGATAACCACAGGGAACTAACATCTTCATTTGTCAAAACTCTGTCAGCCAGCATATAGGAGGAGAGGAGGAAAGTAATTCCAGGAATACATTACACTGATCTAAAATTAGAAATTGGCTCAATACTGGAAGTATGCCAGCACTAAGAATTACAAGGTTCAAGCAGATGCCCAGCCAGAGACAGTCACAATGGGAGGACAAATTACACAAAAAGCCTTCTGGCAGCTGAACCCCAGCATCACATAAATATGCCACACACCTGCCTGAGCAGGATCCATCACTAACAGCAAAGCTTGGACTGTCTGGCTTTCATGCTATGGATTAGATTCAGAAAGGTCTATGATAATGAAAAAAATGCTACTACTGATGTTACAGCTGTATGCTCACTTTAAGGTACACTCCCTTTTTCATCTGTCACTTGATCCTACGCTATTCATTTCCTTCGGCCAAGAGAGGTATTTTTATATTTTTTCCAGATTACTTTGAGCCCCATACAACTCGCAGCTCTGACTGGTCCCACACCAACATCAAGTACAGCAAGGGGACAGCACAGAGGGCCTGCCTAAAGGGTATGCACCTTTGGGGGAACAGAAATGACTGTTCAATGAAGGCTCACAACACACAACTTAGCTAGCACAAGGCCAAATTCCCAGTTCTACTCAGCGCTGGGAATTAGAATTTCTCATTGCTATTTATGCCCTTTAGCAAGTCATGTAATTTCTCAGGGCCTTCAAGTGGGGTAAAGACATCACTGCAGTACTGAAGACTCCTGTGAACTAACATTATAAAACATAAAAGGCCATTTCTCTAGTTAGAGCTAGTTGTTGACAATATAGTTGCACATTTCTATATTTTCTAAGGCAGAGTTAGTGGATAGAGCTTCTAGCGGTCCCCAGTCACAGATTCATCCAACAATGAAGTCACTGAATGCCACATTTAGTGCCTCTACCAAATTTAAAATCAGTTTGAAATGTTCCCCTATGAGCATAACTGAGCATATTTTAGGCTTTATTTGGAGTTTTGGGTGCTTTTAAGAGTTCTGTTGTTTCCAAGAACAAAGTTACTTTGTTTAGACTGTGTTAAAAAAATACTCCCATCATTTACAGAAGTTTTAGCACTCCCGTCTAAGAAGGAGAAACTCAAAGTTTGATGAACAGTAGGAATGGTATAAACTGAAGCTAGCTAGGGTAAAGGAGAACGGAGAAGAATGAGTATTTGCAACCATGCACCTGAAGCAATGGCTTAGCATCAGGAAAGTGTCTAAATTCAACTTTGCAAAGCACATGCACCAGTCTGGCCAAATTGTAGGCTCTGAGGAAGTTTCCGTTTGTGCAGGGAGGGTCAGATAAAAGCTGCAAGCAGTATCTTCTGAGAAGTCCATAAGCACAGAGCATGTTTCAAGTCCTATATGTCAGTTAACCTGCACATGTATCATCCTGCCAGAACAAGTAGACATGCTCCAGCCCAGAGCTGCAAGAGCACAGCAAGACTTTCCTTCAGCTGTGCCAGAAAGCTTTGGGAGGGAGATAGGGGTTGTCTCCATTTTGGTATCTAATCACAGAGAAAATCGAGATTCTCCATCTGCTCTCAGGAAGCATGGAGAATGAAGAGCAGTTCGAATTGCTTAAATATAAATAGGCTGTTCAAGGATAGGCCAGACAGAAGAGTGAAGGCTGTGGAGAAATCAGGAGCAAAGTGCTAGGATGAAAAGAGGCAGGCAATGGGGGAGTAACAAGAACAGAGCACGGTGGAACTGTCCAGGGCAACAAAGAGATACCAGCACGAGGCCAGTCTAACAAAAGGGTAATATGTTGTCTGAAGTGGGCTGTTGAAAATAACATGTCCACAGCCTGGAACTGAAGCGAGTTCAGAGTCCTGAGTCTCTTTAGTCCTCTCTCTTCACAGCCCACTGCAAAACTCACAGGGCAGCTGTACCATAGCTAGTTGGCACAGAGAAACGACTTAGTGTTACTACTACAAATCACTTGTAGTTCAAACTAGCGAGGCTTCTGCTGTGAGTTTAATGATTCAGACACTGCTGGTAATCCAAGTTAAAAATGGACACAATGGCACACAAGGGATTTAAAATTTTTTTCAGCTTTTTGAAAGCAAGGCTTTTAAAGCCAGAAAACAAAAACTCTCAGAAAACATATACAGAATTTCAAGAAGTATAAAGGTACACGATCCTTTCACATGTTATATTCTAGTTTCTTTAACTGAGGTGATAATATAACGTAGAGATGACACTTTATGACTAAAGAGAAAGCCTTATACGCAAGAGGAACTGCATCCTCTGAACAAATCTGGTGGCAGTGAAACACATGTCTAGAGGATAAGATTCTCCCCATGTCTCTACCACAGCATTCTTGCATGATTCTGGTCAAGCTGCTGAAGTCTCTGCTCACAAGCCATCATTAATCACATGCTCATCTGCTGGGTGCCTAAGGCAAGACAGCCAGGTCCAATCTATGGAAGTGATGAGCATGCCTAGATGCCCATGATGTCTAGCGGAGTTGTGCTTTGGTCATAAATATTAAGCAGTCTGTAAAAAATAATAAAAATCAAGATCTAAGTAAATTTGAAACCTTATCTGTAAAAGCAAGCTAATAGTTCTCTCTTGCATCACCTGGTCAAAGCATGAATTAAAAAAAAAAACCAACAAACCCAACTCTGACACAGATACTACAGCAATAACAAACATAAAGAGCTGAGTTTAAATGGCAAACTCATGCCATGACTTTAAACGGATAGTGAGATCTGCAGCCATACAATGAACACATAAAAGATGAAATGGCTACTAATTCAGTGTACCTCATCCAGCTCGCACAACAGATGAGACAGTTGTCCCACGAACTACTAAAACTTTTAACACGTGATGATATAATTTTACAAAGTATCCTAATAAATTTACATGGAAGTTGTACCAACAAGCTAATTATGGAATTTCTGACTTTTGAAGCAGCTGACATTCCAACCTTAAACATTTGCTTTCAAATTATTTTATTGTAATACAATTTATTTATAGGCATGTCTGTAGTATTCTTTGCCACAGTAACTCTAAGTTTCTTACTGAAAGATGACTCAGCCTGCTGCAATAGTTCAATTCTACCTAAAAATCCTTGGCAGGTTTAGACTTCTAAAAATACCAGACAGTCTAAAAAACACTAGAGCAATATTAACCATCTTCTTGCAGTATCTTAGTAACATGTCAAACCATACCACTCCACTGTTGCTTGCTGGAGCCCAGGGTTAACCAGACAACTTTCTATACTGCTAAAGGAGGAGGAGATCTGTTTGGGCCACCAAAGGAAGCACAAAGCTGGAGCTACTCACCACTTTCCAGCGATCTTTGACCACATAATTGGCCGGAAGAATGTCGACCTGTTCCCCTCCTCCACTCATGTTTGGTTCGTCCTTGATGACTGCTGCTAGGCACTGCATTTGCCAGCCAGAGAGTATTTTAGTAGCTCCCAATTTAAATGAGCCATTTATCTGGGGAAAAAGGGGGCGGGGGGAAGGAATGACAAAATTAGTACAGGTCACGGCAGAAGTACATGCTACATTTCCACAGGTTTTGCTTATGACTAAATCAGAACCAGTCTCTTAGGAAAGAAGGCAAACTCACCTTGCAAACATCTGAGCTCACTCCATGCATAAACTTGGCAGACGCAACCATGCTTCAAGTCAGCAGCACAAACTAAAAGGGTGACAATTACTGGCTATACCATGCAGGAGTCCAGTGCTCTTGGGCCTGACAGCCAACAAGTCAAAGAGAATCTAATGCCAAATACTGCAAGAGCTGTTATTGTTACCAGGCAAAAAAGGTCTTGCTTTAATAGCTGCTACATAGGCAGTTTTTATGGTTTTCATTGGACGACATCCAATACAAATCAGAAAGGTTTGCCAGGTATTGCATTCAATAAGCCTAAAAGCATCTGAATAGGGTAGAAGGGCCTTTACAGAGCCAGGATCACAGACACTATCACTGTGATGAACAGCCAAGCAAAGAAGATGGGGATGGTTAGAAAGGGCTTCAGCCATGTATAAATTAGTCCTCCTCACAGCATACACACAGTGCTAAAAATGATCAAATTAAAATACAGAGAGAGATCTTGTTCCTATGGTGTCTGCATTCTACCTCATGTCCCTTTTTCCTGCTTTTATAGGGGGCTCCAGATAGCCTATGCTGAAATTAATTTTGAGGGGTTTTTTTGTCATAATTCTTCTACAAAAATGACTTTCAGATACATGTTAACTCCAGTTTCCTGGAGGAAAATGAACTGAAACAGGACTAATAAAAGATCTTCCTAATGCATTTTGTCTCTTCCAGTAAGGTACTTTTCTGGCTTTAGAAGTAGGCCGGATCTTTTATTAAGCATGGATCTTTTATTAAGCTTTCTTGGCAGTTCTGTCGTCCTTCCCCTAAAATATGAAATATTTTCCTTCCTAAAAATGAGTGTTACTGTAGCACTCTGCTGACTTAAATAATATTAACAACATAAATACCAAATTAGAAAAAAAGACTAGAGCTGGTCATTCAACCATCACACTTCTTCAGGCCCAAAAAAGGGAGAAAAAGTCACCAGCGAATTATGAGCTCAGCTAGAGAAAAGAGCTCATTCCCTAGCAATAAAAAGACTGAGAAGGAAGAATAGGAAGTGACCAGCGTATAGTGTGCACAAGGAAGCAGCAGACAGAAGTATGTCAAAAGTGCAAGACATAGAGGATGATCAAACAAAACATGAACAAAAGATCTCAAAGAGATCTTCTCAAAAGATCTTCACAAAAGAAGATTTCATTCTAGATACAGAAGATAACCACATGGAAAAAAGGAGTAGCAGACTAATGCAGTAAAAGGGCTGCAGAGAAATGTTCATACAATCCAACATCTGCTGAAGTACAATCAAAATGATGGAAGAGAAATAAGAAGAAACTGAATATTAAAGAAATTCAGAAGAAAGGTGCTGCAAAATTCTCTGACTTCTTATAGAAAGAGTCTTGCATCTGTATGGGGTAGCAGCCCTTTCAGTCGCCAGGTATTGAAGTAAGAAACTGAAAAGCTCTCCAATGAGAAAGTACATGCTGTGTTTGGCAGCACAACATTTGTGCTGCTTCTTCCTAATAAGCAAGTTTAATGCCATTCCCAGGCTCCTTTATGCTCACCAGAACATGTGAACTGTCCATCCCTGAACTATCAGTGAGCTCTGCATATGCTGTGCGCCCAGCCTCCCTGCACACCACTGCAGACTGCACAGGAGAGAGAATCCCAAAAAAAATCCCTTCTAAGGCTGGCTTTTCTTCTGTTATTTAAAGAAAAGTAATTTAATTATAGACTGTCCCAAACCCTCAATATTACAAAAAATATTAAAACCCCAACATTAACACACAGGTACAGAGGCAGGTATCCCCTCCCTACTCTTGAAGGTCTCTTGGCATCACTTCATGAAGACAAGTACAGCACAACACAGGCTTTGGACTGCAGGGGATATGAAGGCAGACAGAGATCCAGGATGTGGGGTGGTAGTAGTAACAAAGACAGAAGTTTAGGACTCTTCCAGAGAAGTCAGCCATGCAGTATTTTTCACTTTGAAGCAAAACACCTAAAAAGTATGGTACATGATGTATGCATTAGCGATGCATGCGCGTAATATTTCAGCCTAGTGACTAGTGGTGGAAAGTAATCCAAGGGATAATTTTAGAGGAGAGAGAGCACAAGAGCCTATGAGCACTCAAAGCTAGGCAAGGTAGAACTGCTCTCCCTGGTGCACTATTCCACTTTCCTTTATGAATGTTATAATACATGTGTACAAAGGTAACATATTTAAAGGAGCCACATAAATCTTCACTGGCTTTGAAACAGAAAAAAATCCTTCTGCGCGCTACCATGAATAGCAGCCATTTGGCAATATGGAATTACAGTACTAAGTTTACAGATATACTCTGGTATAGCCAGAGTGATACAGCCAAACCAAACGCCAATTTAATTACAGCCTGAGACAAATTTCAAGCTGTTTTAGATAACAGTAGCAGCACAAAGCAGTGTTAACATACCAAAAATTTGTTCCTGAGGCAGTAGTAATACTGCAGAAACATGCTCAGGCCTACGGACCAAGGGTTTACCAGAGTAACACTGAAGCATTGCCTATACCCATGGCAAGACATAACACACATTAACCTAGATCTCCAGAAGCATCACAAAGAAAGGGCAAAATAAGGGATGAAGTTACGTTTGTGCAGAAAACATAAGCACATTTAAATGATGTTTTTAACGTAGACATTATTGTAATTCCTTCTAAATCAATAAAATACAGCGTAAATATTATTCGACCAGCATCAAAGCCTGCAGCGAGCTCCTTGCTAGAGCTGAATTTGCTAATGTACCTACAGAAGGGACGTGGTGAAGGATGGTCAGTGGGGGAGAGGTAAGGCACTACTGTCTCTTCCCCAACACACAGCAGAGAGCATCATTTCTGCATGTTAAATGTTAAGTGATGTTAAGGGGAACCAGAGGAGAGATGGAAGGATTATATCTCTTGAACTCCAGTAAAGCTGTTCCTGATTCAAAGGGTGGCCAAGCATATGAACTTTGACATACCTGCATCACTTTTAGCTTTAAAATGTACAGACCACAGAATGTAAAGATACATAATTTTGAAGACAGTGATTGAGAAGACAAGAACTTTCAGATTGTCTCTTCCTGTAGGATAAGTACAAGATGTCAAGAAAATTGTATCCCTCTCCCATGAAGACAGGCAAGAGAGCTGAGCAATCCTAAGATACTGTAAAACTGGCTTCCTAGAAACAGCAAGTGAAGCAGAGATGAAAGCAGCTGTGAGAAAGAAACAGTGACAACAACAGGACCAAATCACATCTCTTGGCCAACCTCAGCATGAAGAAGTGTGAAATCAGCTCTTGCATACTGCTATTTCTTCCAGCCCATACTGGAGAATCTTTATAGTTTTATAAATTTAGTCTTAGCCTTTAAAAAAAGAAATCAAAAAAACCATGCTTAAACAGGCTAATAAGCCCCACTATATATTCTGACACACTGCTCTGCTAGCTGTTCCTTCTATTTGGCATCAAGACAGTTCCAGTTAATAGCACTCACGGGTAAATGGTCTCCTTATTCTTAAGGCAGCTTACAAAAATCTGATGCACTATAGCAGCAATCATTTAGACCACATGAAAACTAAGACCCAGCAGAGAAGCATGACTGGGATAGGCAACAGTAACAAACTTAGAAGGAAAGTCTGCAAGAATTTCAGTGCAAAGCCTGATTTTGCAATCACTGTGGTAGAGTCTTACATGAAATGTATCTGCCTTGCTCACACGTGTGTTCATCAGGAGACAAACGAGACCAACCAAAAGTAACTTCATAGAAGTTAAGCTGAAGAAATCTTCGCTGCAGATGCTAAAAGCTTACATAGATTCAAAAAGTAACTTGACAAATTCACTAAAAATAGTCATAAAAAAATCCATTAACCAGTTACATACAAATTCCATCTTTAGCTTAGGAAGCCTTCAATTCACAAACCACTGAAGGTGGCAAGGGCATTCTGCTGAGTCATTTTATATGCTTCCCCTGCTCTTATTCTCTACCCTAAATATCCACTCTTGGCCAATTTAGGACCGGATACTGGCCTACATGGACGTGTGATATGACAATATGGCCAGACTTGTGTTTTTATCAGTTACTTTCACAGGAAGTAGTGTGTATATATGTCTCCTTTATCCTTTCAAGGAGGTCAGAGACGAAAAAATAAAGAATCAATCAAGAAGTCTCATATACACAAACCAATTACCTATCTTACAATGTTCTCTTTCATGCAAGCAACAGTTTAAACAGCTTCCCTGGAAAAATTATTTCCTAATTTTACAGGATCATAGCACTCTTAAAATTAAACTTATAAATATGGAGCATTCCCTGTGGAAATTCCTAACGTATGTGAGTTCTTTCCTATGTTAGCTTACTTCAGTCTCAATATACTGTGGTAGCAGTGCTCATAATACAGCCAAACAAACATCAAGTTGAAAACTCATCAGAGGCAAGGTGGTTATTAAACAACAGAACAAAGCTATGGAGATCTGTCTCTCACCATCTTACTAAAGGTCCTGGATAATCTTAAGTGTCTTAATCTCACTGTGGAGGAATTGCAATATCCCACTTTATTTCAGGACACATCCTCACCTCTGGAAGCCTACAAATTAGAACAATTAGAACAAGTGAAGTTTATTTAGACTGCTGTAGCCCATGACCCTCTTTACTTGATCAAATTCCCCACCATGAACACAGAATCCACCTTAAGAGCAGATCCCAATGGTGTTTTAGAAAGCTGATGCAAACTACAGCTTTTTAGGTAAGGCAAAGCTGGACATCTGCAAAACCAAAAGAAGTAACCCCAGTAGACTAGAAATCAGATCGATCTCTCTAATACTTGTGTGGGAGGAACAAACAAAAGAAAGTTGTAAATAGAACTTAAGCATAACTTAGCTGTTCCCAACATGAACTTTACTGGCATTAAGCCAAAATGAAACAGATGGGGTAGGGAATAAGAGGAGAATATAACAAGTAGGATTGAGAGTGCTTAGAAGCAAGAAAGAAAAACAGCGGAGTTTCCAAGTGCAACTGAGCAGCAGAACTGGAGCTCAGTTAATGGCAGCATTAACTGCACACACTCAGTGTCCCTCACAGTTTTACAAATGTCATCTGCTTCTAACACACAATACCAATTATAAAAATGAAATCCCTCATATTAAAACAAATGAAAAACCCCTTAAATCTTTGTATAAACAAGTTGTACCATGCACTAGCATTCTGTTATTAGGGTAGAAATGCATATGACAGTACAGGAAACAAGTTGATTAAAAAAAATACAGTGCACTAGACGAACAGCCCCTCAGCCCTGGAATCCATCATACCTCCTCCTGAACTTGAAACAGCAATTAAAAACAAGTCATACGCTGTTAGGGTAGGTCTGACAGCAGGAGCTCGAAAGGTTCTGAATTGTTCCTTGAAGACACATATCTTCCTTCATTGCCTGCCTCTGCTGTAGCAAACCCTGCTTAGAGAGCAGGCTCAACTCCTAGCAGCTGCAGCTTAAAGTCTCCTCTGTGACATATTCTTCTCATAGGCATGCAAGGGCATCAGCCTTAGAAATTCTGGATTTGCTATTCACAGCATTTCATTTCTGTAAAAAACAAAACATCTAAAGGTGAGGTTGTGAGATACTGGGACTGTTTTTCACGTTTGAAAGGTTTATGATCATTAAGGAGTGATGTAGCTATGACTGGGAAAAACAAAAAACCAAACCAGACAAACAAAAAAAACACCCCCAACAAAAAGCTGCAATCAAGACATACAGGTCTGGATTCTCTGCTAACATGAGGCTGCACTGAACAGAACATACATAAATATATTAAATATGATAACAGATGCACCTTGACAGCATTATTATGGCTACCTGGTTGCACAGCCAACTGAATGTATTATTGCCTGTGGAGTGACTTACAAGTAACAGCATACCACCCAAGCAAAACAAACAAAACCCCCAAACACATAATGTCATACTGCCAGAGACTGTATTCACATACATTACAGAGCAGTCAGACACACCACTGACTTCTGTGCCAAAACCACCTGTCTACAGGGAGAATCAGCATGGTTAGTTATGACAACAAATCATTAGGAACGCACACCAGATAAGCACGCCTGCACTACTTGCATTTTATGTGATCCTAATCCTCTTCAACTACATCTCAGCAACAAAGCTAAAAAAAATGGGGAGCAGGAGAGTTTGAGAGGAAAGTTAATTACCTTCCACCAATCTCCCTGACAGAGTTGCTCCAATTTTTGATCCAAGCAGAAAATTAAATCCAACACTAGGAAATCCCTCTAATATCATAACCAGCTTAACCTCTAGTAATTTAACAGGCAAACATTATGGTCTACTTACAATAAACATTTAACTGCAGCTTAAGTATATCTACCTGCAAAGTCAATATAGATCACTGCTTGCAAAGCTTGAGTAGTCTGATGGTAGCCAAAAGAAGCATATCTGAATAAAACCAAGAACTAAGCAAAGGCTATACTTCTGGAATCAGACTCAATCTACACCTGACACTACCAGAAACACCACACAGAGGTATGTTTTCATCACCTGATCCTGGACCAGTTCGTTTAATTGATCCTTAGGTAATGCAAACTGTCCCTCATAGGCAAGTCCACTCCCTTCTCCCTGCAGAGTGCTTTTGTGGGGAGCCTGTTATTCATCCTCCTTCAAACATGGCCTCCAAGTTGCTTTTCATAGCTGTGGTCAACAGTACCTTCCTTGAGTCCTTATGGTTGGAGAACAGTATTTTACCTTGAATAACCGACTCAGCCATACAGCACACTGATAACATCTGTTGCTCAATGATCTTGTATATAACCTATTATATTAGGTTATTAAAAGGCCCACAGCCTGAGATCAATCATTTTAAACCTTCATTCCAGGGAAAACCTCATTCAAATCATTTTATGATAGATACGGTCACCATAATTATAAAGGATTAAATAAACTTGTCAAAAACCTATTCAGAGGTTAGGAACATAACAGTAAGTTCCTGATCAGAGATTTGGTATTTTGATTCAAATTCTGGAAGACAGGGTATTTTGCAGGGAAAAATCACATATTTATCGATTTGCCACATAGACTTCATGTTGCCAGGTGCTTTCTGAAATTCAATAAAAATTAGCGTAAGTGGGGCAACTGCCACTTGCTGCACTGATACGTCATATCAGCTAAATGAGACTAAGTGGAACAAAATTTTTGCAGTTTTCAAGCCCACTGCTGATATCAGCAGAGATTCTGTTTGTAATTACACAGAAGCGATGTCCTGGGACTGCCAAAACCATTTTATCATGGCAACTGTTAGTCACTTAAATCATCTCTCAACAGCCCTTCTGTAACCATTTTTCCCATTTTTGTAAGAAACTCTCCTCTTAGTTGGAGCATGCTCAAGGGAGCACGTTCAACCTTCTTCTGCCCCCTGCAAATCTACAGTTTCATTCTCTGATCTGCAGCCTCACCATTTTTTAGTCTGCAGACAGCTGGTGACTTGCCCGAAGGTGATGTCCTCATGGCTGACCCACTTTCTCTCCTACCCTTGGGAAATCCCAGTGCATTCTCAACTATATTCAACTGTTCCTTGAGCTTTTTTTCTCAAAGGCAAAAGTCCCCAGAGGTGTAAAAATTGGTTTTAGATTGGAAGTTCAAATTTCACTGTTATTTGAAGGATCTATAGTTCTAGAGGAATTTGTTTCCTTTGTAGTTAACATCTAAAGATAGTATTAGCAAAGAACACAATAACATCAAGGCAGTTAAAGGCTGTGGCCTGCACCTGTTTCTCTCTATGCCTGAACATCCCAGAAAGATATATGAAAACTCCTGCATATGCAAGCACAGTCAGTTTAATTTCTTTCTGCACTGCTGTGCGAGTCAGGTTCCAAGGAGGACTGGTGTTACTAAGATTATGGAAGAGTTTTACAAGCTGGTCTGGACTGCCTCTATACAAGCCATTTCCACATGTGTCAATGATGCCATCTAGACCACAACTGTCAGTATCTGCTTGCATTCTCCTAGCCCATACAAATAATCATTACCTATCCATAAGTTTTCCTATCTGTTGAGTTAAGCAGTTCTATGACTTAGGCATGTGCCTTCTCAGTCTGCTATCCTATCTTACACCAGCTTGTTGTGCTTGACAGAAAAATCCCTTGAATATTATTCTCAGAAAAAAAAAAAAATCTTCAAAATGTGTTTTTCAGGGCAGATTCATTGTAATAAACCATATTTGTACTTTGATCCTTAACTTGCCAGTGCTATGACAGGTAACTGGATCCTGAGAATTTCCTATTACAGAACACAGATGGTCAGAATTTGTTTCTGTAAAAAAGCATCATAAACCTTATGCCATATTTGAATGTAAAAATAATTTTATTTCAATTCATAGCTGTAATAAATAGAAAACTAAATTTTATACCTGAGTTGGCCAAAGCTCAAAACAATTTTTCAAACTGATCTCAACCTGAAATAGGTAATTGCATGTTCTGTGCTCAACTTGCCAGAGTAAGCTGGCTACCGGCGAATGCTTCTAATAGTACTCCACAGACAGAACAATTAGTGGTTCAAGTCCAGCCTAGGATGTTTGGAGGGGGAAAAAAAAATGTGTATCATTTCACCACAATAAGAAACGGGTAGCAAGGTTAAAGAAAATCTGTTTCACAAAAGAAGCAGCAACCACGCTAAAAATACCAGCTTCTGAGTTGTCATCAAACTTGAAAATAGGCTGCAGAGACCTACATGACCAGATAGCCCTCAGTCCAGGAACCCAAATGCGTTGGGGTTCTCAACTGACAAAGCCCCCTAAGCCTCATCTCTGCTTGATAAGCAACTGCTCCCAATTCTTTCTACACACGGAGAACAGCAGAAAGAAAAAGTGCACCTTCCACAAAATGCTTCTTAATACAACCAAACTCATGCTCAGACATCTATGAATAAGTCATACAGGTCATGCATACAGAGCACAGCATTGCTACAGAGAGAAGCAGAAAAAAAGGGAGGCAATTCTGTCCTTGCCTACAACCAGGGAGAGAGAGGAGAGTCCAGCAAAGGGCCAGCATCCATGTCTCATGGCCACTAAAAAAGCTGGAGCTGAAAAAAGGCTGAAAGATGCCCTCCAGCCACTTGAAAACTAAACTCTTTAAAATGCCTGTATCTTATCCAAAAGGCACACTGAAAAGCAAATGAATGTAGTGTAGAAGTATCTCCCTGCAATGAAAATTTAAGAAACTGAAGGGCTCTCCCATTCTAGCTCATCTTCTGCTAGAAGCTGAAGCCTGACAACTGCAAATTAGTTTTTCATGGGAGCTTTCCTTAAGTACAGGACCTAGAAGAAAGGAGATAGATAGTGGATTCTAGATCTCTTGCTCTTTTCAGATCAAGGCTGGGCACCTTTAAAAAGGTATGCTTTAGCTATTGCAAATTTTACTGAAAACAAAAAGGATGACAAAAGAAATCCAAAAATCACAGTTTTGGGTGCTTAGACACTAATGAATGAAAGTTGAGAATCAATGGAAGCACTGTTACACCACATTACCTACATTCCCTCCTCCACAAAGCCTACAAACAGATGCTGATCCTGGATCCACAGCTTCAGGTTCCTGGCTAGACAATCTAAAAACCTACCTGCAATGAAGAGAAACAGTTTCCCTATCTCCTGCCAGCTCTGAACTCCTGCACGCAGGATTCCACCATGGGTCAGTTCAGTGACTTGTACCAGCAGAAAAACTATTTCTCTTCCTAATAAGGTTATTTCCTTGGCTTAGAGCTCCTTGAACTGGTTAATTGTAGGGTCAGTCAAACACAAGTGCCAGCACCATGGAGGACCAGTACCTCAGATCCATTTCAGCTTCAGTCAAGCTGCGCTCTGTGTTTGTCTCCACAGCAGGAAGCCCGCGGCCTTCCATCAGATCACAGGATTCAGCCACTTCTGCTTAAAAGCAGTGGAGTAACTCTGCCTGATGCCAACTTTTTTTTTCAAGGTAAGCAAAATTTGAAGAAACCAGTATGTTTCAATAACTTACTTGCATAACCCCTAAACTAGTAAATTTTAGTCTAATGCAGCTAGATTCTGTTTAAGTAATTCAAGATGTAATTAAACCACAAAGTTCTAAGTCTCCTAACGCAATCTCACCACAAAGGTGACTTCTATCCTCTGACTGAGGTACTTCAGCAAACAAACAACAAGCAACTTTCTCTTCTTCATGAAATAAGGGAAACAAAACAGACAATTAATGGAGTGTCCAATCACAAGGAGCATTGTGCTGATACCTATATGAAGGTAAAAATATAAGACAGCTAAAAAGTATATGACACCTTGTTTGAATGAGCAGAACACATATCAAGAATTTAAGCTATACATCAAGACTATGAAGATCCTAGTCCCTAACTGTAGAAATTAAATAAAAAAAAGTTACGCTAAAAGAAGAAAGAAACAACAGAACTACCTACTGACTGCTCTCCACTACCCCTAAAAAGGCTGGAAGCTGGGAAGCAGGCAGCCGTGCAGCAGAAAGGTGAGACGGCTATAGTCTGCTTCAAGCGCAGCATGTACAGCTACCTACCTCTGAACAGATGTGCACGCACCTCATGGTCCTCAGAGGCGACGTACTGGTTTTTCATGTTAGGGATGGATGAACTGCACAAATCGGGGTTTGGGGAGGGGGAAGAGAAGAACTTCAGATATGTTCCTACCTTCAGACTATGCTCCTACCAAGGAGGGGAAAACACCTTGTGGCAATAGGTCTTAGGGTGACTAGCAATGATCCTCTTGGCGAAACCTCCTCACCGGAGGGCAGTATCCCATCCCCTTGCACCAGGAATACCCACCCGCTGGGCAGAAGGAAGGCTGCAGAGGCAACTGGGGTACCTGGCAGGCAGACAGCTGAATTTGTGAGGTGAAAGGACGGTGCGGTGACCTGTCAGTCAGGTGCAAGAGTGGCACACCAGGTGCTGGGAGGCAGATTCTTACAAAGACTGACAAGTTGAGGTGTGGTATGATTCAGGTCTACCCAACCAAGTTCTGCATGGAGAAGGTGAACAAGAAATGACTGTTCACTGCTTTTTCCAATGCATTAAGGAAGCAGCAGCAGGCAACTCTAGCAGGTGGCATGTTTGAAACAAATGCAAAGCACAGAGGAGTTGTGCAACGCCCTGCTGTAAGACACAGTGGAGGTTAGCATTTACACTGAGTCCAAAGAACTGGACAAAAAAACAGCCAGCAGAGGACAACTGAACACCATGACAAAAATCTCTGACCAAAAAAATCACTGAACTGAAAGTGACTGAGCACTGAGAGAGCACTCCAGGAAAATGGCACTGCCCACCAGCTCCGACCTCTGGCTCCCCCCGGGCATTCAGCATTGGTCATGGTCATAGGTAACACGCTGGGTGGTCTAATCCAGAACAGCCATTTCTATATCACCCTGGGGAGAAGCTGGCAAGCATGATCCGTATGGCTTTCAATGGTATAAAGGCCAAGAATGATAGCCTGGGTGAAATCCCAAATTCTGTAACTTCTGATGTGGTAGGGAAAAAACAGGCAGAATTTTAGAAGAAACACCCCCCTCCCAAAGAACAGTTTCAGGGGTATATGTTATGTAAATGGGACCCAAAAAACCAATCAGATGAAAGTCTCAGAAGCAAGGTGGAGAACTAGGATGTATGGATTCAAGGGAGAACATGGAAGTAACGTTTACCCCAGGAACCTGTTAACAGGGTGACATTTTCTGGCACTCCAGGGAACAAGGTACACAGAAAAAGGCCAGGTCACTCAAGGGGAGGAATAGTACTACATGCTAAAGAAAAAAAATAGACTCAAATGAGATAGATAAATTAATTGTATCAAGCCTAAATGGAAAAATGTAGTAGTAAAACTACGCCACTGGACCAGAATAAAGCAGCAATGGTGATTTGTCATGGGCAAACAGATGGGCTGTGCCTTTAGGTAACACACAGCAGTGAGGAACTTCTGTTTCCTCATGGGGATCAGGACATGTCACCAAGATGAAACCTTAAATAGTAACTTTATAACTCAACAGTAGCTCAACTTTGTTAAGGAAGAACAGAAATATACCACCTCTACAAAAAAAAAAAAAAAAGTCTTTGGCTAGCACAACTTCTGCCTGGTCCTTTACATTGCTTGATTTTAGCTGTAATTGACTTATTGTACAAACAAAAAGTCTTTTAAAAAAAGAAGACGTGCGCAAAAGAAGAAAACAGCACAAATTCTTCCAAGTTAAATATGATTTTTTTTTTTGTCTTGATGATTTTAAAGAGATGAAGCAAATTTCTACAGATAAAATCTACATATTTTCCACACATACCTGACCAGAGGCCAGCCAGTCTGCTAGATGACAGACAGACAAGAAATAGAAAGACTGAATACAGAAAAGATAAGAAAGAAGATACCAAGGATTTTTGGTTGTTGTTTATTTTAAAGAGCTCTGCAGAGGATCTGGAAAATCAAAGTCTTACTTTCACATCAGACATGTTCAGAAAACTGAATATGAAAAATAAAACTAACTGGCAGGCAGGGGGGAGAAATCATGATTTAGAGACCTATTAGGAGAGGCTAGGTGCTTTTAGGAAGACTCAACAAGCACACAGATAGGGCCATCTCATTAGTAACAATGGCTCTGGATAGCCAAAACCTTCCAGTGTGGTATCAGACCAAAGGCCTTAAAAATCAACATGTCCCAGGATAAAACTAAAGTTTCTCTAAAACTAATAACTGGCTAAAAGAGAGGAAAACACGCAGGAATGCACAGCTAGGTTTCACAACAGAGTGCTGTTACCAGTGGAATGACACACCTTATGCACATCATACAAAATTATTCAGGCTAACAAATAAAAAGACTGAAAAACTGCAGACTGCAACACCAAGAAGGGTGTAACTAGGGCGAGCATGTTATACGTGTCCTCTTAGCCTTTCCTTAAGCATCATCTCTTGGTCACTGGTAGAAAAAGTACTGGAGCCATACAGGGTTTTGGCCTGAGCCAGTTTGGTTTATAATCCTCTAATCAAAACCTTTTCACTCGACGTCAGCTTCTCCTTATCCCTTTTGCAGTCTTTTCTTATCTGATTGGTAAGCCACCAAAGCTTTCTACACATAACAGCCTCTGGGCTGACAGTGAACCTCCTAACATTTACTGTCGCACAGACAGCAAGGAATCCACTTCCATCTGTCATGGCTGACACTAAATCTCTTTCTTAAGGCTAGGCTGCCCCATTTCTCCAGAGAAGAGGAAATCTGCACCCGCAAGCATTCTCTCTGCTCCCTGTTGTGCCTATATGGCTGGAGTCAGCCCATGATCTGCAGTTTGTTCCTTTCATGCTGTTCACCAAATTAAAGATGACACGGCTTGACACCAAAAGGAAAGGGTTCCCAAGCACATCCTATTTGATTACATCTACAGTCCATCACACCGTCAACATCTTCCTTCTCAACTACAAAAAAGACCCTTTCCCATTTAAAATAGCTCTTGAGTAGTGACGAAGACTTAATGGAAAACAGCGTGGAACTGGGTAAAACCAAAAGGGATTGCAAGCCTGATGAAAAAAGCTAGTGTGGCAATTTTTTCTTTTTTACCCATCAAGTCTAACATACTGATGTATCTGCTGGTCTCCAAAAAACCAGAAAAGTTCATGTGAAAAAACACTTGATACTTTGAGTTCCAAGTCACCCTGCTATTGCTACATTATTTCCCATATTTTCTGGGATAACTGTTGTGGGTTTCAACAGTGTGATACACAGGCTGTATGTGGGCACTGTTGTGAAGAAGACCAAGGGTTGGTCCTGCATGACATGGAGGACTGTCATTGCCCAGTTTGTACCTGGTGAGACTCTTACAGGCAAACGAGTCTCAATTTGGGTTCAAATGTTATTCTTCCACTGTATGTCATCTTCCTCACCTCCCACCTCTCCTTCCTAACACTTCAATAAATGTCCAACAGGTTCCTCCATTCTTCGTCTGCCCTAGGGAGGGAGGCCTCAGAGCTGGCCTTCCTTATTTCTCTCTCCCAAAGCAATCTTAACATTTTTTCCAATTGGATGGTGTCCCACGACGACATTTAAGGGGATGTCAGGATGTTTCAGAGGAATACACACTTTTTGGTTGTTTTTGATGGAAGAAGGGGAGGGAAGCACTAGTTGTGTCCATTCTGTATCTTATTCAGTAAACTAGCAGAGCTTAAACACCCTTTTAGCAAATGCTTCCACAATCACTCCAGCAAATATCGAGCTGTGCCTTGCAATGTTCAAAGAAGAAGATACCAACAAAGCCAACAAACCCTTCAAAATGAGGAATCAGTTTACAAAGCCCTTGAGGACTTTATAGAGACATATTCCTCTACAAGGCCCTATTTCCTGTCTTCTGCTGTTTTCAAAGTAAACCTATGTTACTGGAAGGTCGTTATGGACCTCTGGCAAATGAATCTAATCTAAGACCTTCCCAGGATGGGGAGCCATTCTGGCAGTTGATCTGGACCCTGCACATTGATACACACGAATAAGACGAAGGCAGAAAACTAACAGGACACAACTGAAAAGGTGAGTCTACAGCAAGACCCACAAGAGAGTAGTGGGCTACCTAATAAGCTATAAAGTGATGTAGCAATCTTTCTGTACGAGAGGGCAAGAAACAGCATGAAGGGATACCAGCACTAAAGATAAAGAAGAAAGAGGGATTCAGCTCTTCCTGGATCTGCCTGATCACTCCTGCTTTGGAAAACAACAAGTACCCACTGCTTCAATCGGAGAAGAGCTCTGTGCTGCCTGATGCAGTGTAGAGATACACCTGCCTTTGCCACAAACATTGAGGTTGGGGTGGAGAGGGAAGGGGAAGGAAATCCACACATGGCCCACGAGCACCACTTCATTAGCATCAACTCCGGGAGCTGGTGAAATAGATTTCCTAACACCAGAGACTTTCTGGAGGACCGAGAGCATTGATGGGTATTTGACTTTCCTCTTGCTAACTATTCCAAGAAAAAAAGGTTAGCAGGTATCCCTAAGACTGATCCTGAAAAAATTGTCCTACAAGGGAATGGTAATTCCAGTGTTTTTCTTTGCCAGTCAGGGTAGAGGAATTTGCCCATTCCTGAAGGAATGAGATTATCATAAAGCGTGCAAAATAGGGACATGGTTTAGTGGTGGACTTGCCAGTGCTAGGTTAACAGTTGGACTTGATGATCTTAAAGGTCTTTTCCAACCAAAATGATTCTATGATAAAAGCACACAGAACGCAAAAGTAACAGCAGTGGACGCCACATACACCATTCATGTGCATCGCATCTCAAAAGTTTCTGATCCCACATACATCAGCATGAGAACGCTTGTTATGAGCTGCATGATCACTGGCACACAAAAGGAAAAAAAAGCCCCTCTTATACTGAGAGATAGTCTCAAAAGAAGCTGATACACTGAAACGTGGTGAATAACTACTAGTGAGACAGTACTGATGCACATTGCCCTTTAGTCATAGCACCTGTATAGGCACAGCACCTATAATCATTAGTGTTGAGGGAGCATTAGCACACCTTATTTCACACACAATGTGAGGTTACATTTCACTCATACAAAGAAAAAGTTCTCAGGCTGAAAATCTCCGTTGTGACTCACTAAGTTTCTTGCCAAAAGGTAGCATTTTCAGTGACAGTACAAGGAATATAAAGAAATTCATGGGCAACGGTAAAATTAGGAAACCTTTACTTCTATCAGTGAAATTGTCTATACTTCCTCCTTGCAAGCCTAAGGAAATTCAAAAATATAGAAGAAAGATTTTAATGTACAGCTGGTTTGGACTGCTCTGAAACACGATACCAACAGGTATTGAATCCCCACCCCCCAAAAAAAACCCAGGGGGTCTTGAGCTTGGCATGCAAGTGGTTCAGCAACACTGATGGAGTGGCAGTGTCACTCCAGTGCTTCATACAGCATACTGGTTTCTCATTAAATACAAGATGCAGTTCAAGGTCATGGTGTTCATCTTGAAAGTTCTCAGTGGGTCAGACACAGGTTACAGGATACCTTCTGTCCCGGTACGCAGGGAAAGCGTAATAACTATGGTCACATTCACCAGCGCAAACGTGGGCACCACGAGCAATAAAGACATAATGGTAAGAGACTTCCAGCTAAAAAAGCTGCAGAAGACACAGCAACGCACGCAGGAGTAACATCTCCCACCCTGCGAAAGCCAATGAGAAGAAACTCTCAGGGTCCCGCCTCAAACCCCAGCACCAAAGAGCTACGCCAAAATAACAGGATAAAAACTCTCCCTCCCCAGGCGCCCCTGCACAGCGGGCTGGCTTTCCAGCCCTCGGTTAACAGACACCCGGTGACACCGGCAAGGATGCTTGTCCCCGCGCCGCGGGCAGCAGCCCGGCCTGGCCGACAGAACCGACACCCTCCGCAGCTTCCCCTGACACCTCCCGAGAGGCACAAGGCCCCGGCAGCCTTCGCACCTCGGCCCCCGCTCCGACACTGGGAGCCGGGCGGGCGACGGGGCCACCCGGCACCGCCCGGTGGGGCCAGCTCCCTCCTCCGCGGAGCCTTTCCCAGCGCGGGGGGACGGGGCACCCCCGCTCAGGCCGCCCGCGGCCGCATACGACGCTGCTGTCGCCCGTGCCCCTGCGAGGCCACCGCCCGCCCCTCCCCCCGCAGGACCCCCCGGGCCTCGCCCTGAGCCCCACAGCCGGCCCAGGCAGGAGGTGGCGGGGCGCGCGGAGGGGGAGCCGCCGCCGCGGGCCCCCCACCCGCCCTGCCCCTCACCTCCGGCCGCCCCGCCTCCCCCCGCCGAGATGGCCGCGTCCGCCCCTGCACTGCAGCTGCCGGCACGCCGCCCCCCCCACCCCCACCGTCCCTCTCGGCAGATGGTTCGCCCCACCCCGGCCCACCTTCTCATTGGCGGCGCCTGCCCGTCACTCCGCCTCGGGCCCGCCTAGCCCCGCGGGCATGCTGGGAACCCGAGTCCTCCGCGAGGGACCCGTCCCCTTCCGCAGCCGGCACCGGGCGGGGGGCGAACTACAGTTCCCACGGCGTCCCGCGCACAGCTCCGGAGCGGCGCGGCCCAGCCCGGCCCGGCGCGGCCCGCGGACCCGCACCTCCCCAGCCGCCAGCGGGACGCCCCCTCCCCCGCCAATGAACACAACGGCCGCCCCGGCCTGGCCCGGCCCGGCCCGGCTCGGCCCGGCTCACCTGGCCTCGCCGCCGCCGGCGTCTCCCGCTGCGGCCGGCGTGGGCAGCGCATGCCCCGCGCTCCTCAGTGCGGCTCGCCGGGCTCGGTGCCGCGGGCGCGGCGCGCTGCGGCTGCGACTGTGGGGCGGGCCGGCCCCGGGCGCATCCTCCCCCTCGGAGCCGCGGCGGGATTCGCCCACAATGCACCGCGCGCCGCACCGACAGCATCAGCCTGACATCACCCGCGGGCCGCCCCCGCCCGGCCTGGCCCGCCCCGGGCCCGCCCCGCCTCCACCAGCAACCAGCAACCGGCAACCGGCGCCGGCGTGAGGCTCGGCACCGCACCGCCACCGGGCACCGCGCTGCAGCGCGCCGGGACACGGGATGCTGGACACGGGCACCGGCATGGGGCTGGGCACGGCACGGCACCGCCCTGGGAGCGGGACCGGCACGGGGCTGCCCCGCTCTGGGACCGGCACCGCCGGCACGATCGCGGGCATTGCCAGCGCGGGGACTAGTGCAAGGCTGGTCTCTGCTCTGCCGGGAGCAGCACGGGCACCGCCAGCGTGGGGCTGGGCACTGCGCGGCCCGGGGACCGGGAGCGGCACCGCCAGCGTGGGGCTGGGCACTGCGCGGCCCGGGGACCGGGAGCGGCACCGCCAGCGTGGGGCTGGGCACTGCGCGGCCCGGGGACTGGGACCTGCGCCCGCACTGTCAGCACAGGGCCAGGTGCTGCACTTTAACCAGGACCAGCACACTGGTAGTGGGGACTGTCCCACCAGGACTGTCCCACTGGGCCTGGGACTGTCACCATCACCTTCAGCATGGAGCTGGGCACTGCACAGTTGGGACCAAGGCCAGAGTCAGTACATCTGCCTGGGGCTGGGCATTGTGTTGCACCGGGACTGACAGCGTCACCAGTGTGGGACTGGCACTGCCCTGAGCTGGCAGTGGCTCAGCCCCAGCAGTGCTGGCCTGGGGTTTTTTACTCCAGTGCACTGGGGCCAGGACCAGCTCTAGCACCACCAGCAAGGGACTGGTGCACTACACTGCACTGCCAGTGCCAGCACCAGCATACTCGGGGCTGGACATCACACTGGGACTGCGACCAACACCACCAGCACTGGGCTGGAGACTGCACCGCCAGGACCAGCACCGTCCCCATCTGCACAGGGCTGGATCCTGCTGTGCCAGGGCTGGGAACAGGCCCAGCAGCCCACAGCTGGGTGCAGCACCAGTGAAACCAGAACTGCACCACACACAGAAATGGCTCACAGAAGTGAGCCTCTCCCTGCACACAGCTTAGCAGTGCAACTGTCCCTGCGCAGTCCCCTGTTCCCCCACTCTAAGGTACCCCCCAAGCCCCTGCTCCAGGGACGTGCCATTCTCCACATTCCAGCTCACTGCTACTCACATTGTACTCAGAGAGCAGATAAGCACACGGCTCCTGCAGATGTGCTGTGCAGCGCGCACGTTTGTGCTTTCTCGTTCCCTTTCATCCCAGATGTGCTCTGCAAATCAACCATATCCCCAGCTGTACCTCCTACCTGTGCCCCAAACTGTGGATGTGCACTGTCCTGTGCCCTATAGATGTTCACGCAACATACTGCCAAGGGCACTGCTGCCAGACCTTCTCCACAGATTTGCAGCACACCCGTGCCTTCTCCCTGTCCCCACCAGAGTGACCCAACCTCCTGTCAGTCCCTAGCTGGAGGTTACATCTGATCTCATGTGTGGGATATCACACCAGCTTCCATAGGGCTGTGGTGCTCCCCAGTCCCTTGTAGGACATACCTCCTAGCCGGGACACTTCCCCCTCCCAAAGCAGTCCCTTGGGGCCAGAGGTAACGAGGGGGATGAGTTATGAAGATTGACATCCCTGCAGACATGCCCGTGCAAAAGCAGATCCACCAGAACCGTGGCCACCCCCAGCCACTCAGACCAGAGAGAACAGGGCTACTAGGCCCCCGTCATGTTCCTCCACTGGCTGGAGGTGGCCCTGCACCCCCTACATCGAGGGCTTGCTCAGTGGAAGCATCCTGCAGAGACTCCAGGGATTCTCCAGCCCTGCAGCAGCTCATCCCGCAGGTCCCAGGGTGTAACACAACCCTTCACACGCAGTTGCATCCTCATGCCCAGTCATTCTAGGTCTATGATTGACAGATAATTGACAGTTGCTGCATGAACTCTCTGTGCTGCAAGTCAAGTCTCCATCACTTGTATCCCCAAGCACTGGCTCCTGGTGCTGGGTTTGAGAGGGCTCGAGGGAAGCAGGCAAAACAAAAGGAGAAGGTGGAGGAGCTGTCTTCCTCTGCAAAGGCCCTCTCACATGCTTCTCACTGCCCATCAGACCCCTTTTTCAGGGGGCTGGTGGAGTGCTGAGCACAGACCCAGCAGCAGAGTCGGGTTGGAAGAGAACGTCATGGTCCTGAGTGCACTAATAAGCCTTAATGGGCCTTACCAGCCTCACCAGGGGCTCTGTCCACACCCTGCCTGTGTGCCCATGAGCTCCGTTTCAGCTTAGTCTTCAGCCCCTGCCTGAGCTCAGCCACAGCTGTACTTGTCCATGGACTCTGACCTGTGGATGGACTTTCTGGCTTGAGCTTGAAGCTGTCTTGTCAGTATAGGCCTGCCCAAGCATCACTGGACAGTGTACAAGCCAGGCTACCACCACTGGGCCTGACGCTGCTCTGTAGATTGACTACCTGGCTTGACCTCACACCTGCCTCATCACCACAAACTTTCCTGATGACTTCAGCTCTTGGTTGAACCTGGCTGCCACTGCTGCCCTGCTGCCACTGCTGCCCTGTGATACAGGGCCTGGCTGGGCAGAACCTTGCCTTGCTGGCAGGGCTAACTTCAGAATTACAACAGGGGCTTGTCCAGGCTGGTGTGGAAGATCTCCAGGGATGGAGAGACGACAGCCTCTCTGGGTCCCTCCACAACTTTCCTGGGAAAGCATTTTTTCATGCCATCGCATTTATGTTGCAACTTGTGTCTCTTTGACCTTAATTGAAAGGAGAAGGCAATACCACTTGATGAGCTGAAGTGGAACTCAAGTGAGAGCTGGAGGCTTCCTAACTTCCTCAGTTGTTTCCACCAGGCAACTGCCTGCCCATGAGTGGGCCTCTGCCACATGTGGACACAGAGCCCAGAGCATCAGTACCAAGCTGGAGGGGGTGGAAGAGTTTGGTGATGAAGCCTTCAGTCCTCCCTCAGGGTGGGCAGCCCCAAGTGCTGCCCAAGAGGAAGCCAGCGTGATGGGGAGGTTCATCAGCAAGGACTTTCTGGAACGAAGCACATAGCAAAACCAGTGCAGACTGTGCTGCTACAGGAGAGGAGCCAAGTGGCAAGGAAAGTTCAGTGTTAATCAGTATCAACAACAGCACTGAATCCCTTTGGTTTGAAATGCAGCCTTGATCAGGAAACTCTTGCAGATGGGACAACTGATGGCCTGGTCAGGCTAATGACATGTGTGATGGGCACTAGCAGGGAGGGATATCCAGAAAAAGCAGTGATCTCTTTTGCTACTGACTGCCCCAGTACAATATCATACCAGTGGTGGCAAGGAGTCTCCAGAGGAGAAGGAAGCCGATACTGCACTAGGCACCGGGCCCTGACCAGTGCCACTGAGGCATCGGTTCTCTGATGCCAAACATGACGTGCCTTCCATGGACTCCAGACAGCCTGGGGGAGCACCAGACACCCCCATGCCCACATCCTGCAGGGTGCTCCTGCACTGTGCAGCGCCGCTGTGCGTGTGGCAGCCATGCCCCATGCCATGCACCGCAGCCAGACCTTGCACGGCTGATACCTGCGCTCTCCTGCTTCTTGGTGCAGGGCTGGGCTCTGCACCTTCGTCCTGTGCTGCACGCTGCACCCGGGCAGGCACCACACGCCGCATCTGCCTCTGTGCTCAGCTGGGCACTGGATCTCCAACAGCCTTATGATGAATTTATATCAGGCTTCTGAAACATTTTAGGGGGAGAAAAGGCATTTTTGTTCATTTTCTTTTTAACAATTTTAAGTGTTGTTTGTGCTGTGTATAGCAAATGCAAACCTTGAAGCCAATTTAAGGGAAATACATGCAGTCTTGCAAGTTAAATGTTTGCAAGACAGTGCTATAACGTTAGAGATGTTTTTTAGTCTCTCTACATCTGTCTAAAAGCACTTTAGTTGTTATCTGGATATTCTATGTATTGTTTTTCTCCCTTGTCACTTACTGGGCATTTATTACACATTCATAAATGGAAGTGTATGGAAATGGAAAAATCTTTATTTTTCACACTGTTTGGACCTTTATTTCAGATGCGACTAGATGTGAGCAGATCTGGCAAAGTTTCACGTTCCCAGTTAGCTTGAGTACTCTGCTGCTTCGAACACACTGTGGTTCCTGTTGCTTTGGACTCAAGGACCGTGCTGATCTGTGCCACTGAGTTAAAATGGTACCCGAACAACTGCATTTTAGCTTTATTTCATCCCTGTTCTCTACCTCCCTCTGAGCTTTCTACTCTGCAGGTTGAGCTGAATGGGCCCACAAACCCACTGGAACAGCCACCTGGGAACATGTCCAATTTCATCTGCAGGCCCAAATGTAGCTGAAAATGATCACAAGATTTTATTAAAATCTGGGTTACTTGTGACTTGGGAAGATTTCTAACACAGACCCTAGTGTACATGGCTCTGTAATGATGTTTTTGCCTGGCCCTGCCTTCTTTGTGGGGCCAGATATCAACTGTGTGCACACCATGTGGGAAGACCACTGGAAATTACAGTCAGGAGCAGAACAGTGATAATCAAGTGGCAGTCATGGATTTCACCATCTTCTTACTCTCCTTTTTAGGCCATTAAGGGAAAAATAGGGGGACGAGCTATTGGGAAACGTACCTCACGTCAAATACCTGCTTTGACAGTGGTCAGAGGGCATTGGTGTGTGTGCCCATAGGGTAGCTGTGCCTGGAAGAGGGGCACAAACAGAAATCCCCTCATATTCTGTCTCTCCCGAGTGGCACAGGACCGGTGCTCTCCAGGCTGTCACATCAGAGAGAGAGCAAGAAGTGGTCTGTGGGGTAAATGCAAAATGAGCCCATGGAGAGTTACTGTGGCGTGGAGGCTGTGGCTGGGATTTAGCCTGGCTGGTGGAGTCCTGGCTCTAACCAGGATGGCTTCAGCTGAAGGCTGAGGCTTCAAACTGTCTCCAGTGTGCCAGAGACAGATGTGGAAAAGCCAGCCAGGCTTGCTAGGATGCCAGGTGCTCTTTAACCTGGCAGGGATGAAAATCCTGTGCCTGAGTGCTTCCAGTCGAAGGTGCCCATCCTGCAAACACCTCTGTCTGTGCTCAGCTTTATGCTGGCACTTTTAGGGCTTGGGCACCACATTGAGGATGTCTTGTATATGTTGGCAGGAATCAAAGATAAGGCCAATAAATAACTTCTGGTAGCAGTAAGAATAGGAGAAGAAAGATGTGGGAGGTTGTTTTTTTTGGGTTTGTTTTTGATTTTTTTTTTTTTGCTACAGCTCTGATCAACAGATATCCGCAGCCAAACTCACCCCCTACTCAAACCACTGTTGGCTTGGTTCATCAGTGCCTGCCATGATATCAGCACAGAAGAACCTTAACGTATGTCAAGGGTTGCAGCTATTCAGCAGGTGAGCCTGTTAGCTGCTAAAATCTCTTGCAGGGCAGTGAGGTTGCCTGTCTGGACTGGGAGGCTGTGTCAATGGAACTTGGCTGTGGCAGGGAATGACTTCTTCTGCCCTGGCAGCCACAAGCCTTTGGGAGCTGCCATAGAGAGGTGGCATTTGCAGATCACAGTAACTGGACTTCTCCAGAGCTGGTAACATCAGCATCACTGTTTGGACTCCATAACACCAGGAGGGTCTTCTGAATAGAGGCATGGCGAATGCAGGAAGCAATTCCATAACCTGTCTTTTATCCAGCACCAGCCTTTCCTGACATACTCAAGTGCTGTACTTAATAATAAGAACTGCTGTAACACCCCTTGGTTCTCAAAAGTCAACAGCCTGATGCCAGCCTTCACCACCAGAAAGTCCTAGCTAGGACAAGTAAGCATCACAAAATCTCAGGGACTCATCTCCCCTCTCTTCAGCTCTCTTGGAGGCAAGAAAAGAGATTTGGTGTTGAGCTTGTCCGGCCCAGCAGCTCAGCTGAATGGGGCGATCAGATGGCCTCCAGGCTGGATTACATCTGAGTTGTGTTGCTGATGGTCATGGCTTCCTTTGAGGAAAAAGACAGTCAAAACTTGACGGTGGGGAGTGGTTTGGTGATGCATGAGAAAAACAGAAGTTGGTAATGGAAAAGGAAAATCAGCCTTACGTGGAAGAAAACCAGAGAAGGGCACCATTCCCAGAAGATTTCAAGGTCTGCTAATGAAGCAGCTAGGTTTTCAGGTCAAAGAATTTAGATTAATGCTTAGTTTTTTTGACAACTCATTTGCTTGTTTTGTGAAAAGCATTCCTCTGAAATCCTGGGGGAGGGGGTTGGTTTGCATATTGTTAATCTTTGATAGAAAACTTTTGGGCAATCCTTAAGCAAACCAAGTGAAAGCCGAAGAGCTCTCCATACTGCTGTCCGGCACCAGGCGGCACACGTGCTGCTGTTCATAACTGAGCACTTAGGCAAACCGTAACGTTGGTAGTCAGAACACAAAGAAGGAATACTGAACTGTGTTAGCAGTGAGGTAATGCCAACTTTACAAGGAAGTTAAGAGTATGTTTATTCTTGTACATTACTGATAAAACACAGCTGCAAATGTCAAAAGTGCCAGAAATCCAAATCCTGATAAAATCTGTATTATTCACCTAGGTCAAGTGTCTGGTGGTATTTCTAAAATAGGAAAAATTTATAGAAAACACTACTTGTCTCTACCATTGTCAAAACGAGCTTCAAATTAGCATAAAGAGTAGGTTCAAGTTTTTAATCTTGAACATGAAATGTGCTTTGTCTGCCCAAACTCTGGGAGTGAGTTGAGTTGGTGCTCAGGTAGTTTGGCACTTCTTAAGGATGCCCAGACCTTGTTGCTCTAATACAAGTTTTCAAACTCTGTGCTGGGAGGCTGGACCAAACTGCCTAGAAGAATTAGTTTTGTCATGCCAGCAAAGAGGTCCCTGCTATGCACAGGGAAGAAGCTCTGTGTTATCTGCTGTAAAATCTTGCTTCTTGTCATTAAGGGTTTGCAGTATAAAGTTAGGGTTAAATCTGGTCCTGAGATTAAGATGGAGGAAGAAGTGTCATGATACCAAAGCCAGGAGCTCCACATTGTGGTAATGACAATGTTGGCAGGGCTGCCAAGCAAAAAGTGGATGTGTACCCACTTTGAGAGACTTACCACATTTCACACAAAGAGGGGACAGGGGTATGACACATGGCAGTGCGCGAGGGCACAACATGTTTGCCACCTACCCAGATGCACAAGCACTGTCTGTGCACAAAGGGCTGGGCATGCTGTTTGAGGACTGTGTCACTGCTGTGCCAACTTCGTTGACAGCGTCCAGGCGTGTGGTGACGGACGTCAGTTGTCGATAGGACAGCGTGCGTGTGTGCTGAGCGTTGCTGTGTGCTTTAAAGTGCGTGGCTGTGCCTGTGTGTATGGTGGTGAGGGTGTGTGCAGCGGTGCACCCCAGCCTGCATGTCTGTGCAGGGGATGCTCCCAGGGTGGGGTCAGTGCAGGGTGTATCTCTGCAGGTGACCTCTGGGGGTGCAGGGGGCTTGCTCCCAGGGCTGTGTGGTCACAGGGGTGCACTTGCGTAGGTGTCTCTGGGTGGAGTCTCTCTGGGAGTGAGGCGATCCCGGGGCCCGTGGGGGTGCGGGGCGCCCGGGGCTTCGGGGCGCTCCCGGGGCTGCCCCGCCAGCCCCTCCCCGCGGGCGGTCTCTCCCGGCGGGCGGGGGCTGTTCCTCGGCCGGGGGCGGCGCCGGGCGCGGCGGAGCCTCGACGGCGGGGCAGGCCTGTGCCCCATGGCGCTGGCGGCGGCCCGAGCGCGGGCGCTGCGCGCCCTCAGCCGCCCGCTCCCGCCGGGACGGGTCCCGGTCGCCGCCCGGCGCTGCAGGAGCGACGCGGGGGGCCCCGCTGCGCTGCCGCCCGGCGGGTACGGGGTCTGGCAGGAGCGGGCGGCCCGCGACCCCGCCGGTTTCTGGGCGGAGGTGGCGCGGGGGGCCCTGCGCTGGGACAGCCCCTTCCACACGGCCTGCCAGCCCGGCCCGGCCGCCGGCGCAGCCCGCTGGTTCCTCGGCGGCCGCCTCAACGTCTCGGGTAAGGCGTCCGCGGGCCCGCGCATCCCCCGCGCCCCGCCTCGCCGGGGCCGCCTCGCCGGGGCCGCCCCGCCGGCCTTGCCCGCTTCTGTCTTCGGGCCAGCCGGGAGGTGTCCCAGCGGGGTTGTTTGCGCCACAGCCCCTCGTTGGGGGAGGAAACCGAGGATTTGGGTTGGGCGGTGCTGGGAGAAGAGCTGCCGGGTGTTGCGACATGCTGGGAAGCGGGGAGAAAATCCGAGGCCGGGGGTAACCCTGGCTCAGGCTCTTGCCCTGGCGCTGCGTCCCCGGCGGCCGCCCATCGCTCCGGCAGCAGCCCAGACGCAGCCCCGACGCCTTCCTCGGGCCCACGCGGGGCGAAGGGCTGCCGAGGGGCTGGCGTGCGGCATCCCCGGCGCCGTGCCGGCAGGGGGGCCCGGACCTCGGCTGTGCCGCCCTCGGCCCCGGCCGCGGGGTGCTGCTTGGTCCCGTGGTGGGCTCCACACCGCCGACGCAAGGGTGAACCAAAGGTGGGGGACGGTGCGAATCCCAGTCTCTTATGGGGGAAGCTGCAGCCTCGTTTCTCTCTTAAACGAGGAGCTGGGTCTTCTCCTCCAACTCCACCACTTGAAGAGAAGAATTTTCCGTGCAGTCCTAAATACCTCTGAGTTTTTTGCTGGCCATATCTTCTTTGAAGGCTCTTCTGTGCTGTGGCCCGGCTTCATCCAGCCCCGTCTAGGGTACAACTTGGTCGTGAAGTCTTTTAACAGGAATGTAAGTTTCTTCACTTCATTCCCATTCCTGAGAGAGTGCTTGAATCACCAGACTGCAGTTCAGTAGTGCAGGAACTGCAACAGCTCTGGCCACCTTTTTTCACAGCAAAAGAGCAAACCCTCCTCATGTCTTCCAGAGAACATAGGGGAGCATCTCTTCCCAGGAGATCATTTCCAGCAGTGGATCCCAAGTTGATGGAGGTGCTTCCAGCCCAGCAATCAGAGGAATTTTAGCCAAGCTTCTGTTTTCATAGGTTCCTATTGAAATTAAGACCTTGGCTGAGCACAGAGACTTTCAGGGATCTGTTTCTTTTCCTTTGTAGAGTGGGATCAGCACCTTCTTCTGGATCCCACGTGGGTCAAGTGTCTGAAATCCAGATATTGCTGGGCCTGATTTTAGATCATGTTTTGGGTCTGGTTCTTTTGCAGGCACTAAATGCCGCTTAGTTTTCTTTGCATGGGTAAAAAAAAAAAATCATAGACCACTGAAACATTGATGCACAAAATTAAACAGTTTTGCTGTTGCTATTTTTTTTCTTTTAAAAGCACAATGAAGATGGTACTCAGCCACAGCGGAATGGCTAGTTTTCTGCTAGGAGGCTCTGGTTTTGTCCCTTGATCTCTTCGTTTGAGCTAGTTGCAGAAATATGGCAACAGTTCAGGTCCCTGATCCAGAGCATCCTGTGTACCTGTTTCCCAACACAGCTGGACTGCAGGCAACTGAGTCATCTGCTGCTCTTTGCTTGGAGAGACCTTGCAGTAGGATTTGGGGGAGCTGTGAGCTTCAGTGCTTCAGGGTTTATTGCACTGTAACTCCTGGCCAGGAGAATAACCCGACAAACTACTGCACTTCCAGCCAGGGCACTGGGTTCTCAGGAGCACATCTTAACAAAATGAATCATTTCCATGTGTTGTTGAGGAGGCAAGAAAACATACAGAGAAGCCATTAGGGTATAGTAGTAAGGGGAAGGTCACTAAATTCTATTTTGTAAAATGAGCAAAAGGCTCTTGCAAGCCTAAGATCAGGAAGGAAGTAATATCATTTGGCCCTGGTTCACCTGCCTGTTCTTACTGAGCAAAGAGCTAAAGCTCTCACTTGGCTCATCTGGGGCTTGCTGCAACAGGAATTCCCTCTGAAGGCTAGTACAGCTGCTCACAAGTACGAAATGCTGCTTGGACAATGAATCTCCGTTAATGTGATTTACTGTAGTGTGGCACAATAGGTGAGGGTGTTGCTGCAATGAGCTTGGAGGTGGGAGTTGCTAAGGGTCACGGACCAAGCTGCAGCAGATCCAATTACCTGTGGACGGATGGCAGAGGAAATCAGTGTATAACTGCTTAAAGCATTCCCCATTAGATCTTTTGTCCTCCCATATCGTGGTAGGAGGACCTCAGAAATGGCTTTATCTATCATCTCCTTTATAGTATTGCTGCAGGAGTTTACGTTAAAGAATAAAAACTTTAAACAGCTGAAGAGCATTTTTTCATATTTTTGAGATTGACAGTTGTTCTTGTAATTAAATATGCCGAATTCTGAGGGATTTCTCTCTCTGTGCCCCTTTAGGGGCTCATTCCCACCCTCCGTGTGGTGTTGTAAATCAGCTGTGATCACAGAACAGCTGAAGCCCACTCCTGGGCTGCAGTTTACTTAAACTTCACAAATTGTGACAGCAATAGGCAGCTCTCATTGTGCTTATTTGATCTGGAAAAATGAAATCCTTCCCTACCATTATTAATGTTTCCAGGAAATATGATCTGATACTCAGCATTTTTTTTTGAAGGGTTTTCTCTGAGTTATACAGCAGCGTGCCTGACTGGTTTTTAATAGCTGTCTATTGAAATGAAGTAACTGCCTTTGGAGCATTATAATGAAATAAGTAAGCATAGTTTAGGCTTGGAATTAATACTTTGTAAGGTTAATCTCTAATCATCAGGCAAATTGCTAATGAACATATAGGCATGTTTCTTGGGTGAATTCTCTTCAAGTTTTATTAGGAGGGTGCTCTCCCTAAGTCCACTTGAGCATCTCACATAGTTCAGGTTTCCTCTGCCTCTAGTTGTTGAGGGGAGAGATGCACCTTCAGAAGGCAATTTTATACCTTCAGTTTTTAGGAGGTGTAACACAACTTCAGACATCTTCATCTTTCCCAGATGTCTGGTAATGTGTAGATGTCTGTGCTCTGTGATTTTACCCTAGATCCTGAAGTTTTAGATGTTTTCAGTTAGCCGAGATTCAGCTCTTCCATTATACCCTGGAATAAAAATGTTTTACATGAGCTTTAATTAGAAAATTCAAATGATGCAGTGCTAAAAATGCAAGCTGAGGAAGACAGTCTGTCAGATTTGTGTAGTGAAATGCTACTCTGGGGAGCAAAAACATCAAAAGAGTGTCTTGTCTTTGTGTTGCTGGGAGCAGGAGAGAGATTTGGGCTGGTTTAAGCTTAGCTGGTAGAGCTATGTTGAGCTGGTGGAGCTAGGACCTCTCCTGGGGTGCCATCTTTAAGGCAGCTGCACCAATTTAGTAAAGTACTTGTAGTATTTGCATACTACAGATATGGCAAAGGACAGCTTTACCAGCGCTACAAATGCTATCACTTCCAGTGTTATAAATGAGTGTGTGACTAGGTAGCTAACAAATGATGTTTCATCTTACGCTAGCTTGCTGTTACGCTTGACCAAGCTAAGTTTACAGATCACCTTGCATATGATCAGGCTTTGTTTAAACCTCTGTTTTCTTGCAGTAAATTGCTTGGATCAACATGTCGAAAAGTCTCCGAACAGAGTGGCTTTGATTTGGGAGAGAGATGAGCCTGGCACTGCAGTGCATGTCACATACAGGTATGGCACCTTCTCACGATCCTTTAGAATGCCTGGCAGTGTGGTAGGGTGGGCAGGAGAGCTGCTGCTCTGAAATCAGACCTCTGTGAGACTCTGCTTTCTTCCAAGGTACTCCAGCACATAGGACATGCAGCTGCAGTGCTCCAGCTAGGTTGTGGTGTTATGATGAGATAGCTCCTGAAAAACAAAGGCATGTTCCCACCAAGAAATTTTGTTTCTTCCCTCGGGTTCTTCATGGAGAGGGCTCCCTGATCTTAGACACCTGTATAATAAACGTATTACAGGGTGAGAGGTACAGTGGATGTAAGTTAGTGACATCTACTGAAAATTTCAGATTGAGATCTGGCATTATCTTATGGTTATGGCATCAATCACACCTGCTTGTAGATTCCCTCTTTCTAAGTGGGGGCTTTTAGAAGAGAAAGGCTTGTTTTTTTTCTCCCTGGCTTATGTTCTAACCTGCCAGTTTTCTTTTTGCTCGTTAGAAGTGTTCATGGGAAAATTTCTGTGAGCAGCTTGTGGTTTCAGCACAGCAGCAAGTGTCTTGTGTTGATGGTCAATAGCATGATACCGAGCCCTGGCTGGAGGGGATTTGAAGCTCCCTGTGTTCCTCTTCCCCATACTCAGTGCAGTTTAGAGTAACCTTGAGGCTGCTCTGAGTGATGTCGACTTGTAATGGCTGCTATAGATTATATGGTTTGTTAGAATATGGCAGTTTTCATCGTATTTCCCTTCTCCCTGCTATGTGCCTTCATCTAGGAGGCCAGCCTGCCTGCAAAAATGCCTTTTACATAATATGTCTCTTTAGTGAGAGAGAAAGGTTTCCCAGACGTATATGTTCCTCAGTGCTTATTTTAGGGGGACAGATGTTTGATCTGCTGGATCTCAAGGAGCCACATGCTTGATCTGCTGGATCAGAGAGCAGAGGAGACATAGGAAGTCCTGGCATCTGACTCTTACAGAATGTTTTCCGTAGCTTGTTGATAGTTGGGATTCCTGGAGCTCCTTGAATCTAAATAGGTTCTGGTGCTCTGCTTCACCTCCAGAATTTATTAAAGCTCCAGAAAATGTTATTCATTGGGGTGAGGAAGCTGGTCAGCAGGGAGGAGTGGGTGTACAAATAGCTTTGAGAGGTTAGTGCTCCATGCAACAGAAATAAACACTATCTGATATAAAACTGTGGAAGAAGTGGATTGGTTTTAATCTTGATATTGTTGTTTGACAAGCTGTGTAGGCATGTAACAGTATAAATGTGTTGTAACCAACTGGGTAGCTTAGCTAAATGCTTTTGAGTTTTGCTTTTGCCATTCTGGTGGTGTAAAAGGAGATGGAATTGAAGGCTTCTCCTAGAGTTTGGGGTGATGTATGTGCTGTTGTCGTTTTCTTTATGCCCCAGGCTGAAGCTGGGGGTAGGTCAGAGGTGAGAATTATGCTGTGATTAACCTGAGAAGGAGAGCAGCTCATCAGATAGCACAGCCTCATTCAAGGCAACTCTAGCCTCCCCCTTAAATTGTGCTACTGGAAATGTGCTGAGCTGCTCCAGACACTCACACCATCTTCTCGGGATCTCTGGATATATGAGGCGGCCTTTCTGAACAGCAACAGAACTGTTTTTTTTTCCTTGGCCATGCCAGAATGTATTTGGAAGAAAGCATGTTTTCAGCCTGTGGATTTGTGATTGCTGTGGCTTGAAGACAAGTAACCCACGCCTGAAAACTGAATCCCTCTTTGTGCAGCCTTAAAAAGATACGATAACTAGCAACCAGGAAGAAGAACATCCAAGTGAAAGACAAGTCGGCAACCTCTATTTTCAAACTTCTCCTTGTGTTTGAGAGCCATGTTCCTGTTACTGCCTGGTACTCTTGGTGAGATGTGACTGCATTCAAGTTTCTCAAGAGACTTTGGTCCTACGACGTGGCAAAACAGGTCGATTGGTTCTCTGCTTATCTCATTAAGTCAGGAATGGCTTTGTTCGAAACACTGATACTGTATGGGTGTGTATGCAAGGAGGGAATCAAAGTTTTGCCTTTTCTGTGATCTTTGGGCTGCATTTTTAAAGGTTTTAAATGGGGCAGTAAGGTTTTCCAAGGTGTGTTGGCACTGACCTCCCTTTGAGGCTGAGCTTACTTGAAAACTTTTTGCAGTAGCATGTTGTTTTATCTAGAAGTTCTGTAAGGGAAAGCATATCAGAAAAAGAGATGGCCTAGAAGCTGTGATGCTGGTTGAGTAATCCTCTGAGAGCCTTTTGTAGCTGGCTGGTCTCTGCACACCAGCCTCAGTGCAGGACAGATCCAGCATAAAGGGGGAATGAGAGGGATGCTGGATATGAGGAGGACCCAAACTCTGGTATCTGTGGCAGAGATGTGCCCCTTTCCTTAGGGTCTGTATGCGCTGTTAATGGGACAGCAGCCTTAAAGTCGAGCGCTAGGAAGGTAAAGACTTGAATTTGGTCACTGCCTAATGGATCAGCATGGAGGAAGGTCCTGGAATCTCACCTGGGAGGTGTCCAGGGCTTACGTGCAGTGGAGTACAAGGCACCAGTTTTTAGCTTTGTCTACTTTGCAAAGCTTGCTGCTATGAGCTTCTTCTCATAGATAAGCTCTGGGTGGCACAAGGAAAGACGCAGCTGCTGGTGTAGGTGCTCTCCCTTCTCTGGGGAGCTGTCAGGGGCAAGAAAACAGCTGAGCGCTGGCCTTGTTCCCATAACAGCCTGCAAAGGAAGCAGGCAGCTGTGCAGGAAAAGGGCTGGAACAGGCTTCCTCCTTCCTGAGGAAGGGGAAAGCCTTGATCAGCGGGGCCTCCTCCATGCATTGGCAAGAAAATGCAGCTACATTGCAAAGTGCTGTCCCAGTTTGCTCATCCTTGGGAGAAATAAGAACCTCCGTTTGCCTCTGCTGCCCCACTAACTGCCTCACTTGCAGCGAGCAAAGAGCTGGTGGGGCTGTGCTGTAAGTCAGTCTGCGTCCCTATGCATGCTTGTCAGCAAGGTGGGTTGTGTTTATGCAACTGAGTTCAAGTGCTCTGTGCTAGGAAAGGAATCCAAACATCTCCTTATTGGCAAAGGTACACAAAGCTATGGGTGAAACATCTCAGTTTTGCTTGAGTGATGATTGCTGCACTTACAAGCTCAGCTGTGATGATCTTTTTCACTGCTGAGTTTTGTCCTGTCTCTCCAGCTAATGCAGCTCAGCCTTTTGGGAAAAAAGTTCCCTGGTCCCTCTTGTGCTTTTTCCCTCCTCTGGGTTTCATTTTTATGAGATAGATAGAAATTCAAAATATCTCTAGTTTTGAATGGGAATGCAGGAGACTTGTTTTTTTTACTGCTTTGTGACAACAGGGCATGCAAACCTCCTGGGATTTGGTGGCTGCAGGCAGCAAAGTGGGGATAGATCATGCCAATCTGTTACCAAGAAGTCTGGCTCTCTGGAGGCTAAACCACTATAAGCTCATTGGTAGGGCACTGGTGAAGTAGCAGTTAACCCACAGGAGTGTGCTGCTGTGAGCAGCCAGCTGAATTTATTGGCAGAAGGGTCCAACCCTGCTGGGAGTATTTTGTCCTGCTCTGTGGATGTTGTCAGGGCCAGGGAGCTTTGAAACCTTGCAGAGGAATTCCCCAAAGCATTGCTGAGCCTGGGTTTTAAAGGGCACTATATTATCAAATGCCTTATGTAAGCAGGTGGAGTTAGTGGCTGGAGCTGTTGGGTTGCAGCCATTGTAAGCTCAGCAACAAGGAATGTTAAAGACAGCAGCTAAAGTTATGCCAGACGTCCCACTATTTGATGCGGGGTTATTTATTCTCTCTGGTGTTCCCTTGTTTACCATGGTCTCTACAATTTAGCTACCTGTGAGCCAGTGTTTCCTAGCACTGCAAAATCCTATGGATATTGCCAAAAGGAGCTGTGTGAAGAAGTGGGCAGCAGTATGCATTAGCTAACGTGTTTTTGCAAAGGGTTGCAGGCTGGGTGTCAACGGAAGGGTTTTAATTTATAAAGGAGCTCACTCTGATGCAGAAAATGTTGCAGGCGGAAGGAATGTTCAAAATACAAAATACACAGTACAAAGTAGGGAGAGGAAAGCAGAAGCTGAGAGGTCAGAGATTAAGGTCCTAGGTAGGTGGGAAAGAAGTGGTTGGACATCTTTATTAGCCACATCACAGCTATGCCTTTAACAAGCCAATGGATGGTGATTCCTCAGCCCGAGCTGAAATGGTTGAAATTATATTAGAGATCACAGTGAAGACTGCAGCTGGAAGCCATGTGGGTACTTACCAGGCTGTGCAACGTGGAAGGTGTTTCTCGCTGGACAGCAAACTCTTTTCCTTCTTTCCAGTGTTGGCTTCCTAAGTTGAAGTTGAAAGTAAATCTGTTTTCAAGTTTCCCCATCCAAGGCAGCTCAGGGAATTTTCACTTTCTCACCTGAAAAAGATCACAAGGGGTTTTCCTTGCCTTGGGTCCAGGATGTCTGCAGGAAGGCTGGAGGATTGTGCTCGGCTTAGCAATTGAACCTACAGCCAAAAAGCCTCATGTTGAGCTTTATATTTTTCAGTTATTCTCACTAAAATTGAAAAAATGCTGAGTTTTCCTTTTGGTGAAAAAAGGAAACACATTTTCTCTATTTAGCAAAAAGTGAGGGAAATGGAGGGTTAAACTGAGGCACTGTCACAGAAGCTGCAGTGAGGGTTGAATAGGTTTGTGCATTATCCTGGTGGCCAGAACATTGATCCAGGGAAAAGGGATGGGGTGTGAATACCTGTTGTGTCCCAGGGAAACTGAACCCACATCTCAAACAACAGTGCCCGTGGTGCTGTAATTGCAAGGTATGGAGGCAGGCTGCGAATTCGGCTGCTCCATAACAATTCATGTAGAGCAACAGCTAGGAGGTGAGATATGAGGGTGTTGGGCTGAGAGATGCCCAGATCTGTTTGGTGTGTTTGTGTTTTTTTTTTTAAACTAACCTGTTGGGGGCATTTTACCTGAATTTTCAAATACTTTCAGCCTGATCCAAACTATGGTTCCAGAAAATAAACTGGTCACTGCAAGAAATACTCAATCCAGCTGTAGTGCTAAGACAGCAGAGAGCATGGCTTGTGCTGAGCCTCCTAAGCAGGCACTGTCAAAGCCCATGTACGGCATTGAATATATTAGGAAAATGTCTAGAAATGCTTTGCAAAAGGCTGCTTCCCAAAGAAGGTCTTGGTGCAACTTTTTTGGATGTAAAAAGAACTGGCTTCCTTTGTTTGGAAAGCTGCAGATTGTCTTGCTCTAGCGAAAGATAGCATCAGACTTCTTGGAAAAATGTTTCTGCCAGGGATCCCTATAATGCGTCAGAGAAATGCCACGTGTCGGCGATGGGTTTTACAGGAGTCAATGTTCCAGACATTGAGCAATGGGCTTTGAAAATACAGGCACCACTGTATCTGGGGAGGGATCTGGGAGAATTATGGTCTAGTGGTTTCTGAACAGAAATGTTGTAAAGAGAGGGAGAGAAGTGCTGCCTGAACAGTGATCTGCTGGCTCTGCTGAGGGGACAGCCTTGCAGGTCTTGTGCTTAGAAGTGATGCTGTGATAGCTGAGATGCCTGTGTAAAGGATGATGAGTCTCTAGCAGAGAACAGTGTTAATGCTCAAAAGTCTTGTTTATGAGCAAAAAAGAAGCACACCTTATATATAGAGAGCTAAGAGCTTTTTCTTAGTGTAATTGAACCTTTAACATTCTAATCCTCTTAGTGAAGATCTAATTATTACAGAAAAAGAAAGAGGTCCTGTTGGTTACCCCTGACCCCACTTTTGTCCAGCACCAGGTCCACATTAACTGGTCATTCACAGTGTGGGGCCACCAGTGCCAGCCTATGCTCCATCTCTTGTCCTCCCACGCCTGTTCTCCTTCACACCATGTCCTGTGCCTCCACTTCTCAAGGCCTCTTATCATACCAGGCCTGTATTTCTTTATACTACCTCATTATGCTAGGGTTGTAAACCCATGATAGTAGCATAGAAAGATAAAGAAGCATAAGAAAAATAGACATGGTTACCTGATCAATTAGAAGAATTGCTGTTGCAGCTAAACCAAGCGAATCAAAGCTGCAGGTGCGTCAAGAAGCGCTCAGACAGAGCAAGCATCACAAGCTGCATTCCTGAGACCTTGCAAACTCGGTACAAAGCCTGTGGCATGTTGCTTGCCATGGCAGTACCATGTTACAGGGCTGCAGGGACACAACAGGAGCAGACTGCTCTGTCCCTGAAAGGAGATGGTTTTCCAGCAGGTCGTGACATGAAACAGCTGTTGGAAGGACTTTCTCCAAAGCTGACAGAAATCAGCGGGCAGCAGGTCAGAAGAGCAAACCTAAGAGCAGCTCTGTGATGGGATGGTCATTATGAACGTGGAGGCGGGGATTTATGTGTAACCCAGCCTCTCTCTGCTCACGTTTCCTGCTGGCACAGGGGGAGAGCCAGCTCTCTTCGCAGAGCTCTTGTGTATGGAATTTAAAGCCTGTCAGTGTGTCACCTGCACTGTGAGCAGGTGTGTCATTAGGGTAAGGCGGTGCTTCCCTCTGATTTTGGAGGTGCAGGGTTGGGATGGGTAAATTCACATGAAATCCATGTTCAGCAGCTATCTACCCTCACGCCTGCAGTACAATGAATGGGTTGGACTTGTCTGCATTTTTAATTGAAGGATAACGTTTCCAAAAGCAAGTCCAGAATCCTCTTCATGTGTCATAATTTTTCACCTTACCTGCCCGTGTTCATTAACGCGCCTACCATCTCCCCGGCTTGCTTTATTTTAAAAGTATATATTGTATATACTGTTCTTTCTCCTGTGCAAATGGCTTCACCTCCTGGGTCCAACTGGTTGCTGCTTCCCCGTTTCTCAGCTCCACCCTGACACTTTACCCACTGGAGTGGTGTCCTGCTGCCCACCTTGCACTCTTACTTGCTCTCAGCTCTTACGATCTGCTTTTGCAGAGGACCTGCAGAGCGTTGCGCCATGGACTGACTTTGCAGTTTCTTGGCTGTCTCTGTCCAGAGGGGCTGGGCGCTTCCTTTTGTTGCAGCACGTTTCCTTCTCCTGCAAGCGGCTCTGCTGAGATCCTCCTGTTGTCTGCCCGGCTTGCGCGCAGGGAGCCGGGTGCCCCAGGACCCTCTGTGTGCCCCGCGGCTTTGTCCATCTCTGGTGGCTGTCCTGCCTGCCTCTGCTGAGCGTAGTGCCCTGCTCTGCACCATCTGCTTGGGCAGCTGCACTGACATCTTTGGAGTGCGGGCAGGTGACAACGCTGTGAGCATCACCTGGGAGTTTGCCTTTCTTGCTCTTCTTGTGGTTTGCAGAAGCACTGCATGTCTGCTCCGAGCCTCGGGCCACCCTCTGTCCTTCACTG